>NC_136060.1:261057417-261721101 GCF_964261635.1 Lissotriton helveticus | reverse complement strand
GAGGTGAGGCCTACTCAGAGTTCAAGATGAGATTTACACTTGTTGAAGTGTACAGAGGAGATAATATCTGTGAAAGTCTACCAATGAAGTGAGTCATGTCCACTGCACTCTTCAACAAAGTACAAACCTCCTATGTTTCCCTGGACAGACCTAAACTTGATCTGCACAATGTGATTCGTAATGATAGGAAACACAGGTGATGTAATTGAAATACGTGCAATTTATATTGCTCATTTCACAATCACATCACTTGTGTTTCCTTTGCTTAGGTATCTCATTGTGCAGATGTAGTCTAGCATATGAAAGAATACGCAGAAGTGCAGCACTGTATGCAACACCTTTGACACTTACAGAAGCCTCACCTTCTCCATGCTTCCTACACAGTTCTACATGTACATCATAAATGCAAACAGTACAGAATTAATTATACATGTTAAATGGTTTATTTTTGCTGTTCTCAGAATGTATCAAATTTCACTAAAAACAGTGACTTGAAGGTATTCATCATGTAACAGCGGGGAAAAAAAAACACAATCAAAATGATTGTGTTTAAAAAACCCATACAAGATCAGAAATCAAAATTCAGAACTCCTTAAAGTTAACTTACTTTCCATGACGTCCAAGGATGTCCTATGAACAGCTTACACTCTTTTGTGCTGTTATTACTTTCAGCCCGCCACTTTCTGAAAGAAAATCTCCATCGTTTTTAAAAACACGTTACATGCAATAAATGACTTCTTGGTCTCTACCACAATTTTCCACAAGGCCAAATCTGGTCAGAGCCATTTATAACTCTTGGATTTCTTGTAAGCCAATCCCGTCATTTGGCATTTCCGCAACTTTCAGAATTAAAATGTTGAAGATCATTTTCACAATCCTGGAATAGTAATATCTTCCCCTTCTTGCTCAGTCATGTTCTACATTTCCTATGACACTGATACTGCTTACTATGAATTAGACTTACACTACCTCTATGACTACTACAATTATTTAATTCTCTACATCACTTTTAATCACAAAGCATTGTAAAACAGTAGACAGCATTGCAGACTTACATTCCCTCTACTCCATGTTTTGATTGGCTGCTTCAATTAGCTTATAAAAAGAAACAGTTTTTCTGAACTCATTGAAAGTGCACGTATTTCTTCATGACGTCCAGTCCTATGGTTAGAAGTTATGTCTCTGAACTACACTTATCCTCAAGGCCAAATTGTGTAGGAGCCATTAGAACTTCTTGAAATTCCACAGAGCACATCCCGAGATTATTTCCCTAAAATTTTGGTTTTAAAAACACCAGGTAAGAGTTTTTAAGGTCATACGGCAATTTTTTTGTGAAAATTAAAACAGAATCATTGCAGAATGACCAGCCATTTCTAGACTTTAAATAAGCTGTGTAATGTCCTGATGTTATTGAAGGGCCGTCATGATATATAATTGCTGCAGTTACAAAAGTCCTTCCTGATATTGACAACTGCGAAGCTACAAATTTTTTAATTAAAGTTGTCAATTTTGTTCCATCAGGCCTACATCGTTGGAACATTAAAATGACATACTGGCCATATGTTCGTATAAATAATGTGGACATCATTTCAGATTTACATTGGCTACACTCCATGTTGTGATCAGCTGCTTTTACTAGCTTATTAAAGGAGACTGATTTACTGTCTGGCAAAGTTAAATATATAAATCTTTCTGAGTCTACACTAGTAGTACTTGATACCATACAGTTCTCGCAGTCATGCTGCCATTGATAAGAAAGCCCAAACAGGTGATCTACATCTACACCTTCAGCATGCAATACATCAAGCATATACATTAAAAACTCCTGACAATCTTGCTGAATATTTTGAGAGAATTGTGTTTGGCCTGAACATCTGTCTAACAGATTTCGAATTATAGACACACTTTCTATGTTTCTTCTATCAGTGGTACATTTCTCTAACACAGAATTTAACAAACTGCAAAATCTTTGATCAGAATTGACCACAATCTCTTCTTTTACATTTTTTAAAGAAAACAAAACATTAACCACTACATTAGCATAGCAGTTGACACCAGAACTGTTTTCAAACTGAAAACCAACAACATCTTCAACAGAATCCTTTTTGTTTCTGCTTGTAATTTTAGGTTCATTGACTTTTTGTCTTTTTGCTACAACCTCCCCAGTATTGTTCTCATTTCTTCGTTTCCGGCCTACCACACGTTTCTCAAACAAAGGATACTGAGGCAAATGTGGCGCAAACTCTCTTCTTAACCTATTGTATTCCTTAACACAATCTAGATCCGCACAAATGTTTGTGACATCACACTCAATCAAGTACAATCCCGATAAAGTTCTAACTCGTGACAATGCCACATATGCCATACCCTCCTTGAACACAGAACTGCCAATATTCACCAATGCACTGTCTACACTTAAACCTTGCGATTTATGGATTGTCACCGCATATGCCAAGCAAACAGGAAACTGCTTACGGCGAACATATAAGTCTTTTACAAGCAAAAATCTAGCAGAACAACGAGCAATTAGCTGTACTTCCTCAATGCCATCAAATTTAATTTTTAAAAATTCAATTCCATCTCTATTTCTGTATTTCACAAAATCAACAACATTACCCATTGATCCATTTACCAGACCTCTTTCAACATGTAAATTCCTTCTTAAAATTATACGGCAGTTCAAGCACACATTCAGAGTCTTTTCAAAACCTGCAGTTTTAGATATACTCTTCTCTAATGAATCCAATTTTGTTTTCAGATTCTCAGACAAAATAATTGTTGATCCCATATGCTCTACTCTATCAATAGCTTCCAGTTTCACAATCTCTTGCTTTTCTAAATGCAACATTTTGTTGTTAAATTTGGCACATTCTGCAAAAGTTGGCATCAAACATATTCCAGATTTCTTCTCAGTAATTTTCTGAAAAATATTCTCAGGCACAACATCTTGTTCTGGATATAAATTTGACAGTAATCGTGCATGTAAAGCTTCTTTCCCATGCTCGGTCACTTTTCCAATTCTAACATCTTGTAGAATATTCTTGTAAACTTCATCCTTCGCCTGACGCATATTTTCATGCAGTTCAGCATAATTGAAGTTTAACCATATATTGACGTTGCCAATGCTGCCTAGGCACTTCCTGGTATCTTCATGCGTGAGCATTTTGAACACAGGTTGCCCTTTCACTGGTGTCAGCTGCAGAAGATCTCCAAAAACAATGATGTGTTTGCCACCAAATAACACATCATACTCTGTTTTGAGAACTTCTTTCATCTTCAAATGCACAAAGGCAAGCATGACATTGGAAACCATGCTTACTTCGTCAATGATAAGAAGTTTCATTTTCCTCAAGATTCTTGAAACTTCAAAACAAGCATCTCCAGATAGCTTGTGATATTGTAATTTGTTGTCATGCTCCACTGGCAGCATCAGTAAACGATGTAAAGTAATCCCTTTAATATTATGTGCTGCCAGTCCAGTTGGAGCAGTGACAACACAAGACAGCGATGACTCTGTCCTTTCCTGCAAATAGCATGAAATTGCTTTAATGAGGAAACTTTTTCCAGTTCCCGCTTCTCCACTCACGTACAGTCGGACAGGCTTCAACGACGTACATGAGCACTCTTTCTTATCATGACTTAATCCATGATCAATTTGCATGGTAACTTCGTCATATATTTTCCTCTGCTCAACGTTGAGTTGTCTTTCCAACTCTTCTAAGTTAACCGCATGTGCCATGGCTCTTTCCACTTCATTCATAGCAGTGGCAGCTTCATTTTCAATAACAGGTCCTCCTAGTGGATCCTGACTCAATGAAGCAGAACTCTGACTGTCCTGAGAACTGTCTCTGGCAATCTCGGCTGCAATCGTTGCTTCCTGCTCAATTTCCGCATTCAACATTTCTACATATTTGGGAAAAGCAGGACATTCTATGGTCTCCTTGGCGGCATTGAAAGAGTCTTCGTAACAGAGGAAATCTCCAAGCAGTTCCTCTTCTGCCCGCCAAGGCTTGAAAAGTTGCAAAAGTGCTAAATAGAAAAACTCCTTTTTTTCAGGAGATTCGCCACTCAATTTTCAATGGTTTACCAAGTGGCATTTTCTTTGCTTGACCAGACATCCCTCACTTCCTATTACAGCATACACTCCTTTCTCAGTATTTTCTTTGATGTTCCTCTTGAATATGTAATTTTGCAGAACCTCATACAGACAAGCATTCTCGAGGTGACTGCTTCGATTTGGATAATATGTATCCAACATGTTTGTCTTCAAAATGTCGGTACTGTTTGGCTCCTTTTCCGCCAAATACTCAATTTCCCGCACAGGTTTGAGAACTCGATTACGGGTTGCTGCAAGACCAAGACTCGCCCAAACGATACTCCTGGACTTGGCATAGAGACTTGCTGAAGACAACCGGTCAGAACATTCGTACGCTCCGATTTCTCGATGCGACAACATCTTCAGACTGAAACTGTACAACTTCTTGCTGAGGCTCTTTTCATGGGAAATGTCCTCCCACATATCCTTCAATTCTGTCTTCTCTTTTTTGGTGATGTAAGACGTCACATACCGAGCCACAGCCATACAGTTATCAGCCACAAACTGTATATCCATGTTAGCATTCCACATGGACAAAATCACCGGGTTGTAGTCGTTGATGTACTTGGACTCTTCGTTCCTCTTCAAATTGTAAGTGTTTTTAGGTGATTTCTTCATGACATTGTGTCGCAGCGAAGACATCAAACTGTTTACTCTTCCTTTAGAAATCACCGGTCGTGGAAAGCCGAAACGACATTTAGTGTAGAACTTGTCCTTGTTTCGGAATTTACGACGGCAGTACTTTCCACATCGATGGCTTTGGAAACGCAGAACTTTTTCTCTTAGGCTTTTCTTCTCCTTTGCGTTTGGAACAGCACACGTAGAATACTGTTGGATGAAACTAATCACTGAGTCTTCTGGATCCGTTCCAAATTTAGGTGCATCCTTGATCCACAGCAACATATGTATATGAGGAGCACCTCTTGCTTGGTACTCCTTTCTCCAGAAGAAATCCAACACCTCTCCAAGAGGTGGATTCTTCTTATTCATGATGAAAGACATCATAGCTTCAAATCTATGATTGTAGTACCTACATACATTGACTGGATCCAAAGAGCACAGTTCTCCGGGTGTCTTGAATTCGATGTTATCTACGTTAGCATTTGCCTCTCGTAGAAATTCAAGTAAGTCTTCCCAGCCATACTCGGCACAGCTCAGAGTGAGGAACCATGTGGGAGTACCTAAGTTCCTCAGCATACATTTTAAATCACCATGACGACGGTACCAGTACTCATTAGTACCACGCTGACACGCCATGAGATTAATCAGGTGAGAATCCAAAATACTGTCTTGGACATTGACTTTATCCATAAAGTCACTTGCCGAGATGTTTTGCATGTGTATACCACTTTTCAAGATGTGGTTCACTGCATATGACAGTCCAGACAGATCGCTTTCAAACAGGAGATGAAACAAATAAGGAATGCATTGTCGAAACCTAGCATCTCCTGCATACAATCGCAAAGTCCGGTATTCAGAAGCAGGAATTTGATGAGGTCGCTCATCATATCTTCCTCCCTGACCTGTTGGAAAAAGCTGTGGGAAACACCGAGCTTCCAAACTTTCCTCCCAAACACTAATGGGACTCCCTTTGGCTTGTTTCATTTGAAACAACTCAATAGCATTCCCCACGACTTCCTTGGAATGCAAAGGATGAACACTATAATGTTCATATATTTCTTCACTAGTAGAGGGTTCTACTTTCTCAATTTGACCAGCACACAAATCGCTATCCTCTTCCTCACTTACTTCCTCTTCTGCAACATATACATTCTTATAGTATTTATTATTTTTTTTCAAATACAATGTTGCCTTTTTAACTTTCCTAACATCTACTAAATCTTGCCATATTTTCTTATTCTTTGTCGGAACCCCATTAACTAAGATAACCAGAGGTTCCTCTTCCACTTTTTCTACTCCAATTGTGTTAATGTTTTTCTTCAAATCTAGAGGCAAATAAACAACTCTTCCCTTTAATCCTCTCTGTAAATCTGATGGAGGCAATTTCCCTGTCTTTGGCTCCATTCTTACAATAGCCTGAAAGGGATGGATACTTTGAATCAAAATAGATTCATAAGTATTTAAATCCTTCAATTCAGAAGGAATCTCAACCAATTCCAGATTATTATGAACTGCTCTAGCAGGCATCTGGTTTTGATTTAATTTGCAACAACAATAACTACACACACGTTGATCCAATCCCAAATCAAAACAATTTTCTACCATCAAGTATGTTGCGAAATCCTTCCATTCACTATTATTTTCCCTTTCACTTTTTGCATATAAATCCACTAACTTAGTCTGATTCTTATAATAAGTGCGTCGACAACACACACAATTGAAATTAGGCCTCTCACTTGATTTCACCTCAAACGTCGCAATTTCCCTCTGGAAATTATCTGTACTGGAAACCTGTACACTATCTTCCACATGACCCTCTTCTTCTTGCTCAATTTCAACATTCTCCTCTTTACTTCCAAAGTAACAAAACTCAATTTCTTCACATATATTCTTCACATCTATTTCAGAACCATGCAAAAGAGCAGCGCATAATTGTTTAAGCATAATTGCTGGACTCTTAGCATAATACAACATTCTAACTAATTTCCTCACTTTATTATGATGCACTGCTAGCATCCTGAAATGATGAAAAACACTCTGGCATACTCTCCTGGAAAGACAAGCCAGTGAATGACCATGCAAACCTGTCACTTCTCTCACTCTGCAAGGATCTAATTCTTGCAACAACCTCATTTTCTGCTTCAAACTTTTCTTATTAAATGACCGTACAAAATCACAAAGCAAATTGATGGAATCCTGTTGCACACTGCAAATACTACTACACTTCCAGGTGTACACAGGACCCTTAGCACGTCTTCCTAAAACCTCATTACCTAACACCTCTTCTGCCTCTGTTGTCACAAGTTTTTCTTTTTCAACTGGACAACCATCTTTCACTTCATAAGCACGACCACTGGTGTCAACTGCATGCACCAAATCATTATCCTGGAAATAACTCTCCTCATTAAAAAATGCCTCACAGCTTGAACTATGCATCCATTCTCCAGAAAAAACTTCACAAAAATTACTACGATTAACTATTCTCTTCCATCTACTATTTCTTTTGAAATCATAAATTGCCTTGTTTAGCTTCCTAATTCTATTGATTATCAAAATAAATAACTTACGTTTAATTTCAAATGCCTGATCAATAACTTTCTCAACTTTTTTTTTTCTCTTATAAAAAATCAGTTTCTGTTGACCTTTCTTAATATTTTTTGACAAATTGCCAATTATCCTGTTGCGGAACATTCGTTTACGAATCTCCCTAAACTGTTGTTTCCTTCTACTATCATGCACAGAGTTATCTCTTGCTCTAGCAGTAACATTTTTCATTGGCCTTTCCTTTCCATTTGAATTCCTTCTCGTTTTATGGACTGAAACATTTTCTGTAGTAATATTTTTTTTACTACACATATTTCTTATGAAATATTTTGTGCTCTTACCCGGTGCATTCTTCGTGACTTGACAAATCTTTTTGTTAGAGGACTGCTGCTTATTTTGTTTCACCTGCTCTCTTTGACGTTTTGCAGCCTTTCTCTGTCTTTCTATTGTTGGCATGGTGAAATCTTGAAATGATCTGCAGTTGAATCTGTGGTAAAATATAATAAAAAATGTTATTAACCATTATTACCAAACAGTAAAACAATAACAGTGATCAAAAACTTAACACACTACTTGACATTTTAAATAGAAGATTTTTTAGTCCTTGCAAATTTACAATACAGAAATAGCAGAAAAGAAATGACATTTATATTTATGTTACCTGTGCTATTTTATATGTGAATCTGATCTAATTTTATGAGCATATTTTAATATTTTATTGAAGACACTACACATAACCTGCTTTTGAAGGTGTCTTTATTTTTAAATTAAACGGTTTACCTTTTTACTTTTTATTAATTATAAATTTTAAAAATAAATGTTTATATTTCCATAGGCTCAAGCAGGTCAGCTTCCCATCCTATGTCATATAATTCGGACAAATCTGCATCCTCATCACGCTCTTCTTCATCCTCAGGATTTAAATCATCCAAGGGATCAACATCCACTGATGTTTCAATTACAAGTTCAATGATGAGGTCAAAATCAACTGATTGCAGATTGTCGCTCATGTTGAGGTTGTATTTATCTTTAAAGAAAGATAACAACAATGAGATGTTGCAGAGTAAGAGACAAATCTCAGAGATTATAATAGTAAAATTGTTTAACAAGAGTAATATTTTGTAGCTATTATTTAGCCATGTCCAGCAATGCTGAGCAGGTGAAGACTATGTCTAAATTGTCAGTGAACAGGACTCATCTCTTCTTAACCTTGGATAAGCCTCACCGACTCTGTGTGTCCTGCACATACTTAAATGTAAAGGGGCAGATTTATGTTAAATGGCACATCCCCAGGCATGCACCAGTTAACGTGCACCACTACTCTGCCACCCATGGTGTGCCGTATTTACAATCAGATAGGAGAAAGCTTCGTCAAAACCCTTCGCCTGCTTTAAGCAGGCATAGGTCTTGACGCAACATTGTGGAGATGGGGCACCCCTGAGCCTTGCTTGAGCTGCATCGCACTTGCGATACAACTCCAGCAATCACTACCTTTACAGCACAGATACGTCACGCATCTGTGCCATTTTTGCCCCATGATGCCCCGCATTCTAAATGCAGCACACCATGGGTGGCGGAACAGCGGCGCAGGATGACTGACACATCCCTGGTGATGCACCAGTCATCATAAATCTATCCCTAAGCTTCTTATCTTGTTACAGATGAACCACCATATGTACCATCAAACTATTTTGCATTTCTTAAATAGCGAATTTTAAGGAATAAATAGCAATTCTTTACCATTTCTAATTTGCAATGAGCAAATTGCTAATTGCAAATTAGCACCGCCGCTGCATCATAAAAGTGACGCACAGTGGCACAAAAGAGGCATACACCTATCATAAATCTGTCCCTAGCATTTTAAATGATTAATCCAGGATGACAATAAGGTGTGGCCTATCCAAAGGTTTGTTTAAGGTGAGGCCTACTCAGGATTGCAGATTAAAGTTACGCTTGATGAAGAATACAGAGGAGATAATACATGTAAAGGCCTACCAATGAAGTAAGTAATGTCCACTTTATTGCGCCAGTCATCAAAAATGTATCCCTAAGCTTCTTATCTTGTTACAGATGAACCACCATATGTACCATCAAACTATTTTGCATTTCTTAAATAGCGAATTTTAAGGAATAAATAGCAATTCTTTAACATTCCTAATTTGCAATGAGCAAATTGTTAATTGCAAGTTACCCATTCACTTCCATGGGCTAGGAGGCTCATAGGAATGAAGGTTGCAATTTGCGATTAGCAATTAGCTCATCACAAAATAGGAATTTTTTCAAGCGTGCAGGGGTATCTCAAGAACACCCTGCTACACCACTGAAAAAGAAATTTGGGGGCATATGGCACACATACATGCCCTAAGGACATGTATAGGCGTCATATGGCACCTTTTGTTTTTTGGAAAAAAAATGCTTTTTGAAAAGAATTCGCAAATTACCACAAACTAGAAGTTGGTGGTAGTTTCCAAATCCTTAATATCATTTTTTACATATTTTTTGTTTGATACATTGCATTTAAGGAATCGCAAAATTTGCAAATCCTTCAGTGCAATCACAAAATAAGGAATAGCAAATTTAAGAATTAAGGACATTTTAAGTAATTTCCACATGTGCAGTGTTTTCAAATTATGATTTGAAAATCGTTTTTGGGGAAAAGTAATGGTTTGCAAATTTATGACAAGGACATAATGGTGTATGCTTCTCTATAAGGCATTTCAGTGTCTCTGATGTAATTTTTCCCATATTACATTATAAGACCTTTCCCCATAGAGCACATTCCTTGTAAATATGCTCCCACCTGTGCATGGTGAATTTAGATTTTGACTGTTTGAGTCACATAGCCATGTTAAAAGTCACCCCAAAAAATTGCAAACGCTTTAAAAAAACACATTCATGTGTCTTAAGGACATTTTAAGTCATTTCCCCGTGGACAGTGTTTTGTAAGTGGCGCAAAAGAGGCATACACCTATCATAAATCTGTCCCTAGCATTTTAAATGATTAATTCAGGATGACGATAAGGTGTGGCCTATCCAGAGGTTTGTTTAAGGTGAGGCCTACTCAGGATTGCAGATTAAAGTTACGCTTGATGAAGAATATAGAGGACATAATACATGTAAAGCTCTACCAATGAAGTAAGTGATGTCCACTTCATTGCGCCAGTCATCATAAATGTATCCCTAAGCTTCTTATCTTGTTAGACATCAACCGCCATATGTATCATATAACTATTTTGCATTTCCAAAATAGCGAATTTTAAGGAATAAATAGCGATTCTTTACCATTCCTAATTTGCGATGTGCAAATTGCTAATTGCAAATTACCCATTCATTTCCATGGAGCAGGAGGCCCATAGGAATGAAGGTGCAATTTGCGATTAGCAATTAGCTCATCGCAAATTAGGAATTTTTCCAAAGGTGCAGGGGTGTCTCAAGAACACCCTGCTGCACCCCTGAAAACGAAATTTGTGGGCATATGGCACACATAAATTTTAACAACATTCCTTTACCTCAAAAACGATTTTCAATTCATAATTTGAAAACACTGCCCACAGGGAAATTACTTAAAATGTCCTTAAGACACATGAAAGTGTTTTTTTATTGCCTTTCCAGCATGGTTGGGTCACTTTTAACATGGCTATGTAACACAAACATTTAAAATCTAAATTTCCCATGCACAGGTCGGAGCATATTTACAAGCAACTTGCGCCACAGAGAAAGGTCTTACATTAAAATGGGAAAAATAACATCAGGGACAGTCAATTGCCGTATAAAGAAGCATACACCATTATGTCCTTGTCATAAATTTAAAAACAATTCCTTTTCCCCAAAAACCATTTTCAAATCATAATTTCAAAACACTGCACATGGGAAAATTACTTAAAATGTCCTTAAGACACATAAAAGCGTTTTTTGATTGCCTTTGCAGCATGTTTGTATCACTTTTAACATGGCTATGTAACACAAACATTCAAAATCTAAATTTTCCATGCACATGTGGGATCATATTTACAAGCAATTTGCGCCACATAATTCATAATTTTCTCCTTAAAGCACACTATTCTCTATCTAAATTAAAGAAATATTTTCTCACCTTAGCAAATACTTTGAGTTTGAAAACAGTCTCAGAAACACACCAATTTGTCTTCAGCAGAGCAAAAGGTATGCACTCCAGAGTCTGCAGCTATCAAAAGCACAGAAATGCTGTAATTCTTCACACATATCTCTCATGTCACCCAATCAAAACTCTTCCCTCACTTTTTTTCAAATGAAAACCCTTCCCCCCTCTGCCATTTCATGCCTTTTCTGCATGGCAACCACCTCTTGGAAGACTTCTGGTGTTTGCAAGTTCACACAACTTTGTTGCAATTGAACTCTGAACTCTCAGTGCACCTGCATATCCAGTGCATTCTTTCATTTAATGATTTTTTATTGACCATTCAAAATACATCTTTCAAAGAACACATCCGTGCACCCTAACTTTCTGTTTTCAGCAATCAAAATCCACCAATCACTGTTACTGCTTCATGAACACAGAAACTCCACAGTTTTTTTCATTTTAAACTCTCATTTTTTCAACTGCCATTTCATTGCCACACTTCATCTGACTGCAGGAGAACCTTCTCTCACCATGTTTTCTGTCTGGATTGTTGGACATAGTTATATTCACTGGGCTCAAAGGTACGTTGAAAACAGGAATTTACCTAACCTCAATTTACAAGATGTGGAAATTAAGTGGTTTGGCCACAGAGGATTAAAATGTCACCAATTGATACCATTGGTGAAAACCTTTATGCATTTGCCAAAACCTGACCTGTTAATTGTGCACTGTGGAGGTAATGACTTGGGCACTTTGACTGGGGTAGGTCTGGAAATGCTTTTAAAGGACACCTTTGAGCAATTGATGGCACTTTTTCCTCAGACTGCCTTGGTATATTCAAATATATGCCAAAGACAGAAATGGAGGTGGTCGAACCAATTTTGTCCACAAATTGAGAAGTCGAGGAAGCATGTAAACAAATCTGTTTCAGCTTACATGAGAGACCATGGAATGGGCTCCCTGTACAACAATAACTTGCGTTACTACATGCAAGATATCTACAGAGGAGATGGAGTTCACTTCTCAGATGAGGGCAACAGAGTTTTCACTCTGAATTTAAGAATGTGCATTGGTACCTACTTATAAGTACCTAAATGTACCATAAACCCAAAAGCTCTTCTCAGAGCTACCCTACATCTGATCACTCACAATTATTGTTTTACTCTAATATTTTCACTAATTTTCAACAAAGTACGCTCCCTGGGGCGCTACCCGGTACGCGAACCGGGAGCTAACCTCGCGAAATTTTTAAAAAAAAATGTTTTTTTTTCGCACATATGGGCCTCCTCAGCCACCCTCACAAAACCTAGGGGGTCAAGATAAGTCTACCGTGCCCCCTTCTACCTATTCTGAACATTATTTGCCCTCCATCTTGTATCTTAATTCGACCGAAACACAAAATGGTGGACTCCCGTAACGCTTAAGGTTCGCGTACCGGGGCGCTCACCGGTTCGCGTACCGGGTCGCTCCCTGGGAAGCGCACCATCAAAAAAGGTGGGAAAGTAGTTCACAGAAAAGCCACTGGAGGCAATTTCACCAAATATAGATTAGCTCATACTACATACCAATCCCTACCATTTTCACAAATTTGATTGGAATTCCATTTAGTCATTTAGCCTGTAGACCTCTCTAAATACCCTGAGGTAAATTACTTCACAAAACACATCTGAAGTGTTGGAATTGACAACCAATGAAAATGTTACTTTCATTTTCGACTTTTTTTACCTGACATTTCATTGGTTATATACCTGAATATATATAAAGGAAGAGAAGAAAACACAGCCATTTTGACTACTACTTCTTGCTGTACATTTCAATAGTATTTTCACTAATTCCTTCAACTTCTTTCTAAAGGTAAGTTTTTATTTTTAAAACTGAAGTATATTGTGCACTATAAGTTAATATGGTAAACTTTTTCTGATAGATATATACTATCCCTCTGTAGTAGTTATAGATTTAGAGAGACTTCTCTGTTATAGTTATGGATGGAGTTAGGCTTCTCTTGTATAATTATGAATTTACTTACGTTAAATCACATACACTTTTTTAAATTCCTACTTCCACTCTGATACTATACACTGCCCAAAGATAAATTCACTGATAAAAAATGCCTATCTAAAATTATTCCCAACATTGCCCTATCTCTACTAATATATATTTTTTTAATCCAAATTTCAGGCAAAATGGAAGGCGAAAACCAAGTTTCTTTTGAAATGGACCTGCAAGAGAGCAGCCAAGAATTGATTGATACAATTGATCAAATTGACATTGAATTTTTCGATGAAACTTGGGACAATGAACTACTGCAATGTGTACAAGCAGTAGATAACCTCCTTGCAAATGAGGACATTTTACACCCTCAGAGACTACAATGTATATTCCATGATAATTATGAAATTTCTGACAATGAAATGTTAGAAAGTTTAATAAATTATGAAACACAATCACAATAAAAAAAATGCTTAAAAAATAAAGAAAATAAAAAATAATCAACAAAACCAACAATCAATTAACATACTGCATTTGAAAAGTCTCTCATTCTTTTTTCATTGTAGTACGCTGCCCAGAACGCTTCCCGGTTCGCGTACCGGGCGCTACCCACGCAAAAAAAACAAAAAACAATTTATTTATTTTTGCCCCGCGGGGCCCTTTTAAAGCCTCCACATTAAACCTAGGGGGTCAGGGAGGATCTACTATGCCCCCTTATGGTCATTTCCCCCTTTGTTTTGGCCTCCTCTTGTCTCTCAATCCTACCGAGAGACAAGATGGCGGCCGCTCCGGACTGTTTAGAATGTTGACAGACACCGGAGAGCCAATCAGCTTCGCTACGCGAAGTTCCGTTACGCGTAAAGTCCGCGAACCGGAGCGCTGCCCGGTCCGCGCTTACAGATATATATCTTTTTTTAAACGTTAATTTCTCAAAATCCACTGGAGCACATATATTGAGACCTACAAAAGGCACATCGGGCTACCAGTCCCTACATTTTTGCCAAGTTTCGTGCAAATCCATTCAGCCGTTCGGGCTAAAAGTGAGGCCAACCGCCCTATGGAAAACTCAATGTTAAAAACACGTTTTGGGACCCCCCTTTTTTCTCGACCCCCCCTTGACGAACCCCCCCCAAATTTTCAAGGGCTGCTCAGAAACAAAATGTTCCATTTTCCAGAAAATTTCAGCCAATTCCGTCCACAAACACCAAAGTTATTAGACATAGAATTTTCAAAAATCCCATAGGGAAAAAATCCTAACTATATATACCTACTGGCGACCGCCAGTAGGTAATATATATATATATATATATATTCACTGAAAAAACCATAGGTTATAGACCATATATAGTTAGGAATTAGCATTTACAAAACCTTAAAAATTCACTGAAAAAACCATAGGTTATAGACCATATATAGTTAGGGATTAGCATTTAAAAAACCTTATTTTACTCACACAAAACCATTGAAATTCCATATATAGTTAGTTGTACTAACTATATATCACGCACCCGCAATCCACTGCTGATGATGTCACATATTACATCATTCATGACATGGTCAGTGACATCACTGATGACATCACTGATGACATCTCAAATGACATCACTGATGACATCACTGATGACATCATCCAGTGACTGTGTGTTTCTGTAAAGTTTAAATATGTTTTACATATTGAAGAATGAGTAGATGTAGAAGTGTCTGGATGAAGGATTTAGTAGGTGCGTGACTGACTGTATGAGTGAGTGATTAAATGTGTCTCACTGAGTGCATGGGTTAGTGACTAAACTGTCTTAATTTGTGCATCATTATGTCTGTTGTTCTGTAAACTGCTGCATGTGTTGATCAGTAGCTATATGAGTAACTATATAGGTTATTGATTGGTTGCCCAAGCATTTGTATGGGAGACTGAGTGTGTGTGTGAGTGGCTGGGAAGTGTATGACTCTGTGCATAGATGTATGGGTTCAAAAGTGCATGTTGGAAACAGCTGTATGGGCGGTTGACTGTGTGCATGACTGTATTGGTGAGTGAATAGATATCTCAGTGCTACATGTCAAATTAAGTACATATGTAAAATACAGTACATGTGAGAGTTGACATATATAAATAACTGTGCATAAGAGCCAGTGAATGTGTGAGTGGCTGTATGGATCATTGTGAACTTGTATCCAGGATTGTATAAGTGAGTAAATATGTTTTAGTATTTGTTTGAATAAGTAAGTAAGGTGTGTTTAACTGTATAGTTAAGGAAATGGAGGTGTGATTGATTGTTTGCATGACTGTCTAGGTGTGTGTGTAACTTCATGGATGAGTGACAATCTGTGAGTCTGTGTTTACACTGAGTGTATCTAAGGTTATATTAGAGTCTGAAGAGGTTCATCGTATTATCACAACAGTGATGTCATCAGTAATGTCATTTGAGATGTCATCAGTGATGTCATCAGTGATGTCATTTGAGATGTCATCAGTGATGTCATCAGTGATGTCATTTGAGATGTCATCAGTGATGTCATCAGTGATGTCACTGACCATGTCATGAATGATGTAATATGTGACATCATCAGCAGTGGATTGCGGGTGCGTGATATATAGTTAGTACAACTAACTATATATGGAATTTCAATGGTTTTGTGTGAGTAAAATAAGGTTTTTTAAATGCTAATCCCTAACTATATATGGTCTATAACCTATGGTTTTTTCAGTGAATTTTTAAGGTTTTGTAAATGCTAATTCCTAACTATATATGGTCTATAACCTATGGTTTTTTCAGTGAATTTCATTGGTTTTTTAATAGCTAATATCAAAACCTTTACAATGTATTATTCTTTAAAAAGAAAAATATTTTTTACATGTTTTTTATACAATTTTTTTTGTATTTTTTTTTGTTTCGCTCCCAGTACGCGTACCGGTTAGCTTCCCGTTAGCTCAATCCGGAGGCGCGACCCGGTACGCGAACTGGTAAACGTTCCTTTTGCGCACCTCTCGCGTTACAAAACAACATCGCGACGCTTCGCGTCAGCATGACGTTTCGCGTTCTCGCGTAATACGTCATATTACGTGCTACGTTCGCGTACCCGGAAGCGCAGCGGTACGCGAACCGGAAGCGATCCGCGGCGCGGCGCCGACCGCGTAATGTAAACATAGCAGGTCATGTGACTCGGTAATAACACTTTTCATTGGTTCATTTCACTTTTGGTTTCCTAATGATGTAATACAAGGTCATGTGATCTAAAATGGACACTTTTCATTGGTTTAGAACTTTTGTTTTTCCCAAATGATGAAAACCCCTCCTTCTTTCATCACTCTGACTTTCATCTTGGTGAGAGAAAGACCCTTTATTGAGACTTTGTGATGGCTTCATTAGTAGCTTCAGCTGGTGCTAGCCCACCACCCCCACCAAATCCAAGAAAGAGAGGACCACCTGCAGAAGTAATTCTGCAAGAAGAGGAAGAACAGGAAGAGGAGGAAGAGGAGGAAGAGCATGAGTTTTTGCCAGAGGAGCCCAGGAGGTACAATCGACAGGAGAATTATATCTGGCAATTCTACAGAATTCCTGAGGGGCAAAAGAAAGTGAATGCTCGTTACGTGTTTTGCCGCATATGCGGTGATAGATTGTCAAGGGGCACTGATAAAAAATATAGTTATGGCAATCATACTATGCATCGGCATATGAGTAGGTGGCACCCAAATAATTATAGTGCTGCCCAGCTACGTGACCAACAACAAAATCCCCTACAAATGGCAAGAAGATCGGTGGTTCCAGAGGTGTCGGGACCAGAGGCGAGGGAGGTGATTGCAAACATCCAAATGTTGTTTGGGCACGTAAAACAAGTGTGCGTGGAATGTGGCGCTTTCATCTGCTACAGAGAAAGTAGCATCACTTTGATTTTGCGAGCAATTCAAAATCATATTAATGTTTGCACAAGACGCACCAAAAAATAAATTCTTTTTTTTTTTTTGCTCCTGTTGAGCCCTTTATAATGGATCGTTTTTGTTTCCCCCCCCCCCCAAAAAAACCAAAAATTTTTTAAAAACGTTCAGAAAATACAAAAAAAGTAAAAAAATGTTCAAAAAATACTAAAAAAAATATAAAACAACAAAAACATAAAAAAAAAAGTTCTTTTCAGAACTAACTCCCCATTATAAAAAAATTGGTAGAATATTTGGAACTCTGCCAACCTCTATTTCTCTTAGTTCGCTCCCGGAGCGCTACCCGGTACGCGTACCGGAAGCTAACCAAAAAAATATTTTTTAAAAAAGAACAGTAACTATAAGGGAAGGAAATACACAGTTATGTTAAAAGAAAGACAGCTCTAGGGAGTAAACTAAGGATACTGTTACCTACAATCCACTGTTGATGATGTCACATATTACATCATTCATGACATGGTCAGTAACATCAACAGCAGTGGATTGTAGGTAACAGTATCGTTAGTTTACTCCCTATAGCTGTCTTTCTTTTAACATAACTGTCTATTTCCTTCCCTTATAGTTACTGTTCTTTTTTAAAAAACATTTTTTTGATCAGTCATAAACAGTGACATTAATAGAAACAGAGAGAGTGAACAAGAGTGAAGAAATATGGTCCTCCTCAGCCACCCTCAGAAAACCAAGGGGGTCAAGATACATCTACCGTGCCCCCTTCTACCCATTCTGAACATTATTTGCCCTCCATCTTGTATCTTGATTCGAACGAAACACAAAATGGTGGACTGCCATAACGCTGCTGGTTTGCGAACCGGGCAACTTCCCAGGAAGCGGTCCAAAAAAAAAAAAAGTTGGGAAAGTAATTCACAGACACTAAGAGTAATAGAGATGGAGTGAGTGAACAAGACTGAGGAACTATGAGAACAGAGGGACTGAGAAAAAGAGTGGAAGGAGTTGAGTAAATAGGTAATAGAGAAAGGAATGAGGAAAGTAGCAAAGGCAGGAAACTGAGGATTAAAGAAGTGAAGCAGTGGATCTAATAGTAGGTGAATGTGATAGAAATGTAACGAAAAGAGTACAACTATTTACCTTGTAATTGCCGTTAAATTAATCACATTTTATTTCTATACTTTCAATCTGTGAAAGAGAGAACCAACATTTGAAAAAAATTAAAATATGTATTTAAAAATTACAAAAGACAAGGGAAAATATTGAAAGACAAATAGTTTTTCAACAACTTTGACACTGACAGAAGCTTCTGCTTCTCCAGGTCCTCTACACAATCCTAAAGATATACATTTTAAACTAACAGTATCTTGATGCAGATGAAGTGAGGCCTATCTTAAAACATGGTGCATCTTTTGCATTTTTCTTGTTTCAGAAAAGTGTCGCTTCAGTATGCCAATAACATGTCTCCTATCCAGAGATTTGTTTGAGGTGAGGCCTACTCAGAGTTCAAGATGAGATTTACACTTGTTGAAGTGTACAGAGGAGATAATATCTGTGAAAGTCTACTAATGAAGTGAGTCATGTCCACTGCACTCTTCAACAAAGTAGAAACCTCCTATGTTTCCCTGGACAGACCTAAACTTGATCTGCACAATGTGATTCGTAATGATAGGAAACTCAGGTGATGTAATTGAAATATGTGCAATTTATTTTGCTCATTTCACAATCACATCACTTGTGTTTCCTTTGCTTAGGTATCTCATTGTGCAGATGTAGTCCAGCATATGAAAGAATACGTAGAAGTGCAGCACTGCATACAATAAATTTAACACTTACAGAAAACTCACCTTCTCCATGCCTCCTACACAGTTCTACATATACATCATAAATGCAAACAGTACAGAATTAATTATACATGTTAAATGGTTTATTTTTGCTGTTCTCAGAATGTATCAAAATTCACTAAAAACAGTGACTTGAAGGTATTCATCATGTAACAGCGGGGAAAAAAAAACACAATCAAAATGATTGTGTTTAAAAAACCCATACAACATCAGAAAATAAAATTCAGAACTCCTTAAAGTTAACTTACTTTCCATGACGTCCAAGGATGTCCTATGAACAGCTTACACTCTTTTGTGCTGTTATTACTTTCAGCCCGCCACTTTCTGAAAGAAAACCTCCATCGTTTTTAAAAACACGTTACATGCAATAAATGACTTCTTGCTCTCTACCACTATTTTCCACAAGGCCAAATCTAGTCAGAGATATTTATAACTCTTGGATTTCTTGTAAGCCAATCCCATCATTTGGCATTTCCGCAACTTTCAGAATTAAAATGTTGAAGATCATTTTCACAATCCTGGAATAGTAATATCTTCCCCTTCTTGCTCAGTCATGTTCTACATTTCCTATGACACTGATACTGCTTAATATGAAGCAGACTTACACTACCTCTATGAGTACTACAATTATTTAATTCTCTACATCACTTTTAATCACAAAGCAATGTAAAACAGTAGACAGCATTGCAGACTTACATTCCCTCTACTCCATGTTTTGATTGGCTGCTTCAATTAGCTTATGAAAAGAAACAGTTTTTCTGAACTCATTTAAAGTGCACATACATCTCCATGATGTCCAATCCTATGATTAGAAGTTATGTCTCTGAACTACACTTATCCTCAAGGCCAAATTGTGTAGGAGCCATTAGAACTTCTTGAAATTCCACAGATCATATCCCGAGATTATTTTCCTAACATTTTGGTTTTAAAAACACCAGGTAAGAGTTTTTAAGGTCATACGGCAATTTTTTTTTGAAAATTAAAACAGAATCATTGCAGAATGACCAGCCATTTCTAGACTTTAAATAAGCTGTGTAATGTCCTGATGATATTGAAGGGCCGTCATGATATATAATTGCTGTAGTTACAAAAGTCCTTCCTGATATTGACAACTGCGAAGCTACAAAATTTTTTATTAAAGTTGTCAATTTTGTTCCATCAGGCCTACATCGTTGGAACATTAAAATGACGTACTGGCCATATGTTCGTATAAATAATGTGGACATCATTTCAGATTTACATTGGCTACACTCCATGTTGTGATTAGCAGCTTTTACTAGCTTATTAAAGGAGACTGATTTACTGTCTGGCAAAGTTAAATATATAAATCTTTCTGAGTCTACACTAGTAGTACTTGATACCATACAGTTCTCGCAGTCATGCTGCCATTGATAAGAAAGCCCAAACAGCTGATCTACATCTACACCTTCAGCATGTAATACATCAAGCATATACATTAAAAACTCCTGACAATCTTGCTGAATATTTTGAGAGAATTGTGTTTGCCCTGAACATCTGTCTAACAGATTTCGAATTTCAGACACACTTTCTATTTTTGTTCTATCTGTGCTACATTTCTCTAACACAGAATTCAACAAACTGCAAAATCTTTGATCAGAATTGACCACAATCTCTTCTTTTACATTTTTTAGAGAAAACAAAACATTAATTACTACATTAGCATAGCAGTTGACACCAGAACTGTTTTCAAACTGAAAACCAACAACATCTTCAACAGAATCCTCTTTGTTTCTGCTTGTAATTTTAGGTTCATTCACTTTTTGTCTTTTTGCTACAACCTCCCCGGTATTGTTCTCATTTCTTCGTTTCCGGCCTACCAGACGTTTCTCAAACAAAGGAAACTGAGGCAAATGTGGCGCATACTCTCTTCTTAACCTATTGTATTCCTTAACACAATCTAGATCTGCACAAATGTTTCTGACATCACACTCAATCAAGTACAATCCCGATAAAGTTCTAACTCGTGACAATGCCACATATGCCATACCCTCCTTGAACACAGAACTGCCAATATTCACCAATGCAGTGTCTACACTTAAACCTTGCGATTTATGAATTGTCACCGCATATGCCAAGCAAACAGGGAACTGCTTACGGCGAACATATAAGTCTTTTACAAGCAAAAATCTAGCAGAACAACGAGCAATTAGCTGTACTTCCTCAATGCCATCAAATTTAATTTTTAAAAATTCTATTCCATCTCTATTTCTGTATTTCACAAAATCAACAACATTACCCATTGATCCATTTACCAGACCTCTTTCAACATGTAAATTCCTTCTTAAAATTATACGGCAGTTCAAGCACACATTCAGAGTCTTTTCAAAACCTGCAGTTTTAGATATACTCTTCTCTAATGAATCCAATTTTGTTTTCAGATTCTCAGACAAAATAATTGTTGATCCCATATGCTCTACTCTATCAATAGCTTCCACTTTCACAATCTCTTGCTTTTCTAAATGCAACATTTTGTTGTTAAATTTGGCACATTCTGCAAGAGTTGGCATCAAACATATTCCAGATTTCTTATCAGTAATTTTCTGAAAAATATTCTCAGGCACAACATCTTGTTCTGGATATAAATTTGACAGTAATCGTGCATGTAAAGCTTCTTTCCCATGCTCGGTCACTTTTCCAATTCTAACATCTTGTAGAATAGTCTTGTAAACTTCATCCTTTGCCTGACGCATATTTTCATGCAGTTCAGCATAATTGAAGTTTAACCATATATTGACGTTGCCAATGCTGCCTAGGCATTTCCTGGTATCTTCATGCGTGAGCATTTTGAACACAGGTTGCCCTTTCACTGGTGTCAGCTGCAGAAGATCTCCGAAAACAATGATGTGTTTGCCACCAAATAACACATCATACTCTGTTTTGAGAACTTCTTGCATCCTCAAATGCACAAAGGCAAGCATGACATTGGAAACCATGCTTACTTCGTCAATGATAAGAAGTTTAATTTTCCTCAAGATTCTTGAAACTTCAAAACAAGCATCTCCAGATAGCTTGTGATATTCTAATTTGTTGTCATGCTCCACTGGCAGCATCAGTAAACGATGTAAAGTAATCCCTTTAATATTATGTGCTGCCAGTCCAGTTGGAGCAGTGACAACACAAGACAGCGATGACTCTGTCCTTTCCTGCAAATAGCATGAAATTGCTTTAATGAGGAAACTTTTTCCAGTTCCCGCTTCTCCACTCACGTACAGTCGGACAGGCTTCAACGACGTACATGAGCACTCTTTCTTATCATGACTTAATCCATGATCAATTTGCATGGTAACTTCGTCATATATTTTCCTCTGCTCAACGTTGAGTTGCCTTTCCAACTCTTCTAAGTTAACCGCATCCTCTTGAGCATGTGCCATGGCTCTTTCCACCTCATTCATAGCAGTGGCAGCTTCATTTTCAATAAGAGGTCCTCCTAGTGGATCCTGACTCAATGAAGCAGAACTCTGACTGTCCTGAGAACTGTCTCTGGCAATCTCGGCTGCAATCGTTGCTTCCTGCTCAATTTCCGCATTCAACATTTCTACATATTTGGGAAAAGCAGGACATTCTATGGTCTCCTTGGCGGCATTGAAAGAGTCTTCATAACAGAGGAAATCTCCAAGCAGTTCCTCTTCTGCACGCCAAGGCTTGAAAAGTTGCAAAAGTGCTAAATAGAAAAACTCCTTTTTTTCAGGAGATTCGCCACTCAATTTTCGATGGTTTATCAAGTGGCATTTTCTTTGCTTGACCAGACATCCCTCACTTCCTATTACAGCATACACTCCTTTCTCAGTATCTTCTTTGATGTTCCTCTTGAACATGTAATTTTGCAGAACCTCATACAGACAAACATTCTCTAGGTGACTGCTTCGATTTGGATAATATGTATCCAACATGTTTGTCTTCAAAATGTCGGTACTGTTTGGCTACTTTTCCGCCAAATACTCAATTTCCCGCACAGGTTTGAGAACTCGATTACGCGTTGCAGCAAGACCAAGACTCGCCCAAACGATACTCCTGGACTTGGCATAGAGACTTGCTGAAGACAACCGGTCAGAACATTCGTACGCTCCGATTTCTCGATGCGACAACATCTTCAGACTGAAACTGTACAACTTCTTGCTGAGGCTCTTTTCATGGGAAATGTCCTCCCACATATCCTTCAATTCTGTCTTCTCTTTTTTGGTGATGTAAGACGTCACATACCGAGCCACAGCCATACAGTTATCAGCCACAAACTGTATATCCATGTTAGCATTCCACATGGACAAAATCACCGGGTTGTAGTCGTTGATGTACTTGGACTCTTCGTTCCTCTTCAAATTGTAAGTGTTTTTAGGTGATTTCTTCATCACATTGTGTCGCAGCGAAGACATCAAACTGTTTACTCTTCCTTTAGAAATCACCGGTCGTGGAAAGCCGAAACGACATTTGGTGTAGAACTTGTCTTTCTTTCGGAATTTACGACGGCAGTACTTTCCACATCGATGGCTTTGGAAACGCAGAACTTTTTCTCTTAGGCTTTTCTTCTCCTTTGCGTTTGGAACAGCACACGTAGAATACTGTTGGATGAAACTCATCACTGAGTCTTCTGGATCCATTCCAAATTTAGGTGCATCCTTGATCCACAGCAACATATGTATATGAGGAGCACCTCTTGCTTGGTACTCCTTTCTCCAGAAGAAATCCAACACCTCTCCAAGAGGTGGATTCTTCTTATTCATGATGAAAGACATCATAGCTTCAAATCTATGATTGAAGTACCTACATACATTGACTGGATCCAAAGAGCACAGTTCTCCGGGTGTCTTGAATTCGATGTTTTCTACGTTAGCATTTGCCTCTCGTAGAAATTCAAGTAAGTCTTCCCAGCCATACTCGGCACAGCTCAGAGTGAGGAACCATGTGGGAGTACCTAAGTTCCTCAGCATACATTTTAAATCACCATGACGACGGTACCAGTACTCATTAGTACCACGCTGACACGCCATGAGATTAATCAGGTGAGAATCCAAAATACTATCTTGGACATTCACTTTATCCATAAAATCACTTGCCGAGATGTTTTGCATGTGTATACCACTTTTCAAGATGTGGTTCACTGCATATGACAGTCCAGACAGATCGCTTTCAAACAGGAGATGAAACAAATAAGGAATGCATTGTCGAAACCTAGCATCTCCTGCATACAATCGCAAAGTCCGGTATTCAGAAGCAGGAATTTGATGAGGTCGCTCATCATATCTTCCTCCCTGACCTGTTGGAAAAAGCTGTGGGAAACACCGAGCTTCCAAACTTTCCTCCCAAACACTAATGGGACTCCCTTTGGCTTGTTTCATTTGAAACAACTCAATAGCATTCCCCATGACTTCCTTTGAATGCAAAGGATGAACACTATAATGTTCATATATTTCCTCACTAGTAGAGGGTTCTACTTTCTCAATTTGACCAGCACACAAATCGCTATCCTCTTCCTCACTTACTTCCTCTTCTGCAACATATACATTCTTATAGTATTTATTATTTTTTTTCAAATACAATGTTGCCTTTTTAACTTTCCTAACATCTACTAAATCTTGCCATATTTTCTTATTCTTTGTCGGAACCCCATTAACTAAGATAACCAGAGGTTCCTCTTCCACTTTTTCTACTCCAATTGTGTTAATGTTTTTCTTGAAATCTAGAGGCAAATAAACAACTCTTCCCTTTAATCCTCTCTGTAAATCTGATGGAGGCAATTTCCCTGTCTTTGGCTCCATTCTTACAATAGCCTGAAAGGGATGGATACTTTGAATCAAAATAGATTCATAAGTATTTAAGTCCTTCAATTCAGAAGGAATCTCAACCAATTCCAGATTATTATGAACTGCTCTAGCAGGCATCTGGTTTTGTTTTAATTTGTTACAACAATAAGTACACACACGTTGATCCAATCCCAAATCAAAACAATTTTCTACCATCAAGTATGTTGCAAAATCCTTCCATTCACTATTATTTTCCCTTTCACTTTTTGCATATAAATCCACTAACTTAGTCTGATTCTTATAATAAGTGCGTCTACAACACACACAAGTGAAATTAGGCCTCTCACTTGATTTCATGTCAAACGTCGCAATTTCCCTCTGGAAATTATCTGTACTGGAAACCTGTACACTATCTTCCAAATGACCCTCTACTTCTTGCTCAATTTCAACATTCTCCTCTTTACTTCCAAAGTAACAAAACTCAATTTCTTCACATATATTCTTCACATCTATTTCAGAACCATGCAAAAGAGCAGCGCATAATTGTTTCAGCATAATTGCTGGACTCTTAGCATAATACAACAGTCTAACTAACTTCCTCACTTTGTTATGATGCACTGCTAGCATCCTGAAATGATGAAAAACACTCTGGCATACTCTCCTGGAAAGACAAGCCAGTGAATGACCATGCAAACCTGTCACTTCTCTCACTCTGCAAGGATCTAATTCTTGCAACAACCTTATTTTCTGCTTCAAACTTTTCTTGTTAAATGTCCGTACAAAATCACAAAGCAAATTGATGGAATCCTGTCGCACACTGCAAATACTACTACACTTCCAGGTGTACACAGGACCCTTAGCACGTCTTCCTAAAACCTCATTACCTAACAACTCTTCTGCCTCTGTTGTCACAAGTTTTTCTTTTTCAACTGGACAACCATCTTTCACTTCATAAGCACGACCACTGATGTCAACTGCATGCACCAAATCATTATCCTGGAAATAACTCTCTTCATTAAAAAATGCCTCACAGCTTGAACTATGTATCCATTCTCCAGAAAAAACTTCACAAAAATTACTACGATTAACTATTCTCTTCCATCTACTATTTCTTTTGAAATCAAAAATTGCCTTGTTTAGCTTCCTAATTCTATTGATTATCAAAATAAATAACTTACGTTTAATTTCAAAAGCCTGATCAATAACTTTCTCAACTTTTTTTTTTCTCCTATAAAAAACTAATTTCTGTTGACCTTTCTTAATATTTTTTAACAAATTGCCAATTATCCTGTTACGGAACATTCGTTTACGAATCTCCGTAAACTGTTGTTTCCTTCTACTATCATGCACAGATTTATCTCTTGCTCTAGCAGTAACATTTTCATTTGTCCTTTTCTTTCCATTTGATTTACTTGTCATTTTATGGATTGAAACATTTTCTGTACTAATATTTTTTTTATTAGAAATATTTCTTATGAAATATTTAGAGCTCTTACCCGGTGCTTTCTTCATGGCTTGAGAAATCTTTTTGTTAGAGGACTGCTGCATTTTTTTTTTCTCCTGCTGTCTTTGACGTTTTGCAGCCTTCATCTCTCTTATTTTTGTAGGCATAGTTGAATCTGAGGAAAAATATAATAAAAATGTTATTAAACATTATTATCAAACAGTAAATCAGTAATAGTGATCAAAAACTTAACACACTACTTGACATTTTAAATAGAAGATTTTTTAGTCCTTGCAAATTTACAATACAGAAATAGCAGAAAAGAAATGAGATTTATATTTATGTTACCTATGCTATTTTATATGTGAATCTGATCTAATTTTATGAGCATATTTTAATATTTTATTGAAGACACTACACATAACCTGTTTTTGAAGGTGTCTTTATTTTTAAATTAAACGGTTTACCTTTTTACTTTTTATTGATTATAAAATTTAAAAATAAATGTTTATAATTCCAAAGGCTCAAGCAGGTCAGCTTCCCATCCTATATCATATAATTCGGACAAATCTGCATCCTCATCACGCTCTTCTTCATCCTCAGGATTTAAATCATCCAATGGATCAACATCCACTGATGTTTCAATTACAAGTTCAATGATGAGGTCAAAATCAACTGATTGCAGATTGTCGCTCATGTTGAGGTTGTCTTTATCTTTAAAGAAAGACAACAACAATGAGATGTTGCAGAGTAAGAGACAAATCTCACAGATTATAATAGTAAAATTATTTAACAGGAGTAACATTTTGCAGCTATTATTTAGCCATGTCCAGCGATGCTGAGCAGGTGAAGCCTATGTCTAATTTTTCACTGAACAGGACTCATCTGTTCTTAACCTTGGATAAGCCTCAACGACTCTGTGTCCCCTGCACATACTCAAATGTTAAAGTGCAGATTTATATTAAATGGCACATCCCCAGGCATGCACCAGTTAATGTGCACCACTGCTTTACCACCCATGGTGTGCCGCATTTACAATCAGATAGGAGAAAGCTGCTTCAAAACCCTGCGCCTGCTTGAAGCTGGCATAGGTCTTGACGCAGCATTGTATAGATGGGGCACCCCTGATCCTTGCTGGAGCTGCATCGCACTTACGATACAACTCCAGCAATGCGCCACCTTTACGGCACAGATGCGTCACGCATCTGTGCCTTTTTTGCCCCATGCTGCGCCGCATTGTAAATGCAGCACACCATGGGTGGCGGAACAGTGGCGCAGGATGACTGTCACATCCCTGGGGATGCGCCACTCATCATAAATCTATCCCTAAGCTTCTTATCTTGTTACAGATGAACTGCCATATGTATCATCAAAATATTTTACATATTATAAATAGCAAATTTTAAGGAATAAATAGCGATTCTTTACTATTCCTAATTTGCAATGAGCAAATTGCTAATTGCAAATTACCCATTCATTTCCATAGGCTAGGAGGCTCATAGGAATTAATGTTGCAAGTTGTGATTAGCAATTAGCTCATCACAAAATAGGATTTTTTTCAAGCGTGCAGGGGTATCTCAAGAACACCCTGCTGCACCCCTGAAAAAGAAATTTGGGAGCACATGGCACACCTACATGCCCTAATGGCATGTATGGGCGTCATATGGGACCTTTTTTTTTTTAAAAAAAAAAATGCTTTTTGAAAAGAATTCGCAAATTACCACAAACTAGAAGTTGGTGGTAGTTTCCAAATCCTTAATATCATTTTTTACATATTTTTTTTTGATACATTGCATTTAAGGAATCACAAATTTTGAATTATTGACATTTTAAGTAATTTCCACATGTGCACTGTTTTCTAAATATAATTTGAAAATCGTTTTTGGGGAAAAGTAATGGTTTGCAAATTTATGACAAGGACATAATGGTGTATGCTTCTCTATAAGGCATTTCAGTATCTCTAATGTCATTTTTCCCATATTACATTATAAGACCTTTCCCCATGAAGCACATTCCTTGTAAATATGCTCCCACCAGTGCATTGCAAATTTAGATTTTGACTGTTTCAGACACATAGCCATGTTGAAAGTGACCCAAAAAAATTGCAAACGTTTTAAAAAAAAACATTCATGTGTCTTAATGACATTTTAAGTCATTTCCCCATGGACAATGTTTTCTAAGTGGCACAAAAGAGGTATACACCTATCATAAATCTGTCCCTAGCATTATAAATGATTAAATCAGGATGACAATAAGATGTGGCCTATCCAGAGGTTTGTTTAAGGTGAGGCCTACTCAGGATTGCAGATTAAAGTTATGCTTGATGAAGAATACAGAGGAGATAATTTATTGTAAAGGCCTACCAATGAAGTAAGTGATTTCTACTTCATTGCACCAGTCATCATAAATGTATCCGTAAGCTTCTTATCTTGTTAGACATCAACCGCCATATGTATCATATAACTATTTTGCATTTCCAAAAAAGCGAATTTTAAGGAATAAATAGCGATTCTTTACCATTCCAAATTTGTTTGAGAAAATTGCTAATTGCAAATTACCCATTCATTTCCATGGGCTAGGAGGCTCATATAAATGAAGGTGCAATTTGCGATTAACAATTTGCTCATCACAAATTAGGAATTTATTCCAAAAGTGCAGGGGTGTCTCAAGAACACCCTGCTGCAACCCTGAAAAAGAAATTTGGGGGCATATGGCGAACATAAATTTTAACAACATTCCTTTACCTCAAAAACGATTTTCAAATCATAACTTCAAAACACTACACATGGGAAAATTACTTAAATTGTCCTTAAGACACATAAAAGCGTTTTTTGATTGGCTTTCCTGCATGGTAGGGTCACTTTTAACATGGCTATGTAACATAAACATTCAAAATCAAAATTTTCAATGTACAGGTGGGAGCATATTTACAAGCAATTTGCGCCACAAAGAAAGGTCTGACATTAAAATGGGAAAAATAACATCAGGGACAGTCAATTGCCTTATAAAGAACCATACACCATTATGTCCTTCTCATGAATTTAAAAACAATTCCTTTTTCCCAAAAACGATTTTCAAATCATAATTTCAAAAAACTGCACATGAGAAAATGACTTAAAATGTCAATGAAACACATGAAAGCGTTTTTTTATTGGCTTTCCTGCATGGTTGGTTCACTTTTATCATGGCTATGTAACACAAACATTGATAATTAAAATTTTCATGCACATGTAAGAGCATATTTACAAGCAATTTCGCCACAGAGAAAGGTCTTACACTAAAATGAGAAAAATAACATCAAGGACAGTCAATTGCCTTATAAAGAACCATACACCATTATATCCTTGTCATGAATTTAAAAACAATTCCTTTTCCACAAAAACGATTTTCAAATCATAATTTCTAAACACTGCACATCAGAAAATGACTTAAAATGTCATTAAAACACATGAAATCATTTTTTGATTGGCTTTCCAGCATGGTTGCGTCACTTTTAACATGGCTATATAACAAAAACATTCAAAATCAAAATTTTCCATGCACATGTGAGAGCATATTTACAAGCAAATTGCGCCACATAAATCATAATTTTCTCCTTAAAGCACACTATTCTCTATCTAAAGTAAAGAAATATTTTCTCACCTTAGCAAATACTTTGAGTTTGAAAACAGTCTAAGAAACACACCAATTTGTCTTCAGCAGAGCAAAAGGTATGCACTCCAGAGTCTGCAGCTATCAAAAGCACAGAAATGGTGTAATTCTTCACACATATTTCTCATGTCACCCAATCAAAACTCTTCCCTCACTTTTTTTCAAATGAAAACCCTTCCCCCTCTGCCCTTTCTGCCTATTTTCCATAGCAACCAGCTCTTGGAGAAACTCTGGTGTTTGCAAATTCACACAACAATGTTGCAATTGAACTCTGAACTCTCAGTGCACCAGCATATCCAGTGCTTTCTTTCATTTAATGATTTTTTATTGACCACTCAAAATACATCTTTCAAACAACACATCTGTACACCCTAACTTTCTGTTTTCATCAATCAAAATCCACCAATCACTGTTACTACTTCATGAACACAGAAACTCCACAGTTTTTTTCATTTCAAACTCACATTTTTTCAACTACCATTTCATTGCCACACTTCATCTGACTGCAGGAGAACCTTCTCTCACCATGTTTTCTGTCTGGATTGTTGGTCATAGTTATATTCACTGGGCTCAAAGGTACGTTGAAAGCAGGAATTTACCTAACCTCAATTTACAAGATGTGGAAATTAAGTGGTTTGGCCACAGAGGATTAAAATGTCACCAATTGATACCATTGGTGAAAACCTTTATGCATTTGCCAAAACCTGACCTGTTAATTGTGCACTGTGGAGGTAATGACTTGGGCACTTTGACTGGTGTAGGTCTGGAAATGCTTTTAAAGGACACCTTTGAGCAATTAATGGCACTTTTTCCTCAGACTGCCTTGGTATATTCAAATATATGCCAAAGACAGAAATGGAGGTGGTCAAACCAATTTTGTCCACAAATTGAGAAGTCGAGGAAGCATGTAAACAAATCTGTTTCAGCTTACATGAGAGACCATGGAATGGGCTCCCTGTACAACAATAACTTGCGTTACTACATGCAAGATATCTACAGAGGAGATGGAGTTCACTTCTCAGATGAGGGCAACAGAATTTTCACTCTGAATTTAAGAATGTGCATTGGTACCTACTTATAAGTACCTAAATGTACCATAAACCCAAAAGCTCTTCTCAGAGCTACCCTACATCTAATCACTCACAATTATTATTTTACTCTAACTTTTTTCACTAATTTTCAACAAAGTACACTCCCTGGGGCGCTACCCGGTACGCGTACCGGGAGCTAACCTCGCGAAATTTTTTAAAAAAATGTTATTTTTTCGCACATATGGGCCTCATCAGCCACCCTCACAAAACCTAGGGGGTCAAGATAAGTCTACCGTGCCCCCTTCTACCTATTCTGAACATTATTTGCCCTCCATCTTGTATCATAATTCGACCGAAACACAAAATGGTGGACTCCCGTTACGCTTAAGGTTCGCGTACCAGGGCGCTCACCGGTTCGCGTACCGGGTCGCTTCCTGGGAAGCGCACCATCAAAAAAGGTGGGAAAGTAGTTCACACAAAAGCCACTTGAGACAATTTCACCAAATATAGATTAGCTCATACTACATACCAATCCCTACCATTTTCACAAATTTGATTGGAATTCCATTTAGCCATTTAGCCTGTAGACCTCTCTAAATACCGTGAGGTAAATTACTTCACAAAACACATCTGAAGTGTTGGAATTGACAACCAATTAAAATGTTACTTTCATTTTCTACTTTTTTTACCTGACATTTGATTGGTTATGTACCCGAATATATATAAAGGAAGAGAAGGAAACACAGCCATTTTGACTACTACTTCCTGGTGTACATTTCTATTAGAATTTTCATTAATAACTTCAACTTCTTTTTAAAGGTAAGTTGTTATTTTTAAAACTGAAGTATATTGTGCACTTTAAGTTAATATGGCAAACTTTTTCTGTTAGTTATATACTATCCCTCTGTAGTACTTATAAATTTAGATACACTTTTTTATATTCCTACTTCCACTCTGATACTATACACTGCCCAAAGATAAATTCTCTGTTAAAAACTGCCTATCTAAAATTAATCCCAACAGTGCCCTACCTCTACTAATATATATTTTTTTTATGCAAATTTCAGGAAAAATGGAAAGTGAACAAAACATTTCATTTGAAATTGTCCTTCCAGAGTCCAACACAGAAATCATTGATCCAAATGAGATTGAATTTATGGATGAAACATGGGACCAAGAACTACTGCAATGTGTGCAAGCAGTAGATAACCTCCTTGCAAATGAGGACATTTTACAACCTCAGAGACTACAATCTATATTCCATGATTATGAAATTTCTGACAATGAAATGTTAGAAAGTTTAATAAATTATGAAACACAATAAAAAAAGTTTAAAAAAAAAAAAAAATAATCAACAAAACCAACAATCAATTAACATACAGCATTTGAAAAGTCTATCATTCATTTTTTATTGTGATACGCTCCCCAGTACGCTTCCCGGTTCGCGTACCGGGCGCTAACCACGAAAAAAAACAAAAAAAAATTTTTTTTTTTTTGCTTAGCGGGGCCCCTTTAAAGCCTCCATATCAAACCTAGGGGGTCAGGGAGTATCTACTATGCCCCCTTATGGTCATTTGCCCCTTCGCTTTTGCCTCCTCTTGTCTCTCGATCCTACCGAGAGACAAGATGGCGGCCGCTCCGGACTGTTTAGAATGTTGACAGACACCGGAGAGCCAATCAACTTCGCTACGCGAAGTTCCGTTACGCGTCAAGTACGCGTACCGGGGCGCTGCCTGGTCCGCGCTTACAGATATATATTTTTTTTGAACGTTATTTTCTCAAAATCCACTGCAGCACATATATTGAGACCTACAAAAGGCACATCGGGCTACCAGTCCCTACAATTTTGCCAAGTTTCGTGCAAATCCATTCAGCCGTTCGGGCTAAAAATGAGGCTAACCGCCCTATGGAAAACTCAATGTTAAAAACACGTTTTGGGACCCCCCTTTTTTCTCGGCCCCCCCTGGACCAACTCCCCCCAAATTTCCAGTGGCTGCTCAGAAACAAAATGTTCCATTTTGCTGAAAATTTCAGCCAATTCCGTCCACAAACGCCAAAGTTATTAGACATAGAATTTTCAAAAAACCCATAGGGAAAAAATCCTAACTATATATACCTTACGCTTCCCGGTTCGCGTACCGGGCGCTAACCACGAAAAAAAACAAAAAAAAATTTTTTTTTTTTTGCTTAGCGGGGCCCCTTTAAAGCCTCCATATCAAACCTAGGGGGTCAGGGAGTATCTACTATGCCCCCTTATGGTCATTTGCCCCTTCGCTTTTGCCTCCTCTTGTCTCTCGATCCTACCGAGAGACAAGATGGCGGCCGCTCCGGACTGTTTAGAATGTTGACAGACACCGGAGAGCCAATCAACTTCGCTACGCGAAGTTCCGTTACGCGTCAAGTACGCGTACCGGGGCGCTGCCTGGTCCGCGCTTACAGATATATATCTTTTTTTGAACGTTATTTTCTCAAAATCCACTGCAGCACATATATTGAGACCTACAAAAGGCACATCGGGCTACCAGTCCCTACAATTTTGCCAAGTTTCGTGCAAATCCATTCAGCCGTTCGGGCTAAAAATGAGGCTAACCGCCCTATGGAAAACTCAATGTTAAAAACACGTTTTGGGACCCCCCTTTTTTCTCGGCCCCCCCTGGACCAACTCCCCCCAAATTTCCAGTGGCTGCTCAGAAACAAAATGTTCCATTTTGCTGAAAATTTCAGCCAATTCCGTCCACAAACGCCAAAGTTATTAGACATAGAATTTTCAAAAAACCCATAGGGAAAAAATCCTAACTATATATACCTACTGGCGACCGCCAGTAGGTAATATATATATATATATATATATATATATATATATATATATATATATATTACCTACTGGCGGTCGCCAGTAGGTATATATAGTTAGGATTTTTTCTCTATGGGATTTTTGAAAATTCTATGTCTAATAACTTTGGCGTTTGTGGACGGAATTGGCTGAAATTTTCAGGAAAATGGCACATTTTGTTTCTGAGCAGCCCCTGAAAATTGGGGGGGGTTTCGTCCAGGGGGGGTCGAGAAAAAAGGGGGGTCCCAAAACGTGTTTTTAACATTGAGTTTTCCATAGGGCGGTTGGCCTCACTTTTAGCCCGAACGGCTGAATGGATTTGCACGAAACTTGGCAAAATTGTAGGGACTGGTAGCCCGATGTGCCTTTTGTAGGTCTCAATATATGTGCTCCAGTGGATTTTGAGAAATTAACGTTTAAAAAAAGATATATATCTGTAACAGCGGACCGGGCAGCGTCCCAGGACGCGTACTTTTCGCGCAACGGAGCTTTGTGAAGCGAAGCTGATTGGTTCTCCGGCGTCTGTCAACATTCCAAACAGTCCGTAGCGGCCGCCATCTTGTCTCTCGGTAGGATCGAGAGACAAGAGGAGGCGAAAGCGAAGGGGCAAATGACCATAAGGGGGAATAGTAGATCCTCGCTGACCCCCTAGGTTTGATGTGGAGGTTTTAAAAGGGCCCCGCGGGGCAAAAAAAAATAATAATAATAATAATCGAACGGCTGAATGGATTTGCACGAAACTTGGTAAAATATTAGGGACTGGTAGCCCGATGTGCCTTTGCTAGGTCTCAATATATGTGCTCCAGTGGATTTTGAGAAATTAACGTTCAAAAAAAGATATATATCTGTAACAGCGCTCCGCTTCGCGTACTTTTCGTGTTACGGAGCTTTGCGAAGCTGATTGGTTCTCCGGCGTCTGTCAACATTCCAAACAGTCCGTAGCGGCCGCCATCTTGTCTCTCGGTAGGATTGAGAGACAAGAGGAGGCCAAAGCGAAGGGGGAAATGACCATAAGGGGGCATAGTAGATCCTTCCTGACCTCTTAGGTTTGATGTACCATTTTGCCAAGTTTGGTGTAATTCCGTTCAGCCATTCAGGCTGTAGACGTATGTAAATGTCCTATGGAAAATTGCATGGGGAAAACACATTTGAAAGTGTTGAAATTTAGAACCAATTAAAATGTTACTTTGGTTTTGTATTTGTGTGTGATGAAAGTTAATTGGTTATGTATATATGTCAAATGAGAGGAAACCACAGCCATTTTGTGATACTACTGTCTGAGGTACATTTGTGAGGAATTTTTGGTGGTGAATTTCTGGTGTTTGATTTACACAGTACTAACACTTTTCCTACTTTTAAAAAGGTGAGTTGTTAATTTGTAAGGGGAACTATGTTGTACACTTGAAGATAATTTGAAAAATGTTTTCTGTTATTTATTTGCAGTCCTTCTGTTATACTAAATACTTGATAAAGTTAGTTTTATATTATGTATTACTAAAAACGATAAATGAAAGTGATTATTTTTTTCTGCAATTTACAGCAAGCAATTTCAAAATAAAATGGCTCACAATGAAGAGACCGTGGCAATTTCTTTTGAATTGTCCACTACATTGATTGAAATTGAGAGCACCAATAATGAAATATTGTCACAAGGAGGACATGACTTGTATGATTCCATTAGATTGATTGAAATGGACAGCACCAAGAGTGAAATATTGTCACAAGGAGATGACTTGAATGATTCCACTACATTGATTGAAATTGAGAGCACCAATAATGAAATATTGTCACAAGGAGGAGATGGCTTGTATGATTCCATTAGATTGATTGAAATGGACAGCACCAATAATGAAATATTGTCACAAGGAGGAGATGACTTGAATGATTCCACTACATTGATTGAAATTGAGAGCACCAATAATGAAATATTGTCACGAGGAGATGACTTGAATGATTCCACTACATTGATTGAAATTGACAGCACCAATAATGAAATATTGTCAGAAGGAGGAGATGACTTGAATGATTTTTTTGATCAATCTCTTGATGGCGAATTTATCGAGTGTTTGGAGACCATAGAGTTGCAAGAATCATCATTGCAGACTTTTAATGAGGAGATTCCAGATGAGATGATTGAAGAGGAAATTACTGATGAGGACATGTTAGTAGTTGTTTCAAATTTAGAAAATTCTGAAGAATAAATTTATATTTAGAAATCAAAAATTGTTTGAGACATTATTTATTTTTATTTTTAATTTATGAGGTTGTAGCGAAGTGATTGTAGTATAAAATGAGACTTATAGTATAGAGTGCAACATTTTTATGTTACATGGTAAGTTTACTCATATTTACTTCCCTTTTGCCACTATATTATCTCCAATGTGTATTTGACATGTCTTCTTCATCTCCGGCCTCCTTTCTCTCACTGTGTGTCTCCGATGCATCTTATCGCTGGTATTTTAAGTAATTACAGAAGAGAGTAAAATAAAATAGTTCGGAACGTGAAAAGGGGGCAAAGTAGAGTACTCCTCACCCCCTAGGCCTTTTTAGGCGGTCCCAAAAGGATCAGTTTCTGCTTTCCTGAGAGATTATGGTATGAGTTCCATATACCACAATAACTTGCATTACAACATGCAAGATATCTATCTCCTATTACCAACTTTTGGAGATATTCGCGCTAAGCGCGAATATCTCCAAAAAGTAACACCTGCCCTGAGCAGTTCTTAGCCATGTTATCCAATGGGAGGTGGATAACATGGCTAAGAGCATTAGCTCGGTAATGTATGAATATCGCTGAGTTTTTAGCGATATTCATGCATTGCGGCCGTTTATTATCGCATTTGTGATAAACCTTGATAATAGCAAGGTTTATCTTCGATAATTTCTGACGATGCTTAGCGGTAAAAAATTCGTTGGTAAGCATCGTTAGCGATAAATATCGCTTAACTTTGGTAATATGCCCCAACGTCTGTTAACGTTCGATTCGAAGGAAATGAGGAAGTGTTGAAAAACATTGTCTGCGCCATCTTGCCTTTTTTGAAATGCCACACTTTTGTCGTGCACGGCAGCCATTTTAGATGTCTTGACCAGACCCACTCTCTGCACGCTGTCGATTCGTAGCATGGCTCCTCACCCTCGCAAGCATCTTCCCCAGGCACTGGTCACCCCCGCTCTCTGTCTTATGCATGGGCAATAAACCTCCCCCCATCTGCGCTGCTCTTCCCTGAGAATCACACTGTGCCCGCCCGACACCTCCCTTTCGCCCTATTCACTACCGCACCCTGTGACACTCCTCTTCCTCTGTGTCCGATTGTCCAGGCTATCAGCTAGCCCTGCAGATGTAGTTTATGGCCCCAGCTGTAAAGAATCACCCCTCTTCAAAGGAGTTATAGTAGATCAAGGCCCACACCCGATGAGATCCGTCACACCACACGTGTTCCTACTATCTGAAAACTATCCTGTATTGTGATTGGGGAGGGGACCGAGCCTGAAGCGGAAGATTCCAGGAATGACTCTTTGTACATCAAAGTTTTTACAATTATGTGTCACATAAAAAATATATAGCACTCCAACAAAGTAGTAGGAATATAAAACTTTAATAACATATAAATATATACAACAAAACAAAAACAGTAAAAACATTTAAACAACGAAGAGACCGTGGCAATTTCTTTTGAATTATCCAATAGATTTATTGAAATTGACAGCACCAATAATGAAATATTCTTGTCAGTAGCGGTCTGTTGTGCGAATAGTTCCAAGGCAGCAGAACGCGCTGAAATCTGGATGTCACGAAGGTGATGTCTAGCAAGTTGCCGCCCAGCAAATAACGGCGTGGGGCGCCGCGGGGGTGAGTGAGTCCAGTAGGCACCACAGCTATTCTTACCGGCATTGCAGAATTACTGCTGGGGACAATGCCTGTGCTGGAGCAGGGTCACAGCAGAAACAAAAAGGATTCTGTTGAAGATGTTGTTGGTTTTCAATTTGAAAACAGTTCTGGTGTCAACTGCTATGCTAATGTAGTGGTTAATGTTTTGTTTTCTCTAGAAAATGTAAAAGAGGGGGAGGCAGTCCAAAGTTCCGTTAAAAGGGCAAAGGAAAGGATCGGTGGTTTGAACTATCAGTCAAAAAGGGGAGGGGGTGCAACAATTTTTCCTACCGGGTCACACTGTGCTTTCACCGGAAGTGAGGTCTGCAGCATTCTAGTAATTCAAAGTGAGGCTGGCGCCGACGTCCCGCGGATACAGTTTCGTCACTCCACGGGTGATCATGGCAGTCATTCCCCATCGGGGGTCGGAGACTCCCGCGGCTCCTCTAGAATCTTCAAGGTCGTGGAGGACTACGGTGGTGGAGTCAACCAGTGACCGGGCCATTTCTTTATGCTGGGCCCGCTCTTGCCAGGTCGACCGCCATTTTGAGAGTTCGGTAGCTACTGGCGATCGCGGGGTCAAATGAGCGGACGGGCTCCACCCTGGCGGGCGAGACGTTGCAGCATGGCCACAGTGGAAGAACTCTTTTCCGGGCGCCTGGACCGCTGAGGGTGCAGCTGGGAAGCCTCCACTGGGGAGGCGGGAGAGGCCTGTTCGCACCGTCTCTCCCTCCCAGTGCACCCCACGGCGTCTCGCTTGAGATTTGTTATGGCCGGACCAGGCGATGAGGACGAGGGGGGGGGGTCGGAGGCATGTGCAAGACATCCCCCCCCAGGGTTGTTGCAGCAATTATACAAGAAAGAAGAAGTGTCCCGTCCGTCTTCGGGCCGGGCTTCCGGTAGATGTCGGCCGGACGCCCCTGGCTCTGGCCCCATGAACGGGTTTCTTGGTTTATCGGCTGCAGCCGGATTCCGTCGGCCTCGGCCCCCCGACCGTTGGTGGCCGGACCGGAAGAGCATGTGGCGGGACTACCTGCAACTCTCAAGGGCCACCGCGGCCGGACTGGGAGAGAGAGGGGAGGGTCGAGGAGACATTCCCCCCCCCTGCAACTGTTCAGCGTTGTAAAGGCAATCCCCTGGCCGGGTCCCGTTGGTCTCGGCCTCTCCTCCGGCTACACCCTACGTTAGGATCTCCTGGCCGAGGCGTGGCAGCAGGACCTGCCTTATATGGGCTGCTCCCGGCTGGGCGTAGCCGGAACCCTGCCCCACCTTGGAAGTTTCCAGAGTGGGGGCGGATGTTCTACTGACTTGCATTTTCCCTAGTCTATCGATTTTTTTGGCGTGGCAGGCGGTGGGACAGCGAGGGGTGATTTGGTTTCTCTTACTGTTTTTCTGGTCTCTCACCACTGGCATATTTTAACGTTTTCTTGTTTCTAGGACATTAATAGGTTTTATCATTACGTTATGTTATCGTTTCTTTGTTCGTTGTTTAATAAAAGTTCATGTTCATCAGTGGCCTACTGATTTTCGTTTTCCTATTCTTTTCTTTCCAGGTTGTTTCATGCTAAAGTTTCTGTTAACAGGATACAGTGATCACTTCGTTATTATTGCATATGTCCTTTTCACTAGGGGTGCTCTCTGGTCGGGCCAGATGACGTATGTCTAGTAAATGGTCCGGGTGAAACAGGTGCATCAATCAGTGGGGAGTAGATAGGCATGACAGATTACAACGGGGGAGAAAGGTCCGCATTACGTACCCTTTCACTACTTGCAAAGATTTTCCTACGTTTATTTGCAAACAGGGAATACCTCCAAAAAGAACTAATTCCCAAACAGTCAATGTTCGGACAATCAATCAATCAATGAGGAATGAAATAGGTACGACATGTTAAAGGCTTGCGTTACCTACCCTTCACTATCTGCAAAGGGAGAGAGAATATTCCTATTCTTCCTCGTTTGCAGGTAGAGAAGATCCTTAAGAGAATTAACATCGAACAATTCAATGCTTGATTGAAACAATCAACAAGGGGTACTGTGAACACAAATGAACGCCGCTTATGTACATACGCATTGCTATTTTCAACAGGTTGTTCCTAATGTTTCTATTTTAGCGAGGTCAAAAAGAGATCCCATTAGTGGCCTACTGATTTTGCTCGATTCCTTTTGTTTTTTTACACGATTTTTCGCTATCTGCAAAGACTAAACAGAGTATTGCGACTCTGTGCTTGTTTGTAAATAGAGAATGAACCAAAGAGAACAATCAATCAAATGGAGAGAGAAGCAGGCACGACGGATTACAAAGGGGGCAAAGGGCTGCGTTAACTACCCTTCACTATCTGCAAAGAGAGAGTACTCCTAATAGAAATGAGGGGTGGGGGGCAGCATTCAAAGCAGATCAGTGTGCATAAACACGAAAATGTTTTTACTTACCACGTACTTGACATTCGACAGCTTATGATATTTGCTATTAAAAAACCATTGAAATTCACTGAAAAAACCATAGGTTATAGACCATATATAGTTAGGAATTAGCATTTACAAAACCTTGAAAATTCACTGAAAAAACCATAGGTTATAGACCATATATAGTTAGGAATTAGCATTTAAAAAACCTTATTTTACTCACACAAAACCATTGAAATTCCATATATAGTTAGTTGCACTAACTATATATCGCGCACCCGCAATCCACTGCTGATCATGTCACATATTACATCATTCATGACATGGTCAGTGACATCACTGATGACATCACTGATGACATCTCAAATGACATCACTGATGACATCACTGATGACATCTCATTTGACATTACTGATCACATCACTGATGACATCATTCATGTGATGATACAATGAACCTCTTCAGACTCTAATATAACCTTAGATACACTCAGTGTAAACAGACACTCACAGACTGTCACTCATCCATGGAGTTACTCACACACCTAGTCAGTCTTGCAAAGAATCAATCACACCTCGATTTCCTCAACTATATAGTTATACACACCTTACTTATTGGAACATATAATAACACATATTTACTCTGTTATACAATCCCTGATACAAGTTCACAATAATCCATACAGCCACTCACACATTCACTGGCTCTTATGCACAGTTATTTATATATGTCAACTATCACATGTACTGTGTTTTACATATGTACTTACTTTGACATGTAGCACTGAGATATCCATTCACTCACCAATACACTCATGCACACAGTCAACCGCCCATACAGATGTTTCCACATGCACTTTTGAACCCATACATCTAGTGAATCAACTGCTCACACATCTATGCACAGAGTCATACACCTCCCAGACACCCACACACACACTCAGTCTCCCATACAAATACTTGGGCAACTAATCAATAACCCATATAGTTAGTCATATAGCTAATGATCAACACATGCATCAGATTACAAAACAACAGACACAATGATGCACAATTTAAAACAGTTTAGTCACTAACCCATGCACTCAGTGAGACACATTTAATCACTCACTTATACAGTCAGTCATGCACCTACTAAATCCTTCATCCAGACACTTATACATCCACTCATTCTTCAATATGTAAGACATATTTTAACTTTACAGAAGCATACAGTCACTGGATGTTGTCATCAGTGATGTCATCAGTGATGTCATTTGAGATGTCATCAGTGATGTCATCAGTGATGTCACTGACCATGTCATGAATGATGTAATATGTGACATGATCAGCAGTGGATTGCGGGTGCGCGATATATAGTTAGTGCAACTAACTATATATGGAATTTCAATGGTTTTGTGTGAGTAAAATAAGGTTTTTTAAATGCTAATTCCTAACTATATATGGTCTATAACCTATGGTTTTTTCAGTGAATTTTCAAGGTTTTGTAAATGCTAATTCCTAACTATATATGGTCTATAACCTATGGTTTTTTCAGTGAATATATATATATTTATATTTATAAACACATTTTCCTCGCCATCTCCAGCGCAGAAATCAAGCCCACCAGTTGGACATCAGAGGAACTATTTTAATCAGCAGGTACAGCATTACCGGTTTCGACCCTCACAGGTCTTAATCATATGCATTTCTGAGAGAGCAGGTGATTAGGGTTCAAATAGTTTTTAGTTTCACCAAAAGTAAAGAAGGACTTGCGGGCAAGTTTCAAATCCTGTTTGTCGTTTTATTTGTAATTTTCACTTTATTATTTCGCGCAGTTTGCACCAACCTCCGAATATTTCCCGACCTTTCTCCTCCGTTTTCTAGCCTAAGTGCTCATATTTCATAGTTCTTGAAGGTCTCTTCTTCGGTTGAGTTGTTAAATACTTCCGGACTACATGTCCCATCATTCACAACTTGCGCTGATAATTGCCCACAAGAGTCATTTCTTTGTTTGTTTTACATCATTGTTAATGTTAATTCGGCTATAGTATCCTTCCCTGCGCTCACTGTTCTGCCAGATGCCCACTGTTCCGATAAACAGTGTGGCGTCCTGCTGGTTTGCTGTCCCCCGGGGTGCGACTGTGCGAGAATGTAGTATCCCACAAACCTTGGCTGTCCACAACAAAGGCAGGATAGACTGGCCCGTAGACCTCCTAAGGCTTGGTGGCAGCGCCTCCCGCATACCCCAGTGGTGCTTACTTCGCTTCAATCCATACCATCAATTGCGGGTATATATATATATATTTGTATAAACATTAATATAGATAGCATTTTTGGTTTTGCTAAATTGTTTGGCGAATCAGCATGAAACATTCCAAATGAAAACTCCATATACTTTCATAGAATGTGTTGCACCTATCCATCAAGTGGGGATTTGACAAAAGGTTGATTTCTAATATTAATTCCCATGGGAAAATTTGCTCTCAAATAAAAGTTTAAAAAAAAGCTACACTCAAATTCACTAACTTTGGCAAAACATTAGAAGTTTACTCAGAAAGCATGCTTTCTGTGATTTGGTTTAAATCTGATTAACCATGTTCAAGAAATTAATACTGAAAGAGGAGCTTGCATTGGGCATGAAGGGGTTAAGCCTGATAAAATGTTAGAGATAACTGGACTGTTCAAAGTGGATTGGTGGATCCTGATTGGCAGGAATATGATGTGGCAGCCATTACGGACTTGGGGACTCAGTCCCCAAGTCCAGAAACAAAAAATCTAAATCCTCATAAGGAGACACAATGGGCACACCCTGACCCCAGCGGTCAATAGTTAAAGTAAAATAATTTCACTGTCTTCCCTGTGGGAGTGCGGTAGGGAAAGATTCTTTTAAAAAACAATAGAAGGATCTGTTCTATGACGGTCTACAGCCATTGTGCTTTAGTTATTGTTAGGTTGTTTTGAGATATTTTATTGTTTTTGTGTAATGTTCTTTTTTTTTTTACTTTAGAGCTGCTTCTACATGACTGGCGTAAAGCAGCATATGATTTTAAAGATCCTGCTACAATGAACCATTTTCCTCTGTCAATGATGGTAAAATACTGCTGCTTCAATTTTTCAACTATTTAAGACAATAGTGTAAGGAATTTGGGTTATTTGTTCAAAGGAGATAGGTAGAATCCCTACTCAGGCAACAACCACAATCCTAGTCTCTGTGCACTGCAAAAAAAATCACTAAATTAACACGATAAAGCACAGGTCGGATACAAGGTGTGGATAATTCCCAGTCTCGGCTTACCTTTGGACTTGAAAGACATAGGAGACCAATGAAGGCCCTGCCAAGATTCAGAGACATGCTGACCATCTGCAGGCCTGTAACACACCTGTCATACACTAAAGGACCTAACATTTCTGAATTGTCCCCTCTCGCCCTTAGGTAGAATTAAAATGAGGCGAACCAGACCGGTATAGTCTGACGGAAAAATGCGAACTCATTTTTAACAGTCTCATTTAATTAAACAGGAGCATACCAGTGCACTCATCCGATCCCCCCATGGTTCTGTCCAAGAATTAGACATGCATGTTGCTAAAATTATGTATCAGCAAGTTAGTGCTTATTCCTGTCTGGATGACTCATAAACAAGGGCACAGAATTGGCTGAGCGTGTAGGAAGCCCATAGGCCTGGTAGATTTTATAAATGCATAAAGGAGAATTACAATAGGATGCTCACAATTATAATCCATATTGTGGCATCTAAATCCTCATAAAGTGGATGCTTCTTGCTTTTTAGTAAATGGCAATACAAAAGTTCTTAATTTCCTAGACACTCTGAGAAGCTCAGCCTGCCTCGCATTGGTTGCGAGCTGTTTTGCCTCAACATGTTCCTAATATTCGCTAAAATGAGAAATACTCATGATGAGAGACCACATTTGTGAAGTGTTTCATTACGGAAGATGGAAGGGGTGCGACCTCATCAATCGACTGGGAAATTAAATGGCCTCCCTGGAATTGTATTTTTGATTTGAATTTACAATTTTGCTTGTTTGTTTGCAGTGCACTTTTCCTTTCTTTACTTTAACAGATTTGCATGTTGTAACCACTACATTGTAAATGTCAATCCCATTAAGTCGATGATAACATTTCAAGAAGAATCTCTTGAATATTTACCTTTATCAAGAGGTCTTCTGTGATGACCATTAAAAGAGCACTGGAATCTGCTTATTATGGTATACACTGGAAGCAATGCACATTTGTTTTAACACAAGGTCTAGCTTACACAAGCTATTTTTACAAGTCATATTTGTTTTTTGTATTTATTTTATTTATGTTATATATTTATATTTATTTTTAGCAGACTTTCTCCAAAGATCTGACTGATGGTTTGTAGGCTGATGTTAGTCATATCAATATTGGGGCCGAGCAAAGGTTTGGAATGGGAAACAAACAGAACGTTTTTCTTCTGGCTTACACGCACGGGACTGTGCCCGTGATGCTACAAACCAAAAAAAATAGAGCTAACAATCTAATAGTAAATAATTTGATGTTTTGCGGTATATTGATTTAAAAAAAGATGGCATTTGTATAGTTGCTACTTGACCTAAAAAAAAATTTCCCCTTCTGAACAGGTTGATTGGAGGTTGGTAAGACACATTCAGCTCAAGTCACAAATATACCGAAGAAGGGCTGTGAATGTCAATATTTACTCTTGTGCAGTGTATGCACATAAAGACACAAACGGTTGGGTACCATGGATACATACAGCATGCGCACATAGACCAATACACCAAGAGACACACATAGGGGCACGGATCAAACAATTCATGCAGGCTCCCACACACAGCACAAGTACCTATTTCGAAGGTTAAAATATATATATATATCCAGAAAACAGGGAAGCTCTAGCAATTGGCTCCATCTAGTGGTAGAGCCATTTAAGTGCCTCATTATTAAGCAACATTTGCAATGCAATAGGTCTCGCATTTGCACGAGGTTTAGCTTTTGGCATTGTAAAGGACAATGCATTTTATTTATATGTGTTGATAATTAACACATACATAAAAGGTATTGTCATTTACAATGCCGATATCTGAAACTCATGTAAATGCGAGACCTATTTCATTTAAAAAAAAGTGGCCGCCATTGTCTCGGGCTGCTTGGAAAGTGAAAGCGCGCAAGGCACGCTGAATGTTGCAGGAAAGCATACCGTGTCTGCAGTAGGAGAAACGTATTAAAAAAATAGTGCTTACAGACTAAACAAGACATACTGTGTAACATCAGAAGTAAAAGCCCAGTCCTCATGGGAGGTTACAAATGAAGACAGGGCAGAACAAGCCTAATAACGAATCAAAAGCCAGCATTTACAAAGGACAATGACACTAGCCAATGAAAAATGTGGGCGGAGAGTGCATGGAGTTCACCGCTATACTCGAATACAGAATGCCTTGCAGAGCAGCAAAAGCTCTGCTCAGACTCGACCTAAAAAATAAGTGCCGGGGCTCTGTCAGGATGCAGATTTGACCTGCCCAATTCTCCTGTTAGCTCTGCCTAACACAGTACCAACAAACCCTACAAGTGGGGAAAGTATGTAGCGTAATGGCCAGAATTGACACCTCCGGTGCAGGGGAACCAGGTTGAATCTCGGCATCGGCTCAACATCCTGTGATTTTGGATGAATCACTTATTCTCCATCTGCCTACCGAAAATGAATGTGTCCTTAACTGGTGCTCAAGCGCTAGTGTTAATGATTAAGTGTCGGTGCTGAGCTCCGGAAACCTCAAGCTCAAAGTAAGCAATGCTCCCACCTGAAATTGCCTCTGCTTCAATAGAAGTCAATGGGCAAAATACATTCTCCCGATTAAATTTTTAAAAATCTGCTACTTTCCTCTTCTAAAATTTTGGCATGTAAGTAATGAGGTGAAACCTTTGCTTTGATAGTGTTAACGTGTCAAAATCACAAAATAATATGATAATACTACCACAAAACCTCCTGCATTTTGTGGTGTAATTTGCTTTTTCATTCCACATAATGTAGCAAACCTTGCAGCGTACTTTGGTCTTCTCCTGCCTCATAATTGGGGTGACCCTGCTCATAGGAAGAACTTATCCTGGCTCGAATACTGCCTATGGCCCATGGCTCAATGTTTTTGGGTATTTCACTTGGAAACATTCATCTGGTCTACTTATGTACCATTTGCATGCATTCATTTATTCACTCATAGTCCGAAACCTCTAATGTGCGGCTTTGTAATCTTTGGGGCTTGACAGGGCTGGCTTTAACACTGGTGGCGCTCTGTGCAACAGTGTTTGTTGGTGCCACCCCAATGACCACCTCAGCCACACATTCCCTCACTAGCACCCTTTAACAGTGCCCCTCAAGTCTTCATAAGCACTTTTTCTCAGATTCATTTAGTTTTATAGCACCACTCATACCAGTGTAAGGTGTCAGAGAGCTTTACATCACACACATTGCACAGAGACAATCATATGTGTGTAAATCAGTGTATAGGAAATGTTACATCAGACAGGACTACAAGGTGTAGTGTAGGAGTGACATGTCATCGATACTGGTAGGTAATATTATTTAAGAGTCCTTATTCTGGAAAAGCACAAATTCAGAACTTAAAACATAACATCATTGTTAGGGGTTCTCTTTACTAATAAGAATTGTTTTCTACCCAAATGAACCATTTTGGCAAGGTTAGTATACTGAAAGACTGAGTACAAAAACATAAAGCTCCAGCATATACCTTGGAGTTTGCATGCAACTGTTTAATGACAGTGAATAGCTTAATGTTCTATATCAGGATTTTGACTTATAAACGACAAGAAACAAAAGGAGCTCTCTTACAGAAGCAGTAACCCACTGACCTATTTACATAATATGCACTTTGTTATCTGCATGGTACACGTTCTTACCAGCAAGCAGGAAAGCGGCAGCAAGTGCTTTTAAAATGACAATATACTTGCAAAAATGACGGTCACACTCCACGTCAACGCCCGGTGCCGTGGCACCGATCGCATTGCCCTATAGCCGGACCTGGTGCCTGTTATCACATGCTGGCTTTTTAATGAAAGGGAAAGGGGACAGAGTTGCAGGAAACAGTCATTAGCTGAACCTGCCTTTCGCCGAGGCTCCGCCGGTCTCCCCGCACTGCACAAAATGAGCAGCCTGCTTTGCAAAGAGCCAGGCTGCAGATTTTCAGCAGGCTGCGTAATCCGCAGGGCAATAGCTGACAGAAAAAAAAGGCTGTAAAATCAACCAGAATAACAAGTTGCTGCACTGTCCTGCACTGGTAACACAGGCGAGCATCCGAGGGAGGGCATGAGCTGTCAGGGCTGTTTTTGGCAGGAGGTCTGGGGGTGTCCCTGGAGGGGACCCGCTGACTACAGGTCTGTGGCACAGAAGAAACCCAAGAAACAGGAGAAAGGAAAGAGGCGGGACTCATTTGAAGAAGTGGACACAGTTGATGTAAAGAAGGAAACGGTGATCACATGTGAGGCGCGAAGAAGAGTGCAGTGGGCACAAGTCAAGTAAAAAAGGGGCAGGGAGCACACGTGATGTGTGAAGAATGGGCAGTACTCAGTGCAGAGCTGACAAGAGGCAGTGGGCATGGTGATGAAAAAAAATTATCACATCAGAGCTGTGTCGAAGGGGCCGTGCCCGGGCATAGGTGAGAAGGAGGAGTGGGCACAGGTGAGGAAAATGTGGTGACGGTCTAGCTCTCCGTCTACCGGAAACCGAAGGGCCGGGACGTGAAGCGGAAGGCAGCCATTTTGGGTTGTTGGCGCCGACCGCGAACGAAGGCAGAAGTGGTTCCCGGCGCTCCGGGCAATAAACGTAATTCACTCCCCACCAGGCCTAAGAGTGGTAATTTCTGGGCTTCTATAATGGCGACGAGGACGGGATTATGAGAACCCGCCCCACCACCGTCGGAAAAGTAAACAAACCCGAACGGAGCCTGCAGCACACCCGGAGCGTGGCAGTGGACACAAGGCAGTCCCGATCACAGGCAACAGAGTGCCCCAGGCTGACAGGGGTCTATACAGCTACAGAGGTACGCCGACCTGGAAGTTATTACCACGGGGGCACTGCAGTAGAGGGGCTAGCGCAGAACGGCAGGAAAAGGGGCACCGATACATCAGGGAGCCCTGCCCACGACACAGCATACTTCCCCCTAAGAAGAGTCCCAGCTCAGCACGCTGGCAGCGCAGCATAGACGCGGAGAAAGGTCAAGCACCACGGACACAGAGTGAAGGGACAGTCAACAGGCACTCCCAATCATTGAGGGGGCAGCGAAGGGCAGAGCAACAGACAGCGAGCACAGTGACGAGGACCCGGAGGCGCAACTGCCACCGGGGAGCCCACCTGGCAAGCGCATACCTGATCAAGCGGGCCCCAGAGACATCAGCAAGATGGCTACTCAGTCCTCCTCCCTCACTCAAATGGTACCATTTCTGTCGAAGAGTGGTGAGCCAGAAATGCAATGGGAAGACTGGAAACGGTATTTCTTCAACCACCTGGAAGCCTTAGAGGAAGAAGGCGAAGCACCATTCTCGAGCGCGAGGAGAAAGAAAATACTACTACACAATTTAGGGCCAGAAGGGATTAGAGTGTATGATACCATCGTCAAGGGCACAAGAAACCCAGCAGACACGGATGTATTCGGCCATGCCATCGCAGACCTCGATGCGCACTACAGGCCTGTAGTATGCGTGGCGATCGACAGACACAACTTCTTTCAGAGGAAGCAGAAGAGTGGAGAGTCGGTGGACGAATATGTGGTGGCACTACAGAAGTTAGCCCTCACGTGCAAGTTTGGCACGCTGCATGACGACCTAATAAGAGACCAGATCATCATGCACACGTCCAGCACCCATGTCCAGGAGAAACTGTGGGTCAACGGAGATGCCCCCCTAAAGGAAGTCTGGGCATTAGTGAAGAAGGCGGAAATGTCAAAGCGATGCGCAAAGGCTGCCAGAAAGGAGGCAGGAGGAACACAGACTGTCTGCAAGAACATGACGCCGGTGAAGGGCGAAAGGACGAAGCAGAGAGACCAACAAAGGGGCCATGACAATAAACGGACTTCCCAAACCAGCCACACAGACCAAAGGACAGGAAGAGGTGGACGCCCGAGCTGTTACAGGTGTGGGAGCATGTCGCATCTAGGCAACGACAAGGCGTGCCCGGCATTCAGAGCGAAATGCTCCTTCTGCAGTGTGTATGGGCACTATGAAAAAGTGTGCTGCCGGAAAACCAAGGGGGCCATGGTCAGATACGTTGACCGAGAACAACGAGGAGACGTGGGGAGCCCTGAAGAGGAAGATGACCTAGAGGAGTTCCTCTACATCGACGTACAGATATTGGAAATGGGAGGCGCAGAGTCAGAAAAACCAAAACTGAACATGCACATAGGAGGTGTGCCCATAGAAATGATCGCAGACAGTGGAGCACCCATAACCATAATTCAGAGACAGGTATGGGAAGAGAAATTTGTGTCAAACATAGAAGAGGAGTTGCGCCCGATGGACTTACGACCGGTTACGTATACGGGGCAGAGGATTCCAATGTTAGGGTACTGCCCCTTGCTGTTTGAATTCCGAGGCCGTCAAGCAAACTGCAAATTGTACATTGCTGAAAAGGGCCCATCAGTGCTCAGTTGGAAGGACCAAGGGGCCCTAGGAATACAGTTGAATCCAGGTGGCATAGAGAAAATCATGCTTATGGACGTAGAGGAAAAGGACAACGGTGAAGCCTGGCACAAGGCATACCCCAAGGTGTTCAATGGACAAATAGGCGAACTGTCCAAGTACAAACACCTCATTAAACTAAAAGAAGGAGCGAAACCAGTCTTCCACAAAGTAAGGAACATCCCCTTCCGGTGCAGGGAAGCGGTGCAGGCAGAACTCGACAGACTGGAAGGAGAAGGTGTGATAAGAGCAATCGAGAGCGCGGAGTGGCTTTCACCCTTAGTGGTGGCACAGAAGCTGAATGGGAAGGTGAGGCTGTGTGTCGACCTCAGAGAACTCAATAAAACATCCTGGTCGACAAGTTTCCCCTACCCCGCATCAGTGAGATGCTAGCAAAAACGAAAGGCATAAAGTGGTTCTCCACGATAGACTTGTCGTCAGCCTACCACCAGGTCAAGCTACAACCATCATGCAGTCACCTCACGTCCTTTATCACACCTTTTGGCTGTTATGAGTTCGTAAGGATGCCGTTTGGCTTAGCTTCAGCGGCCGCGGTATTCCAAAAGCTTATGCACAGACTCTTCCGGAAAGTACAGGGAGTTCAGTTTTTCCAGGACGACATCCTGGTCATGGGAGAGACAAAACTAGAACACAATGAGAAGCTGCACACAGTACTACGCACGTTACAAGAAAACGGATTGACAGCAGAGTGGTCTAAATGCAGATTTGGGGTGCAGTCCGTCACGTATCTTGGACATGAGGTGAGCGGGAAAGGTATCGAACCAAAAAGAGCCAACATGAAAACCATCTTGGAGACACCAACCCCATGCAAGAAAGAAGATCATTCCTGGGGATGGCTGAATTTTATAGCAAATTCATTCCCCACTTTGCCACTAAGACGCACTACTTACGCCAACTTTTGAAGGAAAAGAATGGCTTTCAGTGGAACCAGGAGGAGCAGGAAGAATTCGATACCTTGAAACGAGAGATGAGCGAGACCATACCCCTGAAGGGGTTTGACCCGGATGCGGACTCCATTCTAACAACTGATGCGAGTGACCGTGGCCTGGGAGCTGTATTGATGCAGGGGTCGGAGAAGGGAGAAGTGTCGACGGTTAGCTTTGCTTCGAGGTCCCTGGCGCCCAACGAAGAGAAGTTCAGCGTCATAGAAAAGGAGATGCTGGCCGTGGTATGGGCTATGGAGAGGTTCAGGCAGTATCTATGGGGTGCCAAATTCGTGGTGAGAACAGACCACAAGCCTCTAGTCAAGGTGCTGACATCCAGTGGCCACGCGCATGCGACGCCAAGGATCACCAAAATGACACTGCGCTTATTGGACTTTGTGTACGATGTAGAGCACATACCAGGGCTGCAGAACAAAGTGGCTGATTTCTTGAGTCGTGCGGCGGCCATGGAGGAGGCAGACAAGCAAGAGCGCCCTAGGTGAGAAGGATATGTAGTGGCTACCATTCAGGACATGGAAAGGGTGATCAGTGCACAAGAATGGGAAGAAGCCTACCAAGCAGATGTAGACATGGAAGCGATTAAAGGATACGTGATCCATGGGTGGCCAGAAAAGAGACATCTCAAGGAAGCGCTGAGACGATACTGGGAGGTGAGAGACGAACTGTCACTAGCAGAGAATCCAATATTCCTCCTAAGGGGCGACAAAGTGATTCCACCGCAGGGCATAATCGATCACTTACTAGTCCTGCTACACGAAGGGCACCAGGGAATCACAAAAACCAAAGCTCTGGCCCGGCAAGCGTACTGGTGGCCGGCCATCGATGCCCAAGTAGAACGACATGTGAGATTCTGTGAGTCATGTGCCAAGGCGGACAAATCCCAGAGCATGTTGAGACCACCCTTGGGAAAGTTCCCGGTACCCGATGGAGCGTGGGAAATGGTGTCAGTCGACATCATGGGACCTATTCTCAACAAAGAAGGAATACAGACGTATGCCCTTGTCCTTATTGACAAATATTCCAAATGGCCGGAGGTGGAAGTGAAGGAGAACGTGGATACCGACGCAGTGGTGAACTTCCTGCACACCATATTTGTCAGGGAAGGCATTCCAAAAATCATCACGTGTGACAATGGGCCACAGTTCACTTCAGCGAAATGGGAGGCGTTTACATCCAGGAATGGGATAGAAGTTAAACATACCCCCATTTATCACCCCTCGGGAAATGGACAAGTGGAACGCTTTAACCGAGTGATTATGGGCACCATTCAAGCGGCCATCAATGATGGACTGGACTGGGAGAAGGAGTTGTTGAAGATGATATGGGCCTACCGGATCACCCCGGGCAGCACGGGGTACAGTCCCTTCAAGGTGCTAAGGGGGAGAGATGCTTTTACAAAGGACAACATGGCGTGGAGGAAGTTGGTGGTGCAAAGTAAATGGTCACCGGCTGTGGTAAGGAGGAACCTAGAGAAAGCACAGGAAGTGTACACCGAACACTTTAACAAGAGACATAGTGTACAAGGAGTGGAACTGGAGAAGGGCGACTGGGTAAAGGTGAAGTTGGCAATCCTGAAAAGGAAAGGGGAAAGCAAGTTCTCGCCACCCCTACAAGTACTGGAGCCTTACGCCAGGTCGGCCCTACTCAGTGATGGAAAGGTGTGGTCACAGGATAGAATGGCAAAATGCAGCAAGATCCTGAGGTGGGGAGAAGAGACAGAGGAAGGAGCAGAGTATGTAGAAGATGGAGAAGAAGAAAGTAGCGCAAAGTACAAGGAGAAGGTAGAAGAAGGTACGCAGCAAGTGGAAGAGAGGAACGTTGAAGAGAATGGAGAAGAAGGAGTGGACGAAAGAGCGAGGGTCTGGCGCAAGGAAGCATTGGATAAGGACATGATGAGTAGTGACAAGGAAGGCACAGGAAGGAGGAATGACAGAACGGAACAGAGAAGTGAAGGAGGAGATGGAGTGACGAAGACGAGAGCTGGGAGAATTGTAAAGGTACCTGAGAAGTTCAAGGACTTTGATATGGACTGAAAGTAAGGACTATATATTTTTTTTTTTGTTATTGCATAAAAGGGGGGAGATATGTGGTGACGGTCTAGCTCTCCGTCTACCGGAAACGGAAGGGCTGGGACGGGAAACGGAAGGCGGCCATTTTGGGTTGTTGGCGCCGACCGCGAACGAAGGCAGAAGTGGTTCCCGGCGCTCCGGGCAATAAACGTCATTCACTCCCCACCAGGCCTAGGAGTGGTAATTTCGGGGCTTCAATAGAAAACAAGGGGCAGTGAGCACACATGAGGTGTGAAGAAAGGGCATTTATTACTCAGTGCATAGATGAAAGAGAGGACAGTGGGCACAAGTGAGACCAGTTATGCCTTCATGCCCCTTCGAGTGAACACTGTCAGAGCAAAACGTGCATCCTGCCTCACAGCTGACACTGTGCGCGCGGGCAGGGAAAGAGATAGAAATATTGCCCCATCAAGAAGGAGCAGCATTAGGAGCTGCTGCCTGCGGGCTGGAGCAATGCTGGTTCCTGCTGCATGTGGATGCTGGATGGGGCCTTGGAGTTAGCCCTGTGGCCCCCATGAGAGTATTGTGTGTGCAATAGGTGGGCACCAGGGCACCCATATTTAACTGTACAGGGCTCTGGGAGATGGGGTCACTGGGGCTGAAATCAGTTCGGGGAGGGGGTCTGCGTGCCTTTCGCCCCCTAAAGGCCAAGTGGGATAGGGACCCTTGGGACAAAATTGGCCCAGGTGGGGGCCGTGTGCCCCCCTTCCCACTGAAAAATAAGCCAGGATCCTGAGCCCCAAGGCCAAAATCAGCCCCTGTAGGTGGGCCATGCACACCACCTACTATTTATTTAAAAGAGTGGCCCAGGGGATGGGGTCCTTGGGGCTAATAATACCTTGGGTCGTGGGTTGTGCGGCCACCTCCTCTTATTTTTGGGAAATGTCCCTGGGGGATGTGTACCCAGGGCCTATCAATGCTCAGGGAGGAGGGCTGTACATTCTGTCTCCCCATTAGTTATAAAAAAATGACTTGGGGGATGGGATTTCCAGGACCGTACAAATTTCAAGGAGGGGGCGCCCCACCTCCTTCCCCTTTTAACATATATAACATATATGTACAGCCCTCGGAGATGGGGTCTCCAAGGTCTAAAGAGGCTCGGAGGGATGCTGCGCAACCCTTCTCCCCTTTTAATTTATCGGTATGGCCCTGGGGGTGGGGTCACCAGGGACTAAAGTAGCTTGGGGGATGCAGCCCCCCTCCCTTTTAATAAAAAATTCCCTTGAGGATGGGGCGCCCAGGACCAGGCCCTATGGCCAATCCCCTGCGCATGGCTGGAGGCCATGTTTAGAGTAGGGTTAGCAGTCTTCTGTGGCCACAAGTTTTGTGGCCAACCCATTACTGTGCATGGCAAACGGCAGTGCGTAGAGTGTAGTCGGATTCATATGGGGTCTAGCTGTAGCCAGGCCCTGTGACAAACCCCCCACCATGCATGACTGAAGGCCTTCCACAGTGTGGGGTTGGCTGCCTTTATGGGGATTGACCACAGGGCCAGTCCTTATGGCAAATTCCCCACTGCAAACGGTGAAGGCCATGCACAGTGTGGATTTGGCAGCTTGTGGAGGGGGTGGTAGATGTCATAGAACATGTAATGAGTGATGTAATACGTGAGGTCATAAGCAGTGCATGGCAGGGGTGCAAGTTATCATAACTTGTGAATTTCTATGTTTTTTATTTCAAAACATGAATGCTGCCACTGACATATTCACCTAACTATAACGTTACTTTAATCATTGTGAATTTCTTAGATTTGTTTATTTAAAAACAAAACAGATTTTCTTGTCACACCTAACTATAACATTACTTTAAGCTTTGTTTTTTTCTGTGGATATATATATCCACATATACATATGTACATACATATATATGTACATTCACTGAAAAAAACAAGTGGCGTTATAGTTACGTGTGATAATAAACTCTGATTCTCTTGATTTTATTTTTTTTAAATCTCAGAAATTGACTGAAAAAACAAAGGTTAAAGTGATGTTCAAGTTGGGTGCAAATGTCAGTGCCAATGTAACATTTTGGACTAAAAATAAACAAACCACAGAAATTCACCTGTTATAGTTAGCATAGCTAACTATAACTTCCTCACCCAGCATGCACTCTTTATGATCGCACATGTTAAATTGCTCATGACATGTTCTATCTTTATGACTTCATTTATGACACTGATCACATCTCAAGTGACATCAAAGCTACTACTTTTGTACATATTACTGTATAAGCTAGTTTGGCATTAGCGGTATAAAAGTAAGTAGAAAATAGCTCCAGTACAGTTTTTTAATGTAAATTAAGATATAGTTACAAGTCCTAACTATAATGTCACTTTATCCATTATTATTTTCAGTGAATTTACAGTTTTTTAAACATAAATTAATTTTATATTAAAATACATAAAGCTAATCTCCTCACTGTGCATAGCCTATGGCCATGCGTGATAGGGGTTGGCCGCAGGCATCCAGGGGACCCCTTTCACCAGGTTCAAAATATTGAAATATTTTAGAGGAGAGCAATAGGGCCTGGAAACCCCATCCCCAGGGTCAACCACAATTATAGGGGATGGGGTCATATGACCTCCCTCAATACGCCTTAACCTCATCGCTGGTTGAGAGTTTCCCCTGCTGTGCTGGACAGCAACGAAAACGTATCCCTAACCTGTACAATTATATAATTTTTAAAATTCGAATCAGGACTGGGAACTAAGTTCAGAGTCCTGTAATGGTTGCCTGCAACATTCTTGTTCATGTTGCTGGCAGCCAATCAGGTCGCTCACTCACACAAGAGTTTGCCTCCCATGGGAGAAATTTGGCCCAAGAAAAAAAAAGCTCCAAGGGCCAACCAGAATGCTTTCTCTTTTTTAAGTGGGTTTGAGGGACTCTCGCGGGAACACCTTGAACCCAACCGTCAAGATATTAAAATATTTTTGCAGCTTAATTTCTCAAAAAATACTGTTTAATTTCTCAAACACTACTGAACAGCTTTACATCAAATCATAAAACGTACTCTTCCTGGACCATGATCTAGCTTTCTGCCAAATTTGGTGTAATTCTAGTTAGCAATTTTTGCGGTATCACAGTTAAAGAAAAAGTCTATGAAAAATGCATGGGGACATTTTTTCTCATCTCCTACTTGATGGATCACCCTGAACCTTTTCATGCACAGACTAGACAAAAGGTAGCATTTATTTGGAAAGTATTGTTGAGATTTGTCACACTGTAGCAAAGTTATTAGCAAAACAAAAAAAGATGTTTCCTAATGAAATGCTGATTTAAATATAACAACCCAGTGGGTAATATATATATTAGTTTCCATAGATTCGAGAAAATTCATATTACTCCCAAATGAGTATCTTAATCTCAAATTACTTGAAGAATAGTTGACACTCACAGCCTGATGCTACTGGTATAATGTGCGAAAACTGAGCTGGATTCAATCTGTCTGGAACTGTCAAAACTCAAGGAGGAAATTAACACACATGCAGACAAAGGAAAACTGTTCATGTTTTAACCTCTGTCATTTATAAATTTATTGTTGAGATGTTTTGAGCAAATGCCAGTCTGTGATTTGTGATTTGCACATAGCAAAAAAAATCACTATGTTTGCGAAGTGGCTTGATTTCTTTGTACATCGAGGCCTGAGGCCTGTAGCACCCACTGATTTGGGCTGGCTATATGGGCTTGGCATAAAACTCTTTCATAATTAACGACAAAGCTGTTTGCATTTTATGTCACACCGAAGACTGCAAAAACTAGGTTTTAGAGCTAGAATCCAAGATTCACAGAAAACAAACTTGTCACTGTAAATACCACTTATGGCTACAAAAGATCTGCCAGTATTGTGGAGTTTCCACATTCATAAGCACAGGGTTAGGACTGGTAACACTGGGCATGGGAGATTAAAAAAGGTCCTCTGAGAATGATTTCAACACCCACAAATTCCTATGAGACAAGGATTATGCAGAAAAAAGAGTGTTGACCTTCAGCAGCAAAATCAATAACTTTAGGACTGAGGCATGAAAGGTCAATAATCACGATAATAGGAGTTACTAACATCTGAATCAAGTTCCGATACACGTTCAAACACTGAAAAACAAGCAGGAACTTCAACAAATAGTGGCATCCATTCAGGAAGATTTTTAGATTAATGTTATCGGTTGGAACATTCGCAAGAGATCATCCAACAAGAGAAGAAAAAGACAAAGGGGCATATTATCAAGTAACAGCGTTAAAATGATCGCCGCTTTAGCGGCAGGAAACTGCTGCTAAAGCGGCAATGATGGGCTTGATAATATGCCCTTGAGCATTCCCATAAAAGCCCATGTTCTGGTGTTCACACAGGCTTCTATTGGAATTCTCAACGGCATATTATGAAGCCCATTATTACCGTTTTAGCAGTTTCCTGCCGCTAAAGTGGCGATAATTTAACGCCATTCCTTGATAATATGCCCAAAGGTCACAGCAAATGAGGTGGGAGGGAGATGTCCCAAGACAACACTGTTATACCTGCTGCTCAGCCAGTGTGACTGAGCTATGGAATGTTGCTGTGTGTGATGTTGGTTGAGTGAGTGGGTCAGTTAGAGAATGGGCTAATCAGCAGGAAGGCTGCTCCTGGTAGGGCTCTTCATCTTAACGTCTATTTTAATAAATCATGTTACATAATCTACATGGACTACTGGACGTCTTTATAGTACAACATATTTTAGGGATGATTTTTTTTAAAAGGAACCAGAGAAGAACCTACGCGTATGAACTGAGAGAAGAAACTATGGATACTAACCTACAAGAAACAAACCTTAGGAAACTATTGGAAGAAGAATTTTAAAGGAACCTAAAGTACAAAGAAAGACAGTATACCTTCCAGCCCCACCAGTGTCCTGTTTCATCGGACAGCCTACCAGCCTGGGCATGCTTGACCTAAATACACTTTTTAATTTACTCAAATGGAGCCGCCCTGCTGTGAATTGTACATGACCATCGGTGCATTATGCCTCAATTTCCCAAGGGAGCAGAAGATGGCAGCAGTTTTTATGCCCAAATTGCAGGTTAGTAACTTCATGGTTTTTATATCAGTACCTACGTGTGGGTATCTGCCAGCAGTTTGTGAGTATATGGTCTGCTGCGTCATTACATGTGGACTGGCAGTGTCAGTGGGACAGATGAAGTTTATCTGCAGTGCTGTGGCAATGTGAGGACCTAAATATGCAGTTTTTATCTGTTACATGCTCGCAGTCACGAATAACGGTATTGAGGAGGGCAAGTTATTTGAATTGTATGTTGCTGCACATACCGCCACCCAAGCCCACAATTATATTCCCTATAGGTGGCCTCGAGGGTGTGTGGGTGCCGTTGATGAGAGTGGAAGGGTTGTGAAACCTGTGATGACGCTGGTGATGACGCCGTTATGTTCTCTTCCTGCAGCACAGTTTGGAGCAACGGCTTTTTGTAAGCTGGTGCCTGAAGCCACCCTGCACGTAGTACCACTGCGTGCTGCCATCTTGAGGTTGGTGTCAGTAAGGGAAAAGAGAGAGCGTCTACTTTCCAATGAAAGTGATGCACAACGATGCACGGTCTTCAACTTTGACCTGTGTGCTACCTCGCATTCAAGCGCGGATGACAACGTCCTAGGAGGTACTTCGTAGGAGCCTCACGCTGGATGGTAGCTGCGCTCATTGAAACTGTTTCACTGCAGGCAAGAAGGAAAGTAGAACTTTACCGGCTTCAAGGATTAGCCGTGTTGCTTGTATGCAGCATTGTGTTCCAGAGCGTGTTTGTTTCAAGCATTGCTCTCATCTAAGGGTCTCAGCCATGACACTGCAATGACATGCTTTGTATGTGGAAGTGAGGTCGGACTGGAGATTTTTAGTATGTGTTGTAGAAATTTAAAGAAGGACACCTTGAGAGTACGGTGTCCAGGCAAAAGCCAGCATATTTGTCGGAGGTTCATGTGATGAGGTACATTGCAAGCTGTGACGAGTTAAGTACAGAACTTGACAAGAATTCTTTTTTCATGGGGCGAACAGTGGTGACTACTTTATATCAGATGTGTATTTGTGCGTACCAGGTCACTCACCGGTGATCTAGAGTGTTACTGGTGGCTATTGTCCTATGCCATATCCACTTTATGTCTGAGTATTATTACTGAAGTGCTAAATGGGTGTTTTAGTCTTTAAGGGTGTGGTGTGTACCCATACTGTATTTCTGCCACAGTGCTTTTGCTGGGGCGAGATGTGTTCATATATGGGCCAAGTTGTGAGGGTTCTGAAATGAGGTTTCTATGGTCTTGAGGAACACTTTCCTGATGTAAACCATGTTCTGGTCATGAATGGTACTTCAAGTGTTGTTCCACCCTTCCTACGGGGCAAGTGTGAAGGGCAGAGTTCAAGCCATGGGTCTTTGAAAATGTTTTGTTTAGTGTGCCATCCTTCCTATGGGGTAATGGTGAACAGCAGGGTTTTATCCTAACGACTAGTGTATAACATTTTGTTCCACCTTTACTATGGGTTAGGGGTAAAGGGCAGCGATTAGACCAACTCATGGGTGTTTACAGCTGTTTTGTACTGTGCCATCAGTAGTATATAGTGATATCTACACATCAACTTTAAGCTGGTCGCAAAAGTGACAGCTCTGGCAGGAAAATCCTGGCCTTAAATGTGATAGGTTAGTCTTAAAATTTGACAGGCCTAGTCTTAAACTTCTGTCTGGAAATTTGACAGCTCTGGCTGCAAACCCAGGCCTTAAGCAGTCCCTGGCCTTAAACAGGCCTGGTTTTAAAAACGGGGGTGACATGTAGGGATATTTCCAAGAAGTAACAGGTATGGCTGCAAAACATGAGGTAATTGTGTACATGTTTAAAAGTGCATAGGAAAGTGTGTGCATGTAGGCTGGAAATGTCTGTGCATGTTTAAAACTGGGGGGTTTGCAGACAGCTGCAGGCTAAACAGCTGCTGAGCAGTCCTGAGTCCCCAGCTCCAGGGTGTGGGAGGTGTTTTTTTATGTTTGAAAAAAGGGTCTTTCTGTAGAAGTAACTGATTGTAAAAGGGGAGCTTTAAATGTAGTTGGTGGGAAACCCATAGTATGTTTGAAAAAGCACAAACCATGTTCACTTTTCCCAGGAAGGCTTGGGCCTGTTATAAATTGAATTGGTTACCTCTGAGGCGGAAGCCGGAGGCTTTGTTTGCACTCGTTTTTAAAATTGTATTTTTTTTGTGTTTGGAACCTTTTAAAAAAACTCACACCTTTCCCAGAGCACTCCTCTGGTTCTAGCATCCTCCCAGGCTTCCCACTACCAGCGGATCAAGCGCTGCTCCGTGGGCAAGTTTTCAGGGCCGCCATCGCAGCGAACGCGAGGCCACGCCCACCGTTAGGCCACGCCCACCTCGGCAACCTATGAATAGCGCTGATTGAAAGCGCATTCAGTTGAATTGGTTACCTCTGAGGCAGAAGCCGGAGGCTTTGTTTGCACTCGTTTTTAAAATGGTATTTTTTTGTGTTTGGAGCCTTTTAAAAAGGCTCACACCTTTCCCAGAGCACTCCTCTGGTTCTAGCATCCACCCAGGCTTCCCACTACCAGCGGATCAAGCGCTGCTCCGTGGGCAAGTTTTCAGGGCCGCCATCGCAGCGAACGCGAGGCCACGCCCACCGTTAGGCCACGCCCACCTCGACAACCTATGAATAGCGCTGATTGAAAGCGCATTCAGTTGAATTGGTTACCTCTGAGGCGGAAGCCGGAGGCTTTGTTTGCACTCGTTTTTAAAATTGTATTTTTTTGTGTTTGGAACCTTTTAAAAAAACTCACACCTTTCCCAGAGCACTCCTCTGGTTCTAGCATCCTCCCAGGCTTCCCACTACCAGCGGATCAAGCGCTGCTCCGTGGGCAAGTTTTCAGGGCCGCCATCGCAGCGAACGCGAGGCCACGCCCACCGTCTCTTTCCTTAAATGTGCCTTCTACGCAAGCGCAGCGGATGATCGCAGCGGGCGCGCCGTTTGCGCGCCGAAGGCGCGCCTAAGGCAAGCCCGTCTGCGCCCGTCCGCGCTCGACCGGGCTTAGGGCCAGAACCTATGCCGGATCCAGCTCCCACAAGGGTAAGCTATTCCCGTCGAGACCTTCTTAGTCTCAGACCCGCTAATGACAGCACTTGCAACTATGTACACGATCTAGACGGACCCTTTACTAGCTGCATCATCTGCAACCCAGTCCAGTTACAACTCCCCAAACTTCCAGTACCCCCCCCGGGCCTTAAACTAGCCACATTAAACTGCAGGTTTCTACCTATGCATTCCACACTCATTAATCATCTCATAGTAGACCACGACCTGGATATACTGTTCCTTACAGAAACGTGGATCACCGACCACTCGGATTCGGATGTAGTCATGGCCCTACCCCCGGGCTTCCTTATCCAGTCTCAACCACGCCCCACTGGCAGAGGAGGCGGACTAGCCATCATCTTCCGGGATCTCTTAACTTGTAGATCTAGCGATGCCCAAATCCTGGACTCCGAAAGCTGCCTTTTTACCATCCAGCTAGCCCCGACAAGTACCTTGTCCGGCCTATTGGTATATCGTCCCCCTGGCCATTTTGGCCCTTTTGCGGTCGCTCTCCTTGAATCCATATCATCCTTGGCCCATCTCACCTCCAATTTCTCTATTCTGGGAGACTTAAACATTCACTTCGACGACCCTCTAGACACAGGGGCATCCGACTTGATTAATGACCTGGCGGCCTACGGCCTCCTTCTTATCAACTCCGGAGCCACACACAATAAGGGACATTTGCTAGACCCAGTGTTTACTAACTTCCTTTCCCTACAAACCAAAGAGTCCCTCCCCCTCCCGTGGACGGACCACTTCTTGGTCACTTACCAGGGTCATTCAGGAAACCCCAAAAACCAGCCACTTACACCAGGGACAGGGCATGGGCCAGACTCTCGGCGGAGGACTGGACCAGAGCCCTAAACTCAACAACCCCTAGTCTTCCGGATGACCCGGTCACTGCCGACAAACAGTTCAGGGAGTGGATTTCCACCTCCCTCGACTCCATCCTCCCTATAAAAACTCGTGAGGAGAAAAACAGGAAAATTGGCTCTGCCCATTGGTACAGCCCTGAACTCAGATCTCTCTGCAAAGAGTGCAAAAAAGCAGAGAGATTGTGGAGAAAGGACTGGCTCCATACCAGTAAGGACGCCTACCGCAGGTCGGTGAGAATTTATAAATCCACCATGAAGCTTACTAAAGCCGCCTACTATGACGCCAGAATACAGAACTCTACCAACTCGGCTAGAGAATCTTACCTTATCGCCATAGAACTGCTTAAAATACCAGGGCCATCTTCTTCGCAGCCACCTCCACCGGACAGAAGTACCGAACTGGCATCCTACTTCGATTCCAAAATTGCCCGGATACTAGCCTCCCTTCCACCTCCTAGTCCATCCAACCACACGGACAAAGAGGCGGCCACTATTCCTATGGGTAACAGCTTACATCCCCAGCTGTCCACATTTAGAGCAATATCTCTGGACGAAGTAGTTTCAACACTGGCCAAGATGAAAAGCGGCTCTCCTCTTGACCCGGCCCCTGTGAGATTCTTAAAAACTGTGTCCCCTAGCATAGCTCCCACTATCATGGAACTAATCAACATCTCTCTTTCGCAAGGCTCTGTTCCTTCGAACTGGAAGAGCGCTGTTGTCAAGGCTCTTCTCAAAAAACCTCAACTGGACCCCGCGGACATGGCCAACTACAGACCGATCTCGCTTCTCCCATGCATTAGCAAGATGGCTGAGAAATTGGTTAATGTGCAACTTTCTCAGTACCTCGAAGTCAACAATCTCCTGTGTCGGTCCCAAACTGGATTCCGCCCCGGCCATGGCACGGACACCGCACTCCTCACTGTCACCGAGGAGGCAAGGTGCATTCTGGATTCAGGAGGGTCAGTGGCGGTGATCCTCCTGGACCTCAGTGCAGCCTTTGACACGGTAGACCACCGTGTCCTTCTCCATCGGCTGGCCAGGGCAGGAATCGCGGGTACTGCGCTCGCTTGGATAGACTCGTTTCTATCAGGCCGCTCATTTCAGGTTTGGGACGGCAACTCACACTCTGCCCCTCTTCCACTCTTAAGCGGAGTCCCCCAGGGGTCTTCGCTTAGTCCCACCCTGTTTAATGTTTACATGGCCCCCCTTGAGGATGTCGTTGCCCCTTATGGGATAAAAATAGTGAGCTATGCGGACGACACGCAATTGGTCGTCTCACTATCTCACCTTGACAAACACCCAGATAACCTATTGAACTGCCTCAGGACATTTACAACTGGATGAGCGAATCCTCTCTGAAGCTCAACGGAGCGAAAACTGAAATCATGCTCATGGGCAAGAAATGGACAACCATCCCCCTTTCGGTCTGGCCAGACGTTTTCGGTGAGGTGCCAACCCCGAAAAGGGAAATCAAGACACTGGGAGTCTGGCTGGAACCTGAGTTGACCATGAAGACCCAGGCAGCCAAACAGCAGGAATCTGTTTTGGGCTCATGCGATCCATCCGCAAGATCCTTCCACTTCTTCCTCCCTTATCAAGGAAACTACTGGTTCAAGGTCTCATTCTTGCCCGGCTTGACTACAGCAACGCCGTTTACCTCGGGGCCCCTGAATCCACCTTGGCTAAACTCCAACGCACCCAAAATGCGGCGGCGCGGCTCATTATGTGCCTCCCCCCCAGAGCCTCGGCCAGACCTGCCCTCAAGGCCCTACACTGGCTTCCTGTGCATCAGAGGGTAGAATTCAAGGCTCTGTGCACTGCCCATAAACTCATCAACGGTGTTGGCCCCGCTGTCCTGAAAGATATGGTCACCCCTTACAAAGCCCCCAGACTCCTGCGCTCGGACAACGAACGCTTGGCCACTGTCCCTAGATTCAGGAAGGTTCGCACCGGTGGTCGACGCTTTTCGGTAAAAGCGTCCTCAGGATGGAACTCAGTCCCCCGCAGCCTGCGTCTGGAATCCTGTTACCCCCTCTTCCGTAAAAGACTGAAAACTTTCCTTTTCCCCAAATAGTACCCCTCCCCATTCCCTCCGGTCTCCAATATTTTCATAGCGTGGGGATGCCTCTGGGTCACCAGGCGCTCTATAAATCGCTAAATAATAAAATAATAAACCACAGCTACCCTGAGCTTTGAGATGTTGAAAAAGACAGATTTCGTGTAGAGGCAAAGCTTCCCATGAGAACCTGAAACAGGGTGCCAACTGTTAGTATGTAATTCACACACCCCCAAAGCCCCTGGTCCCAAACTTGACAGCTCTGGCAGGAAAGATGACAGCCTAGTCCCAAACTTGACATGCTGGCAGGAATTTTGACAGGCTAGTCCCAAACTTGATATGGCTGGGAAGGAAAGATGACGGGTGATGGGTTTAGTGCTGGGACAAGAGCCGGTTCCCGGGGGTCCCTACTTCCCAGGAGAAGGACCAAACAGCTTTAACATATGAGCCCCATTATAAAAGTGTCCAGAAGATTTAGATATGTTTTCGATGGCCACCCCAGCACCGGTGATAACCCTACTCTTCCCAAGATAGGCCATGAGTGTAAGTAACAGATGTATACAGCATAAACTGTACAAGGATAGAAAAAATAAGTTCCCGTCCAAAGACCCCCATGACATTGTTCTAAACCCCCTCAAGTCATAAAGGGTGTGGGGGCTTCTAATTAGCATGCATGGACAGGTATAAAAAGGCCCCTTAAGGAACACTGTCAAACACCTATTCAAAAACCTCTGGGAGCGACTGGCGTGGATTGCTTTTGCTGCACCTTGTGGACTCCTTCACCAACAACCAAGTCAAGAAACCTTTGGGAGTGCCTGGCCTGGATTGTTTTGCTGCACTTTGAGGATTTCTGCACCAACAAGCCCTTCAACACCCTTGGGGAGTGACTTGCGTGGATTGTCTTGGAGGCACTGAGCCAACCCTTGGAACTTAAGGCGAGAATGGACCTGAACAACTTCTCCCAAATTGAAGCCGCCTGTGACAGTTTAAGGAAGGTAAATAAAGCAAGGGGCAAGGATGTATGTTTATGTGGTATTTAAAGTATACAAAACTGTAGTTTTGAAAATGCTAAATAGTACTTTGTAAACTGTTAATGTTTAAGGCGATGTGTTGTGTTTAATGTGAATAATGGTGCCAATGAAGTTTTTTACAAGACGTGAAATGTAATGTAAATGTATTTAAAATGAATAAAGGCTGTGTTGAAGGTTTGAGTTTAAAGCTATGTATGTATGTTATGTTATGTTATGTTATGTTATTTATTCTTTTGTATAGCGCAACGGTGACTCAAAAAGAGTATCCCGGCGCTTTAGGTAAGGAGAACTACTTCACCATAACATAACACAGTAAAAGGAGAAAAAAAAACAAGACAGACACAGTAAAAAGGCTACTGAGAGGCCTACTGGGTGAACAACCAGGTTTTAAGACCTCTCCTAAAAGCAAGGAGACTGGAAGCCCCCCGAAGTGAGAGCGGAAGCGAGTTCCACATCTGTGGAGCCAGCAAGCCGAAGGAACGGCCGCCCAGGTGCGCTCTCTTCACGCGTGGAACAACCGCCAGGAATAAAGATTCAGACCTCAAAGAGCGAGCCGGATGGTAAAAGGCAAGTCTCTTTTGGAGGTACTTTGCTCCCACCGCGTGGAGAGCCTTATAGGCCAAAGTCATTGCCTTAAAGGCGATCCGTTTGCGGATGGGTAGCCAGTGCAGCGTCAGCCATAGACCCGAAGCGCTAGCTCGTCTATTAAGACCAAAAATGGCCCTGGCCGCCGCATTCTGCACGACTTGGAGCTGCTGCAACAAGTACTCTGGTAGACCCAGGTACAGAATGTTGGCATAATCTAACCTGGAGCCTATCAGAGCCTGCACGGTCAGCTTCCTGTGTTCCTCCGACAACAAAGGTAAAAACCTCCGCAGCATCTTTAGTAGGCCGAAACAGGCACCAGTCACCCCGAGGATCTGGGCCTTCATCGTCAGCCCCTTGTCCATCTTAACCCCCAAGTTCTTAGCCATGAGGGAAGAACAAGATGGGGGAAACATATCGATGGGCCAACAGGCCTGCCAGCTAGGCTCCGTGTCGCACCCGAAGAAGAGTACCTCGGACTTATCGGAATTGCACTTGAGGCTGTTCAGTTGGAACCATTTAAAAACAGCCCCAAGGCAATCCCGGATACTCTCCCCATCAAAGTCTCCCCCTCTCTTGCAGGAGAAGAGGAGCTGGGTGTCGTCGGCGTAGGATACGATCCGGGCACCAAACGACTCCGCCAACGCCGCCAAGGGGGTCATGAAGATGTTAAAAAGGGTCGGGCTCAATATAGATGTATGTATTTAATGTTAATAGGGGTGGTGTTGTGGGGGCTGGCGCAGAGTTTGAGGGGTGTATGTTTAAGGTACAAAATGCAGGGGTCTTAATAGGGTCCAGATGCAGGAAGCAGCGTACTTTGCAACACATAGAAATATTGGATCTATAGTTCACTAATGCTTTAAGTGTGGCAGAGCTCAAACATGTAATAAACAAGGGTATATATAAAATAAATAAGGCCTTTTTTTTACTCACCAAGCCGTTGTTATTTGCGTGTCAGAAGTATGGGTCTGCATCCTTGCAGGAGAGCCTGTAGGGGGTATGTTAGAGTTGGAGGGGTCCAGGGTCAAAGGGGGCTCTGTGTCCTTGAGTGTTTCATTTTAAAAATAGCCCAAAGAGCCCTCTTGTAGTTGGAGTTGGCCAGGGTGTGGGGGCTCCGGTGTCCACGGGGGGCTCATGGGGCCCTTATGCTGCTTCTTTTATAATCAAATACCCCCGAGCCCGCTTCTCCATGGCGCTGCTCGGGGGGGTGCTGGGGCGTGGGCTGGGTGTCCGGTGGGGCTCCGGGCCCCGAATGCTGCTTCTGTCCCTCTTTAAAAAAAAAAAATGCTTCCGAGCCCGCTTCTCCATGGCGCTGCTCGGGGGTGTGAGGATACTGTGAGGCTGTCCCGGGGTCTCAGGGCCACCGAGTATCGTGTTTGCCGCCTTTTAAATAAAAAAAAATGCCCCCGAGCCTGCTTCTCCATGGCTCTGCTCGGGGGTACGAGGGTACTGTGAGGCTGTCCTGTGGGGCTCCGTGCCCCATGTGCAGAGTACTTTTTTTTATAAAACTGCCCCCCGAGCCCGCTTGCGGCTGGCGCTACTCGGGGGCTCTGGTGTCCTGTGGGGCTCCGTGCCCCGAATGCTGCTTCTGTCCCACTTTTTTTTTTTTTAAATGCCCCCGAGCCCGCTTCTCCATGGCGCTGCTCGGGGGCTCTGGGGGCGGGATCCGGGTGTTCTCTGGGGGGCGCCGTGCCCCGTTTGCCGATTTTTTTAAAGAAAAAGGCCCCCGAGCCCACTTGCGGCTGGCGCTGCTCGGGGGGCTCTGGGTTGGGTCCTGGGGTCCGGGGCGGGGGGGGCTCTGAGCCCCAAGTGCCGTTTAAAAAAAAAAAAGCCCCCCGAGCTCGCTTGCGGCTGGCGCTGCTCGGGGGCTCTGGGTCGGGGTCCTGGTGTCCCGCGTTGTAAGTTTTGCCGCTTTTTCTTTTTTTTAAATATCCCCGAGCCCGCTTGCCTTAGGGCGCTGCTCGGGGGCTGCGGTGGTGTCTGGCGCTGGGCTCCGGAGGTCGTGCCCAAGGCGTTGCAGGGTCCTGGGGGGCATTTTCCAACGGGGCCACGTGGGTCCATGGAGCAGCGCCAGCATGGCAGCTGAGTGCTTCTCCGGGGCTGCAGGAGTAGGTCCGCCCCTTCAATGATGTCATCAGTGCATCACTGAGGGGGGCGGACCTTGCCCAACAGTTTCGGTGTGTGTGTGGTTTTTTTTTCTATAACGCGAACTTTACCCTAAGTTGTCAGAGCGCTTCACAATAGGAACAGAAAATTACAAATGAACAAAATACAAAAGCAAACGTTAAGTTACATGAGGTAAAAGTGACAATTGCGAGCAAACAAAATACATGATGTAGCAAGCGGTGCATACATGAGGCAAAAATGCGCAAAGTACAAGCGCAAACGTTAAGTTATGGGAGGAAAAAAAGTGGCATGTGTGCAGGGTACAAGAGAAAACAAAGTGCAATTAGAGGTATAATACTGCAATATAAGGCGGACACTCAAGCTTAAGAATAAGCGATATGTAGGCGATTGTGGCACTGGCGCAAGTATCAAAAGCCTGAGAGGTATTAAATAATGTGTTACAAGAGAAAAGTGGCGTGTACATGTTACAAAAGAGTGCCAAACACATATGCGCAATGGTTGCAAGGTAGGATGTTGGTGGTACATTAAGTCATTTACCCAGAAGCATAGGATATGGTATAGGGTGCTTCTATTTATTTTAAAATGTCTGCTAACGCTATCCCCAAGGGTGCAAAACTATTACAATACATGCTTTTGCGCTGTACAGTCACCCCTTTTTTTTTTAAATGGTCGCCTAGCGTGTCACAGATAGAGGTTTTTAAAAAAATGTGTGTTGTTGCACCCACCCTTGTAAATGTATACCTGAATTGTTTGAAGTTGTGATACTTGTGTTTAAGAAAGGCGCTTTTAAAACCGCTGCATTTTTTTGTTGTTGTTTTAATACAGATGCAAGACTCTGCAAAAGCAGCCGTTACCAATGTACCCCCGGCGCTGGACACCCCTGTAATAACTAGCGACGCCGTAGACTTGACAACCCCGTAGCCAGGTATATATATTTTAAGTTGAGTAGTTCTACGTAGTTTTGTACAACAATCTCTCAGAAGTTCTCTTTTTTCTAATGTGGGTTTCATGTATGTATACTTTTACAGCTTATGATCCCGACCTACAGCAAGTTTTTGAAGATCTTATGGTGTACCTCGAGGCTCAAGGAGCTCTGAACAGTGTGCAAAACACTTCAGTTCCTACATGTAATTAAAAAGGCCCCTGTTATTTTAAACTGTCTTAGATGCTGGGGAGTTGGCGGGGTAGGCCACAGTCCAGACCCTGAGGGTGTATAGTGGGACTCCTCAGAAAGATGACTAAGGCTGGGTATTATTTTTTCTTTACAGACACCCCCACGTTATGCCCGAACGGCGTCGAGGTACAAGAGGTGGCGCGATGTTCAAAAGAAAGCCCTTTGAAGAGGAAAGCTTTACCTTCTAAAGTGGTACCCCCGTCAAAGAAAGGAGTTGCAAAAAGACCTCTATCAGGTGTGTTTTTTTACAAAGGGTGTGTAAAGTACTAGCGGTGTTACAGACTTTCAAGCAGAAGGGTACAAAGACTTGTAGCAACGCCTATATAAAAAAAGGTGGCTGTGTAGAACTTAGGATTGTGCTGATTGTATGTGTTCTTTTTATGCTTTCTCTAATATATATATATTTTTTCTGTTTATATTTAGAAGCGGCTCAGAAACATGCTGCTGAAGAGAGGTCGGCGCAGCCCTTAAGGGATATAACAACGACCGTCCAGAACAACAGCAGCGCTGCAAAAGGCGTGAGTAGGCGTGTACGCCAGGAGAAACTCTCTACGTACTACACACCAAACATGATGAACAATCCTCTACAACAATCTATTCTGCACAGGGGTGGGGTCAGCACCGGCGGCGTGTTTACAAGCACAGATAACACAGGGCAGGGTCTGTGTAAAACAGCTACAGAGGGTCTGAGCCCTCTCAGGGTATCAAAAGGGAAAGGTGTCTCAAACACTGCCTCCCTTAAGAAGAAACATAGGGACTCAGAGAACCTTCCCAACCCTTTAAAACGTGTGAAGTCCTCCAAGGTATTCACAGAACCCCAAACAGAACCCTTAAACCTAAAGAAGATGGCGCCGGTGCTCCCAGAGGTCCAGGCAAAGCCCTAAAGCCCTGAGAAGAAGAAGAAACCTAGGACCCCTGAGCCCCAAGCTAACCCCTTAGACTTATCTGTAAAAAGGGATGCTAAGCCCTTGAATGAGGCCTATACACCCATGAGCCCCAAGGAGGCGGTAGTTGTACCTGTGGGTGTAGAAGAGATGGCGCCGCCACATCCCCCTAAAACATCGCGCCTCTCAAGAAAACATCGGAAGCTGAAACCGGGGGTCCCTAAGCTACAGTTAGCAGCGTCCCTCAGCAACTCTAATGCAACGATGGATCCACACAGCGTCCTGAAACCCCAGACAGTGCCAAATAAAATAACTGTTCATGAAGAGGTGCATGCCCCTAAGCAGCCCCCAAAGCCAATTGTAAGTGTTCAGGCCCAGCCTAGGGTCTCAACAGGTGATAATACGCAACCCCTAGAAGGTCCTTCTAGCGTGAATAGCCACGCTCTTGAGGTGATGAGGGGGATGGTAGACAGCATAGGTAGAACCCCAGAAGCGGTGTACCAGGGGTCTTTGAGCACAGATGGTTTACAGAACCCAGGTAACCAGTCACCACACCCTGACACAGGCATTTCAGCTAGGACCCATGATTACAACGACAGCTCCTCACAATCCTCATACCCATTGTCCCCTAGTACCCCTCCGGGGGCGTACGACCCCACCAGCCCAGCTACCAGCCCCGTGTACAGCCCCGTGTCCAGCCCAGCTGCCAACCCCGTGTACAGTCCTGTGTCCAGCCCCAAGGCCGTCGTAAGCCCCAAACCGCCCGCAGCAGCAAGTGTGGATGACAATACCACGGGGGCCCAGGGGGGTACAGCCGCTTTTGCCATACAACGTTTGCAATGTTCCGCTCCTGTCCGCACCAGGGCATTCGCAGGGGGTCCCTATTTCTAGAACACTAGCGGAACAGGCTTTACAGAATGGTGCTAAGGCTGTTAGCAGTATAGAGGGTCCTAAGGCGTTGCAGCCATTTAGGGGGGACCACCTCGCAAGGTGGTCCCCCCTAAACAGGGACAAGATGGGTATCTAAACACACTTGATGTATTGGGGGCTCATGTAAAAGAGATACAGATGGCTGTTCGAAAATTAAAACGTCAGGCGAACCGCGCAAACATGAGAATGGATCTGGGGGTTTCCAATTACCATAACAGGAGGGAGGCCCAACATCTGGTCATGGAAAGGGTGGCGTTGTGTAAAAAAGTGATAAACCAGGAGTGTCAGGCGGCTGTGGCTGACATACACGGTATACAGGCGTGACTATGGCAGCACCACCCCCTAAAGACCCCCACAGCCACTGGTTCTCATAAGAGGCCCCCAAAATATACCTGTAAGGTCCAGAGTTTAGTGGCAAAGTCTGTACGCTTCTTACGACTGCTCAAGCAGCGCCCATCTGTTGCCCCGCAGCCCCTCAAACAAGACAACACTCTTTCCCTAGACCCCTTCAAACAAGACACATCTGTTTCCCTCGACCCCTTCAAACAAGGTCCCGTAGCTTCAAGACCAACGCCTGAAACATATAAACCAGCACTTCACCACCGACATTACATAGGCGCAGGGTCTAACATACCGTGGGTCGGCCATTTGAAGGGGGTAGGGGGGGCGGACTTTAAAACTCCAAACACAGCAACATTCAGAAGGACCTAGGGGTGGAACTGTAGCGGCGGCCTCCATGAACAAGGCGTACAATGAAACCAACCCACCTGTTCAGATAGGCTGGGGCATGGTATCTCGAAAAGCCTGGGACCGTAAAAAATGGGACCGTAAAAAAAAAAAAGTGGCTTAATAGTACAAAGCAACGCCGGCTTTTAATACATAAGCTGAAGAAGGCGAGAATATGCGCTACCCGCAGGTTTACAAGGACCCCTGAGACATGTCCCACCCTGACCTCCCAAAATGACACAGCAGAGAATACCTCCGCTTTGTGTTGGAAATACGCCCAAGAGTACCCCACACTCCTTCTGATGAGGGCCCAGAGCCCTTGTTTTTAGAGAGTGTTAGAAGTTACACTCGCAATGTAGAGAGGTTTGGGGCTGTAGAACACTATGAGGAGTTTAGATTTATTAACCTGCACCAAATAACATCATCCGATCAGGGTGTTCTAGCTATACATCAGGCTGTGCAGGAGCTCATAGAAAGGTTGTTACACAATGTGGGGCCTAATGACTTTTTCCAACTCCGCTTCCAGAGGCAGGGATTTGACACTCCGTTGTTCACCAGGTGGAAGACCCAAGATGTTTTTGACGCTGTGCAATTTTTAGAAAACCTCTCAAGGCTTTTACAGAGTAAGGCTGAACTAGTCGCCTATGGCACTTTTAGAGTCATAGCCCTCATTGTACGGGGCGTGAGGGGGGTGTTTCCAGACCTTTAAAGAGCATACTCTACAGTCAAATAATTGGTAAGAAACAGAGGTGGCTGCTCAACTTTAACAACGCCCATGCCAATACATGTCTGGCGGCCAGCATCGTGGGGCTGCTGATGGATCGCAAGACCCCTGACGCTGTCATCATGTCTAGAGCTGCTGAAGCCCATGAGGTTCTTGAAATACCTCCTGACCGAATGGTCGGCTGTGGCGATATAGGTCTTTTTGAGAACTATTTCGCCGTGACGGTGAAAGTTCTTTATCACAACGGTTCCTGGAAGTACTTTACAACCGGGGAACCTGTGAGAAAAAAGACCGTATATGTCCTCCACGCCGAAAATCATTTTTACGGCATCTTGAACATTAAAGGTTTTCTGGGGGTCAGGTATGTGTGCGCCCACTGTGACCATATATACAGCAATAAAACATACCACCAGTGTGAAATGCATTGTAAGATGTGTCAGAGGGACGGGTGTATAGAAGACGCTACCCTGAAGGTGAGGTGCGGCACATGTAGGATGTTTTGTCGCTTGCAAAACTGCTTGAGCATACACGAGAAATCTTTCAACTGCGTCCCTAAAAAGGACTGCAGTGAGTGTGGGCGGTATGTGGCAACGGATCACAAGTGCAAAGGTATGATATGTCCCCGTAGTCATGTGTCTTACAAGGCCGACACCAACCACCAGTGTTATATGGTTAAAGGTCTACCTCAGACCAAGACCGAAGACTATATAGTGTTTGATATAGAGTGCACCCAAGAGACGGGGGTACACCAGCCTAACTATATTTACGCACACCATCTAACTTCCGAAGACAGCTGGGAGTTTGAGGGACGAGTGTGCGTTGGTGATTTCCTAAACACTTTCATTCAAACCAAATTCCAAGGGTATACCATGCTCGCCCACAACTCGAAAGCCTATGACTAAGCATGAGCGTAAAATCCGTTCCGCTCGCGGATTTTCGGCAAATTCGCAATCCGCGAACTCTCGCGAACTTGCCGAAAATTCGTAAAATCCGTGCAAAGCGGATTTTTTGCTTGGTCGCACTTGCCAACTAGAATACTATACAATTTCGCGGGAGTAAACACTTGCGAACACGTAGATGCGGCGGGCAGCGACAATCTCGCAATTGCGAGATTGCAAAATTTGCAATTTCGCACAAGAAATCCACCAGCAGGCAGCATAAACCTTGAAAATTATGATTTTTATCAGAATAACTTCTCAGGTTGACATTTGCCTGCACTTTTTCTTTGCAAGGAGTCCATTTTGGGGTGGGGGGTGGGAGGAAGGAAGTGCCCCACAGTCTCCAAAGTCTCCAGCAGGCTCCTCCCAGTGCTTTCTTCATGTGCTGGTCACTTTGATTTGGATCTTGACCTGGAAGGATTACTTTTTGTGGATGCTGCTGGATATTTGGATTTTTGCAAAACTGAAAGCACTCAGCAGGTGCAAAAGTTCAATCTTATCATTAGTAACCATTCCCTGTAGTGCTTCATGAGGGGCCCCTTCAGAGTTCATTTGCCTACTTGCAACTATTCTATGACCCTGCTCTGACCCTCACAGCAGGCTCAGAGAATAGCTACAAGTATACAACAAAGGTCCTGTTAAAAAAATGACCCTGCAACAGAAAGCAATTACAGACAAAACTGAAAGCACTCAGCAGGTGCAAAAGTTCAATCTTATCATTAGTAACCATTCCCTGTAGTGCTTCCTGAGGGGCCCCTTCAGAGTTTAGTTGCCTACTTGCAACTATTCTATGACCCTGCTCTGACCCTCACAGCAGGCTCAGAGAATAGCTACAAGTAGGCCACAAAGGTCCTGTGAAAACAAAATTGCACTGCAACAGAAAGCAAATTACAGATAAGGAAGCAGGTGCCAGCCAGACTGGAAGTTTAAATTCAGTGACACATTAATCAACCCCAAATTAATTCATCTCAGTTGAAGCAAGGCAGGTGTGCTTGCTTTTTTTCACACCCATAATCTACAGTGATAAACCAACCAGAGGGTGGCAGTGATGTACCAGAGGGTGGCATGGGTGTACCAGAGGGTGGCAGTGGTGAAACAGAGGGTGCTGTGAACCTGTGATGATGAACCAGACGTAGAAACAACATAGTCGCGGCCGTTGCGAGCCGACAAGTAAGTTCGCAATTGCGAACTGGTACACAACCCTCGCGAACTGGCAGAAACCCTAGCGAACACAAAAAAAATACAAATTCGCGAGAGTTCGCGGATTTTGCGGATTGCGAATCCGTAAATACGCAAGTTTGCGGATTGCCAATTCGCAAAATCCGCCCATGCTTACCTATGACTCCTTCTTTATTCTGAGAAACATGATTCGTGAAAAGATACAGGTGGAACTCATAACCCAGGGGTCTAATCTGATGCCGAAGACGGTATGTCCTTTTAAAATACGGTTCATGGACACCCTGAATTTCTTACCCATGAAATTGAGCAAGCTGCCAAAGGCCTTTGGGTTCCCTGGGTGTAAAGGTTATTTTACACACTTTTTTAACACCTGGGCTAACAAGAATTATGTGTGGCCCATGCCTCCTCCTGACAGCTACGGGGTTGAATACATGATGCCTGACGAGAAAATGAACTTTCTACAATGGTACTCTGAAAACCGTGAAAAGGAGTTTCACTTTCAAACAGAGTTGAAAGCTTATTGTCAGGCTGATGTAATGATCCTGCGGCAAGCTTGTAACCTCTTCAGAGATGCTGTGGTGTCTATGACTAAAGAAGTCACGGTCTTGAAATCCAAAACCCATGAAATGCTGCAAGCGGTCGAATACATAGACCCATTTCAAAACGTCACTCTGGCATCCATGTGTATGTCCATCTACAAACACATGTTTTTAATGCCCGAAACTATAGCTCTAGTACCGCCAGACCTCTATAACGGTAAACAGAAACGTTATTCAACCCCCTCTATCCAATGGCTCATGCACGTCTCTGAGAAGGAAGACATACAAATTCAACATGCCTTACAGGGTGGTGAATACCGCCTGGGCCCCTATTACCTGGACGGGTTCTCTGTAATTAAGGGTGTGCCGACGGCCTTTGAATTCAACGGTTGTTTTTACCACGGCTGCCCCAAGTGTTACAAACCACACGAGTATAACAAAATGCTGGGTGCCAAATTTGAACACTTATACAGACGTACTCTGACAAAGGCCCAGTATGTTGAAAACGAGGGCTTTGCTATGAGAGTTCTTTGGGAGCACGAGTGGTTAGACATGTTAAAAACCGACACAGACCTCTGCTCTTTTCTTAAGACTCGTCATTTACCCACACCTCTGGAACCCCGCGATGCCTTATTTGGGGGGCGTACAAATGCCATACAACTGTACAAGGCCGTTGGTGAGGGTGAGAAAATACACTACTATGATTTCACCAGTCTGTACCCTTTTGTGAACAAGATGAAGTTGTACCCGCTGGGTCACCCCACCATCATCTATAGAGATTTTAAGCCCCTATCCGAATACTTTGGGCTTATCAAATGTGAAATCTATCCTCCTAAGCAGCTTTACTTCCCGGTGTTACCATGCAGAGTCGATGGCAAGCTGATGTTCCCCCTCTGTCGAACATGTGCGATGCTTAAAGAAGTTGACGGCTGCAGACACACCGATGAACAAAGGATGCTCACAGGAACCTGGTGTAGCATAGAGGTACAAGCTGCCTTAGAGAAAGGGTACAGGCTAGGTAGAGTACACGAAGTGTGGCATTTTAAGAGCACTACAACACAACTCTTTGCCCCCTACATTAATTTGTTTCTCAGAGACAAACAGGAGGCCTCAGGGTATCCTGAATGGTGTACTAGTCAGGATGCAAAACAGAAATACATCGACGACTACTACGCTCACGAGGGTATCCGTTTACGCCCCCATCTGATAGAGGTCAATCCTGCACGCCGCCAGTTAGCCAAACTCTGTCTTAACTCCTTATGGGGAAAATTTGCACAGCGCACAAACCTTTCAAATACTACCTTAATATCAGATCCTGATGAACTGTTCAAATACCTGTTTGCCCCATGCTACGAGGTGTCCCGCTGCGACTTTATCGATGACGATACCGCGGCTTTGTGTTGGAAATACGCCCAAGAGTACCCCACATCGAGTAACAACATAAACATTTTCATAGCCTGCTTCACGACAGCGCACGCTCGTCTAGAGCTTTACGGGGTTATGGATAAGCTCCAGGATCGCTGCTTGTATCACAATACAGATTCTGTGATTTTTCTGAGCAAGCCGGGGGATGAAGACCCTCCTCTGGGAGATTACCTGGGTAATCTAACCAGTGAGCTAGATAAGGATGAGTTTATAAAAGAATTCACTTCCTCAGGGCCTAAAACATACAGTTACCGTACCAACATGAACAAGGTGTGTATGAAGGTCAAAGGGATAACATTAAATGTCAGCAACACCCTAAAAATCAATTTTGATAGTTTGAAGAATCTGGTGCATGAATACGCTACAGCAGACGATTCTGAGAATGCTAAAACCATAGTCGTGGACCAGCCCTGCATAGTCAGATCCAAAAAGAAGTGGGAAATCACAACCCAGCCTCTACATAAAACATTGCGAGTTGTTTTTGATAAAAGGGTCCTGACCACCGACTATAAAACACTGCCTTATGGTTATTAGACTCATTAGAGAGACACCCGCCACAGCATGGACACTAGGTTACAGCATCCGTTCTCCTGCGTGCTAGCAGGACCCTCAAACTGCGGCAAAAGCTACTTTATAAAAAAGCTCTTAGAAAATGCCGGCTCTGCTTTATCACAAACCCCTAACAACATTGTGTGGCTTTATTCATGCTGGCAGCCTCTTTATACAGACTTGGGCCGCCCGTTCCCACATATCAAATTCTTAGAGGGTATACCGGATAACCTCAACGATGATGAGCTACTACCCCCAACCCTTGTTAATATGATAATTGTAGATGATCTGATGCGTGAAGGTGGTGATCATCCCGAGTTAGAGAGAACTTTTACCCAATATTCCCATCATCGTAATCTAAGCATCTGCTACATTGTGCAGAACTTGTTTTACAAAGGCAAGAACAGTAGGTCTATAGCTCTCAACGCTTCATACCTTGTTTTATTTAAAAACCCTCGTGACAAACAACAAATATCAGTCATAGCTAAACAGATGTACCCCGGAAACACACACTTCTTCATGGAGGCCTTTAACGACGCTACAGCAAAACCACACGGGTACCTGTTGGTAGACTTAAAAAATGAAACTCTAGAAGACTATAGACTAAGGGCTGATATTTTTCCCCGAGAGCTACCTGTAGTTTACACCCCAAAGCCCAAGACCAGGACCTATAAAAAGCAGCGCTGATGTCTTTTAGAACCATTTACAGCCCCACCCTTATAACGCTCAGTGGTGGCCATGTCTGCACACCTACGCCGCAATTTAGCCCTCCTGAAAATGCTTGTTAAAGCCAGTCCCCAACATCGAAAGGCCATCCTGGGCACCGCTTCTGACGATTTAGTGGCGGCCATTTCAGAAATAGCCCTAAACACCCTAAAAGGCAACGTCCCTATATCAAAGCGTCAGTTACATGTTCTGAAGAAGAAGAAGGGGCTTATCAAGAAGCTCAGTAATAAAAAGGCCACACTTATCACCAAGAAGAAACTGGCGAAACAGTCTGGGGGCTTTATAGGTAACTTGCTGGGGATAGCTATACCTGTAATTACAAGCCTCCTAGCGGGTCAGTGATGGATCATGCCACAAAAATGTATCTGGTTCCTAGGCAGCAAATGGAGCAGCTGGGGTCCACCTCAGACAACGCCTGGGATATCCGTAGAAATGAGACTCTACGCCTCGATACTGAAATTAAATACATTTTGAGCAGGACTGATCTAAACCCCTACGAAAAGGCTAACCTATACACCAGCACTCTCAAAGATTTCTAAAATTACTACGGCCAATGGAATACCGAGAAAAACAAGCTGACTCTATATACCCCAGACTCTGAACAACCAGCTGCTCAGGCCCCCAACCCACAGCCCCTACAACCGCCTCCCGATCTTGCGACAGCTTCAGATACCTTTGTTGGAGACCTCCTAAAAAATATAGGTCAAAGGCACAGAGGGGCTGAGCAGATGCTAATGAGTAAACTCGCCGCTTCTAAAGCCTCCTGGAATGACTGCGGCGAGTTCCTCTACAAGGGCCAACCGGTTGCAGGGTCGCATATGTACAATCTAGTCAAAGGTCTCACACACCCCAATATCCTAACGCCTCAAAATGCCCCGAGAGGCTGGGATCAGTTTCTGCAGGCCGCTGCTGAACTCAATATACCCTCCACGCTTGTTGGTAATAATGAACACCGATGCCTGCTAGACAATTTGAAGAGCCCCCTACTGCCATCGCCTACAGGTTCTGAAGTCCGAAGGCTATCCCCTAAATGGTCTACACAGCCGTCGACATCCCGAAAAAAAGGCATTGCCCCAACCACCCTTCGCATGGATTTTTGAATAATTGTGTGTGTAATTTTTTATTCCTAGGTTTCTGCAATAAAGTTTTGTCAACTACATTTTTGTAATAAACACCTTGTTATAACTTTACAAACCGTCTCAGTCGTCCTTCAAAAAAACATTTTATGGTGCATGTATATTGAAATAACGAGTCTGAATGCATGTTTTAAAAAAATATAATGTCTTTATTTGATACGTTCAACATTAAGCATACAACTGTTATAAACCCTTACAGTTTTGACAAGGTACATATTCTGTTTTCACAGGTCTGACCGACACCCTGGTGTTTTCTTTGACATATTTCGCAACTATACGGTCATTGTTAACAAGATCCCCCGAAAATAGCTTTAAAAAATGTCTAAACGAAACACCCTGGGACATTTTACTGATAAAATAAATACAATGTTCCCCGCATGTGATGGCCATGGAATCCTGCACCCATAGTTTGTTATACTCCACCACAGCTGCAGCTTTTTCCACAAACTTGAATATAGGTGGTGTGTAGAGTTTGTGCTCAGGGAACTCTGCTGTACTGTCAAACACTGAAACCTTGTCAACATCTATAAACATGGCAGCCCAATGTGCCCCAGCCTGGTCATGCGGGTCTGTGTTAAAGACTAGGGTGCATGGCCTTTCTGCCCCTATTTCGGTTGGTAACCCATCGCTAGGGAAAACACCCAAAAAGTATTTCCTAGCGTATTTATGTCTGCTTAAGAAGTCACGTATCTGCACCGTATCCATTTCACAAATGTTTTTAAAGATAGTCAAACAAAATCTGCCTTGCGTGGTTGATCTGAATGATGCTGTTGAATACAGAGAATACGACCATGTTCACATTAGCCGCCAGTGGAGCTGCGAATCGTATTTCAGCTTTTAGATTCCCATTTTTGACCAGGTTGTAGTGATCGCCATCTTCCATGTCCGGTGTCAGGTCGAATGTGAACAGCGTGTATCCACGTCCATAGCCTTCTCTTGACACTGCTACACCGCAGTCCCTTTGATGCTTGCCTGTTATCGAAACCAGTCCCTGATATTCCCTGATGTAATGCCCGGCTGCAAAACTAGGTGTGTAGGGTTTTGCAGGAATGACATTGCTCTCATGGACCAGCGCTGTGTAATTGATGTTGTAGTGTTTAAAATTGAAGGGGTTTGAGGCATAGGTGCCACTAAAAGCTGTATTGTCCACAAACCCTATGATGATGAGCTTTGGTAGCTGCCCCAGAAATGAATTCTGCTGTTGTGTTAAGCGGGTACCTGCAGGGATGCTGAATACCTTCAGAGCTACTCTTTCCACAGCGTACTTGGCGTTGGATATTTGCAAAGCTTCGGCGTGCGCTAACCTGACGCTCGGGGACACTATCACTCTCTTTACAAACAGGCTCGTGGCCTGTATGCTCAGCTTGTACTGTTCAGCATCCCCGTTGATGAGGCAGAATGAGTCCTTGTTGCGATTGAGCTTGATCTTAAGATCAATTCCGTTGATGAGCAGTTTATCTTGGAAGAAGAGGTCCGAATGTATGCGCCCCAGGAGGTCAAAGGTACGGCTGGCTGCAGCCTGCCCCGCTCTTTTTATAAAACCCTTATTATCACCATCCAGAGCTGTGATTTCAAACTGGCTGTGTGTATCCCTGTGAAAGAGACCGGCTGAAAGTTGTGTGTCAAGGGCGTCGCTACTGTAATTTAGAATGCTTTCTATGTAGGCTCTGTAGGCGTACATGTTATCGTTCTGGGTGATGAGTCGGGCTTATGGTTCTGTAATAGCTACTGATGGGGGGTTGTGAGCCCCCAAACCAGTGTTTTCTCGCAAATGGGGTGTAGCTCTTCTTTTCTGCCATGGCGACCCTTCACGTAGTCCAGCGGCTGCTTGCTATACCAGGCTCCTGACACAGGCTTATATGTATTCTAAGAAACCACAACCCCTAAAAGAGGCGTATACCTCCACACCACAACAGGGACACATGGCCTCAGGGCTGTTCCGCCACGCCTATGTCTCCAAAAACAACCCGCCCCTATGACTCATTCGACCCCTTCCGGGACAGCTGCTTACCCTTGTCAACACTAGTGCCTCCTGTCACTTGTTGTTGCCAACAGTTTAAGCCCAGGACTGTTTAAGGCCTGGCCTGTCCATTTTAAAACCAGGCCTGTCAAATTTAAGACTAGGGTTTTTCTGCCAGACTTGTCAAATTTTAAGACTAGACCTGTCACATTTAAGACTAGTGTTTCCTGCCAGACCTGTCACTTTTGCGACCAGCTTGAAGTTGATGTGAAGGTATCACTATATACTACTGCCATCCTTCCTACAGGGTAAGGGTGAAGGGCAGGGGTTGAAGCCACACTTCTTGTGATTGAGATTTTGTTTCACCCCTACTATGGGTTAGGGGAGAAGGGCAGCTATTGAGCCAACACATGGGTGTTTGAGCTTTTTATATATTCTGTGTCATTGAAGAGTTATTCCACCCTCACTTTGGGTTAAGGTGAAGGGCATTAATTACGCCAAACGCTTTCTGTATGAAGTGTTGTTCCATTCTTACTTTGGGTTAGTGTGAGGGGCAGTTTTAAGCCAAGGTGTTCCACCTTTCACAATGTTTTGTTAGTCGCTATGGATGTTCCTCCACCGCGCCTCCAGTGGTTGGTTCCCTGCGTGCTGTCGTTTATGTCAGCCTGGCCAGCTGACATGTTTGTTGCATTGGGGGTTTAATAGAGGATTTGTGGTGTGGTGGAGTGTTATTGCTGGTTAGATAAGGAGAAGATGAGTGTATTATTATTTGTTTCTACGTACAGAAGGTTGATGTGAGTGTATTCTGATCATTTGGTTAAATGCATTTTCTGTATTTGTTGTAGCAACGTGCATGGTCCTTTCCAATTAATATGTTATGACATGTTGCTTATTCATTTTTGCATCATATGTGTAACATTTTTCACCTGTTATTTCCATGCACCTTTACTACGTCTTTGTTACTATAGAATAAACAAGTATGCAAGAGCCTCTAATATTATTCTGTGTAAAGAAGGGATATGTTAGTGCGTGTGATGCTGTGGAATATTGGTTGAGTGAGTGGGTCAGTTGGAGAATGGGTTGAGCTGCAGGAAGGCTGCTCCTGGTGTGGCTCTTCATCCTAACATTCATCCTAATAAATCATTTTACATAATCCACATGGATTACTAGACGTCTTTTTATTACAAAAAACAGAAAACACTAAGTGGGAAAAACATAGCAAACAGCGACCATGAAATAATCATTAGTAAGAATGTTCTAATAGTAATCAATATGTAAATAAAAAAATACATATCCTTCGATCCTGACTCTGAGTTTGACGATCGTGCTGCAAGAATCAATCTTTTCCTTTTAGTCAGAAAATTGAAACTTCTAAAGACTTATGAACTGAACTCTAGGAAAACCCCAAAGTGTTGTTGAATAGCCTAATCAAAATATTGGTAATGATCCCATTGGGGACATTAATGTTATGATGAATTTGTATCACTTGGAGAATAAAGTCCATTTCTGAAAGAGATGGATTGACTAAATTGAAGGTAGAGTTGGTAGACCAAGTGGTGGCCATTTGGAGGCCACATCCAGGTGCAATCCCATCTTTGTTCACAAGAAAATGGACGAATTTCATGATCATTGATTTGACACTATTGCATTTTCAGGAAAGCTGATACATGGGTACTAATCTTTTCAATAGACAAAGAAATGGGATATGACTTACAAACTTACCTGACGCTGCTGATAAAAGTGGCTGATTTTACAAGGCTGAATTACGTATATATATATATATATATATATATATTCACTGAAAAAACCATAGGTTATAGACCATATATAGTTAGGAATTAGCATTTAAAAAACCTTATTTTACTCACACAAAACCATTGAAATTCCATATATAGTTAGTTGTACTAACTATATATATCGCGCACCCGCAATCCACTGCTGATGATGTCACATATTACATCATTCATGACATGGTCAGTGACATCACTGATGACATCACTGATGACATCTCAAATGACTGAAGATAACATCCAGTGACTGTATGTTTCTGTAAAGTTAAAATATGTCTTATATATTGAAGAATGAGTGGATGTATAAGTGTCTGGATGATGTATTTAGTAGGTGCATGACTGACTGTATAAGTGAGGGATTAAATGTGTCTCACTGAGTGCATGGGTTAGTGACTAAACTATTTTAAATTGTGCACCATTGTGTCTGTTGTTTTGTAATCTGATGCAATTGTTGATCATTAGCTAACTATATGGGTTATTGATTAGTTGGCCAAGTATTTGTATGGGAGACTGAGTGTGTGTGTGAGTGTCTGGGAGGTGAATGACTCTGTGCATAGATGTGTGAGCAGTTGATTCACTAGATGTATGGCTTCAAAAGTGCATGTGGAAACAGCTGTATGGGCGGTTTACTGTGTGCATGAGTGTATTGGTGAGTGAATGGATATCTCAGTGCTACATGTCAAAGTAAGTACATATGTAAAACACAGTACATGTGGTAGTTGACATATATAAATAACTGTGCATAAGAGCCAGTGAATGTGTGAGTTGCTGTATGGATTATTGTGAACTTGTATAGAGTAAATATGTGTTATTATATGTTTCAATAAGTAAGGTGTGTTTAACTATATAGTTGAGGAAATGGAGGTGTGATTGATTCTTTGCAAGACTGTGAGTGTCTGTTTACACTGAGTGTATCTAAGGTTATATTAGAGTCTGAAGAGGTTCATCGTATCATCACATGAATGATGTCATGAGTAATGTCAAATGAGATGTCATCAGTGATGTCATCAGTGATGTCATTTGAGATGTCATCAGTGATGTCATCAGTGATGTCACTGACCATGTCATGAATGATGTAATATGTGACATCATCAGCAGTGGATTGCGGGTGCGCGATATATATAGTTAGTACAACTAACTATATATGGAATTTAAATGGTTTTGTGTGAGTAAAATAAGGTTTTTTAAATGCTAATTCCTAACTATATATGGTCTATAACCTATGGTTTTTTCAGTGAATTTTCAAGGTTTTGTAAATGCTAATTCCTAACTATATATGGTCTATAACCTATGGTTTTTTCAGTGAATTTCATTGGTTTTTTAAAAGCTAATATCTGTAGCTGTAAAATGTATTCTTCTTTAAATCCAAACATATATTTTATATGTTTATTAATAAAAAAAATTTTTATACTTTTTTTTTGTAAGCTCCCGGGGCGCGGACAGGTGAACGCACGGGTAAGCGCAATCTTGCGGCGCGCCCCGGAAGCGCTATTGCCGTGAACGAAAACAACATCGTGACGTATCGCGTAGCCGCTACGCCTTGCGTCATAAGACACGTATCGCGTAGCCGCGAGATGCGTCTTATGACGCACCGCATAAGCGCACCCGGAAGCGCATACGATCGCGCAACGTAAGCGCCCCGATGCGCTTACGATACACGCCCGGGGCGCGCCCCGGGGCGCGTAGCGTAAGCGCGTCAAACCATGTGACTTTAAAATAACACTTTTCATTGGTTCAGAACTTTTTATTTTCCAAATTGTGTGAAACCCACCCATTTCTCTCACTATTGCTTTGTACTTGGAGAGAGCAAGAGCTGTTCTGTCTACTCTATCTCCTACTTTTCTGATCTCCAGCAATGGCTGCAAGAGAGTCATCCAGCAGTGATTCAGATGGATTTTTAGATGAGGACCCTCCTCAGCAAAAGAAAAAAACCCATTTCATCTGGAAATTTTATGACATCCCTGAAGGACAGAAAAAAGTCAACGCTCCCAAAGTAACCTGCAAAATATGTGGGAGTAGTTTATCCAGAGGCAATCCTCTGAAAAAATATAGTTTTGGGAATGCTAATTTGATCAGGCATGTGAAAAGAAGACACCCTAACAACTTTGCCAGGGAGAGTGTCAGAGAGCTGGCACGGAATGTACCAACAGATGGCGGCAGCACCTCCACTGGTGGAGCAACACCTTCGGGACCACCCCGTGGAAGAATGGTCCCTAACATTCAGCCGGTGTTTGCAGGCATCAAATTTTTGTGCACGGAGTGTGATGAACTGCTCTGCTATGGGGAGCAGAGTGTTGAACTGATTGCCCTAAAGAAACAGCAACACCGCTGCTCTGCCAGTCCCTAAATTTTCAAATTTTTTTGCTCCTGTTGAGCAGTTTTGCAATCCCTGTTTTTGTTTTTCCCTTGACAAAAATCCAAAAAAAATATAAAATTGTTTTAAAAAGTCTAAAAAAAATATAAAACAACAAAAACAAAAAAAATATATAAAACAACAAAATCAAAAAAAAGTTCTTTTCAGAACTACCTCCAATTTATAAAAAGAAGCTTTTTTTTTTTTTTTAAAAAGTCTGTCATTTTTAATCTCCATGGTACGCTCCCCCGTAAGCTCCCCGGTGCGCGTACCGGGCGCTCCCCCCCGCGAAAATCTTTTTTTTTTTTTCACCCGCGGGAGCCTTTTATGGCCCCCACATCAAAAGTAGGGGGTCAGGGGGGTGTACCCTGCCCCCTTTTGCTAATTTCCCCCCTTTGATTCTTGCCACCTCTTGTGTCTCAATCCCACCGAGACACAAGATGGCGGCCGCTGCGGACTGTTTCGAATGTTTACAGACACCCGAGAACCAATCAGCTTGCCGTGCGCAAGTCGCGTGGCGCGCCTGAAGCGCTCCCCGGTACGCGTACCGGGGCGCGGCTCTAGATATATATCTTTTTTTAAACCTAATTTACTCAAAATTCACAGGACCACATATCTTGAGACCTAGCAAAGGCACATCGGGCAAACAATATCTACAATTTTGCCAAGTTTCTTGAAAATCCATTCAGCCGTTCGGGCTAAAAGTGAGGCCAACCGCCCTATGGAAAACTCGATGTTAAAAACACGTTTTGGGACCCCCCTTTTTTCTCGGCCCCCCCTTCACGAAACCCCACCAAATTTTCGGGGGCTGCTCAGAAACAAAATGTTCCATTTTCCTGAAAATTTCAGCCAATTCCGTCCACAAACGCCAAAGTTATTAGACATAGAATTTCAAAAATCCCATAGAGAAAAAATCCTAACTATATATACCTACTGGCGACCGCCATATATATATATATATATATATATATATACATATATATATATATTACCTACTGGCGATCGCCAGTAGGTATATATAGTTAGGATTGTTTTCCATAGGGAAATCGCAACATTCTATTGGGAATAACTTTGGCGTCCGTTGAGGGATCTGCCTGTAATTTTCCTTAACTTTGCCTCGCTGCGCTCCGCTCCTTCCCTGGAAGTTTTGGGGGGATTCGTCAAGCGGGGGCCGAGATAAAAGGGGGGTCCCAAAATGTGTTTTCCCCTTGTTAATTTCCATAGGGCGGTTGGACTCACTTTCAGCCCGAACGGCTGAATGGTTTTCCACCAAACTTAGCAAAATTTTAGGGACTGGTAGCCCGATGTGCCTTTGCTATGTCTCAAGATATGTGCTCCAGTGTATTTTGAGTAATTTAGGTTAAAAAAATATATATATCTATAGCAGCTTACCCGTGAGCTTACCCGTACGCTTACGGTACGCTTACCGTACGCGTACTGTACGTGCACCTAAGCGTACCGTACCTCTAGTGCGTGAGCTGCATTCTGATTGGCTGCCAATGTCTGTCAACACTCCAAAACAGAAACTGTTGGCAGCCATATTGTGCCTCGGTAGACTGAGGCACAGGAAAGCAGAAAAACAAACGTGTAGAACTCAAAAAGGGGGCAGGGTAGAAGCATCCTGACCCCCTAGGCCTGCTCAGGGGGTCCCACAAGGATATTAACATATATAAACGTTATCCGCTAATAGAATTAGCATTTAAAAAACCTTGCGAGTTCACTGAAAAAACCAAAGGTTTCAGGCTTTATATAGTTAGGAATTAGCATTTAAAAAACCTGAAAAAACCATAGGTTTCACACCAGTTATAGTTAGGAATTAGCATTTAAAAAACCTATGAAATTCACTGAAAAAACCATAGGTTTCACACCAGTTATAGTTAGGAATTAGCATTTAAAAAACCTATTAAATTCACTGAAAAAACCATAGGTTTGACACCAGTTATAGTTAGCTGAACATTTTACTCATACACACACACACCCCACACACATACCCCCCCCACACACACACACTCCACACCCACACCCCCCACACACACCCCCACACATACCTCACACACCCACACCTCCACCCACACCCAAACACCCCACACACCCACACCCACACACACATCTTACACACCCACACCCCCACCTATACCCACACACCCCACACACCCCCACCCACACACACTTCACTCCCCCCCCACACACACACACACACACCTCACAGACACACCCCACACATCCCCCACACACACACCTCTGACACACATCCCACACACACACACACACACACACCCACACACACCACACACACACCTCACACACACACACACCCACACACACACTCCTCACACACACACCCCCACACACACCCCCACACACACACACCCACACACACCCCACACACACACCCACACATCCTACACACACACAAACCACACAGTGAATTTCAAAGGTTTTTTAAATGCTAATTCCTAACTATATAAGGCCCGAAACCTATGGTTTTTTCAGTGAATTTGCAAGGTTTTTTAAATGCCAATTCCTAACTATATAAGGCCTGATACCTATGGTTTTTTCAGTGAATATATATATATATATATATATATATATATATATATATATATATATATATATATATACTACCTACTGGCGGTCGCCAGTAGGTATATATAGTTAGGATCGATTTCCATAGGCAAATCGCAACATTCTATTTGGAATAACTTTGGCGCCGGTTGAGCAATCAGGCTGAATTTTTCAGCAACTTTGCCTCGCGGCGCTCCGCTCCTTCCCTGAAAGTTTGGGGGAATTCGTCAAACGGGGGCCGAGATAAAAGGGGGGTCCCAAAACGTGTTTTCCCCATGTTAATTTCCATAGGGCGGTCTGTCGCAGTTTTAGCCCGAACGGCTGAATGGATTTTCACCAAACTTGGCAAAATTGTAGGGACTGGTAGCCTGATGTGCCTTTGCTATGTCTCAAGATATGTGCTCCAGAGGACTTTAAGTAATTTAGGTTCCAAAAAATATATATATCTGTAAGCGCGCCCCGGTACGCGTACCGGGGCGCGCTCTAGGCGCGCCACGCGACTTGCGCACGGGAAGCTGATTGGTTCTTGGGTGTCTGTAAATATTCGAAAGAGTCCGCAGCGGCCGCCATCTTGTGTCTCGGTAGGATCGAGACACAAGAGGTGGCAAAATCAAAGGGGGAAATGAGCAAAAGGGGGCAGGGTAGACCCCCCTGACCCCCTAGGTTTGATGTGGGGGCCATTAAAATGTCCCGCGGGGCAAAAAAAAAAAATACCGGGGCGCGTACCATAATTAAAAATAGTGAAAAAAATTATATAATCATAATAATAAATAATAAAATAATCATTTTGAGTGATTACAGGTAGGGTAGCTCTGAAAAGAGCTTTTGGGTTCTGTGGCTGTTTTAGGTACCTACAAGTGTGTCCCACACACACCCACATGCACACAACCCCACACACCCACACCCACACACTCCCCACACACACCTCACACACGCACACCTCCACCCTCACCCAAACACCCCACACCCCCACACCGACACCTCACACATCCACACACACACACATCCCACACACACACACCTTACCCCCCCACCACACTCACACGCACACACAGATACTTCACAGACACACCTCACACATCCCACAGACACACCTCCCCCCCACACAAACACACACACGCACACCTCACAGACACGCTCACACATCCCACACATGCACACACATCCTACACACATATCCCCCACACCCACACACACCCCACACACACCTCACACACCCACACCCCCACCTACACCCAAACACGCCACACACCCACACCCACACACACACCTTACACACCCAGATCCCCACCCACACCCACATACCCCACACACCTACACACACCTATACATCTAATCCTCCCTCAGAAATACACACACACACATACCTCACAGACACACCCCACACATCCCCCCCACACACCTCCCCGCCTCATACATGGGGAAAACTCAGTGAAACACTAAAATAATAATTTAAAGTGCTTAGAGGTAGGGTAGCTCTGAATAGAGTTGTTGTGTTGTTTGGGTGTTTTAAGTACCAACATGTAGGTACCAATGCTGAGTCTTAAATTTAATGTACACCGTTTCCTCTGTAGATAATTTGCATGTTGTTACAGAAGTTATTGTGGTATATGGAATCCATATCATAGTCTGTCAGGAAAGCAGAAACAACATGGAGGCAGGAGATGAAAAAGAGATGTCAAATACACATTGGAGATAATATATTGGGAGAAAGGAAGTATCTATGAGCAAAATTACTATGTAGCATAAAAAAGTTGCACAGTATACTATAAGTCTGATTTTAAATTATATTCAATTTGGTACTACTTTAAGAATTACATATAAAAATGAATAATGTCTCAAACAATTATAGAATTATTAAATATAAATTTCTTTTTCAGATTCTTTTTCTAAATTAACCATAACTTCTATCATTTCACTGTCAGAAATGTCCTCATTTTGAATGAGCAAATCCACTGCTTCTACACATTGTAGTAGTTCATAGTCCCTTGATTCATCCATGAATTCGAAGTTATCATTGGGTTCTATAATTTCGTCATTGTTGCTCTGTAGGACAATTTCAAAGGAAATTTTTTGTTGTCCTTCCGATTTCGTGCTGAAATTTGCATAACAAATAAATATATTAGTAGATATAGGGCACTGTTGAGTTAAGTTCAGACAGGTAGTTTGGATTTTTTAACAGTGAAGTTATCTTTGGGCAGTGTATGGTATCAGACTGGAAGTAGAAATATAAAAAAATATATGTGATGAAGCCTAAGTAAATTCATAATTATACAAGACAAGCCTAACTCCATCCATAACTATAATAGAGAAGTCTATCTCAATCTATAACTATTACAGAGGGATAGTATATAACTATCATCTTTTGGCATAGAGGTAGTAGCATATGCCGATGATACGCAGTTAATACTGGTTACGGATAGGGACAACCAATCATGGGAAGAAACATTCAAGGAATGTTTAACTGCCACCTTCGATTGGATGCGGAAGAACCACCTAAAATGTAATACAGGAAAAACAGAGATCATTCCGCTAGGCCCAAATAATGACTTTATTCCCAGGCAATGGTGGCCAGAAAGGGCAGAAATACCGCCTCATACAACCATAGTTGCTAGGAACCTGGGGGTCACGTTTGATTACAATCTTGCCTTCAAGCAGCAGGCAATAAAAAGGGCAGGAATGTGCTTTGGCTTAATCAAAAGCCTGAGGAAATTCTTTGATATACTCCCTTTGGAGGCGAGGAAAACTGTTGCAGTAGCGCTGGTAACGTCGCGCTTAGATTATTGCAACAGTTTGTATGCTGGCACAAATAAAGAAGTAACTTACAGGCTGCAGCTAGTGCAAAGCGCGGCTGCCAGATTGGTGCTAAAATGGCCAAAAAGATCGTCAGCCTCAGGGGCATTAAAAGCTCTTCATTGGCTTCCTATTGTAAAAAGGATCCTGTTCAAGGTTTTGATTATAACATTTCGAGCAATGCACAAAACAGGACCACTATATCTACAGAAAAAATTCAAGAGATACTGCCCAACCAGAAGCCTACGATCATCAAATTCCAATACTTTGGTGGTTCCTAGGTTTCGTTTAAAAACCCGTGGAGGAAAGTCCCTGGCAGTACTGGGTGCAAAGGCTTGGAATACTCTGCCTCCTGCCCTGAGAACTCTAGATAAAGAAACAGAGTTCCGTAAAGAATTAAAAACTTGGATATTTAAACTGCAAGATAGCATGGCCAGAACTCTAGTTTGATGCTTGCCTTTGTATTTGGTCCAACTCTGAGTAACTTTGTCATCTGGTAATTTGCCGGAGGTAGCGCCTAGATGCTCCATTGGAGCGATTGCTGCGCTATATAAATAAAATTTTACATTACATTACATATCAGAGAAAGTTTTCCAAATTAACTTAATGTGCACAACATACTTCAGTTTTCAAAATAATAATTTACCTTTGAGAAAGCAGTTGAAGTTCTGAGTGAAAATGCTCTTGAAATGTACTTCAGGAAGTAGTAGTCAAAATGGCTGTGTTTCCCTCTCTTTCTTTATATATATTCAGGTACATAACCAATCAAATGTCAGGTAAAAAAAGTGGAAATTGAAAGTAACATTTTAATTGGTTGTCAATTCTAACACTTCAGATGTGTTTTTGTGAAGTAATTTACCTCAGGGTATTTAGAGAGGTATACAGGCTAAATGGCTCAATGGAATTCTATCGAATTTGAGAAAATGGTAGGGATTGGTATGTAGTATGAGCTACTCTATATTTGGTGAAAGTGTCTCCAGTGGTTTTGATGTAAATTAACTTTTATTATTTTTAGAGCGCTTCCCGGTGCGCGCCCCGGTACGCGTACCGGGGAGCATATTTTGGTGAAAAATAGTGAAAAAAGTTAGAAAAAGATAATCATTTGGAGTGATCAGAGATAGGGTAGCCCTGAAAAGGGCTTTTGGGTTCTGTGGCTGATTTAGGTACCTACAAGTAGGTACCAATGCACAGTCTTAAATTCAGGAGGAATATTCTATTCCCCTCATCTGAGAAGTGCACACCATCTGCTCTGTAGATATCTTGCATGTTGTAACGCAAGTTGTTGTTGTATATTGAACCCATTCCATAGTCTCTCATGTAAGCAGAAACAGATTTATTCACATGTTTCCGTGCTTTCTCAAATTGTGGACAAAATTGGTTGGACCACTTCCATTTCTGCCTTTGGCATATATTGGAATATACCAAGGCAGTTTGTGGAAAAAGTGCCATCAATTGCTCAAAGGTGTCCTTTAAAAGCATTTCCAGACCTGTGGAAAAGTAAATTTTGCCATGTCATATGTGCCTACGTGTTCCCCATGTTATGTCATATGTGCATGATCGATATGCATGTATCCCCTTTCTGATCGATTAAAGACGCAATTACAGTTGTGTCCATCTCTAGTATGCCAGTTTCCAGTCCTCGTGAAAACAACGAATATTAGGCCTATGTAAACCTACGTTGCCACGTTTTACAGTGTGCACGTTAATTCGTTGAATTGTCCCCGTTTCTAGGCCTCAAAAGGGCCCGGACTCAGATTCAGCTCCTGTCTCCTGAAACCTCTCCGAGGAGCGATACAGCCCCCACCTGTATCCCTGACCCTTCACTTACTTCATGCCTCGCAGTGCCCGGCCCGGCCTGGCTCTGCCTCCCAGTCTGCCAAGAGTATGTTATGTTTCTAGTTATCAGTCCAGCCCTCCTTCTCTGCATTCCTAAGCTACTGAATCACATCAATAGTTTCTGTCATGGTCTAGCCTTTATGTCTCCATGTAAGAGAAATACTGTATTTATATTCATAGAATATTCCTCGCACACGAACTATATGCAGAATTATGCATGCACCAGTCTTAGTGTCTGTTAGCCTTTGCCCTGATAACTTTTGGATTCTATCAACATGTACTCTAAACACCAGATACTAGATATGCCTGGGTACATGTCGCTCTGACCCTCCAGACTTTAGTCTCCTCTTCTAGGGCAGAAGTCATAGCCCCCAGTTCTCCCTGGTAACACGTCATTGCCAGTTTGCGCGCACCACTAGGTTAGAGGTCCCAGCTGCTCAGGTAGCCCCCTCCATGTTTCCGCCCCTTTTTATGACATATTCTGTTACGTTTACATCACATGTCTATGTATACGCCCTGTACACGCCTTCTTGTTACATCATTTTGCCCTTATCTTTCGCGACTGCTACAAACCACGCCTACTGCTACGCCCCCTGTATTGAATGTAATGTATTTGTTTAACTATAAATATTGTGCACTGTTATTAAAAGCTAGCCAATTCCCAGATCCTGCCCCCGGCAGCTGCCATCCCATTCCCATGCAGGCTGTCCTGTTCCTGTCCTTTATGTCTGATTAAAGCCTGTAGACTCCAGCTACTTCGAATCTTGACTCTTATTTATTGAGCTATCTGTTTAAATGAGTATCCTGAAAAAGAGAACCGGTAATTAATTATTTATTTACCACATAATGGCGCCCGAACAGGAACTTGCCCTTTCCCCACGCGCCGGAGAAGCCACGCAGGCCCCCTGATCCTCTGCAGCCGTGACGGAACCATACCGGCCACGTGCAGATATTTCTGCTTCAAGTATCCCTCAGGCCCACGGAGGAGACGGAGGTTGCGGTCCAGCGTCCAGACGAGGCGGTGGAGGAACGCGGCGAGTCCCGACCAGAGCCCAAGCCGAGAGTCCAAGGTCCGAGGTATCCGGAGGCCCACCTGTAACTGAAGTCCGAAGTTCGTCCGTCCGTCGTCGTAGCAGTCCAGTCCAGTCCGAGGCCTTCCGTTCTTGCTGCCCGGTGAGTACCATTGCTGGGGTAGTATCTAGACAGGGTCAATTAATTTGTCTCTGGTCCGTGGGTTTGGGTACACAGATCCAACACGAAGTGTCCACCTAGGTGGATGCGGGTCCTGACGTGTCTCTTTATGAGACCGGTAAGTTTCGTACTGTTTTAGCAGTGCATCTAGTCATTCCAGTACGTTCTGTTCTGTTCTCGAGAAATTCATGTGTTCTGTTCTCAGTATTCCAGGTGATATTCTGTCCGAACAGTTAAATGTCAATTCATGTGTTTTCAGTGTCGTGGTATGAGTGATTTGTTTTTCAAGTTATTATTGTGTTTATCGTGTATTGTATTGTGTCCAGATTCCAGTCTAAGTCATGCCTCTGTTCTCGAAATTACGTCAGTTAAAAACCAGAAAAGGTCTGCTCGAAGAAGCAGTTCCTGTCCCGCCTAGGGACAGTCCAGGTCATTTTATGTATCATAAACATGGCATAAGTGCCATATTATATCTAGACTTATGGGTCGAGTATACTAAAGATCTAGAAGAGAAATATAGATGGCCTGTATCAGGTACATGGGATGCCGAGTGCATCATGCGAGTAGAAGAAGCATTATGGAAAAAGAAATCCAGACAGTCCCAGAAAGATGCCATCGAGTTATGGCGCAAAGAATCTCATAAAAGAACCGAAAAAGAAATCAGAAAGTTAGAATTAAGTAGGGAATCCTCAGAAAGAGCCCAAGAAAGGGAATTAATCGAAATAGGTGAACGAGTAAAAGCTGAACAGTCAGACAGACAGAGAAATGCCCTTATTAAGGGTATGTATCCTCTTCTTGCCGAGGGCTTGTCGAAAGCAACCCCGGAAGCACCATGTAATTTCCCGCCGCCATTAGTTCCGATTAAGCTACGTCACAAACCGACCGCAGCTGATATTTTTCTCTCGTCCTATTTGGACGACATGGTCCCAGAATATGTAAATCCTGTTCCGCCCGCTCCTGTAAATAATGTAATTCCTGTTCCTCCAGCCACCGGGGCACCTGTTACAGCACCTGTTACGGTACCCCCGGTCCAGCCCACAGTACAAGTACCCGCTACATCAGTCACTCTCCCAGCACGAATAGTACCAGTCGACGATTCTAGTTTAGGAGCTGCGGGGGGAGGTCCTCCTGGTACCCCGCCGCCACACAAACGTGTAACGTTAGTCGAGTTACATGAACGTGCGTTACAGCGTACGCCCAAACATCAGTCCGTTGCAGATATCAAGCGAGCTCTTACCGAATGCCGTTATGATCCAGTCCCAGGCGATGATAATATGGTTATATTTTCATTGCGCGTAAGACGGGTGACCGAGTATTTGGACACCCTACCGAATATGAAAGAAGATCTAGACAGAATATATCGTTTCATCCGTACAGGAGAGGATCCAGAAAGTATTGGCGAAATCATGTCTCTAAGAAAAGCTGAGACTCAGCTCATGCTATTAAAGTTTCTAATTAATTGTTTAATAAGGGAACAAGATTATCCTACTAAAGATCCGACCGAAATGAGAGTCCTGACAAAGTGGAGTGATAATATAGCCGAGGGAAGACACAGGACATTAAGTTGTATAGAGAGTATGTACAAGAAAATTCGTAAGGAAATAATAAGGTTGCACGAGAAACGCAAAGCAGCACAAGTAAGCGAGAAAGAAGACGACTCTGATACTGAAGAGGTAGACGACGAGAATCCTACCAGAATAGCGTATGTAGGTAAATCTAGACTTCCCGACCGACATTCACGCCTAGAACACAAGAAAGTCTTTCCTCCTCCAACACCAGAACAAGGCTCTCTTGAACAAGTATTTCAAGTTACCGATCACATTCTGAAATCACGAATCGGTTATAGTGAACTTAGTACTATGCATGAACAAGAACTAGCCCGATCAGCAGTCCGATGGACTACTGATTCTACCACTTTTCCAGACGAAATAGTGGCACAAATGTTTCTGAAACTGCAACCAGCCGAGCAGCGACTGGTGGGTATGTATATGATCCAGCACCTCATTACACTGTATGAGGGACAACATTCTGATCCAGGTCCGTTACACGATGTTCTGAACGAGTTACTCCAATATAGATGGAGAGGTTTAGGTACCGATTTAATTAGTGTCATTCTAGAACAGCGCCACAAATATAGAACGTTACTGAATCCGCATTTTGTTCACGTCTCACCCCCAGGAAGTAAACCATTCTACATAGATAGACAGCATCCGTTACGAGAAGTACACCCAGTTAGGACAGCGGGTGGTGAAATGCAACGAGTATTTGTTTACACCCCTATCACAAAGATGGAACTCTTAGAGATGAAAAAGTTAATTCCCTGTCACGACAAAGACCCAGCAGGGTTCCATCGAGAATTAAAAGACATGCTCCGTATGGGAGAATACACGTATCCAGATATCATTAAAATGCTAAAAGTCCTGTTGCCCGCAGGGGTATATGAAAAACTCAAGGAAAAAGAATGTGAGGTGGGAGAGAAAAAGATAGATTGGACAGCTCTAGAAGCTGAAGATAATATACGAGTACCAGGTACCGGTCTTGGGGACAAATGTAAAGAATTGCCCGAGTTATTGATACAAGTTTTGCCAAGGTTACTAGCCACGAAAAAGGAAGATTGGGATGCAATCTCAGCATGCAAACAGAAACAGGATGAAGACACTAGTGATTTTTATTCTAGATTTGAAAAATGTTTTATTATTAACAGTGGTCTGAAGACGAGTAGCGAGTCATACCCTCATCTTTTTGTTACTAAACTAGTCGAGAATTCAAGTCCACAAATTAAAAATCGAGTTTTGAAAGTCGAAAGTACCTGGCAAGCTAGTACCCCGTCACAAATGCTTCAGATGCTCCAGTATCACCAGAATAGAATCAGGGAAGAGCAAGATCACGAAAGAAGACGTATGAAAGACACGAAAATGAAAGTATTAGTTGCACAATCTGTTCCACAAGACAGTCAGAAGAGGGGTCCGAATCAAGCCAGTCATCCTGCAGCTCCCGTTAAAGGGACATGCAATTATTGTAAACAGCCAGGTCATTTTATAAACGAGTGTGCAGTTCTGAAACACAATATAGCAACTGGTAAGACTAAAGAAAGACCACGTCCGCCTAGACAAGAACAAGTTTCACAAACTTCTCAGTCACCACAGAATGCACAACAGACAGTTCCAGCACCGCAGCCTATCGCTGCAACACAGCATGTTACACAGCAGATGTACCAGTATGCCCAGACAGAGTATCCAGAGTATCAACAGTATTCATGAAACAGCCTAGAGAGGGAGGTAGGCTTGCCTCTCATCGAGATACCTGTAGATCAAGAGGGTCCCTATGTACACAGTCAAGTATTAGGGAAAGACAGAAAGTTTTTGATTGATACAGGGGCAAGTAGGACTACTATCAGTCATGACGAGGTTCCAGGGGCTCCGCTCTCAGGCTCTAGAAATGTTTCCCTTGGATTTTCAGGAAAGCCTATTGTGAACGAGATTTCAAAACCAGTTTCCCTAGAAGTTGGTCCATTGTCCCGAACTACTGATTTGTTACTCACGAAAGCATGTCCAGAAAATGTATTAGGCATTAAAACATTGAAAGAATTAGGTGCAGTGATATGCTGTTCCCCAGAAGGAGTCCGATTGTTTTTGCGTGACTTTAAAGGTCACTATGTATTGCGTGATTTTGATCCAAGACTATCAAATGTACCGCAGCATTTATGGGCGCAAGGTCCAACTGATGTAGGTTTTATGCACATCACACCCCATCGTGTGACTCTCAAGCAAGGTATAGTCTTGCCACGAATCAGACAGTACAGATTGCCACCTGAGGCTGTGGCAGCCTTATCCAAAATTATTGATGGGCTCATTGCTCAAGGAGTGGTTGTAGGAACTGACTCCAATGTATGTAATTCTCCTATCATTCCAGTCATGAAACGCACTGATCCAAATGCACCTCCAGTATATCGATTAGTGATTGACCTTCGAGAACTTAATAAATGTATCATACCCCAGTACCCAGTAGTCCCAGATATTTCATCCCTATTGACAGCTATTGATTCTGAAGCTACGTTTTTCACTGTTATCGACCTCAAGAACGCATTTTTCAGTGTTCCCATTCATCCAGACAGCCAGTACCTTTTCGGATTCTGTTTAAATGGAAGGAGCTATAAATTCGCACGAGCTCCTCAAGGTTTCACAGAAAGTCCTAGTATTTACAGTCAAGCACTTAAAAGACAGCTAGACAATATTCACATGCCAACTGACACTGCCCTGCTCCAGTATGTCGATGATCTATTGATCACGGCCCGTTCTGAACGTGACTGCGAGCATGCGTCACTTACAGTCCTGTATTTTCTGGCCGAGCAGGGGCACAAGGTGTCCCCTTCCAAATTACAATTCTGTGTCCAGCAAGTGATCTACTTAGGCCACTTACTGTCCAAGTGGGGTAGGCAGTTGACACCAGATCGTATCCAGTTAATAGCGAGTCTTCCACAGCCCAAGACACAGAAGGAGGTACGAGCTTTTATTGGCCTCACTTCTTACTGCAGACAATGGATTCCTCAGTATGCATTTCTAGCTAAGCCACTGATACAGTTAACGACACAGGAGGCAGCCGTATCGACTGTCCTCCCTTGGACATCTGAACATACACTTGTTTTTAATGAATTAAAGAAAGCCTTATGCCAAGCACCTGTTCTAACTACACCGAACTACAGTAAGCCTTTTACACTTTTTGTCACAGAACGTGATGGTACTGCATTATCTGTTCTCACACAAGATCAAGCCGGACAGTACAAGCCCTGTGCTTATTTTTCGAGCACACTAGATCCAGTAGCCCAGGCTTTGCCTGCGTGCCTCAAGTCAGTTGCAGCCACAGCTCTAGCTATCAGACAAAGTGATTCCATAGTATTAGGACACTCCCTGACAGTACAAGTTCCACACTCCGTGGAAGTTCTTTTAAACCGAACACAGACTCAGCACTTGACAATTGCACGTTTAACAGGTTATGAACTGACACTGTTCCAGCCACACATAGAAATCAGACGCTGCAACATTCTAAATCCTGCTACACTGTTACCGTCAGTTACTTCAAATCCTGCCACACATAACTGTGTGGAAGTCATTAACACTATGACAAAGCCAAGACAAGACCTGACAGACATTGCATTACCTAATCCCGACCTTACACTTTATGTGGATGGTTCATGTATGAGAACTAGTACAGGAGAACTAGTAGCCGCGTATGCAGTGACTACTGACACCGAAGTTATTGAAACACACCGTATTGACACCCTGTCTGCTCAAGCAGCAGAGCTAGTTGCTCTGACCCAAGCCTGCATACGTGCCAAAGACCTGAAAGTAAACATATATACAGATTCACGTTACGCATTCGGTGTTGTACACGACTTCGGAGTGCTCTGGCAGGAGAGAGGTTTCATGACTTCTCATGGAACCAAGATTCAGCATGGTCTCCTCATTCAAGCTCTGTTAGATGCAATACATTTACCGACAGCTATTGCTATCATGAAGTGCAAGGCACATACGGAAGTTACTGACATCATTTCCCAGGGTAACGATCTAGCAGATCGAACAGCCAAGCTTACAGCTCAGACCCCAGACATTCCAGTTAACACGACACAGACACTCACTCTAGATCCGACTACTTGTATGACAGTTAAGGACCCTACACAAGATGTCATAGACATACAGTTACATGCCACTCCCGAAGAAATCAAGAAATGGTCTGAACAGGGAGGGGTCCAGACAGATCAAGGATGGGTGACGAAGGGAAAAGCCACATGGTTTCTCCCCGACTCTATGGTTCAAGTCATTATTAACACCGCACATAGTCCAGCACATCTAGGAGAAAAAGCCATGTTAGACAGTATACAGAACGTTTGGTTCAACAAGCACCTACGAGCTGCAGCCAAGCAGAAAGTCCGTACTTGTATGATATGTTGTCAATTCAATCCAGGTAAAAGTGTCCCGGTGGAACAAGGTGGATTCCAACCTCCTGACCACCCTTTTGAAGTCCTCCAGATGGATTATATTCAGATGGAGCGATGTCGAGGTTTCAAGTATGTCCTCGTAGTTGTATGCGCTTTGTCCAGGTGGACAGAAGCATATCCAGTTCCAGATTACACAGCTGCGACCACTGCCAGGCAGTTGGTTCGTGAATTCTTTCCCCGTTATGGACTCCCTAGGGTCGTGTATTCAGATAACGGCCAGCCATTCTCATCCGAGTTAATGAAACATGTTTCCCTTCTGTTAGGGTACCAGTGGAAGTTCCATTGTGTGCGCCATCCTGAAGCAGCCGGTCTCGTGGAGAGACATAATCAGACCCTGAAAATCCGCATTGCAAAAGTTTGTAAAGAGAAAGGTGTAGACTGGCTAGTTGCCCTGCCAGTTGCATTATTTTATATGCGAATGGTTGCACATTCCAGATCAGGTCTGTCCCCTTATGAGGTCGTATTCGGCCGCCCCCCAAATATGTGGGGTACACCTAGACCCCGCAGTATCACAGATGTTTCCAGTAATATATTGACAGATTACCTAGCTTCCTTGATGTCTGCCCTACACTCTTGTCGTTCGCAGGTTGCCGCTGCATTTCCAGACAATACTGAAGTGAAACCGCATGAGGTCATTCCAGGCGACCTCGTCCTTGTAAGGAACTTTGATCGTTCAAGTCCGCTGGAGCCTCGTTGGAAGGAGCCGCGACTTGTTCTCCTGACCACCCGCACGGCCGTGAAGTTGGAGGGCCGCAAGGGGTGGGTCCATCTGTCCCATATCAAGAAATTCCATGGACTTCGTGAAAAATCTTTTGCAAAGGACTGTTCCATTTCTAAGGACTGCCTAAAAACAGACTCTGAACTCAAGCCTTCCCTGTTAGAGGAAACTCCGCAACAGGAGTATAAAGCAAAGTTGAGGTCTAGTAAAATAAGTCAGCCAGTTTAATTGTCTAAGTCCCTCTCGGGTGAAACGGTTAGACAGGTATCTGACATGTATGAGATAGACCCCCATAGTGAGAGAGTTAGTCAAAACTCTATACGATGTATCGTCATTTTAAGTTTCTTATTGTTTCTAAGTTTAATGGTTACCTGCACAAGTTATGCATTACATTTATGTTTTCCAATTTCTCATGTAAATAAGTTTGCTAATGCTACAGTAGAGCACACATTTAGTGATCTGCCTCCTCACGAGCTATCCTATCGTCTTGCTATGCGTAATAATACATTCATCCGAATGTTACACTATTCACACCAGACCAGCAATGCCACTAATTGTTGGGTGTGTGGTCGACTCCCCCCTTTCCAGACACCGAAGGGAGTTCTGCCACTCTTTCCTTATCCGTTTTCACATAATGGTTCGTGTGGAGCATGGTCCACGTTAACGTCATCCTCCAATGATATGTCCCTTCTGAATAGAACATGTTTTCCAGACAAGCAAGGTCTCCCCCATAGAACAGGGTTAGATCTAGAAAATGAAGTTTATAATTTAGGTAATTATTCTTCGAATTTTATGGTCCTGAATGTTCAGTCTGATACTACTCCAGATTTGCCTGCTATTTCAGTACTACCAGTCAAAGGCGAATTATGTGTCAGAAAGAATGGTTCCGCATATGTAGGACATAGTGATTGTACTACTACTGTCGAGTATAGTGACAGTGGGAAATCTATTTTCAAAGCCTCACGTCATTCTTATTTTGTTTGTGGTCAGACCGCATATATTCGTCTGCCCCTCGATTGGGATGGAATATGTTACATTGCCTTCCTACTGCCACCAGTTTTTCTAGCCCCATCTGATTATCATAGAAACACACATCTAGTACACATCAGACATAGAAGGGAGATCGAGTCCCCAATTGTCGATCAAACTGAAACTACTCTAGAACAGTATCAAGACTTCAATAAAGGTTTCTTCTTCTTTATAGGCCCTGTCCAGAATAGTAAGTTAATACGTAGGTTAACCAGAACCCTCGAAGCAGTAGTGAATGAGACTACTTCTGCTCTAGGTAACTTAACCGAAGAGCAATCTGCTATGAGATTTGTCGTGCTCCAAAATCGTCTCGTTCTTGACGTCATACTGGCCGATAGAGGAGGAGCATGTAGAGTCATCGGATCTAGTTGCTGCATTTTCATTCCTAATAACGCGCCGTCTGTTTATTCAGCTATAACCAGACTTCATAAAATTGCCCATCAGTTGCACCAGAATCCAGGCACCTGGACATGGTCCAGTTGGCTCTGGAGTATTATATCTGCCTGGGGATGGAAAGTATTGTCATTCCTAGGTATTGCAGTAATGATCATATTCAGTTGCTGCCTCTGTATACAATGTGGCCCTGCGATTTGCGGCATGTGTGCTACCTCTTGTATTCCTAGTCCTAAATCCCGTTCCAAGACAATTCGAGACGAGCAAATGATGCTATATGAAATGATAGATGGTATCATGAATATTGATGTTTCCTGATGGAAACGTAGGGCACAAGGAGGGAATGTGGAAAAGTAAATTTTGCCATGTCATATGTGCCTACGTGTTCCCCATGTTATGTCATATGTGCATGATCGATATGCATGTATCCCCTTTCTGATCGATTAAAGACGCAATTACAGTTGTGTCCATCTCTAGTATGCCAGTTTCCAGTCCTCGTGAAAACAACGAATATTAGGCCTATGTAAACCTACGTTGCCACGTTTTACAGTGTGCACGTTAATTCATTGAATTGTCCCCGTTTCTAGGCCTCAAAAGGGCCCGGACTCAGATTCAGCTCCTGTCTCCTGAAACCTCTCCGAGGAGCGATACAGCCCCCACCTGTATCCCTGACCCTTCACTTACTTCATGCCTCGCAGTGCCCGGCCCGGCCCGGCCTGGCTCTGCCTCCCAGTCTGCCAAGAGTATGTTATGTTTCTAATTATCAGTCCAGCCCTCCTTCTCTGCATTCCTAAGCTACTGAATCACATCAATAGTTTCCGTCATGGTCTAGCCTTTATGTCTCCATGTAAGAGAAATACTGTATTTATATTCATAGAATTTTCCTTGCACACGAACTATATGCAGAATTATGCATGCACCAGTCTTAGTGTCTGTTAGCCTTTGCCCTGATAACTTTTGGATTCTATCAACATGTACTCTAAACACCAGATACTAGATATGCCTGGGTACATGTCGCTCTGACCCTCCAGACTTTAGTCTCCTCTTCTAGGGCAGAAGTCATAGCCCCCAGTTCTCCCTGGTAACACGTCATTGCCAGTTTGCGCGCACCACTAGGTAAGAGGTCCCAGCTGCTCAGGTAGCCCCCTCCATGTTTCCGCCCCTTTTTATGACATATTCTGTTACGTTTACATCACATGTCTATGTATACGCCCTGTACACGCCTTCTTGTTACATCATTTTGCCCTTATCTTTCGCGACTGCTACAAACCACGCCTACTGCTACACCCCCTGTATTGAATGTAATGTATTTGTTTAACTATAAATATTGTGCACTGTTATTAAAAGCTAGCCAATTCCCAGATCCTGCCCCCGGCAGCTGCCATCCCATTCCCATGCAGGCTGTCCTGTTCCTGTCCTTTATGTCTGATTAAAGCCTGTAGACTCCAGCTACCTCGAATCTTGACTCTTATTTATTGAGCTATCTGTTTATATGAGTATCCTGAAAAAGAGAACCGGTAATTAATTATTTATTTACCACAGACCTACCCCAGTCAAAGTGCCCAAGTCATTTCCTCCACAGTGGACAATTAACAGGTCAGGGTGTGGCAAATGCAAAAAGGTTTTCACCAATGGAATCAATTGGTGACATTTTAATCCTCTGTGGCCAATCCATCTAATGTTCACATTTTGTAAATCAAGGTTTTGTAAATTTCTGGTTCTAGCATACCTTTGAGCCCAGTGGATATAACTATGTCCAATAATCCAGACAGAATACATGGTAGAGGAGGTTCTGGTCCAGTCAGATGAAGTGTGGAAAAGAAATGGCAGTTGGAATAATAGGAGTTTGCAAAAAAAAAAACTGTGGAGTTTCAGTGCTCTTGAATCACAAGCAATGATTGGTAGAATGAGATAGGTGAAAACTGAAAGTTAGGGTGCATGGTTGTGTTCTGTGTAAGAAGTGATTTGAATGGTTAAAAAAAAAGTCATTTAAAGAATCCTTACACCAGATAAGCTGGTGTATTTGCAGGTCAAACATCCTTGCAGAGGTGATTTGCAACATTGTACAATAAACTTTTAACCCTGGGAGCTCAGTGAGGAGGGAGTTGCTATGGTAACAGGTAGAAAGGGCTGAGGGGGGGAAGGGTGTTGGTTTGAAAATATAGAGGGAAGAGTTTTCATTGGTTACCATGAGGAATATCTGTGTAGAGTTAGAGGTTTTCTGTGCCTTTTGGTTTGCAGTGCCTGGAGAACATACCTTTTGCTCGGCTAAAGAAATATTGGTGTGTGTATCTGACACTGTTGTGAATCTCCAAAACAATTTGTAAAGGTGAGTTATGATTCATTTAATATACATAGACACTTGTATACTCTATGGAGAAGATTTGAAAGCAAATAGTGGTTTTTAAATGTTGCTTTGTGTCATGCTTTTTGATAATGCTTGGTAAAAAGTTTTTACTGCATAGAGTAAATGTATGTTGTGAAATTGTGAATTTTTAGACGTGACATGGAATGCTTCTATGTAGGACTTGTGTTGTGTTTTGTAAATGAAATGTAAAAAACGATTTTGGGTGGAAAAATAGTTTTTACATTTTTTAAAAGGAATAAAGATTATGTGTGCATGTCTAATAGAAATACATTTGACTCTTTACAATGATGTTACCTGTGTTAACTCAGTATAGGAAACATATTGAGTTTGTTTGCATAGAGGAATTGTAATTTGTAAAATTGTGAAGCATTATGTGAAAGCTTTTGCCTCAGTCTTATCCCTGCTGTGAGGCAGATGGTTGTACATATGATCTGTGCTGTGTTTCCAAAATGTGATGTTAAAAACGATTTTGAGGAAATGAATGTTTTTTACATATTTGAGTATATTGTGGCACAGCGGTTTAAAAAATGATGCATCTAATTACATGTGTCTCTTTTTAAATATGATGCAAAAAAGTACATGTTTGGGCTTTCCTGGGGAGCGTCGGTGGTGAGCCTTGTGTCTAAGAGTGCAGTTGACTAGACTTCATGAAGCCTATCCCTGACTGCACTGTTAGACACAGGTGTGAATTTGACTCTTTAAAATGATGTTATATGTGTTAACTCAGGGTAGGAAGCATATTGAGTTTGTTTGCATAGAGGAATTGTAATTTGTAAAATTGTGAAGCTTCATGTGAAAGTTTTTGCCTCAGTCTAATCCCTGCTGTGAGGCAGATGGTTGTAAATATGATCTGTGCTGTGTTTCCTAAATGTGATGTCAAAAACCATTTTGGGGAAAATAGATGAATTTAAAATTTTTAAGTATAATGTGGTGCAGAGATTTAAGACGTGACTCTTACATGCGTCATTTTTTAAATATGGTGAAAAAAGGTACATGTTTGAGTTTTCCTGGGGAGCCTAGGTGGTGAGGATTGTATCTAAGTGTGCAGTGGACTGGGCTTCATGAAGCATATATCTGTTTGCATTCTTAGACACAGGTGTCAATTTGACTCTTTACAATGATGTTAGCTGTGTTTTAAAACAGTGGAGGAAGCATATTGAGTTTGTTTGCATAGAGGAATTGTATTTTGTAAAATTGTGAAGCTCCTTGAGAAAGCGTTAGCTTCACACACACAGACATGCACCCACACACACATTCTCTCACACACACACCAACACACACCCCCCACACACACACCCACAGACACAGCCCACACAGACACCCAGACATCCTACACACACACACTCCACACACATACCCCCGCACACACACACCCAACCCCCCACACACACACACTTCACACACACACCCACAGACACACCCCACACACACCCACACACCCACACATCCTACACACACAACCCACACACATCCCCACCCATACTCACATATCCCCACACACACACCCACAGACACACCCCACACAGACACCCACACATCCTACACACACACACACTCCACACACATACCCCCGCACACACACACAACACCCCACACACACATCCCCACACACACACCCACAGACACACCCCACACACACACCCACACATCCTATACACACACTCTACACATATACCCCTGCACACACACACACACCCAACCCCCCCACACACACCCCCACACACACACCCACAGACACACCCCACACACACACCCACACATCCTACACACACACACCCCACACACATCCCCACCCATACCCACATACCCCCACACACACACCCAGAGACACACCCCACACACACATCCACACATCCTACACACACACACCCCACACACATCCCCACCCATACCCACATACCCTCACACACACACCCGCAGACACACCCCACACACACACCCACACATCCTACACAGACACACCCAAAACACATACCCCCGTACACACACACCCACCCCCCCACACACACACACACCTCACACACACACACCCCCACACAAACACCCACAGACACACCTCACACACACATCCACATATACTACACACACATACCCCACACACATCCCCACCCACACTCACATACCCCAGATACCTCCACACACCTATAAACCTCATCCCCCCTCAGACACATACACACACACATGCACCCACACACACACTCTCACACACACACATCCATACACCCCCCCACACACAACCACAGACACACCCCACACACATACCCACACATCCTACAGACATACATGCTACACACATACCTTCGCACACACACACACACTCACTCCCCACACACACACACACACCTCACACATACCACACATCCCCTGCACACACATCGCCCCTTCCACACACACACACATCTCCGACACACACACACTCACACAAACACACACACTTCACACACACACACACCTCACACATACCACACATCCCCCACACACACCTCACCCCTGCCACACACACACACATCTTTGACACACACACACACTACACACACTTCACACACACACATGCACCCACACACACACACACTCTCACACACAACCATACAACCAGCACACACACACCCACGGACACACCCCCCACACACACCCACACATCCTACACACACACATCCCACACACATACCCCTCCCCACACACACACACACATCCACTTCTCCTCTCCACACACACACATCACACACAGCTCCACACACACTCAGAGACACACCCCACACACACACCGATACATCCTACACACACCCCCCCCACACACACACACCTCACACACCCCACACATCCCCCACACACACCTCACCCCTTCCCCACACACACACATCTCGGATACACACACAGACACACACACCACACACACTTCACACACACATGCATCCACACACACACTTTCTCAACTCACACATCCCACACATCCCCCACACACACACCCACACATCCTACACACACATACCCCACACACATACCCCTCCCCACACACACACACACACCCACCCCTCCCTCACACACACACCTCACACACACACACACACACACCTCCACACACATACCCACAGACACACCCCACACACACACCCACACATCCTACACACACACACCCTACACACATATCCTCGCACACACACACACACCCACCCCCCTCCCCCACACACAACTCACACACCCCACATATCCCCCACACACACCTCACCCCTTCCCCACACACACACATGTCTGCTACACACACACACACACACACCACACACACTTCACACACACATGCATCCACACACACACTTTCTCAACTTACACATCCCACACATCCCCCACACACACATCACTCCTTCCCCACACACAAATCTCTGACACACACACACACCACACACACTTCACACACACACATGCACCCACACACACACTCTCTCTCACACACACCCATACAACCCCCCACACACACAACCATAGACACACCCCACACACACACCCACACATCCTACACACACATACCCCACACACATACCCCTCCCCCCCACACACACACACCCCTTCCTCACACACACACACCCACACCCACACATCCTACACACACACACCCTACACACATATCCTCACACACACACACACACACACACTCTCCACACACACACACCTCACACATACCACACATCCCCCACACACACCTCACCCCTTCCACACACACACATCTCTGACACACACACACACACACACACACTACACACATTTCACACACACACATGCACCCACACACACACACTCTCTCACACACACCCATACACCCCCACACACACACCAACGGACACACTCCACACACACACCCACACATCCTACACACACACACACCCCACACACATATCCCCGTAAACACACACACACACACCCAACCCCCCCCACACACACCTCACACACACACACCCCTATACACACACCTACAGACACACCCCACACACACACCCACACATCCTACACACACACACCCCACACACATCCCCATCCACACCCACATACCCCAGATACCTCCACACACCTATACACCTCATCACCCCTCAGACACACACACACACACACACACACAATCTCTCACATACACATCCATACACCCCCACACACACATACATCCACAGACACACCCACACATCCTACACACACATACTCCACACACATACCCTCGCACTCACACACACACCACCCCCACACAAACACACCTCAAAAATCCTACACAATCCCCATCACACACCTCACCCCTTCCCCTCACACACACATCTATGAGACACACACCCACACACACACACCCACAGACACACCCCACACACAGACCCATACAAACTTTTAGACACAAGCTTCACCAACTACGCTCCCCAAGAAAAACGAAACAAGTATTTTTTTGCTCCATATTTAAAAATTGATGCATGTAGGTAGATGCGTTATTTTTTAAACCTCTGTGCCACATTATAATCAAAATTGTAAAAACCAATCATTTTCTTCAAAATCGTTTGTGACATCACATTTAGAAAACACAGCACAGATCCTATTTACAATCATCTGCCTCACAGCAGGGATAAGACTGATGTAAAATCTTGCACGTGCCTCACAACAGGAATAAGACTGAGGCAAATGCTTTCTCATGGACCTTCACAATTTTATAAAAAACAATTTTATATAACTATATAACTCAATAAGTTCTTGGGAAGCATAGGTGGTCAAGTCTGTGTATAAGAGAGCAGTGGAGTTAGACATAGGTCTGATCTTCTTTGTAGTTCTGGACATAGCTGTCTTCCACTATATATTTCAATACAATCCTCACTTTTTGTGCACCACTGGAGAATCCTCACCTGATCTGAAACCCTGTATTGATTGTTTGCTTTTTTTCATTGCTTTGTTGTTTGGTAATAGTGGTCTATAATGTGCTACTGTTTTTCTTTAACACAGATTGATATCAATATTTGAAGATAAAGAAAAAATGCCCACAAAAGAGAGGACAAAGAAACTGCACAACCGGGAAAAATCAAAAACAGCAACGGAATTACAGCATTCTTCCACAACAGATACTTCAAAAAACAGGAACAAAGCTCCTGGTAAGAGAACTAAGTCTTTTTTACGCAAGATATGTACATCCAGAAAAAATAATGGACACCATGTAGAAAAAGAAAATGAGAGAGTAAAATTGAAAAGGAAGGAGACAACTTCAAAGAATCCTAAAACTGGAGCAGGAGAGAATAACATGTATAGGAATAGAAGGCAGAATCAGTTTAGAGACATTCGTAGACAAATGTTTTGCAATAGGGTGGTTTTAAATATGTTAAAAAACATTAGGAAAGGTAAACAGAGAGCTGCTTTTTATAAGAAAAAGAAAAATGTAGAGAAGATTGTTGATCAGGCTTTTGAAGTTAAGAGAAAGTTATTTATTTTAATAATCAATAGAATTAGGACACTTAACAAGACAATTGATGTTTTCAAATCAAAGAGTAGATGGAAAAGAGTAATTAATCGAACTAATTTTTATAAAGTTTTTTCTGGAGAATGGATGCACAGGTCAAGTTGTGAGCCATTTTTTAATGAGGAGAGTTACTCCCAGGAGAATGATTTAGTGCATGCAGGTGACACCAGTGGTCGAGGGTATGAAGTGAAAGATGGTTCTCCGATTGAAAAAGAGAAACTTGTGCCTAGAGAACCAGAAGAGTTGTTATCTGATGGAGTTTTAGGGAGACGTACTAAGGGTCCAGTGTACACTTGGAAGTGTAGTAGTATTTGTAGTGTGCGACAGGAATCAATTGATTTGTTTTGTAATTTCTTACGTACATATAGTAAGAAAATACTAAAGCAGAAAATGAAGTTGTTGCAAGACTTAGATCCTTGCAGAGTGAGAGGAATCACAGGTTTGCAAGGCCATTCACTGGCTTGTCTTTCTAGAAAAGTCTGTCAGAGTGTTTTTCATCATTTTAGGATGTTAGCAGTGCATCATACCAAAATGAGGAAATTAGTGAGAATGTTGTATTATGCAAAAAGTCCAGCACTTAAGCTTAAACAATTAAACAGTGCTCTTTTGCATGGAACAGAATTAGATGTGAAGAAGATTTGTGAAGAAATTGAGATTTGTTATTTTCGTGAGCAAGAGGACAGTGTAGAAATTGAGACAGCAATTCAAGGTAATGTGGAAGACAATGTACAGATTTTAAATACAGAAAAGTTTGAGAAGGAAATTACCAGGTTTAAGGTGAAATCAAGTGAAAGGCCGAATTTTACTTGTGTGTGTTGTCGACGGACACATTATAAGATTCAAACTAGGTTAGTTAATTTATATGCGAAAAGTGAAAAGATGGATAATTATGAGTGGAAAGATTTAGCAACTTATTTGTGGGTGGAGAATTCTTTTGATTTGAGTTGTGATCAGCGTATTTGTAAATATTGTTATGACAAATTAAATCAAAACAGAATGCCTGCTAGAGCTGTTCATAATAATCTGGAGTTGATAGACATTCCCCGTGAATTGATGGATTTAAATACATATGAGTCTATTTTGATTCAATGTGTCCATCCTTTTCAGGCAATTATTCGCATGGAGCCTAAGATAGGGAAATTGCCTCCTACAGATTTGCAGAGAGGATTAAAGGGAAGAGTTGTTTATTTGCCCCTAGATTTGAAAAAAAATATTGATACAATTGGTATAGAAAAAGTAGAGGAGGAACCTTTAGTTATTCTAGTTAATGGGGTTCCAACAAAGAGTAAAAAAATCAGGCAAGATTTAGTGGATGTTAAGAAAGTCAAAAAGGCAACGTTGTATTTAGTCAAACACAATGAGTACTACAAAGATGTATGTGTTGCAGCAGAGGAAACAGCTACAGATGAAGACAGTGATTGTTCAGTCGGACAAATTGAAAAAGTTGATGTCTCTAGAAGTGAAGAAATATATGAACATTATACTGTTCATCCTTTGCATTCCAAAAAAGTAATGGGGAATGCAATTGACTTGTTTCAAATGAAAGCAGCAAAAGGAAGTCCCATTAGTGTATGGGAAGAAAGTTTGGAAGCTCGTTGTTTTCCACAGCTGTTTCCAACAGGTCGAGGTGGATGATATGACGATCGACCACTTCAAATTCCTGTATCTGAATATCGAACTGTAAGATTATATGCTGAAGATGCAAGGTTTCGTCAATGCATTCCCTATTTGTTTCATCTACTGTATGAAAGTGACTTGTCTGGGCTCTCTTATGCAGTAAACCATATTCTTAAAAGTGGAGCACATCTACAAAATGTTTCGGCGAGGGACTTTATGGAGAAAGTGCATCTGCAAGATAATATTTTAGAATCTCATCTAATCAATCTCATGGCATGTCAGCGTGGTACAAATGAGTATTGGTACCGTCGCCATGGGGAATTGAAATGTATGCTAAGAAACTTAGGAACTCCCACATGGTTCCTCACTCTTAGCTGTGCCGAGTATGCATGGGACGATTTACTTGAGTTTCTACGAGAGGCCAATGCAAATATACAAAATATAGAATTCAAAACACCTGGAGAGTTGTGCTCTTTGGATCCAGTGAATGTTTGCAGATATTTTAATCATAGATTTGAAGCTATGATGTCTTTCATTACCAACAAAAAAAATCCTCCCCTTGGAGAGGTTTTTGATTTCTTTTGGAGAAAGGAGTATCAAGCGAGAGGTGCTCCTCACATACATATGTTGTTGTGGATTAAAGATGCACCCAACAGATTCGGATGAGACAGTGATGAGCTTCATTGAAGAGTATTCAACATGTGCTGTTCCGAAACCTACCGAAGAAAACAGTTTAAGGCAACAAGTTTTACGCTTTCAATCCCATCGTTGTGGAAAGTACTGTCGTCGAAAATTCAGAAACAAGGACAAGTTCTACACAAAATGTCGTTTCGCTTTTCCACGACCAGTGATTTGTAAAGGAAGAGTAAATAATTTGATGTCTTCTCTGCGACATACTGTGACGAGGAAATCACCAAAAAATACATACAATTGAAAAAGAGACGAAGAGTCCAAGTACATCAACGACTACAATCCAGTGTTTTTGTTCATGTGGAATGCTAACATGGATATTCAATTCGTTGCTGACAACTCTATTGCTGTGGCTCGATATGTGATGTCTTACATCACAAAAAAAGAAAAGACAGAACTGAAGGAAATGTGGGAGGACATTTCACATGAAAAGAGTCTAAGCAAGAAATTGTACAGTTACAGTCTGAAGATGTTGTCGCATCGAGAAATTGGAGCGTATGAATGTTCTGATCGATTGTCATCAGCAAGTCTCTATGCCAAATCTAGAACCATCATTTGGGTGAGTCTAGGTCTCGCTGCAACACGAAATCGAGTTTTGAAATCTGTACAAGAGATAGAGTATTTGGCGGAGAAAGAACCAGAAAGTACAGATATTTTGAAGACAAACATGTTGGATACATACTATCCAAATAGAAGTCATCACCTTGAGAACGCTTGTCTATATGAAGTTCTGCAGAGATATATTTATAAGAGGAACATCAGAGAAGATATCAATAATGGAATATATGGAGTCATTGGATGTGAAGGATGTTTAGTGAAACAGAAAAAAGGTCACTTGATTAATCATGGCAAATTGAGTTGTGATAATCCAGATAAAAGAGAATTTTATTTTTTGGCTCTTTTGCAACTGTTTAAACCATGGCGTGAAGAAGAGGAACTTCTTGGAGATTTTCTCTGTTACGAAGACTCATTTAATGCAACGAAGGATACCATAGAATGTCCTATTTTTCCAAATTATCTGCAAATGTTGAATGAAGAAATAGAACAAGAAGCCACAATTGCTGCAGAGATTGCGAGAGACAGTTCTCAAGGCAGTCAGAGTTCTGCTTCATTGAGTCAGGATCCACTAGGAGGACCAATTATCCAAAATGAAGCTGCTACTGCCATGGATGAGGTGGAAAGAGCTATGGAGCAAGCTCAAGATGATGAAGTTAACTTAGAAGATTTGGTGAAACAACTAAACCTTGAGCAGAAACAGATATATGACAAAGTCACAGAACAGATTGAACATGGATTTAGTCATGAGAAAAAAGAGTGCTCATGTACATCATTTAAGGCTCTACTACTGTACGTGAGCGGAGAAGCGGGAACTGGAAAAAGTTTTCTGATTAAAGCCATTGCAACTTATCTGCAGAAAAGGACTAAATCACCGCTGTCTTGTGTTGTTACTGCTCCAACTGGGCTGGCAGCACATAACATTAAAGGGATTACTTTACATCGTTTACTGATGCTGCCAGTGGAGCATGATAACAAATTGGAGTATCACAAGCTATCAGGAGATGCGTGTTCCGAAGTTTCAAGAGTCCTGAAGAAAATGAAACTTCTTATCATTGATGAAGTAAGCATGGTGTCAAATATCATGCTTGCTTTTGTGCATTTGAGAATGCAAGAAATTCTTAGAACAGACTATGATGTTTTATTCGGAGGAAAACATATTATTATTTTTGGAGATCTTCTGCAGCTCACTCCAGTGAAAGGACAACCTGTGTTCAAAATGCTCACGCATGAAGATACCAGGAAGTGCCTAGGAAGCATCGGAAACGTTAATATATGGTTAAACTTCAAATATGCAGAACTGTTTCAAAATATGCGGCAGGCAAAGGATGAAGATTATAAAAATATTCTACAAGATGTAAGAATCGGAAAACTAAGTGAGCAAGGGAAAGAAGCTTTACATGGACGATTAATTTCAAATTTGTACCCAAATGAAAACATTCTTCCAGAGAATATTTTTTAAAAAATTAACGAGAAGAAATCTGGCATATGTTTGATGCCAACTCTGAAAGAATGTTCCATGTTCAACAACAACATGTTACAGTTAGAAAATGAAGAGATAGTGAAACTGGAAGCTATTGATAAAATAGAACATAAGGGAGCAACAATTATTTTGTCTGAAAATTTGAAATCAAAATTGGATTAATTAGAGAAGACTATATCTAAAACTGCTGGTTTTGAAAAGACTCTGAATGTGTGTTTAAATTGTCGTATCATTTTGAGAAGGAATTTAGATGTTGAAAGAGGTCTGGTAAATGGAGCAATGGGTCATGTTGTTGGTTTTGTGAATTACAAAAATAGAGATGCAATTGAAATTTTAAAAATTAAATTTGATGGCATTGATGAAATAGAACAAATGTGTCGCTGTTCAGCTAGATTTTTGCTTGTGAAAGACTTATATGTTCGCCGAAAACAGTTTCCTATTTGTTTGGCATATGCGGTGACAATTCATAAGTCTCAAGGTTTAAGTGTAGATAGTGCATTGGAAGTTCTGTGTTTAAAGAGGGTATGGCATATGTGGCATTATCACGAGTCAGAACTTTATCAGGATTGTACTTGATTGAGTATGATGAAACAAAGATTTATGCAGATCTAGATTGTGTTAAAGAATACAATAGGTTAAGAAGAGAGTATGCTCCACATTTGCCTCAGTATCCTCTGTTTGAAAAACGTGTGGTAGGCCGAAAAAGAAGAAATGAGAGTAATTGCAGTGAGGTATCAGCAAAAAGGCATAAAGTAGATAAAAGTGTAATTGTAAAGAGAAACAAAAAGGATTATGTTGAAGACGTTGCTGGATTTCAGTTTGAAAACAGTTCTGGTGTCAACTGCTATGCTAATGTAGTAGTTAATGTTGTTTTTTTTCTTCAAAATTTACAAAAACAGATTGTCGAAAATCGGGAACAAACATTGTGCTGTTTATTGAATTCTGTGTTAGAGAAATGTAGTACTGATACAGGAAAAATAGAAAGTGTTTCAGAAATTAGAAATCTTGTAGACATTTGTTCAGGTCAAAATCAATGTTCACAGAATATTCAGCAGGATTGTCAGGAATGTTTAATGTATATGTTTGATGTATTGGAAGATGAAGGAGTAGATATAAAACATCTTTTTAGCCTTTCTTATCAATGGCAACATGACTGTGATAACTGTGCTTCATCAAGTAGTACTAGAATAGACTCTGAAAGATTTATATATTTGATTTTACCAGACTGCACATCAGTGCCTTTTAATAATCTAGTTAAAGCAGCTGATCACAATATGGTGTGTACCCAATTTAAGTCTGCAATGCTGTCCACATTATTTCTTCAAAATGATGGTCAATATGTCATTTTAATGTTCCAACGATGTAGACCTGATGGAACTAAATTGACAACTTCTATTAAAAATTTTGTGGCTTCTCAGTTATCGATATCAGGAAGAACATTTACAACTGTAGCTATTATTTTTCATGATGGTCCTTCTACATCATCAGGGCATTACACATGCTATTTAAAAACTTCTAAAGGTTGGAGCCAATGTAACAACACTCATTTGACTTTCAAACAACGTTTGCCTTATGGCTTTATAAATTCATACCTAGTGTTTTTACAGCCAAAATTTAGGTAAAGGTAATTGGCCTATGAAGACGGGAGGAGTACTGATATATACTCATACATCTGACACTATTTGGCCAAATGGAAAGGTGCAGGAATGAGTAAAGAGTCACGACTGGAAAAAATGAGTATATAAAAATTTTGAAAATATTTCAGATGTTCTTTGAGTTTTTCTTCTAGAAAGTCGATGAAATGGATTTTTTACTGAACAGCAAAGTATTTTGCAACGAGAAAAGGACGTCCATGATATACTATTTGGCCTCAAGGAAAAGTAAGTCAATCAAGATTAGTGTACATTTGTCATTTGTCAGTCTCTAAGGGTTTTTTTAAAACACAATCTTTTGGATTGTGTTTTTTTTTTCCCGCTGTCATATGATGAGTAATTTGAACTCACTGCTTTAAGTGAAATTCAATATATTCTGAGAACAGCAAAAATAAACTATGTAACATGTTGTAGAAATTATTGTGTACTTTGTATTGTGTAAATTAAATTGTATTCCCATTCTCTAACATCCACTCTACCTCACTTATCTTTGTTTGCTTCTTACTTTTGACCTCTTCTCTCTTTTTTTCGTTCACTACTTCTCTGTGCTGAGTGCCTGACTCTACTTGTGTTATTTTCACTTGTGTTTATCTACCTTCTATCACTTCTTTTACAACAACTTCACTGCTCCTCTCTCATCGTTCTTCATCCCATTTCTTTTACTCTGGTTCCATTACTATCCCTCATTTCCTTTCTTTCAATGTCCTTCTCTTTACTTTCATCACCAAATTATTTTCTTTCAGTACCACTGTTTTAGTCGTCTTCTTCTCTCTTTCCATTTTTTGCTCTCTTACTCATTTCCTTTTCTCACTCATTGTACTCCACCTCACTCAGTTTTTCTCTTAGTGTGTCTGTCTACTAACTTCCTGACTCCATTTCCCTCAATCGTTGTATATTATCCTCTCTCCCTTCATCCCTTCACTCTATGACTGTTCTTCACTTACTCTCAGTTATCTTCTATTCCTCATTCTTCTAAATGCATCCTTAATTAGACTCTTTTCCGTCTCTGTCATTATCTTTTTAATTACTACTGTTTCCTGATTTAGTTTTGCTAACTCACATTCTTTTAGCATCTTTCTTACCTTCAGTTCATTTCTCTGTTCTTCTCTTCCTCTCTGTGAGTGAATCTATATGCCTTACTCTTAGTAATTGGCTCTCATTCTATTTGTTTTTTTCAGCTCTTCATATGTATCTTTTAATTTAAAATACATATTTAACTAAAAATAACTTATATTTTCTTTCTCTCTTTGACAGATACCAACTGTAGTAAAAAAAATTAAAGTGACATTTATTATATGGTAAGTATGACTAAAAAAATGTAGTTTGTTATCACCCATCACTAACATTTTCTCAATCTACCTCACTTCTGTATTTGTACTGTGCTTCTCTCACTTATTCTTATTCTACATCTTATGCTCTCCTTCTCTTGTTTTTTTTTCTTTTTTTTTTTTAGTGCGCTAACGGAGCGCTTACCGGTGCGCGTACCGGGAAGCGCACCAATGAGAAAAATGAAGTCAAGAGTGCTAAAAATGTTAGTAATTTTTTAAAAATGGGAGGTAGTTCTGAAAAGAACTTTTTTAATGTTTTTGTTGTTTTAGATTTTTTTTAATTTTTCTGAACATTTTTTTTTTTTTTTGTATTTTTTGAACAATTTTATGTTTTTTTTGGTTTTTTGGGGGGGGAAACAACGAAAAACAGCCATTATAAAGGGCTCAACAAAAAACAAGAAACAAAAAAACTGGGAATTAACAGTGGCACGAGAGGAGCAAAAAAGAAAAAAAAACTACTGCTTTCTTCTCTTGCTGCAGTTGTGGTTGTCGATGGAATCATTAATAAGGTGAATGCTTAGTTCCCCGTAGCAGAGGGTCTTTCCGCAAAAAATGCAGACCATTTTTATTACACCAAATTTTTTTTGTATATTTGGTACTGTTTCGCGCCCTTCTGGTGCTGCAACTGATGATTCACCTGAGGAGGTGCTGGCCTGATGGTCTCTTTTTTTCTGAGCCAGATCCCGTACCTCAGCTTGTGCCAGATTGTTAGGGTGCCACCTCTGCATGTGGCGGATCATTGTGTAGTTCCCAAATGAATATTTTTTATTTGGGTTGCCCCTGGACATGACCTCGTTGCAAATTAAGCATGTCACCTTCGGGGCATTCACTTTTTTTTGCCCAGCAGGGATGGAAAAATACTGCCATATATAATGAACTTTGACATGGCTTTGTCTTGGTTCTTCAGGCAAGTATGTTCTGGTTTGTTGGTCCTCATCATCTTCTTCCTCTTCTTCTTCAACTCCTGGAAGGATCTGGGGTGGTGGACCTTCCTTTCTGGGTGGTGGTGGTGGTGGTGGGGGTGCACCAGCTGCAGCTACTACTGAAGCCATGTCTCACAAATAGCTCTTGCTTTCTCAAAGAAAAAAGTAAGAATGAGGAAAAAACGAGGGGGCTTTCATCATTTGTAGAAAAAAAAAGTTGAGAACCAATGAAAAGTGTTATTTTCAGGTCACATGTCCCGACGCGCTTACGCTACGTGCACCGGAGCGCTTACGTTGCGCGCCCCGGGTCGCGCCACAGAGCGCTTCCGGGTACGTTTACGGAGCGCGCCAAAGAAATGCATCACGCGGTTACGCGATGCGTCACGTTTACGCGGCGCATCACGCGACTACGCGAAACGTCATGATGTTGTTTTCGTTCGCGGGAAAAGCGCTCACGGACACTCCCTGGTACGCGCCCCGGGGCGCTCACCCGTACGTTCACTGGTACGTGCCCCGGGAGCGCCCCGGGGCGCGTACCGGGGCAAATAATAAAAAAAATATTTACACATTTTAAAATTTCTAATAAAAATTATTACTTTCATACATATAGATATTTGCTATTAAAAAACCTATGAAATTCACTGACAAAACCATAGGTTATAGACCATATATAGTTAGGAATTAGCATTTACAAAACCTTGAAAATTCACTGAAAAAACCATAGGTCATAGACCATATATAGTTAGGAATTAGCATTTACAAAACCATTGAAATTCACTGAAAAAACCATAGGTTATAGACCATATATAGTTAGGAATTAACATTTACAAAACCTTGAAAATTCACTGAAAAAACCATAGGTTATAGACCATATATATTTAGGAATTAGCATTTATAAAACCTTATTTTACTCACACAAAACCATTGAAATTCGCATATATAGTTAGTTGGACTAATTATATATTTCGCGCACCCGCAATCCACTGCTGATGACGTCACATATTACATCATTCATGACATGGTCAGTGACATCACTGATGACATCTCAAATGACATCACTGATGACATCACTGATGACATGTCAAATAACATCACTGATGACATCACTGATGACATCTCATTTGACATGACTGATCACATCACTGATGATATCATTCATGTGATAATAAAATGAACTTCTTCAGACTCTAATATAACCTTATATACACTCAGTGTAAACAGACACTCACAGACTGTCACTCATCCATGGAGTTACTCACACACCTAGTCAGTCATGCAGAGAATCAATCACACCTCCATTTCCTCAACTATACAGTTATACACACCTTACTTATTCAAACAGATACTAACACAAATTAATCTCTTATACAATCCCTGATACAATTTCAGAATGATCCATACAGCCACTCACACATTCACTGGCTCTTATGCACAGTTATTTATATACGTTAACTCTCACATATACTGTGTTTTACACTCATGCACACAGTCAACTGCCCATACAGCTGTTTCCACATGCACTTTTGAACCCATACATCTAGTGAATCAACTGCTCACACATCTATGCACAGAGTCATACACCTCCCAACCACCCACACACACACTCAGTCTCCCATACAAATACTTGGGCAAACAATCAATAACCCATATAGTTACTCATATAGCTACTGATCAACACATGCAGCAGTTTACAGAACAACAGACATAAGGATGCACAAATTAAGACAGTTTAGTCACTAACCCATGCACTCAGTGAGACACATTTAATCACTCACTCATACAGTCAGTCATGCACCTACTAAATCCTTCATCCAGACACTTATACATCCACTCATTCTTCAATATGTAAGACATATTTAAACTTTACAGAAACATACAGTCACTGGATGTTGTTATCAGTGATGTCATCAGTGATGTCATTTGAGATGTCATCAGTGATGTCATCAGTGATGTCACTGACCATGTCATGAATGATGTAATATGTGATGTCATCAGCAGTGGATTGCGGGTGCGCGAAATATATAATTAGTCCAACTAACTATATATGCGAATTTCAATGGTTTTGTGTGAGTAAAATAAGGTTTTATAAATGCTAATTCCTAACTATATATGGTCTATAACCTATGGTTTTTTTCAGTGAATATATATATATATATATATATATACCTACTGGCGGTTGCCAGTAGGTAGTTATAGTTAGGACCTATTTTCCATAGGAAATCCGCAACATTCTATTTGCAATAACTTTGGCGCCGGTTGAGGAATCTTTGTGAAATTCTCAAAACTCGTGGGGCGCTCCGGTACACTCCTATTCTGAAAGTCTGGGGGTGATTTGTCAAGCAGGGGCTGAGCCAAATCAATTTCCCATAGGAACCTTTAGTCGCAGCTACAGCCCAAACTGCTGAACGGAATTACACCAAATTTGGTAAAGAGGTAGTCCTTGGTTCAGTCTCATGCCTTTTTGTTAAATGTCTGTTCAGTAGTTTTTTAGATATTAAAGGAAAAAAATATATATATCTGGGCAGAGCCTAATGACACATCTCATCGTGATATCTAATTGGCTGTCAGCACTTCATCCAAGAAGTGTTGGCAGCAATCTTGGGACCAATATACATGATAGCACCTCATTAAAAAGCATAGCAGTTAATAGAAAGTTGTAAACTTTAGTTACATTATAAATCATTTGTTGATGGTACCACGCTCATTTTAAGAATTGTGGGGTGTTCTAAGATGATTTTACCATGTGAAAAAGCCTTCTGATGGGATATCATGAATCATGTTTGAGAGAAAACTTTTTTCTCATGCTTTTCCCACAGAGGTTTGGAAGGTAATCTATAAGCTAAACTGAGAGCACATTTTCTGTAAATTCACATTATCTTTCTCAGTCATGTGAGAATGAAGTCTGACATTCTCAGTAAATCATGGACATCCAACAAGGGCAGAGACTGTCAGGTGATTCCTTTGTGTTCTACTGCAGCTTCCCAGAGTGTTCTGAAGAACAACTAGAGTGCTAACAGCCTTACTTATGACAAAAGTATAGCATACCTGAAGCCATCTTGATTGGAATAAAGTGGTAACTCTTAAAACATTTAATTTAAAAAGGAGCAAAATGAGGGGGTTCATTTTCCCATAGAAAGTATGATTAGTGCTGCAGAAAGAAAAATTATGGCACATTTTGAGTGAATTCTCAATTCCTCTTCTATTTCATTAAAAACAATACCAGCAGAAGACTTCCCTGGTGAGAAGTAGCTTTACTATAGTAATCTAATGAGCAACTAGAATGCTAACATTCTGAATTTATGGTAAATGTGTGACATATCTGAATGCCTTCCTGATGGAACCAAAGTAGAAAACTGAAAGTATTTCCTACTGAGGAGACTAAAGTAAATGAGGAGATCAGGAAACTTCATAACACATACGTCTCCCAGGATGGCCAACAGAAATAAAAGAGCACAAATGTAGCACAAATATCACCCATATGTAGCCCAAGTATAGCCCAATGACAGAATGTCCCAGAGTGTTCTAAAGAACAACTAGAGCTCTAACTGTCTTACTTATGACAAAAGTATGGTACACCTTAAGCCATCTTGATTGGAATAAAGTGGTAACACTTGAAACATTAAATTTGCAAAGGAACAAAATGAGGGGCTTAATTTTGCCATAGAAATTATGGTTAGTGCTGCAGAAGGAAAATTTAGGGCACATTTGACTTCTCAAATCCTCTTCTATTTCATTAAAAAAATTCCAAAACGCAGACTTAAACATGCACTTTGAATACCAGCAGCAGACTTCCCTGGTGAGCAGTAGCTTTACTACAGTGATCTAATTAGCAACTAGAGTGCTAACATTCAGAATTGATGGCAAATGTGTGAGACATCTGAATGACTTCTTGATGGAACCAAAGTAAAAAACTGAAAGTATTTACTACTGAGGAGACTGTAGTATATGAGGAAAATAGGAAACTTCATAACAAATAAGTCTCCCAAGATGGCCACCAGAGACAAAAGAGCCCAAATGTAGCACAAATATCACCCAGATGTAGCCCAAGTATAGCCCAATGACAGAATGTCCCAGAGTGTTCTAAAGAACAACTAGAGCACTAACAGTCTTACTTATGACAAAGTATGGAACACCTGAAGCATCTTGATTGGAATAAAGTGGTAACACTTAAAACATTCAATTTGCAAAGGAACAAAATGAGGGGCTTCATTTTGCCGTAATAATTATGATTAGTGCTGCAGAAAGAAAAATTAGGGCACATTTTGACTTCTCAAATCCTCTTCTATTTCATTAAAACATTCAAACATGCAGACTGAAACATGCACTATGAATACCAGCAGCAGACTTCCCTGGTGACCAGTAGCTTTACTACAGTGATCTAATGAGCAACTAGAGTGCTAATATTCAGAAATTATGGCAAATGTGTGACACATCTTAATGCCTTCTTGTTGGAACCAAAGTAAAAAACTGAAAGCATTTACTACTGAGGAGACTGTTATAAATGAAGCAATTAGGAAACTTCATAACAAATAAGTCTCCCAAGATGGCCACCAGAGACAAAAGATCCCGAATGTAGCACAAATATCATCGAGATGTAGCCCAAGTATAGCCCAATGACAGAATGTCCCAGAGTGTTCTAAAGAACAACTAGATTGCTAACAGTCTTACTTATGACAAAAGTATGGAACACCTGAAGCCATCTTGATAGGAATTAAATGGTAACACTTAAAACATTTAATTTCCAAAGGAACAAAATGAGGGGCTTCATTTTGCCGAAATAATTATGATTAGTGCTGCAGAAAGAAAAATTAGGGCACATTTTGACTTCTCAAATCCTCTTCTATTTCTTTAAAGACTTCTAACATGCATACTAAGCATGGGCAGAAAATCCGTTCCGCTCGCGGATTTTGCAGATTTTCGGTAAGTTCGGAATCCGCGAGATTCGCGAATTTCCCGCAAAATCCGCGAGCGAAACGGATTGGGTCAAAAGTTCAAGCTGACTTTTTGTAACTATTTTAGAATCACGCCGGCAAGCTGCCAGAGCCTCTAAAATAGTTACAAAAGTCAGCTTCAACAGGAAGCACTAATAGATAAAGTAAAGCAGGTGCTAGAATTGAAGCTCAAATTCAGTTACACAATCATTAATCACCCCAAATTTGGGGTGATTAATGACTGTGTAACTTAATTTGACCTTCAACTCGAGCACCTGCTTTACTTTATCTATTAGTGCTTCCTGTTGAAGCTGACTTATGGCTGAGGGCAGAAGGGCACAAAGTTGGACAGAGGGCATGAGTTAGGCAGAGGGCAGAAGGGCACAGAAACCAGTGGGGTCGTGGGCAAAAGGGCACAGACAAGAGTGGGGCAGAGGGCAGAAAAGCACAAAAACAAGTGGTACAGAGGGCAGAAGGGCATAAAAAACAAGAGGGTGGCAGTGATGAAGGAGGCAAAAAAAAAAACGCGAACACGCAAAGCGCCCCGCAAATACGCAAAGCTCCCCGCGAACACCCGCGAACATGCAAAAATTTAAAATCCGCAAAATTCGTGAGAGTGCGCAAATTTTGCGGATTGCGAATCCGTAAATACGCAATTTCGGGGATTGCGAATTCGCAAAATTCGCCCATACATACACTTTGAATACCAGCAGCAGAGTTCCCTGGTGAGCAGTAGCTTTACTACAGTGATCTAATGAGCAACAAGAGTGCTATCATTCTGAATTCATGGCAAATGTGTGACACATCTGAATGCCTTCTTGATGGAATCAAAGTAAAAAAAACTGAAAGTATTTCCTACTGAGAAGACTGTAGTAAATGAAGAAATTAGGAATCTTCATAACAAATAAGTCTCTCAAGAGGGCCACTAGAAACAAAAGAGCACACATGTAGCACAAATATCACCCAGATGTAGCCAAATATAGCCCAAAGACAGAATGTCCCAGAGTGTTCTAAAGAACAACTAGAGCGCTAACAGTCTTACTTATGACAAAGTATGGAACACCTGAAGCATCTTGATTGGAATAAAGTGGTAACACTTAAAACATTTAATTTGCAAAGGAACAAAATGAGGGGCTTCATTTTGCCGTAATAATTATGATTAGTGCTGCAGAAAGAAAAATTAGGGCACATTTTGACTTCTCAAATCCTCTTCTATTTCTTTAAAGACTTCTAACATGCATACTGAAACATGCACTTTGAATACCAGCAGCAGAGTTCCCTGATGAGCAGTAGCTTTACTAGAGTGGTCTAATGAGCAAAAAGAGTGCTATCATTCTGAATTCATAGCAAATGTGTGACACATCTGAATGCCTTCTTGATGGAATCAAAATAAAAAAAACTGAAAGTATTTCCTACTGAGGAGACTGTAGTAAATGAAGAAATTAGGAATCTTCATAACAAATGAGTCTCTCAAGAGGGCCACTAGAGACAAAAGAGCACAAATGTAGCACAAATATCACCCAGATGTAGCCAAATATAGCCCAAAGACTGAATGTCCCAGAGTGTTCTAAAGAACAACTAGAGCGCTAAGAGTCTTACTTATGCCAAAAGTATGGAACACCTGAAGCCATCTTAATTGGAATAAAGTGTAAACACTTAAGACATTTAATTTCCACAGGAACAAAATGAGGGGCTTCATTTTGCCATATAAATTATGATTAGTGCTGCAGAAAGGAAAAGTAGGGCACATTTTGACTTCTCAAATCCTCTTCTATTTCATTAAAAAATATAACATGCAGACTGAAACATGTACTTTGAATACCAGCAGCAGACTTCCCTGGTGAGCAGTAGCTTTACTACAGTGATCTAATGAGCAATTGGAGTGCTAACATTCAGAATTTATGGCAAATGTGTGACACATCTGATTTCCTTCTTGATGGAGCCAAAGTAAAAACCTGAAAGTATTTCTGATTGAGGAGACTGTAGTTAATTAGGAAGTTAGGAAACTTCATAACAAATAAGTATCCCACGATGGCCACCAGAGACAAAAGAGCCCTAATGTAGAACGAATATCACCCAGATGTAGCCCAATGACAGAATGTTCATAGTGTTCTAAAGAACAACTAGAGCGTTAACAGTCTTACTTATGACAAAAGTCTGGAACACCTGATGCCATCTTAATTGGAATAAAGTGTAAACACTTAAGACATTTATTTCCATAGGAACAACATAAGGGGCGTTATTTTGCCATAGAAATTATGATTAGTGCTGCAGAAAGGAAAAGTAGGGCACATTTTGACTTCTCAAATCCTCTTCTATTTCATTAAAAAAGTGTAACATGCAGACTGAAACATGCACTTTGAATACCAGCAGCAGACTTCCCTGGTGAGCAGTAGCTTTACTACAGTGATCTAATGAGCAACTAGAGTGCTAACATTCAGAATTTATGGCAAATGTGTGACACATCTGAATGCCTTCTTGATGGAACCACAGTAAAAAACTGAAAGTATTTCCTACTGAAGAGACTGTAGTAAATGAGAAATTTAGGAAACTACATAACAAATAAGTCTCCCAAAATGGCCACCAGAGACAAAAGATCCCAAATGTAGCACAAGTATCACCCAGATGTGGCCCAAGTATAGCCCAATGATAGAATGTCCCAGAGTGTTCTAAAGAACAACTAGAGTGCTAATAGTCTTACTTATGCCAAAAGTATGGAACACCTGAAGCCATCTTGATTGGAATAAAGTGGTAACACTTAAAACATTTAATTTGCAAAGGAACAAAAAGAGGGGCTTCATTTTGCCATAGAAATTATAATTAGTGCTGCAGAAAGAAAAATTAGGGCACATTTTGACTTCTCTAATCCTCTTCTATTTCATTAAAAAATTCGAACATGCAGACTGAAACATGCACTTTGAATACCAGCAGCAGACTTCCCTTGTGACCAGTAGCTTTACTACAGCAATCTAATGAGCAACTAGAGTGCTAACATTCAGAAATGATGGCAAATGTGTGACACATCTTAATGCCTTCTTGTTGGAACCAAAGTAAAAAACTGAAAACTATTTACTACTGAGGAGACTGTTGTAAATGAAGAAATTAGGAAACTTCATAACAAATAAGTCTCCCAAGATGGCCACCAGAGACAAAAGATCCGAAATGTAGCACAAATATGATCGAGATGTAGCCCAAGTATAGCCCAATGACAGAATATCCCAGAGTGTTCTAAAGAACAACTAGATTGCTAACAGTCTTACTTATGACAAAAGTATGGAACACCTGAAGCCATCTTGATAGGAATCAAATGGTAACACTTAAAACATTTAATTTCCAAAGGAACAAAATGAGGGGCTTCATTTTGCCGAAATAATTATGATTAGTGCTGCAGAAAGAAAAATTAGGGCACATTTTGACTTCTCAAATCCTCTTCTATTTCTTTAAAGACTTCTAACATGCATACTGAAACATGCACTTTGAATACTAGCAGCAGAGTTCCCTGGTGAGCAGTAGCTTTACTACAGTGATCTATTGAGCTACAAGAGTGCTATCATTCTGAATTCATGGCAAATGTGTGACACATCTGAATGCCTTCTTGATGAAATCAAAGTAAAAAAACTAAAAGTATTTCCTACTGAGGAGACTGTAGTAAATGAAGAAATTAGGAATCTTCATAACAAATAAGTCTCTCAAGAGAGCCACTAGCGACAAAAGAGCACACATGTAGCACAAATATCACCCAGAAGTAGCCCAAGTATAGCCCAATGACAGAATGTCCCAGAGTGTTCTAAAGAACAACTAGAGTTCTAACTGTCTTACTTATGACAAAAGTATGGAACACCTGAAGCCATCTTGATTGGAATAAAGTGGTAACACTTGAAACACTTAATTTGCAAAGGAACAAAATGAGGGGCTTAATTTTCCCATAGATATTATGGTTAGTGCTGCAGAAGGAAAATTTAGGGCACATTTTGACTTCTCAAATCCTCTTCTATTTCATTAAAAAATTCGAACAAGCAGACTGAAACATGCACTTTGAATACCAGCAGCAGATTTCCCTGGTGAGCAATAGCTTTACTACAGTGATCTAATGAGAAACTAGAGTGCTAACATTCAGAATTTATGGCAAATATGTGACACATCTGAATGCCTTCTTGATGGAAATAAAGTAAAAAAAATGAAAGTATTTCCTACTGAGGAGACTGTAGTAAATGAGGAAATTAGTAAACTTAGTAACAAATAAGTCTCCCAGACGTGGGTCCCGTGCTCTCCATGCTACTGGAGTCAAGCATCGTGTACTGTAATGCGCATGTGCAGCGAATGCGCGGGAGCATGAGTCATGGACTGGTCGCATACCAATCGCGCACTTCACGTACTATTAAATGTATATGATGTAACTGAAAAACACTCAGCCGTTGCACACTGTACGCGGATCCTTCACAACTTTTCTAAAATGGTTGCTAGAATTCGCGCACCCACTGTGATGTGTACGGTTTGGGTGCGCGACACAGAAAAAAATTGGTTTTATTTATTTTTTTAAAGATTTTAATATAAATATGTTAAAGAAAAAGTAAAAGAAAAAAGGTTAAACAATATTTCAGTTTGATTTTTTTTTATTTGTTTTTGCAATTTTCAAAAAAATATATAATGTTATTTAATGAATAAAATATGTATAAATAAACAGTTAAAAAACTGTAGAAAATCAGTACAAAAAATAGGTATAACTACTATTACACTTAAAAATTAACATTTAAAAACCTTTGAAATTCACTGAAAAAAACATAGGTTTCAGAGATGTTATAGGTAGAAATTAGCATTTAAAAAAACTTTGAAATTCACAGAAAAAAACATATGTTTCAGATATGTTATAGTTAGAAATCAGCATTTTAAAAACTTAAAAATTCACAGAAAAAAACATAAGTTTCAGGGGTGTTATAGTTAGCTGGACATTTCACTCGTACAAAACCATAGAAATTCCTCTGTTATAGTTAGTTCTGCTAACTATAACTCGCGCGCCCGCAATGCACTGCTGATGATGTCACATATTACATCATATATGACATGGTCAGTGACATCACTGATGACAACTCAAATTACATCACTGATGACATCACTGATGACATCACTGATGACATCATCCACATGACAATCTCATACATCTTATCATACACTAGTATAACCTTTCATCACTCACTGTAAAATACAGAGTACCATATTCAAAACCATTGACACACTAATACCAGTTACTACATACTCACTCACTGAACCCTAAGTCTACCAACACATCTACCCATTCAACAACAGAATCACTTATACATGCAGTTACTAATTAATAGGACACTATCAAATGCACTTATACACATATATAGACATTGACACATCAGCAGTCATCTTAGTCAGTTATGCAGTCATCCTACTCACTCATGAAAAAATGATTCACACTTATATTTACTCACTTACACAATTATACACACAACACCTCCATTATTAAAACACATAGTAACACATAGTTAATATGGTAAAAAAATCACCATTACAATTATACACTCATTCATATAGTTGCTCTCACTATAACTGACTCTTACATATACTTATTTATATACACCAACTCTCACATACAATGCCTTTTACTTTTGTACTTTGTTGAAGATGTACAACTAAAACTTATATTCACTCACCAACACACAAATAAATACACTCAGTCACCCAAACAACAGTTTCCACATGCACTCGTAAACATATACACCTTGTCAATTAACCATTCACACATCTATGCATAGAGTTACACACACCCCATCCAACCACACACAAACTCAGTGTCCCAAACAGATACTCACCCAACTAATCAATAACTAATATACACACTCATGTAGTTAGTGACCAACTGATGCAGCATGTTATACAACAACAGAGACAGTGATGCACACATTTACATAGTTTAGTTACTAATCCATGTATTAAGTGGAACTCTTTTAATTACTCACTTAACCAGACAGTCCGACATCTACTAAATCCTCCATCCAGACCGTTATATATCCACTCAATCTTCAATACAGATTGGTATATACATAATACATATGTACATTTCAAAGTAAACCACATTCACTGGATGATGTCATCAGTGATGTCATTTGAGTTATATTTAGCAGAACTAACTATAACAGAGGAATTTCTATGGTTTTGAACGAGTGAAATGTCCAGCTAACTATAACACCCCTGAAACCTATGTTTTTTTTCTGTGAAAAAACATATATATATATGTACAAGTGGGTGTGGAACGCAAAAATGACATCGGATACAACGTTTTGTGACACGCTCTCCACACATCTTGTAACAGGGACTACAAATCCCAACATGCCTAGCACCAAATATAAGGCACGGCTACCAGAGAATCGTTGCCACCTGATGAAACGGAAGTTGGAAACGCGTAGTGGCATAACAACAGACTCTCAGCCAATAAAGCAATAGATGAATTTACTTCTGGGTGTTCGGCGTATTCTTCTTGTGAACATATGTATATATATATATATATATATATATATATATTTATATATATATATATATATTACCTACTGGCGGTCGCCAGTAGGTATATATAGTTAGGATTTTTTCTCTATGGGATTTTTGAAAATTCTATGTCGAATAACTTTGGCGTTTGAGGACGGAATTGGCTGAAATTTTCAGGAAAATGGAACATTTTGTTTCTGAGCAGCCCCTGAAAATTTGGGGGGGTTTCGTCAAGGGGGGCCGAGAAAAAAGGGGGGTCCCAAAACGCATTTTTCCCATGCAATTTTCCATAGGGCGGTTGGCCTCACTTTTAGCTCGAACGGCTGAATGGATTTCAACGAAACTTGGCAAAATTGTAGGGACTGGTAGCTTGATATGCCTTTGCTAGGTCTCAATATATGTGCTCCAGTGGATTTTGAGAAATTAACGTTCAAAAAAATATATATATCTGTACGCGCGCTCCGGGCAGCGCCCCGGTTCGCGTACCTGACGCATAACGGAACTTCGCGAAGCGAAGCTGATTGGCTCTCCGGTGTCTGTCAACATTCTAAACAGTCCGGAGCGGCCGCCATCTTGTCTCTCGGTAGGATCGAGAGGCAAGAGGAGGCCAAAACAAAGGGGTAAATGACCATAAGGGGGCATAGCAGATCCTCCGTGACCCCCTAGGTTTGATGTGGAGGCTTTAAAAGGGCCCCGCGGGGGGAAAAAAAAAAAAAATTTGCGTGGGGAGCGCCCGGTACGCGCACCGGGAAGCGGTCTGGGAGCGTACTATAAGGAAAAAAAAGAATGATAGACTTTTTAAATATTGTATGTTTATTAATTGTTCATTTTGTTGTTTTTTTTTTGCTTTTTTTTATTAAATATAAATTTATTTTTGTGATTCTTTTTCCAAATTTAACAGAACATTTAACAACACATTGTCGGAAATGTCCTCATTTTCAATCAGCAAATCTACTGCATCTACACATTGAACTAATTCATGGTCCCGTGATTCATCCATGAAATCTGACTCATCATTGTCCTCAATATCTTTTTCTGTATTGTTCTCCAGAACAATTTTGAAGGAAATATTCTGCTCTCCTTCCATTTTCTTGCTGTAATTTGCATAAAAAATAAATATATCAGTAGAGATAGGGCACTGTTGGGTTTAAGTTCAGACAGGTACTTGTGAGTTTATAACAGAGAAGTAATCTATGGGCACTGTATGGTTTCAGGCATGAAGTAGTACTATTAAAAAGTGCCTGTGAAGAAGCCTAAGTAAATTTATAATTATACCACAGAAACCTAAATCAATCCATAATTATAATAAACAAGCCTTTCTCAATGTCTAACTCTTACAGAGGGACAGTATATAACTATCTAAAAATGTTTTCCCAAATTAATTTAAAGTGCATGACATAGTTCTCCTTTCAAATTTACAAAATAACATCTTACCTTTTAAAAACAAGTTTAAGTTGTCAGTGAAAATGCTCTTGCAATGTACTTCAGGAAGTAGTAGTCAAAATGGCTGTGTTTCTCTCTCTTTCTTTATATATATTCAGGTACATAACCAATCAAATGTCAGGTAAAAAAAGTAGAAAATGAAAGTAACATTTTAATTGGTTGTCAATTCCAACAATTCAGATGTGTTTTGTGAAGTAATTTACCTCAGGGTATTTAGAGAGGTCTACAGGCTAAATGGCTAAATGGAATTCCAACCAAATTTGTGAAAATGGTAGGGATTGGTATGTAGTATGAGCTAATCTATATTTGGTGAAAGTGTCTCCAGTGGTTTTTCTGTATATTACTTTCCCACCTTTTTTGAGCGAGCGCTTCCCGGTGCGCGCCCCGGTACGCGAACCGGCAGCGTTACGGGAGTCCTCCATTTTGTGTTTCGGTAGAATTGAGATACAAGATGGAGGGCAAATAATGTTGAGAATGGGTAGAAGGGGGCACGGTAGACGTATCCTGACCCCCTAGGTTTTCTGAGGGTGGCTGAGGAGGCCCATATGTGCGGAAAAAAAACATTTTTTTTCAAATTTTCGCACGGTTAGCGTCCGGTGCGCGTACCGGGTAGCGCTCCGGGGAGCGTACTTTGGTGAAAATTAGTGAAAAAAGTTAGAGTAAAATAATAATTGTGAGTGATCAGATGTAGGGTAGCTCTGAAAAGAGCTTTTGGGTCCTGTGGCTGATTTAGGTACCTACAAGTAGGTACCAATGCACAGTCTTAAATTCAGGATGAAAATTCTGTTCCCTTCATCTGAGAAGTGAACTCCATCTGCTCTGTAGATATCTTGCATGTAGTAACGCAAGTTATTGTTGTAGATGAAGCCCATTCCATGGTCTCTCATGTAAGCTGAAACAGACTTATTTACATGCTTCCTCGATTTCTCAATTTGTGGACAAAATTGGTTGGACCACCTCCATTTCTGTCTTTGGCATATATTTGAATATACCAAGGCAGTTTGAGGAAAAAGTGCCATCAATTGGTCAAAGGTGTCTTTTAAAAGCATTTCCAGACCTACCCCAGTCAAAGTGCCCAAGTCATTTCCTCCACAGTGCACAATTAACAGGTCAGGTTTTGGCAAATGCAAAAAGGTTTTCACCAATGGTATCAATTGGTGACATCTTAATCCTCTGTGGCCAATCCAGTTGATTTCCACATTTTGTAAATTGAGGTTGTGTAAATTTCTGTTATCAGCATACCTTTGAGCCCAGTGGATGTAACTATGTCCAATAATCCAGACAGAAAACATGGTGAGAAGAGGTTCTGCTGCAGTCAGATGAAGTGTGGGAATAAAATGGCAGTTGGAACAGTAGGAGTATGTAATGAAAAAAACTGTGGAGTTTCTGTGGTAATTAATCAGTAGCAGTGATTGGTGGATTTTGATTGCTGAAAACAGAAAGTTAGGGTGCATGGATGAGTTCTTTGAAAGATGTAATTTGAATGGTCAAGAAAAAATCATTTTATGAAAGATTGCACTGGATACGCAGGTGTACTGAGAGTTCAGAGTTCAATTGAAACATTGTTGTGTGAACTTGCAAACATGAGAGGTCTTTCAGGAGGTGGTTGCTATGGAAAAAAGGCAGAAAGGGCAGAAGGGGGAAGGGTGTTGATTTGAAAAAAGTGAGGGAAGAGTTTTGATTGGGTGACATGAGAGATATGTGTGATGAATTACAGCATTTCTCTGCCATTGTTGGTTGCAGCCTCTGGAGTGCATACCTTTTGCTCTGCTGAAGACAAATTGGTGTGTGTCTGAGACTGTTTTGAAACTCAAAAAGTATTTGCTAAGGTGAGAAAAGATTCCTTTAATTTAGATAGAGAATAGTATGCTTTACGGAGAAAATTATGAAGAAAGTTGTGTATTTAAAATGTTGCTTTGTTTCATAGGTTGCTTGGGGCATATTTACAAGGCCTTTGAGTCCCTTTGATGTTATTTTTCCCATTTTAATTTAAGACATTTCCCCGTGGTGCAAGGTCCTTGTAAATACGCCCCCATGTGTGCTTGGCAAATTTAGATTTTGTTTCTTTGAGTTACATAGCCATGTTAAAAGTGATGCAAAAATGGTGCAAGGGCCTTCAAAATACGCTTTCATGTGTGTTAGGGCATTTTAAGTCACTTCCCCATGAATGTAGTTGAATAACTGCTTTACTTGATGTGTTTAAAAACGTTTATTGAAGTCATTTAAGTTTCTTGATATGTACTGCTAGAGTTTCATAGGCTGCTTGGGGCATATTTACAAGGCCTTTCAGTCCCTTTGATGTTATTTTCCCCATTTTAATTTAAATCATTTCCCCGTGGTGCAAGGTCCTTGTAAATACGCCCCCATGTGTGCTTGGCAAATTTAGATTTTGTTTATTTGAGTTACATAGCCATGTTAAAAGTGATGGAAAAATGGTGCAAGGGCCTTCAAAATACGCTTTCATGTGTGTTAGGGCATTTTAAGTCACTTCCCCTTGAATGTAGTTGAATAACTGCTTTACTTGATGTGTTTAAAAATGTTTATTGAAGTCATTTAAGTTTCTTGATATGTACTGCTAAAGTTTCATAGGCTGCTTGGGGCATATTTACAAGGCCTTTGAGTCCCTTTGATGTTATTTTCCCCATTTTAATTTAAGTCATTTCCCCGTGGTGCAAGGTCCTTGTAAATATGCCCCCATGTGTGCTTGGCAAATTTAGATTTTGTTTCTTTGAGTTACATAGCCATGTTAAAAGTGATGGAAAAATGGTGCAAGGGCCTTCAAAATACGCTTTCATGTGTGTTAGGGCATTTTAAGTCACTTCCCCTTGAATGTAGTTGAATAACTGCTTTACTTGATGTGTTTAAAAATGTTTATTGAAGTCATTTAAGTGTCTTGATATGTACTGCTAGAGTACAGGTGATGTGATTGTTAAATGAGCAAAAATATTTGCACGTTTTTCAATTATATCACCTGTGTTTCCTAACATTACGAGTCACATTGTGCAGATGAGGTTTAGGCCTGTCCAGGGAGATAGAGGAGGTCTGGCCTTTGTTCAAGAGTGCAGTGGACATGACTCACTTCATTGGTAGGCCTGCACATGTATTATCTCCTCTGTACTCTTCAACAAGCCTAAATTTCATCTGCAACCCTGAGTAGGCCTCACCCCAAACAAACCTCTGGATACGCCACACCTTATCGTCATCCTGAATCAATCATTTAAAATGTTAGGGACAGATTTATGATAGCCGTGTGCCTCTTTTGCCCCGCTGTGCGTCACTTTTGTGACACAGCGGCGGTGCAAAAGATTTGCTATGTTACGACATATTTACAACTTGATGCATCTAGATATGTCGCGCTTACGACGTGACTCCTGCAATGCGCCGTTTTTGTGGAACAGATGCGTGACGCATCTGTGCTGTTTTTGCTCAATGGTGCTCTGCATTGTAAATGCGGCACATCATGGGTGGCAGAGCAGTGGTGCACGCTAACTGGTGCATCCCTGGGGATGCGCCAGTTATCATAAATCTGCTCCTTTAAATTTAAGTATTAGCAGGGGACACAGTGTTGGTGAGGCTTATCCAAGGTTAAGAAGAGATGAGTCCTGTTCACTGAAAAATTGGACATAGGCCTCATCTCCTCAGCATCGCTGGACATGGTTAAATAATATCTACAAAATGTTACTCTTGTTAAACAATTTTACAATTATAGTCTCTGAGATTTGTCTCTTACTCTGCAACATCTCATTGTTGTTCTCTTTCTTTAAAGATAACGACAACATCAAGCATGAGTGATAATGAGCAATCGGTTGATCTCGATATTATCATTGAAATTGTGATTGAAACATCAGTGGAAGTAGATCCCTTGGATGATTTAAATCCTGAGGATGATGAAGAACATGATGAGGATGCCGATTTGTCAGAATTGTATGACATAGGGTGGGAAGCTGACCTGCTCGAGCCTATGGAACTGTAAACAGTTATTTTTAAAAGTTACTGGAAATGAAAAGTAACCATGTTAACCGTTTCATTTAAAATTAAACACATCTTCAAAAACAGCTTGTGTGAAGTGTCTTTAATAAAATAGGGAAATATGCTGATAAAAATTAGTTCAGATTCACATATAAAAGAGCAAAGGTCAAATGTAGAAGCATTCTATTTCTTTGCTACTTTTTGTGAGTACTAAATTTGCCAATGCACTAAAAATTATTGTATGTAAAATTGACAAGTAGTGTGTTAATTTTTTGACGACTGTTATTGATTTACTGTTTGGTAATAGTGGTTAATAACATTTTTTATTATATTTTACCACAGATTCAACTGCAGATCATTTCAAAACTACAATATGCCATCTAAAGAAAGAAGCCGAAAGGCTACAAAACGTCAAAGACAGCAGATTATTAAATGCTTGCAGCAGTCCTCTACAATAAAAACTCGTCAAGTCACCAAGAAAGCTCCGGGTAAGACAACAAAATCATTCCTAAGAAACATTTGTAGAAAAAAAAGTATTACTACAGAACATGTTTTAGTCCAGAAAAAGAGAGCCAATTTAAACGGAAAGGAAAGGCCAATCAAAAATGTTACTGCTAGAGCAGGAGATAACTCTGTGCATGGTAGTAGAAGGAAAAATCAGTTTAGGGAGATTCGTAGACGAATGTTCCGCAACAGGATAATTGGCAATTTGTTAAAAAATATTAAGAAAGGTCAACAGAAAGTGGTTTTTTATAAGAGAAAAAAAAAGTTGAGAAAATTATTGATCAGGCATTCGAAATTAAGCGAAAGTTATTTATTTTGATAATCAATAGAATTAGGAAACTAAACAAGGCAATTTATGATTTCAAAACAAATAGTAGATGGAAGAGAACAGTTAATCGTAGTAATTTTTGTGAAGTTTTTTCAGGAGAATGGATGCATAGTTCAAGTTGTGAGGCATTTTTTAATGAGGAGAGTTATTTCCAGGATAATGATTTGGTGCATGCAGTTGACACCAGTGATCGAGCTTATGAGGTGAAAGATGGTTGTCCAGTTGAAAAAGAAAAACTTGTGACAACAGAGGCAGAAGAGGTGTTAGGTAATGAGGTTTTAGGAAGACGTGCTAAGGGTCCTGTGTACACCTGGAAGTGTAGTAGTATTTGCAGTGTGCGACAGGATTCCATCAATTTGCTTTGTGATTTTGTACGGACATTTAATAAGAAAAGTTTAAAACAGAAAATGAAGTTGTTGCAAGAATTAGATCCTTGCAGAGTGAGAGAAGTGACAGGTTTGCATGGTCATTCACTGGCTTGTCTTTCCAGGAGAGTATGCCAGAGTGTTTTTAATCATTTCAGGATGCTAGCAGTGCATCATAATAAAGTGAGGAAATTAGTTAGAATGTTGTATTATGCTAAGAGTCCAGCAATTATGCTTAAACAATTATGCACTGCTCTTTTGCATGGTTCTGAAGTAGATGGGAAGAATATTTGTGAAGAAATTGAGTTTTGTTACTTTGCAAGTAAAGAGGAGAATGTTGAAATTGACCCAGAAGAAGAAGGTAATGTGGAAGATAGTGTACAGGTTTCCAGTACAGATAATTTTCAGAAAGAAATTGCCACGTTTCAGGTGAAATCAAGTGAGAGGCCTAATTTCACTTGTGTGTGTTGTCGACGTACTTATTATAAGAATCAGACTAAGTTAGTGGATTTATATGCGAAAAGTGAAAGGGAAAATAATAGTGAATGGAAGGATTTTGCAACATACTTGATGGTAGAAAATTGTTTTGATTTGGGATCGGATCAACGTGTGTGTACTTATTGTTGTAACAAATTAAATGAAAACCGGATGCCTGCTAGAGCGGTTCATAATAATCTGGAATTGGTTGAGATTCCTTCTGAATTGAAGGATTTAAATACTTATGAATCTATTTTGATTCAAAGTATCCATCCCTTTCAGGCTATTGTACGAATGGAGCCAAAGACAGGGAAATTGCCTCCATCAGATTTACAGAGAGGATTAAAGGGAAGAGTTGTTTATTTGCCTCTAGATTTGAAGAAAAATATTAATACAATTGGAGTAGAGAAAGTGGAAGAGGAACCTCTGGTTATCTTAGTTAATGGTGTTCCGACGAAGAGTAAGAAAATCTGGCAAGATTTAGTGGATGTTAGGAAAGTCAAAAAGGCAACATTGTATTTGAAGAAAAACAATAAGTACTACAAGAATGTATATGTTGCAGAAGAGGAAGTAAGTGAAGAAGAGGATAGCGATTTGTGTGCTGGTCAAATTGAGAAAGTAGAAGCCTCTAAAAATGAAGAAATATATGAACATTATAGTGTTCATCCTTTGCATTCCAAGGAAGTCATGGGGAATGCTATTGAGTTGTTTCAAATGAAACAAGCCAAAGGAAGTCCCATTAGTGTTTGGGAGGAAAGTTTGGAAGCTCGGTGTTTCCCACAGCTATTTCCAACAGGTCAAGGAGGACGATATGATGAGTGACCTGATCAAATTCCTGCTTCTGAATACCGGACTTTACGATTGTATGCAGAAGATCCTAGGTTTCGTCAATGCATTCCCTATTTGTTTCATCTACTGTTTGAAAGCGATCTGTCTGGACTGTCATATGCAGTGAACCACATCTTGAAAAGTGGTGTACACATGCAAAATATCTCGGCAAGGGACTTTATGGATAAAGTCGATGTGCAAGACAGTATTTTGGATTCTCACCTGATTAATCTCATGGCGTGTCAGCGTGGTACTAATGAGTACTGGTACCGTCGTCATGGTGATTTAAAATGTATGCTGAGGAACTTAGGAACTCCCACATGGTTCCTCACTCTCAGCTGTGCCGAGTATGGCTGGGAAGACTTACTTGAATTTCTACGAGAGGCAAATGGAAACATTGAAAATATCGAATTCAAGACACCCGGAGAACTGTGCTCTTTGGATCCAGTGAATGTATGCAGGTACTTTAATCATAGATTCGAAGCTATGATGTCTTTCATCATGAACAAGAAAAATCCACCTCTTGGAGAGGTGTTGGATTTCTTCTGGAGAAAGGAGTACCAAGCAAGAGGTGCTCCTCATATACATATGCTGCTGTGGATCAAAGATGCACCCAAATTTGGAACAGATCCGGATGACTTAGTGATGAGTTTCATAGAACAGTATTCTACATGTGCTGTTCCAAAGGCAAAGGAAGACAAAAGCCTAAGAGAACAAGTTTTACGCTTCCAAAGCCATCGTTGTGGAAAGTACTGTTGTCGTAAATTCAGAAACAAGGACAAGTTCTACACAAAATGTCGTTTCGCCTTTCCACGAACGGTGATTTCTAAAGGAAGAGTGAACAGTTTGATGTCTTTGCTGCGACATAATGTGATGAAGAAATCACCCAAAAATACCTACAATTTGAAAAGGAACGAAGAGTCCAAGTACATCAACGACTACAACCCAGTTATTTTGTCCATGTGGAATGCTAACATGGATATACAGTTTGAGGCTGATAACTGTATGGCTGTGGCTCGGTATGTGACATCTTACATCACCAAAAAAGAAAAGACAGAATTGAAGGATATGTGGGAGGACATTTCCCATGAAAAGAGCCTCAGTAAGAAGTTGTACAGTTTCAGTCTGAAGATGTTGTCGCATTGAGAAATCGGAGCTTACGAATGTTCTGACCGGTTGTCTTCAGCAAGTCTCTATGCCAAATCTAGGAGTATCATTTGGGCGAGTCTTGGTCTTGCTGCAACGCGTAATCGAGTTCTGAAACCTGTACGGGAAATTGAGTATTTGGCGGAAAAGGAGCCAAACAGTACAGATATTTTGAAGACCAACATGTTGGATACATATTATCCAAATAGAAGCAGTCCCCTCGAGAATGTTTGTCTGTATGAGGTTCTACAAAATTACATATTCAAGAGGAACATCAAAGAAGATATTGATAAAGGAGTGTATGCTGTAATTGGAAGTGAGGGATGTCTGGTCAAGCAAAGAAAATGCCACTTGGTAAACCATTGAAAATTGAGTGGCGAATCTCCTGAAAGAAAAGAGTTTTTCTATTTAGTACTTTTGCAACTTTTCAAGCCTTGGCGTGCAGAAGAGGAACTGCTTGGAGATTTCCTCTGTTATGAAGACTCTTTCAATGCCGCCAAGGAGACCATAGAATGTCCTGTTTTTCCCAAATATCTAGAAATGTTGAATGCGGAAATCGAGCAGGAAGCAACGATTGCAGCCGAGATTGCTAGAGACAGTTCTCAGGACAGTCAGAGTTCTGTTTCATTGAGTCAGGATCCACTAGGAGGACCAGTTATCGAAAATGAAGCTGCCACTGCCATGATTGAAGTGGAAAGAGCCATGGCACATGCTCAGGAGGATGCGGTTAACTTAGAAGACTTGGAAAGACAACTCAACGTTGAGCAGAGGAAAATATATGACGAAGTTACCAACCAAATAGATCATGGATTAAGTCATGAGAAGAAAGAGTGCTCATGTACGTCGTTGAAGCCTGTCCGACTGTACGTGAGTGGAGAAGCGGGAACTGGAAAAAGTTTCCTCATTAAAGCAATTTCATGTTATTTGCAGAAAAGGACTGAGTCATCGCTGTCTTGTGTTGTCACCGCTCCAACTGGACTGGCAGCACATAACATTAAAGGTATTACTTTGCATCGTCTACTGATGGTGCCAGTGGAGCATGATAACAAATTACAATACCACAAGTTATCTGGAGATGCTTGTTGTGAAGTTTCAAGAGTCTTGAGGAAAAATGAAACTTCTTATCATTGACGAAGTAAGCATGGTTTCCAATGTCATGCTTGCCTTTGTACATTTGAGAATGCAAGAAGTTCTCAAAACAGAGTATGATGTGTTATTTGGTGGCAAACACATCATTGTTTTCGGTGATCTTCTGCAGCTGACACCAGTGAAAGGACAACCTGTGTTCAAAATGCTCACGCATGAAGATACCAGGAAGTGCCTAGGGAGCATTGGCAACGTCAATATATGGTTAAACTTCAATTATGCTGAACTGCGTGAAAATATGCGTCAAGCGAAGGATGAAGATTATAAGAATATTCTACAAGATGTTAGAATCGGAAAAGTGACCGAGCATGGGAAAGAAGCTTTACATGCACGATTTCTGTCATATTTGTATCCAGAAGAAGACGTTGTGCCTGAGAATATTTTTCGGAAAATTACTGAGAAGAAATCTGAAATATGTTTGATGCCAACTCTTGCAGAATGTGCCATCTTCAACAACAAAATGTTGAATTTACAAAACCAAGAGATTGTGAAACTGGAAGCTATTGACAGAATGAAGCATATGGGAGTGATGAAGCAAAGCTTCGCATTTGCGACTTGCTGAAGTCATGAACCTCGCTCATGTGTAACCAAATAATAATTTGTACGTCTTACTAACTTTTATTTTATGTTTAAACGAAGTAAATGAAGCTTGCACATGTGTATTTCTAATACGACTAATTCGAGTCAATAAAATGGCCGCTGCTTTGAAATAGCCTCTGCGCATGCGTCAGTCACACTCACGTGTCCTGACGTGTTTGCAGGTCTGGCGGGAAATAGTTGCGCATGCGTAATACATAGCTTTGGCAATAACGTGGTACTGCTCGTGCCCTTGCTCTTGTGCCCGTGTATATGTAGCTAACATTTAGACTGCATAAGTATATTTTTTTGGTGATAAGTTGAAAGTACAAAACCAATGATGTGTTTTCATAACGTTATTTCTATGTATTAATTTGTTCTCGCTTACTTTTCATGTACCGCGGGAAATGGGGTCTGACTGAGCCGAAAGCCATCTTGGAGGTCCTTACTGCGCAGGACCGTCCGCCTGGGGAGAAGTCAACCTTGGCTGGTGGAACTCAGCCAGCTGGCAGGGATGGGCAAGATGCTCCTGAGAACTGACCTGAAAACTCGGCAGGACGGAGTCATGTGTCCCTATTCTGAAACAATGTTAAATTGCTATTGTATTTCCCTGGACTTTCTCATGAGAACCCCAATCTCGCTAGGCGGTACCCTGAGATGCAAAGTAGGCATCGAAATAGTGTGTTCTGATTGGTGTGTTACCCAAATCCTATCTTAGGACCAATCCAAATTGAGGGATTCTGACACTTTGCAACATTGGGGGGTGGTACACCGTCCCCAAACTGTATATCTACCCTGGGTTCACCTAGGGAAATTGTCCGACTTGTCTGGTTTAACTGACCTGTCACTGACCCAACGCACTCAATAGGTGACTGAAAATACAGAGCACTGCGGAGTACTCTGTCCGAAATTGACCATAGACTAAGGTTTTACTGAACCTTAAAGTGCTGGCGAAGCACTTTGCTGGGAGTTCGCTGACCCAATCGGGGTCTTGATCGATAGCTGCAGAGAGGGTGGAGCGCAGGCGTTGCTTCCGAACTGCGGGTGTTGGTCCTGTCCTGAGGGTTTCCTGTCCTATCCTGAGGTCCTGTCCTGATTCCTAATCTGAGGGTTTCCTGTCCTGTCCTGGGTGTCCATTCTGCATCTGCTGTCCATTGAGGGTTATCCTTCCTTGAGGGTTTCCTGTCCTTAACTGACCCGTGGCCAGGGTTTGGTTTTCACACCAGTCTAGGTAAATATCGCTCGGAAATCTTTAAACTTGCACCTTTCTATTTTCTGTCTTTGCTTCAATAAAGACACTCCTTTGCATATGTTAATTTTCCATGCTTTTGCCGCAAATTACTGAAACGTAAAGTCATTGCATATTTTCATAACGTTTCCCATGTTACCCTACCTGTTAGAGATTATATTTTGCATTGCAGTTTGTCATTTTCTGATATGGTCTAGAACGGCCTTTCTTAAACTGTCCAAAGAACTTTTGCCCTAAAGCATAGCGTTTCCTGTTGCATCCCATATTTAGTATTTCCATGATTACCCTGACTTTATTTCTCTGTAGTTATGTACTTTTCATTATCTTGATTATCGATTGCCTTACTCTTGTAAATCTAATGCTTACTGAGAACGAACTTTAGATAAAGACTTTAAAACTTCCAGTTGTCCGTGGTCATTTTACAAAGTATTTAATGTCATTTTTGAGTTGTATTTTGCTGCCTTCCTTTTACAGCTAGCTCCCTGATCCATTGTGGTCATAGGTACCCGTGTCGGTGGATGGTAAGTCGGGTACGCTGAGGAATAACAGTAGGGAATTCACACAAATTGGTAGCAGCCCGTGAAGTCACCCGGTCAATGTATATGGTGAATTGAAATATATGGGCCCGAAGCCGGAAGCGGCGAAATTATTGGTTGGGTGACCTTGCGCGCTCTATCAGTTTTTCTGGTAGCAGAGGTATGGTTAGGGACTAGTTAAAGGTTAGGTAGGACTAGTTAGTCTAGTCAAGTCGGTAGCTGCTAGTATATTAATGCTGCTACAAGAGCGGCCGTTCTGAGGGACCTGATCATTCTCTTGAGAATACGCTGTTTTGAAATTTATGAATTGTTTTATCATTTTTTTATTCTTGTTCTTATATTGTTATATGTATTAATCCATGCATTTGTAAACCGTCTCGTTCAGTGTTGTCTGAACTCCCCGGGGAATTGAATGGCAAAGTGGTGAATAGAATCCATTTGCCTTGAGGTCGCAGGCTCGAGGAATGTTAGGTGCAGGTTAGGTACAACCGGGAAGCACTAACTAGGGTCTTTTTGAATACATGTGTGAATAAATGTTAGTAACGAGGTTCATTGGCAAAATTCCCATAGTGGCGTAACCTAGTAAGGGTCACATCGGAAGAGTAGCAGGTTCATCGGAGCTTGGGTGAAAGCAGAGGAGTCCGCTGGGAAACCTTAGACTCGGATATATCCCGGAGAAGTGGATGAGTTTAGGGGAATAACAGGTTCACCGATGCTAGAGTGAAGGGTAGGCGGAAGAGATCTACCCGCAGCGTGTGAAAAGTAAATGGAAGTAGTTTACTTGCAGTAAAATAACTCTTTCTCTGTCTAGACACTTGAGCACTGTGGCGAATGTGTATTCGTTGTAAAATAACCAAGCACTAGCACTTTAGAAAGGAAGAAAGTTTCCGTTACCTTGTGAAGGGAGGGAGTCAGCCGCGAAGCGTCTCTGACGTCACTCCGTGCCGCGCTGGGATTGGTAGAAACAGCGGGCGGGTAGCGGGGCTGGAATTGTAAAGGAGGGGTGAAGCGCCGAAGAGTGAGAACTGTCTCACGAAGGGGCCGCGCACCCATTGGTCGAAACTATTTGAACGCGTGCACCCATTGGTCGCACGAAATTGCAAGGCGCATTCTGATTGGAGGTAACTTTGTAAACAAAGTTAAGCGTAGAAATCGTATGTGGCACTCGTATTGTCCAGAGACTAGACCCGATCCAAGAAGCCAAGGGTTTGAAAGGGATCAGTGGAAAGCCAATAGATACGATATTATGTACGGAACAAAGAGAAAAATGTCTCTTGTAAATAAGGTAAAGAATTACTTCAAAACGGACAAACCGATTAAATCAAGAGAGGGCGTTATTGTCCCACCACCCAATACTCCCGCCTCGTTCATGATGTTTGATCGTGGTTGGAAAATTGGGTAAAGTACACAAAAGATGACGGAATATTGGCTTTTCCGTTAGACGGTACTTTCAATGGTAGGATTTTATTTAATTTGAGAACCCGAATGAATGAATTGCATCCCAGACCGAGACTAACGCAGTATGAGGCATTAGAGGAATGGGAGATTGAGGCTTTCGAAAGAGAGAAACCCCGAATGGACAAAGGTCTGACCAAGTGGTACCCAAGGCTGAAACAAGAGACCAGGGATAAAAAGATGAAACAGTGGAGACAGAGCATGATTGTTGAGGGTCTGTTTCCCATGATGACAGCAGGTACTCCTTCGGGGGAAGAGAAAAAGACAGAAAAGTGTAAGCATTGGGGAGCTCTTGGGGAGTCAGACGATGAATTATTAGATGACATCTTTACGAGAAGTTTGCCCCCTTATAATGAGGGAGCCCGACTTTCCAGTACAGGAGGGAATCCCCAGCGTCCATCTATCAAGGAAGAGGACAGATCCCTAAGTAGGGGGGGAGGTGGTCAGGTACTGCCCTATTTTGAGAATCCCGGACCCGCGGAGGTACGAGATATATATCCTAGAGTGCCCGTGAGCCCGGAGGAAAAATATTCCCGTGAAAGAGCCTTTTTCCCCGGACCTCTTTATGAAAACGAAGAGAAACCATTAAGTTCAGGAATGCCCTTTTTACAGCCTCCCTATGGGGAAGAGCGCAGGTCATTTGGCACAGGAACTTTGTTCCCTAAACCAAATTATGGTGGGGGACCAAGTGAAACGCATCCTACTGCCCCGAGTTTTACCCCTCACCTGACCCCACAGATAATACCTGACAGAACATTAGGAAGGGTACTGGATGAAAGGGAGCAAGAGGCCCTAGCTAGACAGAGAACAGAAATAATTCAGAAAATCTCCCAGTTAAATAACAGTCCTGAGGCTTTGACTATTCCGGTAACAATCGGACCAGTGGTTCCGTTGTATGGGAATAATCAGGGAAGTCCAAACCCTCCAGTTATTAACCCAATCATGGCCCCATCAAGGCAGGAGCCCCTACTGATAGACGATCAGTCCAGTGAGTGCGAGTCCGAAGTTGTGTTCCTGGACCTGCCAAACAAACAGACCAGGAAGGGAGTGCAGAAGAGGTATAATCCTTTTAATGCGAAAGAAATTAAATTAGAATCAACGTCAGGTACTAAGAGTGTCTCTCTGGTGACTCCGGAAGAAATTGAAAATTGGAGTCGTGAATTAGAAAAACAGACTCCGCAAACGAAACCTTTAGACCTCTACAAACTGAGGGTAGAAATAGAGGAATTAATGGCAGGAAATGTGGGATTAGACAGATTAAATACCTACTCTGAAGAAGAGTTGCTGTTTATGTGTAAAAGCTTTACCAGAAGTACCAGAGTGCTCCACGAAAAGCTGACAGACACTGCAGCTAGTATGGGGGTAGATATTTCAAGGTCCAAGCCCTTGCAAAAACCTTACAGAGCTGAATTCTCAGACAAAGATATAGAGAACTTGAACGTGTCCGGGAAAAAGTTGCAGATTAAAGAGTTGCTAGCAATTTTGCAAAAATGGGGAGACGTGGAAAAATGGAAAAGCAGGTGGGCACGAAAGAAAGATGAGGCTCGATCCAGACAAACGACCCCTGAGTTCGCTCTGAGAGAAGTAGACAAGCCCGAACAGTTATGCCCCATGCGCGAAGTACCAGGTGGGAGGTATGTGCACGTTCCATGGTCCAGACAGGATATTGTGTCCTTTACTAACGATTTCCCGAAATTGCGCGAAAAGCCAGTTGACTGGTACCAGCAGGTGGAAAGGTTCGTAAAGGTGCAAAAATGCCTGTGGAAAGACCTGGATGGATTTTTCGATATCGTGGTCCCGGTAGATCTATGGACCGAATGTAAAATAGCCATAGCCTGGCCTAGTGAGGAGTACCCGAGGGACTCTAACACAGGGGAGCCGTCGATTGAAGTGATGAAAAAATATGAACAAGTAATTCAGCATTTGAAGAATAAGGTGCCCGCAAAGGAAACTGATTGGACCAGGATAGATAGAACGACGCAGGAAAGAGACGAGACAGTACACTCCTATTATGAAAGGCTGTTGCAGGTGTTTAAAACCTACAGTGGTATAGATAACATCGAGATGAAGGATATGACGCATTTCATTTACAGGTTTGTAAACGGTTTAAGACCCGAAGTTTGTCAGTGGATAAAGGATAATAAAATCTGTTGGCATACAAAAAAGGTAGACGAGGTCCTACGGTATGCAAAATACTGTGAGGACGAGATGGCAGAAAAGAAAAAGGCTCTCAAGGAGAAGGTTATGTGGGCTCAAGTGAAGCTCGCAGAACAGCAGGAAAAACAATTGAGTAACATGGCCAAAAACACTCAGAACCAAGGTCCTGGGGGTGGGGGAGGAGGTAAGCCCCGGCCCAAAATGAGCAGAGAAGAGGCTATGAAGAAATTTCCCTGTCACCAGTGCGGAGAAATTGGACACTGGAGAAACGAGTGTCCTTATTTGCCTGACGATAACCCCAAAACACCTGATTTAACTCCACAGACGCAGAAAGAAAGACCAAGAAAGACTCAACCACAGGTAAAAACGATTCAGGTGCCCCGAGCTCCAAAGCAAGCACATAAGGGAAAAGTCACAGAGGGTGATGAGATAGAAGTCTGGGAAAGCAATGAGACCAGAAATACAGCAACTTCGCAGTATTTGTTAAACGATACCTTCCTTTGTGATGACCAGTACTGACGGGGCCTGAGAGGGGAGGACGAGGAGTGCGTACTTGGCGCCTCCTTGCCGGTAGACCAGTCCGGACCATACATTGAAGGAAAGGTTGATGGAAATGATGTCACTTTTCTGTTGGACACTGGTGCTACCCGTTCTACTGTGAGAACAGTGGACGTTCCAAACCTACCCCTCTCGGGAGAAGCCATCCAAGTAGTAGGTGTATCTAATCAACTGATTAGCACTCCTGTTACCGAGCCCATGGAGATCTCAATTGGAAACTTTAAAGAAATGCATAGATTTGTCGTTTGTGACACCAGTCCAGTGAACTTACTGGGACGTGATTTGCTGTGCAAAATGAACTGTACCATCTTTTGCACACCAAAGGGTGTTGAAATTCAGACCCCAGATGAAGATGGCATCTATAAATTAATGTTAATCAGACCTGACTCAGAAATTAAACGGATGACTATGCAGGATTTACCCAAGGAACTTCAAGAAGCAGTGAAGCCAGAAGTATGGGACTTTACTGGGAAAGATGTAGGGTTAATGAAAAACGTAGACCCCATACAGATAGCAATCAAGGACAATGCAGTATACCCCAATACTAAACCCTCCAGAATGAATGCAGAAGTGAGAGCAGGTGTTACCCTGGAAATACAGAAATTGCTAGAAGGAAACATCATACAGGAAGTATTGAGTAGCCCATGTAACTCACCGATTATGGGCATCAAGAAGCCTAGTGGCAAGTACAGAGTAGTGCAGGACCTACGAAAAGTCAACAAGATAGTGGTCCCCTGCTGCCCTATTGTCCCGAACCCAGCAGTGATCCTGTATCAGATTCCCTGGGATGCTGAGTGGTTCACTGTGATAGACCTATGTCATGCATTCTTTTCCATTCCCTTGCATCCAGATAGCAAATTTCTTTTCTCATTTGCCTTCAATGGTCACGTGTATGTCTGGAACAGGGTCCCTCAAGGGTACACAGAGAGCCCCTCTATCTTTAATCAGATCTTGAAAAAATGTTTGGAAACTTTGGTCTTACCTGGGAACTCGGTCCTAGTGCCATACATAGACGACCTTTTGGTGGCGTCTAAAAGTCATAGGGATTGTGTGATTGACACCATTGCCCTACTAAATCACCTGAGTGAGAAGGGACATAAAGTGGCCCCTGACAAATTACAGTTCTGTACAAAATCAGTGAAATATCTGGGGCACCAGATAGAGAAAGGTGTCAGGAAAGTAACATCAGAAAGGGTGAGAATAATTCAAAAGATGCAGTTACCCCGTACTCAGAAAGAGATCAGAATGTTCCTGGGAGTGATAGGATACTGCAGGCAATGGATTCTGGGATTTGCAGTCCTAGCTAGGCCTTTGATAAAAATGACCAAGAGAGGAACACCAGATATTGTAGAATGGGATGATGAAAGCTTAACAGCCTTCACAAAATTGCGAGATTGTCTGTGTACAGCCCCTGCGTTGGGAATGCCAGACTATTCCAAGGAATTTGCCCTATTCTGTGACACTCGCGATAATTGCGCGTTGTCAGTCCTAACACAAGAACATGGCACAACCAGAAGGCCTGTGGCATATTTCTCTGCCACCCTGGATCCAGTGGCTGCTGGATTACCAGGATGTCTGAAAGCAGTAGCAGCTACCTGCGCAAGTTTAGAACAGAGTGAGTCCATTGTCATGGGACATCCTGTAACTGTGTATGTTCCACATGGAGTGGTAATTTTACTGACCAGAACGAAAACTCAGTATCTCACCCCTAGTCGGCTGACTAAATACGAGAGGATCCTTGTGGGTGCTGCAAATGTAAACATTGTTAGGTGCAGTATTTTGAACATCGCCACTTTGCTCCCCGACCCAATGGATATGGAAGGTGGGGTGGATGATGAGCATGATTGCATTGATTTAACAGAATTCAACACTAAGCCACGCCCAGACATTAAAGAAACACCATTGCCTGAGCATGACAAGGAATTATTTGTGGATGGTTCATGTCTAAGACATGAACAAGTAGGCCTGAGTGCTGCCTATGCGGTAGTCTCCTTAACCAAAATTGAAGAAGCAGGTTATCTATTTGACGTAAAGTCTGCACAAGTAGCCGAATTGATAGCTATGATAAAAGCTTGCAAAATTGGGAAAAACCTACGCATAACAGTGTATACTGACAGTCAGTACTGTTATGGAGTTGTGCATGACTTTGGCCAGTTGTGGCTGCAGAGGGAGTTCCTGACTTCATCAGGTACCCCTATTCGAAATGGGAAAGTGGTTCAAGACCTTTTAGAGGCAATCCAGTTACCAAAGGAACTGGCAGTGGTAAAGTGTGTCGCTCATAAGAAGGACATGGACACTGTATCACTGGGAAATGATTTTGCTGATCGAGTAGCCCAATGGTGCGCCAGAGATCGATATATCATAAATCCAAAACGAGGGGGGCCAGGAACCAGCTGCCAACTTCAAGTGTTTGAAGAAGTGCCTACATGGGATGAAGTGAAAGAGTGGCAGCAGGCGGCACCTTGGCAAGAGAGAGAGAAGTGGAAGGAAGACGGGTGTAGACCAAGACGTGTGGATGGTGTCATCTTGGGCCCAACTGGTATGCCTGTGTTACCTAGACACTTACTTAGCACAATGGCGAGATTGATACATGAAGGATCACACATTGGTAGGGACGCCATGATTCTAGTATTCCAACAGACTTGGTACAGTAAAAAGTTCAGGAAAGTAGCAGAGTCCCTCTGCCAGAGGTGCCTGCCATGTCAAAGGATGAACGCTGGCAAAAGAACTTCGGTGGAACTGGGAAAAATTGGGAGGTGAGGGGGTCCCTTTGTGAGAATACAAGTTGATTTCATCACCATGCCACGTTGTGAAGGGAAGCGATATGTCCTTGTCATGGTCTGCCTATTTTCAAAGTGGGTGGAAGCTTTCCCTACTCCCCAAAATGACGCAATGACAGTAGCTAAGTGTTTACTAAAAGAACTGATACCTAGGTTCGGGGTTCCAGTCACTATTGAATCAGATAGAGGCCGACATTTTCAGAATGAGGTGATCGACGAACTCTGTAAGGCCTTTGGAATCACACAAAAGCTTCACTGTGCGTACCGTCCAGAGGCTTCTGGAATAGTGGAACAAATAAACGGAACTATCAAAAACAGATTAGCAAAACTATGTGATGCATCTGGCATGACCTGGGTGAAGGCCCTGCCCTTGGTCCTGATGGGACTCCGAAGTGTTCCTGACCGCAAGACAGGCCTAAGTCCCCATGAAATCTTGATGGGAAGAGTGATGAGACAAGCATGGGTACCAGGAAGCAAACTGTTGAGTATTACTGATGATTTGGTGCTTGAATACTGCAAGAGATTAGGTGACCAAGTGCGTTCTATCTCTCGCCAGATCGGAAAAGACGCTATCCTCAATCCTACGACTCCTCTCCACAAACTGGTCCCGGGAGACTGGGTCAAGATAAAGAAGCATACTCGGAAGAGCTGCCTGGAGCCAAGGTGGGGAGAAAAGCGTCAGGTGATCCTGGTAACAACCACAGCAGTAAAGTGTGCAGGGGTTCCACATTGGATACACGCCAGTCACACCCAGAAGGTATTACCAGACGGAGGGCCTGAAGAAGAAGGGCGTCCAGCAGAGGACTCTGCAGGAGCCAGACCAGAAGTAGCTGACGACGTACAGCCCAGTACCAGTCGAGCTGCAGAATCAGCAGACGTTGGCCCAGGAGTAGTTGATGACAAACTGCCAAGAGTCCAGCCTGCTGAAGGGGTCCAAGAAGCTGAGCCAGAAGTAGCTGAGGACGAGCTGCCGAGCATATGGCCAGAAGAGTGGATACCATTGATTGATCTCACCGAAGACCCAATCAGAACAAGTGAGCGACTTTGGGAAGGTAGAGAGTGGACTAGAGAGGAAAAGCAAGGCACAGGCGAAGACCCTCAGGATCTTGAGATTCACATCAAAACTGAGGAAGGAGAAGGTCAGACAGGGACAGAACAAGTGATTGATACTCCTCCACTGACTCCTGATGTCGAGAAGGGACAGACTAGACATAGCGTAATAGTTCGAGCAGAAGAAAATCAAGAGATCGAAGTGCTTGAACAGGATCAGATAGGATTAGAAGAACGTGTTCAGGAAACAGAAACAGAGACATTTGAAAAACAAACGCAAAACTGTCCTGAGCAAGGCCAGATTAGTAACCAGGCAGAAGAAATAGATGCTAGCCCTGGAACTAGTCAGATAGAAGGGGAAGAAACTGAAACAGAATTGCCACAAACTAATGAAAACAAAAGGGCAAGAAAAGAAAACGAAGTCTCGGTACCAACTAAAAGACTTAAGAAAAGAAAGCACATTGAGCCTGGATACATAAAGAAATTGAGACTGGGAATAAAAACAGTAGAAGAAAAACGTGCAGAAGAGAGGAGAAGTGCTCGCATAGCAGAGCAACCAGAAGACACTTCCAAAAGAAGGAGCGATCGAATAAAAAGACAAAACAAAAAGTACAAGTCTCCTGAATGGACGCTCGTTTTGGAAGAATTTGAGGATCTTGATATAACTGACGAGAGCGACGGAGAGCCAGTCGCTGAGTACTCGGCCGAAGAAGAAGACGAGCCACCGTGAATTTGCACAAAGTAAGCTACTGGTGTAAAGACACAAAGAGGGGTCGAGAAACTTCTTCTGAGGTAAAAATGTCTGATTCAAACGTGAATGGTAGACCTAGTTGCAGTCGTTGCAAAACATGCTGCAAGGTATGTGTATGTAGTATAGTTATACTGATATTACTCTGGATAGGACTAACAGTTTTCATTCCTTTTGCGGTGAGCAAAAATACTAATATTGACCCTACTGAAATTGTAAATACTGAGACTGAAGAACTAACAACACAAAGTGTAGCAATACATGAAAGAGCACTCAGACAAACAAAACGAGACCTAGAAGCATCAGATGAGGGAGGACTACATTATCATGGAGTTAAGAATAAAACGCATTTAAATGTTTTTGCAAACTTGTTAATACACTATGTAGAGACTATGGAAATTGAAGATTGCTATGTCTGCATGAAGCTACCTACCTCTGTGGCTGAAGGCGTGACATACCATCACCTGCCCCTAACATATGGAATTTCCTGTAGCATTTTAGCTAGCTTATTTTACAAAAGAGGACCGTTACAGTACTATTACTCAAACAATTCCCTATACGTGGGAACTTGAATCCTGTACATACCAAAAGTGACGTTACTCGCTATATGGGCGAATACTTCCTGACTATAGGTAATATAGACATAGGTGACGCACACAGAGATAACTTGACCTGTTCTTTGCGTGAGCAGGAAAAGATGTTCCTGAACATGGCAGAGAAGAGGAGAATAAAAATAAAAAGAAAGGCCGATGACGAAACACAGAAAAGGCCAAAATGGGCTGAGAACATGGAAGGCACCTCAAATGGTGGAGCGGGTCCTGCTCTGTTGCTGGATTTTGAAAAGAAAGGCAAGCTATGTCTTCACCGCGAGAAGACTAGCTATTATAATAACATTTTCATTGGTTCCAGTGAATGCGAACATAATTACAAGGTAATTGGAGGTTGGGGTTTCAAAAATGGGTCAGAGCCTGTATTTCCTGGAATTTATTATATATGTGGGGACAAGGCTTATTTCAAATTACCGGATCACTGGTATGGAAGCTGCTATTTTGGCATTGTCTTCCCGAAAATATACCATGTGAACAAAGTTGCTGGAAGCAGTGAAAATACTAATGGCTTAGTGCGTAGTAAAAGAGAAAGCATAGGTGAAATAATGGGTAGTATTTTCAGTGCACTGATACCTGGAGTGGGAGTGGTTCTAAACACTCACAGAATTTGCAAATTGTCCACTATAGTGGATGTGTTGTCTACTGACACAGCTCATGGATTTCTGCTGGTCAATACTGAAATGGTTGCGATCAGATCAATGGTTTTGCAGAACAGACTTGCTCTTGACACCTTATTAGCAAAAGAGGGCGGAGTCTGCCGGATGTTGAAGGCGCAACATTGTTGCACTTATATTCCGGACAAAAGTGTGCAGCTCAAAAGATATGTGAAAAACATTACTAATTTGGAAAGGGAACTCAAACCACTCGAGGTTGACAGTGCCTAGAAGAGACTGGTAGATGGTCTCTCAAATGTAGGTCATTGGTTTGCTAGCTTAGGTAAAAGTTTATTGTTTAAGGTACTGATGCCAATTGGAATTATAGGTCTTATCCTATTCTTCATATTTGTCTGTTGCAAATGTCGCAAGCACACCCGAAAACATCAAGTGAATGCGAGAGGAGTGAAACGAAGTGTGGATGAACTTGAATTAGAGGAAATGAATAATCAGATATACAAAAGGGTGAAGAATTCTCACCCTACCAAAAATGAGAGAGAAAAGCTGAATAGCTTGCTGGAAGAGATAGAGATGTATAAGGTGTGATAAGTTGGCATCTGGTTCCATTTTTTTGTGATGATAGTAAATATCATCAAAGAGGGGATTGATGAAGCAAAGCTTCGCATTTGCGATTTGCTGAAGTCATGAACCTCACTCATGTGTAACCAAATAATAATTTGTACGTCTTACTAACTTTTATTTTATGTTTAAACGAAGTAAATGAAGCTTGCACATGTGTATTTCTAATACGACTAATTTGAGTCAATAAAATGGCCGCTGCTTTGAAATAGCCTCTGCGCATGCGTCAGTCACACTCACGTGTCCTGACGTGTTTGCAGGTCTGGCGGGAAATAGTTGCGCATGCGTAATACATAGCTTTGGCAATAACGTGGTACTGCTCGTGCCCTTGCTCTTGTGCCCGTGTATATGTAGCTAACATTTAGACTGCATAAGTATATTTTTTTGGTGATAAGTTGAAAGTACAAAACCAATGATGTGTTTTCATAACGTTATTTCTATGTATTAATTTGTTCTCGCTTACTTTTCATGTACCGCGGGAAATGGGGGTCTGACTGAGCCGAAAGCCATCTTGGAGGTTCTTACTGCGCAGGACCGTCCGCCTGGGGAGAAGTCAACCTTGGCTGGTGGAACTCAGCCAGCTGGCAGGGATGGGCAAGATGCTCCTGAGAACTGACCTGAAAACTCGGCAGGACGGAGTCATGTGTCCCTATTCTGAAACAATGTTAAATTGCTATTGTATTTCCCTGGACTTTCTCATGAGAACCCCAATCTCGCTAGGCGGTACCCTGAGATGCAAAGTAAGCATCGAAATAGTGTGTTCTGATTGGTGTGTTACCCAAATCCTATCTTAGGACCAATCCAAATTGAGGGATTCTGACACTTTGCAACATTGGGGGGTGGTACACCGTCCCCAAACTGTATATCTACCCTGGGTTCACCTAGGGAAATTGTCCGACTTGTCTGGTTTAGCTGACCTGTCACTGACCCAACGCACTCAATAGGTGACTGAAAATACAGAGCACTGTGGAGTACTCTGTCCGAAATTGACCATAGACTAAGGTTTTACTGAACCTTAAAGTGCTGGCGAAGCACTTTGCTGGGAGTTCGCTGACCCAATCGGGGTCTTGATCGATAGCTGCAGAGAGGGTGGAGCGCAGGCGTTGCTTCCGAACTGCGGGTGCTGGTCCTGTCCTGAGGGTTTCCTGTCCTATCCTGAGGTCCTGTCCTGATTCCTAATCTGAGGGTTTCCTGTCCTGTCCTGGGTGTCCATTCTGCATCTGCTGTCCATTGAGGGTTATCCTTCCTTGAGGGTTTCCTGTCCTTAACTGACCCGTGGCCAGGGTTTGGTTTTCACACCAGTCTAGGTAAATATCGCTCGGAAATCTTTAAACTTGCACCTTTCTATTTTCTGTCTTTGCTTCAATAAAGACACTCCTTTGCATATGTTAATTTTCCATGCTTTTGCCGCAAATTACTGAAACGTAAAGTCATTGCATATTTTCATAACGTTTCCCATGTTACCCTACCTGTTAGAGATTATATTTTGCATTGCAGTTTGTCATTTTCTGATATGGTCTAGAACGGCCTTTCTTAAACTGTCCAAAGAACTTTTGCCCTAAAGCATAGCGTTTCCTGTTGCATCCCATATTTAGTATTTCCATGATTACCCTGACTTTATTTCTCTGTAGTTATGTACTTTTCATTATCTTGATTATCGATTGCCTTACTCTTGTAAATCTAATGCTTACTGAGAACGAACTTTAGATAAAGACTTTAAAACTTCCAGTTGTCCGTGGTCATTTTACAAAGTATTTAATGTCATTTTTGAGTTGTATTTTGCTGCCTTCCTTTTACAGCTAGCTCCCTGATCCATTGTGGTCATAGGTACCCGTGTCGGTGGATGGTAAGTCGGGTACGCTGAGGAATAACAGTAGGGAATTCACACAAATTGGTAGCAGCCCGTGAAGTCACCCGGTCAATGTATATGGTGAATTGAAATATATGGGCCCGAAGCCGGAAGCGGCGAAAATATTGGTTGGGTGACGTCGCGCGCTCTATCAGGAGCAACAATTATTTTGTCTGAGAATTTGAAATCAAAATTGGATTCATTAGAGAAGACTATATCTAAAACTGCTGGTTTTGAAAAGACTCTGAATGTGTGCTTAAATTGCCGTATAATTTTAAGAAGGAATTTACATGTTGAAAGAGGTCTGGTAAATGGATCAATGGGTAATGTTGTTGATTTTGAGAAATACAGAAATAGAGATGGAATTGAATTTTTAAAAATTAAATTTGATGGCATTGAGGAAGTACAGCTAGTGGTCGTTGCTCTGCTAGGTTTTTGCTTGTAAAAGACTTATATGTTTGCCATAAGCAGTTTCCTGTTTGCTTGGCATATGCGGTGACAATCCATAAATCGCAAGGTTTAAGTGTAGACAGTGCATTGGTGAATATTGGCAGTTCTGTGTTCAAGGAGGGTATGGCATATGTGGCATTGTCACGAGTCAGAACTTTATCGGGATTGTACTTGATTGTTTGTGATGTCACAAACATTTGTGCGGATCTAGATTGTGTTAAGGAATACAATAGGTTAAGAAGAGAGTATGCGCCACATTTGCCTCAATATCCTTTGTTTGAGAAACGTGTGGTAGGCCGGAAAGAAGAAATGTGACCAATAGTAGGGAGGTTGTAGCAAAAAGACAAAAAGTCGATGAACCCGAAATTATAAGCAGAAAAAAAATAGATTCTGTTGAAGATGTTGTTGGTTTTCAATTTGAAAATAGTTCTGGTGTCAACTGCTATGCTAATGTTGTGGTTAATGTTGTCTTTTCTCTAGAAACTTTAAAAGAAGAGATTGTGGTCAATTCGGATCAAAGATTTTGCAGTTTGTTGAATTCTGTGTTAGAGAAATGTAGCACTGATAGAACAAAAATAGAAAGTGTGTCTGAAATTCGAAATCTGTTAGACAAATGTTCAGGTCAAACGCAATTATCTCAAAATATTCAGCAAGATTGTCAGGAGTTTTTAATGTATATGCTTGATGTATTGCAAGATGAAGGTGTAGATGTAGATCACCTGTTTGGCCTTTCTTATCAATGGCAGCATGACTGCGAGAACTGTAGGGTATCAAGTACTACTAGTGTAGACTCAAAAAGATTTATATATTTAACTTTGCCAGACAGTAAATCAGTGTCCTTTAATAAGCTAGTAAAAGCAGCCGATCACAACATGGAGTGTAGCCAATGTAAGTCTGAAATGTTGTCCACATTATTTATACGAACATATGGCCAGTATGTCATTTTAATGTTCCAGCGATGTAGGCCTGATGGAACAAAATTGACAACTTTAATTGAAAATGTTGTGGCTTCGCAGTTGTCAATATCAGGAAGGACTTTTGTAACTGCAGCAATTATATATCATGATGGTCCTTCAACAACATCAGGACATTACACAGCTTATTTGAAGTCTAGAAACGGCTGGTCATTCTGCAATGATTCTGTTTTAACTTAAAAAAAAAAATTGCCTTTTGACCTTAAAAATTCTTACCTGGTGTTTTTACAACCAAAATTTTAGGGAAAGAATCTCGGGATTTGCTCTGAGGAATTTCAAGAGGTTCTAATGGCTCCTACACTATTTGGCCTTGAGGATAAGTGTAGTACAGAGTCAAAATTTATTTTTGAGTTTTAAGTAGTTACTGAAAAAAAAGAAGGTTTTCTTACAGAAAGTGGTGGGCACGGATTAGTTAAAGGACAACAGAGTATTTCCCAAAGCAAACGGTGTTCTTACCATAACACTTGACGTCTTGGAAAAATAACTGCACTTTGAATGAGTTCAGAAAAACTGTTTCTTTTAATAAGCTAATTCAAGCAGCCAATCAAAACATGGAGTAGAGGTAATGTAAGTCTGCAATGCTGTTGACATATTTTGAACAAACTTTTGGTTATAATGTCATTTAAAAATTCCAACTATATAAACCTGATGAAAATAAGTTTTCAACTTTAATTACAAATGTTGTGGCTACACAGTCGTTGATTTTAGGAAGAACATTTCTAACTGCAGGTATTATATGACATGATGGTCCTTTGACAACATCCACTTATTACACATCTTATTCAAAATGTAAAAAAAGATGATGTTCCGGAAATAATTCGCATTTCACTATGAAACAATGTTGCCTTTTTATTTAAAAATATTCTTACTTTCTGTTTTCAGAAGAAAGAATTTAGGGTAGGTAACTGGCCTATAATGATTCTAGGAGTTGATATAATTTTATGTACTGTTTTAAATTGCTTTGTGATTAAAAGTGATGTAGAGAATTAAATAATTGTAGTAGTCATAGAGGTAGTGTAAGTCTGTTTCATAGTAAGCAGTATCAGTGTCATAGGAAATGTGGAACATGAGTGAGCAAGAAGGGTGAGATATTACTAGTACAGGATTGTGAAAGTGATCTTGAACGTTTTCTTTCTGAAAGTTGCGGAAAAAGAAAATGACGGGATTTGCTTAGAAGAATTCCAAGAGTTATAAATGGCTTTTACACGATTTGGCCTTGAGGAGAAGTGCGGTAGAGAGCGAGAAGTCATTTATTGTATGTAACATATTTGTCAAAACGATTGAGCTTTTCTTTCAGAAAGTGGCGGGCTGAAAATAATAACAGCACAACAGAGTATAAGCTGTTCATAGGACATCCTTCGACGTCATGGAAAGTAAGTTACTTTTGAGAAGTTCTGATTTCTGATTGGTTATGTTATATGGGTTTTTTAAACACAATCATTTTGATTGTGTTTTTTTTCCCCGCTGTTATATGATGAATACCTTCAAGTCACTGTTTTTAGTGAAATTTGATATATTCTGAGAACAGCAAAAATAAACCATTTAACATGTATAATTAATTCTGTACTTTTTGTATTTATGATATACATTTAGAACTGTGTAGGAGGCATGGAGAAACTGAGGCTTCTGTAAGTGTCAAGGGAGGTGAGTAATGTACATTGCTCTGTTGCATACAGTCCTCACCTTCTGCGTACTCTTGGATATGCTAGACTACATCTGTACAATGAGATACCTAAGCTGAGGAAATACAGGTGATGTGATTGTTAAATGAGCAAAAATATTTGCACGTTTTCAATTATATCACCTGTGTTTCCTAACATTACCAATCACATTGTGCAGATGAGGTTTAGGCCTGTCCAGGGAGACAGAGGAGGTCTGGCCTTTGTTCAAGAGTGCAGTGGACATGACTCACTTCGTTGGTAGGCCTGCACATGTATTATCTCCTCTGTACTCTTCAACAAGCCTAAATTTAATCTGTATCTCTGGATAGGCCACACCTTATCGGCATCCTGAAACAATAATTTAAAATGTTTGGGGCAGTTTTATGATGGCCGTGCGCCTCTTTTGCGCCGCCGTTGCGTCACTTTTGTGACACAGCAGCAGTGCAAAAGATGCACCATGTTGCAAGATAGGCCTCACTTCATCTGCAACAAGATACCGTCAGTTTAAAATGTTTATATTTAGGACTGTGTAGGGGGCATGGAGAAGCAGAGGCTTCTGTAAGTGTCAAAGTTGTTGCATACAGTGCTCACCTTCTGCGTAGTCTTTCATATGCTAGACTACATCTGCACAATGAGATACCTAAGCAAAGGAAACACAGGTGATGTGATTGTGGAATGAGCAAAAAAATTTTAACGTTTTTCAATTACATTACCTGTGTTTCCTAACATTATGAATCACATTGTGTAGATGCCTCACTCAGTCTGTATCTGACACTCTTTCCTTCACTTCCTCTGTCTCCTCTCTCCCTCACTCTCTTTTTCTTATTCACCCTTTCCTTATATAGTTTACCTTACTCACTTTCTTTTAGTAGCTTACACAACTTCGATTTAGTTTTCTCTTCTATCCTTCTTTTCTGTCACTGAAAGTATCTTCTTTTTTTTCTCTTAGTAATTTACTCTATTTCAATTTCTTTTTGTCTTTGACTGTCTATCACCGTTTCTTTCTCTTTTTTTTCTGCATGTTTATCTCTAACTTTATTTCTTTGTAAAATTGGATGATTGTCAATCTTTTCCCTTGTCTTTTCTAATTTTTAAATACATGTTTTAATATTTTTCAAATTTTTGTTCTTTTTTTCACAGATTGAAAGTATAAAAATAACAAGTGACTAAGTTAACGACAATTATAAGGTAAATGTTTTGTACTCTTTTCGTTACATTTCTATCACATTTAACTTCTATTAGTTCCACTGCTTCATTTCTTTAACCCTCAGTTTCCTGCCTTTGCTACTTCCCTCATTCCTTTCTCTATTACTTACTTACTCTACTCCTTCCACTCCTTTTCTCAGTCCCTCTGTTCTCATAGTTCCTCACTCCTGTTCACTCACTCCGTCTCTATTACTCTCACTGTCTCTGACTGATCACTCTTTCACTACTTGTTCATTATGCTTTCTCCCTGTAGTTCAAGCACACTAAGGGGCATATTATCAACACAGGCGATAAAATTATCGCTGCTTTTATCGGCAGAAAACTGCCGCAAAAGCGGCTTTACCGGCAGTTTTCTGCCGCAAAAGCGGCTTTAGCGGCAGTTTTCTGCCGATAAAAGCAGCGATAATTTTATCGCCTGTGTTGATAATATGCCCCTATGTTATTTACATTTCTTTGCTGTTTCAATCATTCCTTTTCTGTCACTTCTTCTTTTCTGCTTTCTGTTTTTTCTCTCTGTTATTCCACATGTTTTAACCTTAGTCACTATCATACATCTTGTTTTATTCCTATTTACTTTTGCTTACTGTTTTCTTAACACTTTCCCTCAGGATTGTTCTTTTAGTCCGGTTCTATCCCTACGTCTTATTCCACATCCTTTACTATTTTTCTTCTTATTTTGAACATTCACTCACAATCTCTAAGAAACTCTTGTTTATTATTCTTCTACTCTCTTTTTTTTCTTTCACTTTCTTTTCTATTTTGTTTTTCACAATTATACCCTCTTCCATCTTTTCTTCGGTAAATAGATCTATTAAACAGTATCTCTGTGTTACTCCCTCTAGCTGTCTTTCTTTTAACATTACTCTCTGTGTCCTTCCCTTATACTTACTCTTCTTTTTCAAAAAGAAATAGAGGTTGCCAGAGTGCTAAACATTCTAGCAATTTTTTATAAAGGGGAGGTAGTTCTGAAAAGAACTTTTTTTTAAATTATTTTTGTTGTTTTATATTTTTTTTATTTTTTTTCTGAACATTTTTTTCACTTTTTTTGTATTTTTTGAACGATTTAAAAAAAAAATTGTTTTTTTTGAGGGGGAACAACAAAAAACAGGCATTAGAAAGGGCTCAACAGGAGCAAAAAAACTTTTTATTTTTTGGGGCGTTTTGAGCACTTGTGGTTTTCAAATGCTCTGTTTATCAAATTGATACTCATATTTGCACATGAGAGTAGGTCACCACAATAAAGGCACACTATCTTCATGTGCACAAAATTCTGTTGGATGTTTGGGACCGTTTCCCTCGCCTCTGGTCCCGACAGAGTTACCTGTGCCGATGTACTGGCCACAGGAGTTGGTGGGTTGTCTTGGAGGTGACGCATCTCTGCAACGCTGTAATTCAGTGGATGCCACCTTTGCATATGACGGTGCATAGTATAGTTACCATAACTATACTTTTTGTCTGTACCTCTAGATAAAACATCTTTACAAATGAGGCATGTCACATGTCAGGCATTCACTTTTTTTTGGCCTCGAGGAAAAGAATAAAACTGCCAAATAAAACTGTCTTTGTGGTGGGATTTCCGGGGCTCTTCACGTAAGAACTGCCTCCTCTCTACTTCCTCTTCCTCTTCTTCTTCCTCTTCCTCCTCTGGGTTGGGAAGGAACTGTGGAGGTGGTCCTTCCTTTCTAGGTGGTTGTGGTGGTGGTGGGGGTCCACCAGCTGCAGCTACTACAGATGCCATTATTTTAATAAGCAAAAACAGGTCTTCCTCTCACAAAGATGAAAGTCAGAGTGAGGAAAGAAGGTGGGGGCTTTCATCATTTGGAAAAAAAAAAAATTCTAAACCAATGAAAAGTGTTATTTTTAGGTCACATGACCTAGCCGTACATCATTAGGAAACCAAAAGTGAAATGAACCAATAGAAAGTTTTATTAACAAGTCACATGACCTGTTACGCTTACGTTACGCGCTCCGCGCCGTGCCCCGGATCGCTTCCGGGGAGCTGCGCTTCGCGCCTCGGTTCGCGCTCCGGAACACTTCCGGGTGCGCTAACGCGGCGCGTCATAAGACTCATTACACGGCAACGCGATACGTCGCGCTTACGCGACGCGTCACGATGTTGTTTTCTAACACGGCAGTTGCGCTAACGGAACGTTTACCGGTTCGCGTACCGGGTCGCGGCACCAAATTAAGCTAACGGGAAGCTACCCGGTGCGCGGACCGGTAGCAAAACAAAAAAAAAAAAATATATATATACATAAAAAAATTATATTAAAAACATATAAAATATATTTTTCGATTTAAAGAAGAATACATTTTAAAGCTTTTGATATTTGCTATTAAAAAACCATTGAAATTCACTGAAAAAACCATAGGTTATAGACCATATATAGTTAGGAATTAGCATTTACAAAACCTTGAAAATTCACTGAAAAAACCATAGGTTATAGACCATATATAGTTAGGAATTAGCATTTACAAAACCTTATTTTACTCACACAAAACCATTGAAATTCGCATATATAGTTAGTTGCACTAACTATATATCGCGCACCCGCAATCCACTGCTGATCATGTCACATATTACATCATTCATGACATGGTCAGTGACATCACTGATGACATCACTGATGACATCTCAAATGACATCACTGATGACATCACTAATGACATCTTAAATGACATCACTGATGACATCACTGATGACAACATCCAGTGACTGTGTATTTCTGTAAAGTTAAAATATGTCTTACATATTGAAGAATGAGTGGATGTATAAGTGTCTGGATGAAGGATTTAGTAGGTGCATGACTGACTGTATGAGTGAGTGATTAAATGTGTCTCACTGAGTGCATGGGTTTGTGACTAAAGTGTCTTAATTTGTGCATCATTATGTCTGTTGTTCTATAAAATGCTGCATGTGTTGATCAGTAGCCATATGAGTAACTATATTGGTTATTGATTGGTTGCCCAAGTATTTGTATGGGAGACTGAGTGTGTGTGTGGGTGGCTAGGAGGTGTATGACTCTGTGCATAGATGTGTGAGCAGTTGATTCACTAGATGTATGGGTTCAAAAGTGCATGTGGAAACAGCTGTATGGGCGGTTGACTGTGTGCATGAGTGTATTGGTGAGTGAATGGATATCTCAGTGCTACATGTCAAAGTAAATACATATGTAAAACACAGTACATGTGAGAGTTGACATATATAAATAACTGTGCATAAGAGCTAGTGAATGTGTGAGTGGCTGTATGGATCATTGTGAACTTGTATCAGGGATTGTATAAGAGAGTAAATATGTGTTAGTATATGTTTGAATAAGTAAGGTGTGTATAACTGTATAGTTGAGAAAATGGAGGTGTGCTTGATTCTTTGCATGACTGAATAGGTGTGTGAGTAACTCCATGGATGAGTGACAGTCTGTGAGTGTCTGTTTACACTGAGTGTATCTAAGGTTATATTAGTGTCTGAAGAGGTTCATCATATTATCACATGAATAATGTCATCAGTGATGTGCTCAGTCATATCAAATGAGATGTTATCAGTGATGTCATCAGTGATGTCACTGACCATGTCATGAATGATGTAATATGTGACATCATCAGCAGTGGATTGCGGGTGCGCGATATATAGTTAGTGCAACTAACTATATATGCGAATTTCAATGGTTTTGTGTGAGTAAAATAAGGTTTTGTAAATGCTAATTCCTAACTATATATGGTCTATAACCTATGTTTTTTTCAGTGAATTTTCAAGGTTTTGTAAATGCTTATTCCTAACTATATATGGTCTATAACCTAGGTTTTTTTTAGTGAATATATATATACATATATATATATAAACCAGCAGAATTCCGGTAAGCAGAATTCAGACGAGCCCGTAGTCCTTTCAGGTGTTTTATTCAGGCACAGCAAGCGATCGAGGACAAAGCGTTTCGAACAACCCTGGTTGTTCTTGGTCACATGACCCGCGTTCCTCCCTTCCTCCCACACCACCTTTTAAAGGTGTATCCACATTTTTTTCCATCATATTTAACTTTATTGTTCAAAGACATAAGAAACAAAATATCACGTACTTTAAGACAGTTCTTCTAAATATCTTGAAAAAATTCCATTAGTTGATATAGTCAATTAACAGTCATTGATTATATGTGCAGATATTGTACATTTCTCATGAAAAAGTGCAAATAACCAGCTTTCTTGTGGAAGTTCTTTAGTTTAAGTACAGTGGGCCAACGTTGGTTTCTAATTCAGGTTTAGTACCAATATACATATATTTCTGTTAAAGAACATAACCCAACAATGGATCATAGACAAATATCCTCAAAAGTCTTTGTAGGTATAGTACCATGTTCTCCTCTCATTCTTGGTTCACTACTGTATATATATCTGATTGTAAACAATAGCTCTCTGAATAATCAAAAGTTCATGGTTTTCAAATATAGAGTCCATAACATTTCTTCTGAGATTTCCTCTCGCTCCAACCTAAAACAAACAGGAGACGAGAAGGTGTTGATGTGCTATAATATTTATAATCATAAAGTTCTGTTTTTGGAGGAGGTATATCATTTGATCTAGTTGCAGAAGTATCATATGAAATCACATGGCCCACATCAATTTGCTGGCACAGGTTGTGAGGGTGTGAGGGTGTACGGGGTGGGGAATTAGAAACAGAGATATCAACAAATGGGTAATCAGCCTGGCATCGATCAGTCACATTGCCCTTTACATGATTGCATTCTTGTTTCTCTTATAGGTGAGAGTGTAACTCTTCGTCCATATTCAGACCTCCTGGGAATCGAGTCCCTGCCAACAAAATCAATCTTGACTCCAATTTCCGTAATGCAGCTAACCTGTCTCCACCCCTGATGTTATTTTTAATCGTGGCTATCCCTATATACTTGGCCACCGATGTCTTGCTCTGATGGAACTGGCTGAAGTGTCTCGCTGTACTATAAGAAAAATCTTTATTTGTAATCGCACACCAGTGCTCCCAAATTCGTTTCTTAACTGGTGCAGTTGTTGACCCTATGTACCATAGGTCACACGGGCAACGTATAAGATATACCACATATTCGGTGGAACATGTTATGAGGGACTTAATTTCCCATTTCTTTTTAGTTTTGGGGAGAAGGATCTCATTACAGTTTTGGCTATCCCTACATTGCCACACTTCTTAAATCCTTTGCTTGTTTTCAACTAATCTGTTTCTTTCGGTGCTAGATGGCTCTGTACGAGACAATCTTTTAAAGATTGTCCACGTCTGTAAGATATGCTTGGGGTAATTCCAATCGAATTCCTTAAAATGGGATCCTGTCTTAGTATATCCCATCTATTCTTCAAGATTTTTCTTATTTGACAGGATTGGCCACAGTACTTAGTTATGAATCTGATTTCGGGCGTTCTTGTGTTTGTCTTGGGGATACCTTTTTCAGGTGTTAATGCTTCTTCTCTGGTTACTAGGTCTACTCTATCTTCAGCCTCTTTCAATGATTTCTGTGAGTATCCTCTAGCTGAGAATCGCTCTTTCATCTCTTGTTTTGTTTGTTGGAACTGAGATTCTGCCGAACAGTTCCGTTTCGTCCTCAAGTACTCACTGAAGGGGATTCCCCATCTAAAACTAGGTGGGTGGGCGCTGGAAGAGTGAAAGTGAGTTGCCCGCTGTGTCTTTCCTGAATAGTGTTGTGGTTAGATGGTTATCTGTTTTAGTGATTTTGACGTCTAAAAAGTCTATTGTGAGTTGGCTGTAGTGTCTTGTGAATTTCAATTTCACCTCATTCATATTTAAGCAGTCAATGAAGCAGCTCAAGTTTTCTTCAGACCCCCTCCAAACAAAAAAGACGTTGTATATATATACAAAAGACCTCCTAGTACCTTCCACAAAGAGCCCCATCACTCAAGGGGTGGGTGGAGCAAAATAAAGGAGGTATTTTGGCTAATTGGGCGCATAGCGGTAGCATCAGCCTGAGCCCCACCTGCGATCAGGTGCTGAATGGCAGACCGCCAACTGGAGTGGAAAATGTAGCAGCAACCATTCAGCCACTTGCCTAGGACTGAGGCAAGCATGATGGATTTGGCTTGAGGTGCTCGCCCCGCTGCTGCTATGATGACTGACTCGCCAATGTTGAAAGGCAGGCACTCAACACTGGAGCCTCTCGCAGCTTGCCTGAATTTGTCAAGGATTGTGGAGCAGTACATTCCATTGTAGCAGTAAAGGGGTGGGTGAGTGGCTATATTACGCAGGAAAAAACAGAAAACTTTGTGTGCTGTTAAACAATCAGGACGTTTCACACGTTTGCTTTTGATTCACTATGAACATTGACCATACTCACTGTGCAGGCTGGATAATACGTTTACATTTGAGATTGGCCCTCATTTTTATAAAAATTAATTGACACTGGCTGGAATTAATTATGTAAAGCCAACATGTTTTCCAGATTGAGAAAGTCATTTTAATGCCGAAACGCGTCTCTGGAGAGCAGCAGCCAATAATGTTTTATTTTGCCCCACCCATCCCTTGAGTGACAGGTCTCTTTGTGGAAGGTAAAAGGAGGTGTTTTTGATAATTGGGCACGTAGTGGTAGCGTCAGCCTGAGCACCACCTGTGATCAGGCGATATATATATATATATATATATAATTAAAACAGAAACCCAACTGGCTAGCACCAGCAGCCGGATTCCGCAAATGCTCCAGTTGTCGCGCCTGCAAGTTCGGCGTAAATAAGACCCACTACTGTACCCCATTTAGCTCAGAAGAGATTTCCATTGTAGGCAACCACACCTGCAAAACGGAATTCGCTGTGTATGTCCTGACGTGTACCTGTGGTCTCAATTACATTGGGAGCACTAAACAACAGGTGCACGTCAGGATATTACAACATTTAAGAGCCATCTTACACAGCGACCCTTCCTATCCAGTGGCTCACCACTTTGAAGCAAAGCACAACAAAGATGTTAATTGCTTAAAGTATTATGTAGTGGGAGCAGTTCCGAAATTACGTAGAGGTGGAAATAGAGAGCTCAAACTAAGACAATTAGAGTCCAGCATGATCCTCGAGTATGACAGCAAATGGCCCAACGGGCTTAACAACACCGAGGATCTGCATACTTTCTTGTAATATGACTCATTGTATTTAGAGGCCAAATGACTCTTTCTCTATATATGTGTTCCAGGACCCCAGGTAGTCAGGTTCCCTATTGCCTAGGTGGATATGAGAAGATAAACACAATGAACATATATACTGATTCTATACGGTTACATAATTTATCTAATCTCTTCCTTCTGGCTATTCAGGTTCCCTGTTAGCCAGGAGCGGTACACTGACAGTTCCTCGACTTTCTTAGCTTGTGTAAATATATTAAATATCCTGTTTTCTTCCCCTTTCACAAGATCATTTTAACACTTGTTTTAGCCACAGGGTTTTTTTAATCAGTCTTTTATGATGAACTCCGTATTTAATATGAAATGTTTTTTATCATGCTTCAATATTTGACAAAATGTGATTTTATTCTAAATTGTTCAGAAACCATGAATCAACAGCACCAACAGGAAACCAAATATATAACTAAAAAACCCTCCTAGGACATTATGGGGCACTTGGAGCAGTGAATAATAATTGAGCAGCTCCAGCTGCTCATTTATTATTCTTTCCTTTAATGTTTTGGGTATCCTGGTCCCACTCAGGGTAGCTACACCTTTTTTAATATTAGGATCTGTGGGGGGGGAGCCACATAGCCCCACAATCCATGATGGCCTCCCAGCCAGCACCCATCCTGGGCGTGGTAGGAGCCAGCTCTTTACTACCCCCCCCCCTGTGGAACAATTGTCTTCTCTTCTCCCCCAGGCAGTAGCAAAGCTGTGTCTCCCGGGATACTGCAGGCATGGAATTTAATCTGTATTCCCTATCCACACTATCTTTTGCAGTGAAAAGCAGTGTCCTGTGGGATGGGGTCACTGGGACACTGCTTTATTTGGGCCCTGGGAATGGGTCCTGGCAGCAGTTGTAAAGCTCAGGGAAGGGGAGCTGATGTGAAGTCACATAAAAACATAGGTCCCTAGGATGGGTTCCCCAGGGCCTTTCTGAGGCTCGGGGAGAAAGGTAGCGAACCTCCCTCCTAAAAAATATCATTAATTTGGTCCTGGAGGATGGGTTCCCTGGGCCTTACAGATGCTTGGAAAGTTGAGATGCATGCCCCAATCTCCCCACAATAAGTTTATCAACCCCAGGGAATGTGGTTCACAGGCCTGTAAAAGACTCAAGGAGGAAGCCACATGCCCCCTCCCCTTAAACAAGTAGTCTGCCAACCCCCAGGCCCTGGACCATCTTACAGAGGTTTCATTTAGTTTTTTTTAACAGCACCACAGATCCATGGATCCTCTGCTGAGCCACGGTAGGCAGAAAAAAAATCTGTATATTTGGAACCTGAGGACTGTCCCACCAGGCCGAAAGAGTCAGAGTATCCCTACAATGTTCTCTATATATTTTTTGGGGAACTTTTTCCCAGGACCAGTGACTAACTCAACCGATCCTAAAATGGCTGTTGGTACATATTTGTTGATGTCATAGCAGCTAATTAGATTTTATATTTAGATTTGTTGGATCCTTGGATTCTCCGCAGCATGATATATACAAAGATTTGGTACCTTAATTTCCCAAAAAACTACTGAACATATTTACACCAAATCACAAAAGCACACTTTCTGAGTGAAGATCTAGCTTTTTGCCACATTTGGTATAATTCAGTTTAGCAGTTTTGGCTGTAGCTGTGACTTCTTTTCTTATGGAAAATTGCATAAGGGGGAAATGTGTTTTGGGACCCTTCTTTTCTCAGTCCTTGTTTGACGGATAACCCTAAAACTTTTCAGAAAGAAGCTGAGGCGAATTAAACTTTTTTTCAGAAAATTTTGCAAAGATTTGTCAATCAGCTCCAAAGCTATTAGTAAACCGAAGAATCCACTTGGTATGGAAACGTGGTCATAACTACAACTTCCCAGTGGATCTATTGATAGATAGATAGAAAGATAGATAGATAAATAGATAGATAGATAGATAGATAGATAGATAGATAGATAGATAGATAGATAGATAGATAGATAGATAGATAGATAGATAGATAGATTGAAAGATAGATAGATAGATAGATAGATAGATAGATAGATAGATAGATAGATAGATAGATAGATAGATAGATAGATAGATAGATAGATAGACAGCTAGAAAGATAAATAGAGAGCTACTTATAGATAGATACGTGTGCTCCAGGCTCTTAACACTGCAACTCATCCCCAGCAGGTGGCAGTAGTTGGTGTTGGGTCCCAATAACACATTCAACATCCAGTTCCTTTCATTATTTGCTAAGGAAAACTGCTGCTGCCTGAACTTAAGTATTGGAGACCTCCAATACTATAGTTCAGGTAGCAGCAGTTTATATTTGAGATAATACGTTAAGGTGAACTTCCACCTTTCTCCAGAAAGGCCATTGACCCAATTTCATGCAGTAGTGTCCTAAATAGTTAAAGAGCTGCAATAGCAGTATTTTACCACCATTGACTGTGGCAAATGGTTGATTGTGACTGTAACTTTAACATTATATGCTGCATTAAGTTACAAATATAGAAGTAGCTCTAAAGTACATAAAAAAGATAACACAATAACATACCACAAACCAACTTAACAATCACATCTGAAGAACACTGACAGTAGGCCGTCATAGACCAGGCCAGTCTCATCTTTTTTTTTAATAATCTTTCACTACTGCAGTACCACAAGGGTGACATCTAAATACTTTTTGTTTAACTTTGGACCTAAGCGAGGGTCCCTTTGGGACCCCTCATCATAGCTGTGTGGTGGTAGGGAGTTTCCACTCTGTCTTTGATTGTTTTTTATGGACTACCAAGCCCCAAAGTCCTGTCATGGCTTTCACATCACATTCCAGCCAAACAGGATCCACCAATCCACTTCGAACAGTCCAGACACCTCTAACATTTTACCAGTGTCAACTCATACAACGCTAATGCAAATCCCTATTAAAATACTATTTTCTCTAAAAAGGCTAGACTGATTTAAACCAAATCACAAAAAAGAACACAAAGAATTCAAACACTTTGAAAAATTTGGTGTAATTGTTTACAGCACAAAACTATCCATTTAGGAGCCAAAATGGATGAATCTTTGGTTTGGAATGTCTCGCGCAGATTCATTAGAAGGCCAAAAGTTCCCATATATACTCACTGAAAAAAACAAAGGTTACAGGGAAGTTATAGGTAGACTCAGATTTTACTCTCATACAGAATCAGTGAAATTACGCAGTTAAAGTAACCTAAGCTAACTATAACTTATGCCACCTCAATGCACAGCTTATGCCCTCACACATTACATGGTCAGTGACATCACTGATGACATCTCAAATGACATCACTGATGACATCATCCAGTGATTGTGATATTTTTCTAAATATTTTTGTGTGTTGAACGTTTATATTAAGTTAAATTAGTATACTTTGTGTACTACTAATGAATGATGCCTTTTTAAAGTAGTTTATGTGAGTTGTTATGTTACTCTGTGTACCTTGCATAAGTGGATGTCTGAGTGACTGTGCAGGCGTGTAAGTGGTTATATGGGGGTGTAAGTAGATATCTGAGTAGATGTGTGGGTGACTTAGTGGATGTGTGAGTGGCTGTATTGGTGAGTGAGTGGGTTTGTCAGAGGCTGTATGGATTGGTGAGTGAGTGGCTGTATGAGTGGCTGTATGGGTGGGTAAGTGGGTTTGTCAGTGACTGTATGGGTGATTGGGTGGGAGTCTGAATGGCTGTATGATGGAGTGACCGGGTGTGTAAATAGCTGTATGGGTGATTGAGTGGCTGTTTGATTGAGTGTTTGGTTGAGTGAGTTGGTGTGACAATGGCTGTATGGAAGAGTGAGTGTCTGTGGAATTGGCTGTATGGGTGAGTGAGTGGCTGTGTGGGTGGTTCTATGGATGTATGAATGGGAATATAAGTGGCTCTGTGGGTTTTATTGGTGAGTGAGTGAGTGTGTGACTGGTTGTATGGGTGAGTGAGTGGCTGTGTGGGTGGTTCTATGGATGTATGAATGGGGATATAAGTGGCTCTGTGGGTTTTATTGGTGAGTGAGTGAGTGTGTGACTGGTTGTATGGGTGAGTGAGTGGGTGTGTGATTGAGTGGCTATAAAGGTTAATAACTGTGTGTGTCAGTAGATTTATGGGAGAGTGTGGTGTTGTGACAGTAGCTGTATGGATGAGTGACTGGTTGCATAAATATGTGTATTTGTAAAGCGCACAATCACCATGATGGGGTACCTTGGCACAGAATAACAGATGTTTATTGCTACCCAACTACTTTGGAAGAGTATCATTTACTATTCCAACTCTAATCTGTGCAACAGTAGGGAAGTTGTTGGATTTTAAATCCAACAACACTCTACCAATGCACCCCCTAAAACAAGTCATTGTAATGACTTGCATGCTAAACGAATGTATGGTAACAAAGCGTTAGTTCTATTACTAGCGTTGTAAAGGCACAGTGTGGTTTCGGCTTTGTAATAATGGATGTTCCCAACTATGACTGCTGAATTTCACTGGTTTTGTACAAGTGAAATTTGAGCCTAAATGGAAGGTCCCTGTAACCATTTTTTCAATGAATTTCAAAGTTTTTTTAATCCTATTTCCTAACTATAACATCTCTGTAACCTTTGATTATTTCAGTGTTTTTTTTAAATTCTATTTCCTAACTAAAACCTTTGCTTTTTTTAACTGAAGTTGGACATTTTTTTTATATTTTATTTCCTAACTGTAACCACTAACCTTTGACACTAAGTATGTGAGCGAGTGAATGAGTGTCTCAGTGGCTGTATGAGTGTCTGAGTAGGTTTGTAAGTGGTTGTGGGAGAGTATGAGCGGGGCTCTGAGTGGCTATTAAGTATGGGCGTATTTTGAGAATTCGCGTTACGCGAATTCACGCAAAAGCGTACTCGCAGTCTGCAAAATACGCGAACTTTCGTGAGATTGCAATTTTTTTTATTTTTGCGAGTTTGCAGGATTTTTTTTTCACCGCGGCTACCGCGCAGGTTACCCATGCGGTCATATATGGGCGCGGCCATCTTGTTTTTACTGTTCGCGTTGCGTATTTCCGTTTCCAGGCGCTAGTTGCATGCTCGCGTTGTGCATTTCCTGTCCCAGGAGCTCGATTGCATGTTCGCATCCATTTTTGCATGCTCGCGGGGAAAATATCGCGCAAACTTACCCACGTGGTTGCAATGGGCGCGGCCATCTTGTTTTGCATTCATTGCTATGGTTCTGGGCATGCCTTTTCTATCCTGCTTAAATCTTTGTAATCCTTTGTTTGTTTGAACTTTTTTTAAAATCTTTTTTACTCATTATCTGTCTCTCTATTTTTGTACATCTATATTTTGTGTTCTTTTCTACTATTTGTTACTTTAATAACTACTTTTTTTTTTAGCTTTCTCATTTCTTTTATTTACTTTTTTTTCCTATTCTTTCCTATTTTTCCTTTCTTTAACCCAGGACCATGGCAAAGGGAGTCGGCAAGACCAAGGGGAAGAGTCCTGTACCCCGCAGCCAGCTCCCTTGCTGGCGTTTAAGGGGGGAGTCTGTAAGTCCCAGGGAGATCTTCAGCGCGGTGGAGGTGGCCTTCTTTTTGCAGCACCACCTCCCCAAGACCGTCGCAGCAGGTGGCAGGCCCAGTACCGGGTACGCCCTCCGGGAGCATCGCCAGCTATGTGGTAAGGTGTGCGAGGCCATGTATGTGGTGTAAGGGGTCCGGCGCACCTACAACCAGGTGACGCACCGGTGGTCCGACATACTGGACCGGGAACAAGACCTGCTCGACCTGCTTGGCGTCGAGATCCCTGGGCTTGGTGAGTACTAGTAGTTATTTAATAACTACTTTGTTTTCTTCTGCTCTGTGTTATATTGCAAATATATGTTTTTTCCGAAGATCAAGAATGCTGCCGATTACATTGCAGGTAAATTATGTTTCAAAAGCTTCTGTGATTGCAGGTGCTCGCATGCTTAGTCAGTGGCGGTGCTACTATGCTTACTTATTTTCAATTTTGTGCTCAGTTTGCCTGAATGATTATGTATGAGTGTATTTTACAGAGCTGCATAATGCGAGAGAGACTAGAGACTCAAGTCCAGTCCTTCCTTTGTACTCCTGCCAGTAAGAAGAGATAGTGGTGGTGGATTAATAGGTTGAGTATATTATGACTTGTTATTTAGTAGGACATTTTTTAGTGGTCTGCAATCATGACGGACTGTGTCTGTCACTTCGCGTGCTGCTGAGTGCTGCCAGTCCTAGTAGAACCTTTTTGTAGATGGTTTAGTGAGTTACATAACTTTCCAAGTAGACGGTCCGCGAATCCAGCAATACTAATATCTTAGTAGACCACATCAGATAGGTCAATAGATTTAGTGCAATTGTTGTTTATTTTCCCAAAATAATTTGTTATTGTTTTTTTTAAATGTTTGATTTCGTTGACACTAATCATCCATGTTTGTGTCTTCCTTTCATGTACATCAGCTCCTCCCAGGGGCAAGAGGACAGAGGTGGCGGTGGTGGCGGTGGTAGCGCCGGCGGTGCAGGAAGGCCAGGATCGGTCCACCGACGGCTCTTCTGCTGGTCCCAGTAAGTTTTCCTGTTAATATTATTAATTATACTTCCCTAACTTTCACAGGACCTATTTATTCCAAACGTTCATCATAATTCTATTTTTTCCTAAATCGTCTTTGATCTTCTTGTAGACTGTTTCTAAATTCTTATACTGCCTCTACTATGACTGTCTGGGCTACTACTATTTATTATTATTAGTCTGTCTGTGTAGCTAGCTAAGCTTGCACAGTTGGCAAAAGGTGGTAAACAAAACTCCTATTCAGCAATAGCTCAAGGCACTGAGTGCAGTCCTCTGGGTTGTCCAAAATGTCTATTGAAGTCTTCTTAATGTTTATGCTTTGACAATTCCCAACAGTAAAATGTCAATGGCCACCAAGAATAAGATACTAGTTTACTTTTTGATTGGATAGGAGGACATACTACTACTGTTGCAGGGACTATTCTGCACATACAGAACTATGGACAAGAAATAGGACATTGGTGATAATAGGCGCAGTTAGACTTTCCACATACCTCAGTCATAGCAGAAGTTGAACCCCCAATCTCCTTACTGACTAGCTAGTGTGTCAGAGTCATTATTTAGCTCCTGAATGCAGCAATGATCCCCAATGATTATACAACCCAGAACATAAGACTACGGGGTCAGAGTCCCGACCTCTCAGAGTCACGGAATCATCCTTGCAAATTGCTAACCCTTTTGCTCACTCAAGTTTTAAAGCTTTATTAAGAGTAAAACAACTAGCTCTGTGTGTACTCTGTATATTAATTTTCAATTGTGCATTATATAAAAACATTTATTAAAATCAACTTCATGGAAGAGAAACGGTGAACTTATGAAAACTGAACAATGGCTGATTTACACATTAATTGTGGGAGACCCCTCACCTGGTTGGAACTTAAAGTACTGGTGGTGATGATGATGGGTAACATATTGCTCTTGTTCGTAGAAGGGAATCTTCTGACTGTTATGAGAAAAAAGGTGCGCGTTAAAAAGCAAGGATTCATCAGTTGTGCCAAAAAGTGTAGCATGTTATGGCTAAGCATAAATAAAAATACCCTCCCCTTCCGAAAGGCGAATTTTTAGTTTAGACTAGAGAGTCACAAAAAATAAAATTTCTTTTTGTAGTAAAAAAAATTTCATTCCTAGATAAAATACGGAGAGGTGTATTTGGCATCTAAAAATATGAAATGTTTTTTCTAGGTGGAACACCATCGGCACAGACAAACACCAGTGCCAGGGCCAGCGCGGAGGTGGTCACTCCAGGGGCGGATGCGGTGCCACCAGAGGCCGCAGGAACTGCTGTGAGGGATGCCTCTGTAGTGGCAGCAATGGTAAGCTATTATATTCCTTACTTATTGAGATTTCAGTGTAGGCTCGCTGCAGGGGTGTATGTTGTACAGTACAAGTACACTTTACTGTTAAGAAGACTTACAAATTTAGAACTACGTTTTTGTCAACCAGGTAGAAGACAGTCATCCTTGACTTCGCATTAGCAATAGCGGCGGGAGTTGACGGGTAACCAATGGCCTCCTCTAAATTTGACTTCAACTCAGCTGTGAAAGTTTGATTGTGAAGCCAAGTCAGATCATAGATGAACTTGGTGGATGGGATGAAAGAAAAGGGAAAGAAGGGTGTAAGGAAGGAGGAAGGACGAGCGAGTTAAATTAATGACTGGCAAAGAATGATACGTGTTTTTGAGGCAGAGGTGGCTGGTAGGAATCTGATGCATGGCCGGTTGAAGCAAGGATGGGTGGAAGGAGAAAGAAAAGAGGACTGCCTGGGTGGGTGAAACAGAAACTGTATGTGTGCGCAATATATCCTTTGGGTCAAATTCAAATGCAAGTCAAGCACGGATGCAAGGGTGGCGGTTTACAAAATAAAATAAAAAGGGTGTTTTTCGGTGAGAAGAAGTAAGGTTTGTCCAGTTGAGACATTTAGAAGAATGATTGACATTTACTTTGAATGGATGGATGCCTGGATGGTATCTTCCTCATAGATAGCATAGGTGTATGTAGAGTAGACAGAGTAGACGGTCACTGGATGAAGAGTGTTAGTTTGAAGAGCATGTAACACCGCACGTCCGTGCCAGAGTAGCAAAGCCGAGGAAAGTAGAAGTTGTAAATTTTTGAGAATACTCCCTTGACTAACAGTAGTTTGCAAGCACAGCATATATTGTGTATCTATATTGTATAGTTCACATTGTCAAGTCAAGTCACAAGTGCCTTCCTCCGGCGATTACGGGGACCTATGTTAATAATTTTTTTTAACTCTGTCATTCAAGTGTGGCCTATCGGTGTTCACTCAATCAATAAAAACAAAGCACCCAAAGTCATCCCTTATATAAGTTAATATCATGTCAAGGGATAAATGTTCATATTATCTTCTTCATTTTTCTTTTGTAGTAGTCAGGGGCAGGGCAGGGTGAAAGTTAAATTAATTGAGCAGTAGCCCTTGTAACAGAGTATGGCCAGTGCCACCCGTAATAGAAAAGTAAGAGTTCCCCACCTGCATGTACTGGTAACAGTAACGCGAGTCTGGTCATCATGGCTTACGTCTGTTTTTCTTGGCTGCAAGCTGACTGCGCTGGCATTATGCCGGCTTCCACAAGTGTACGTACTAATTTTGCTAAACAAGAGAGAAGAAGAAGACTGGTGTACTGTCTGAGTCTAATGTAGTGATCCATTGTGCAAGTAGAATTCCTGAAACTCCAACTAATGTTAGAGCAGAGGCCGACGAAGTAGGAGGTTAGATAGATACATGCTACAAATGTTTTGTACTGTGCTTGCAAGTTGCTAGTGCTACTGTGACACAACTTTCTGTTGAATTATTTTGTGTTAATCTTAAAGAGTATTGGTTACAGTATTTTTTTCTTTCTTCATATGGACACTCCTTTTAAACTATCAAAAAGGAGTTGGCTATCCGGGCCATGCGACGGAAGCTGGAGGCAATTGTCACCGAATATCGGCGGCTGGTGACTCAGGAGGAGGAGGATGACTCTCAGTCAGTCAACAACAACAGCTGCATTGTCCTCCACTGCCCCTGGGTCAAACAGCCAGCGCAATCCTCCAGCGGTATGGTGCCGTGGTGTGGCAGCCACCCGCCGCACAGCAAAATCAACACCTGCCCCCCACAGTACCTGCAAGGCGCGTGTGCACCGCTTTACCCTGCGAGTGGCCTACCTTGAGCAGGAGGTGGAGAGGCAGAAAGTCCTGCTCAAGGCCCTCCAGAGAGAGCTGCGTGACCTACTGGCCACAGCACAGCGCCGGCCAAAGTAGAGACTGTCCCTTACCCCTTTCTTAAAAACTTTTGGGGGGGTAGGAATTGGGCGTTGGGGTTTTGGAACTTTTCGGGACATTTCATGGATATTGGTTGGGGTTAGGGAGGGGGATGGGTCGGGTCTTGTGGGATAGTTTATTTTTGTTAGGTTCAAAATAATTATTTATTTTCCACTTAAAAATAGCATACGCATTTTTACTGTTTCCTGGAGGAGGCAGGGGGTTTAACTGTACGTTTGTTTTCCTGAAACTTAACTGGCTGGTTGATTCAAATTGTCTAAGTAATCACCCAAATTTGTACAAAGTGCCACTGACAGAGTTAGTGAATTCAATTGTCCTACTACTTTACTAGTACTACCGTCAGTCTCTCCTCTCCTCCTACTCCATTATTCTTCCTCCCCCCAAAATGCTTATCTTACCTGTGATTCATGTTTGAGAATAGGCTAGGCACAGGGCTGGCTGCATGGCAAATGGCGATTAAGGTTGGCTATGGGATCCTGGACGGATGAAATGGCATCGTTGTGGTGGTAGTAGTAGTGGTACACACTGCAGTAGCAGCATATGAAAAAAAAGGAAATGAGACATTGAGTGGCCTGAGAGGAGCATTAGAACAGTACGATAGTACAGTACACAAGAACAGTGCCATAAATTGTAGCCTAAGCAATGCTAAAGTATTCAATCAAAAGTTAACTACTAGTTGCGTGGATTATGGCTACTACAAGAACTAGTACTGAAGGACACAGCAGCGTAAGGTTTCGTCTCTTGTAGGTGGATTTTGTTGATGATGAATCCACTTGATGGCGGACATGAAATTCTGAATTGATTTGCAAATACTCATGGGTGTGTGTCAAGCAGAATGAGAATATATCCTCGGATTCCTTGACCTGCCTTGAAATTGATTTTCTGATGCTTTTGACCTTATCCTCCCCAGCAAGCGTGTGGAATTATTGGTGTCATTTAGTCACACCTCAATGAAAACAACACAGCCCGGGGGAAGAGGGTTAGGGTTTGAAAAATGGATGGGAATGGGGGTTTTTGGGAAAGTTTTTTGGCGAGAGAAAAAAAAACACAGCATGTACAAACAACAAATGAAGAAAAACAAATCTTTGGATACGAAGATATCCATATATCTTTTAAGGGACATAAAGGAAGTGCATGCATGAACTTGTTTGCTAAATGGATGGTTAGGTTACTGAAAAATAGTACTTACTACAACTTACTAACTAGTACTAAACAATTAGACAGTAAAGGGCTGAAGTAATTACGCAATTTCACTTGCCTATCTTCAATCAAAGAGAATAAACACTTAGTAGTACATTACATTAGTTTTAAAAATAGCAAAGAAACTTATCAAATAGCTGTAGGGATGAATTTGAAGCAGAGAGCAAACGCACAGAGTCGCACTCATAGAAGTTCACAACAATAACATTATTTAAAAGATAAGGACAAGTGAAGTGGATACTGTAACTGTATGTTGTAATTATCCTGGTCAAATTGGGACGTTGCATGCATCCAGCCATGCCTCTTATTCGCGGTACTCCTCCATTCCATCTAGTGCTCCGTATGTCAATCTTGGTGACCAAACTGTCCACTGCCTGCCTGGCGGATGCGGAATTGCGGATTGCTATGGTAAGCCTGAGTTAATGTTTTTCCCATCGCACAGGGTAAGTGCCGGTCTGTAATTGTCGATGGAAAAACAGAAAGGGATATTAAAACATCCCAGAGGAAAAATATACGGTACGGTGTGTAGTGCAAAAATAACACTTTCACTTTCAGAGGCGACAGGATTACATACGTGCATCATTTCTAAACTGCCTACTCTGAGTCTCTTTTTCCAGAATAATAATTAGCACACAGCAGGCCAGGGCCATTCAGATGGTCAAGGCAGGCTCCCCTGAGTGAACCAACCTCCATGTAGCATTCCTCTTTGACACAGACAGACAAAGCAGATCTAATTTTATACAGCAAGCCACATAGCCGCAATTTTACATGAACCGCTGTCTGGACTCTGACATAACACTACACTGGCTCGACCACTCCATACCACGACTAGACAGACATGTAGTTCTGCTGTGGTTGTTGTTGACTTGTTTACCTGTTCGCCACTCACGAAATGGCCATAGTTCTTCCGTAAATCGATGATGATGATTCATTCATCCCAGTGAATGACTGTAAAGATATTATGTAACTTTGGTCATCATGACTCATCATCAATCATCATGGTGTTGGCAAACTCAATGTTGTTCATGCAGTCACAGTCAACACACAGTGAGTCCAAGGACATTTTCCATATTAAAAAATCATACAACGTAGTGGCCCCTGCAGTAGAAGTACAATTTGCATTAAACAAGGTAAACAGAGTAGATTTGAGTTACATTTATTGTGTAAAAGATTAAATAATAACAGAACACATAGGATTCATTTCATGCACAACAAACCAACAGCAATTGCTTTCATCAAAGCCAGACAGCCAGTGTTGTCCACTGCATGCCATCTCATCATTGATTACCTGTTCCACTTTTTGTCAGCATCTTATTCTTAAGTGAAGGGCCACAGGGCAGCCTCTTGTGTCAATTTCAGAAGTAACAGTCAGCATAGTCAGTCATTCCAGTCCCACTTCTTTTGAGGGGACTCGTCTACGAAGCAACAGTTTCTTGATTCTGCGTAATCCGGCCATCTGCCTTGAGGGAAATGGATAGGGGGAGTCTGGAGGAGGAGGATAGAGGAGCATGACTGAGTTGTGAACTTGTGAACTTCAGGAATGCAGACAGCGGCACCTTCAATATGGAAATAAGACGAAGACAGTGCTGCTGATGGATTTGTTGTGATTAGAGTTTTGTTGTGCTAAAAGTTGCAAAACAAAGAAAGATACACAATAATAAAAGAGAATAAGGACGAAAAAAAAGTAAGTATTTCAAGCCTAGGTGTCAGGGAAGTAGAGCTCGTCCTCAAACTCTGTGAATTGAACGGGAGTAGGTTAACTAACAGAGAAGAACTTCCTTCACCTAAGTCGGTGTCCTCTTCTTCCTGGATTCACGTATTTTGTTAATCTGGTGGTATGAAGTGTTGATTCATCTTGATCATTGTTAACCTCGTCACATTTTTGGGCGAGAGGCGCGTCCTTTTTGAAGTTACAATGGCACCAGCAGCACTGAAAACACATTCAGAAGACACGCTGGCGAATGGGCAAGACAAATAATTTATAGCCAGCTTGGTGATCAGTGGCCATTGAGGCCTTTTCCCATACCAATACACCAAAGGGTTCTGTTCAAAGAAGACCTCTGTTGGGTCATCCAGATAGGCCTGCACCATCCACTCAAGGACCTCCAGGGGTGCTCTACTTTGCGTACCATCTGTTGCCTTTGCATCAACACTGGAACGAGCAAACCCTTGATGAGTTATCCAATCCGCTTCCGACAATATTATGGTTGGGCCTGGTGCAGGTGATGATGATATGGTTGCTGGTGTCGGTAACGGCTCTGAGGGAAAGTGACTGCCTTCGGCCACAGAAGTGGACCTTGACGCCGGATGACCTGCTACTTCAGTAGTACTTGTGGTGGTTCCTTCAATTTCCTGCCACTCTTTTTCGAATGGCTGACAGAGCTAGCCAATGTTTGTACTTGGAAACATCTGCTTCAGAAAGAGGAATGAATGTATTGCTGGCCAGTGCCTTTTTGTACCGTGAATCCAGAATAGTGGCACAAATGTAATGTTGTTCTGAATGTATTGCTTTAAGCCTTGCATTGTCAACTAGTCGGCTTAATAAGCTCTCCGCCAACCAATATGCGTCTTGTTTTTCAGCATCAACCCAGAACGTTGAAGACACCGCTTTCAGTTGGTGCTCTAGCATGCGCAACAATGGGATAGCTTTGCCTAAAGTACAGTCCTGCCTGCTGACTTCACACGTGAAAACGTCAAAAGGACGAAGCATGTCTGTCAGGCTTTTAACTAGGTCCCATTCCTCCACCTCTAGCCTCATGTCTTTCATAGAAGCACCCCGTGCGTGAAAGACGTACTCATTGATTACCACGCACTTCACAAACAGACGCTCAAGCATGTAGAAGGTTGAGTTCCAACGTGTTGCCACCTCCTGGATGAGTCCTCTTACTGGCACTCTACTGTCACATTGACTGATCCTCAGCTGCCTCCGGGCCTTAAATGAATCACTGAAATGTGTGCAGATTCTTCGGCAGGTGGTCAGTAACTTGCTGACTGTGTTTTCTTTTTTCAAGAAATCTTGAACAATAATGTTAATGCTGTGCGCCAAACATGGCACTCTGAAATAGCCACCATCAGCCATGGCCTTAACCTATATTACTGCCATTTTCCGTGGAAACATAACCAATCATGCGCCTTCCTGGCTGCAGCCATTGAAAGACCTTACTGTTAAACTCCTCCAAAATGTTTACTGCAATATGAGATTTCTCCATGGCAAACATGGCTACTGTTGCATGTTTCCGAGTAGCTTGAAAAATTGTGACACTGTCAACACCTGCAGCTATCTTCTCTCTAACCCCCGCAAAAGAGACCCAGTGTGCCGTGATGCACATGTAATCAACGGCTTGGCAACTGGTCCACATGTCTGTTGTCAGGTGGATAGTGTGAACAGCACTCTTCTGCAAAGCTGTCCCAATCACGTCCGGCACATCTTGATGTAGTGCTGGAATCGCAACTCTGGCAAAATAGGACTGGCTAGGAACCTTCCATTTAAGGCAGACTGTTGCCAAAAATTCTAGAAAACCCATCCCTTCCACGAAAGAAAAAGGGAGAAGGTCCAGCGCTAACATTTTAGCCAGCATTGCATTACACAGATGTTCTGTTCGTTGGTTGCATTCAAATGGCGGCTCCGACCAAAACATGCTTTTAATGGTGGTCTAGACCGTTTTCATATGTGATGATGATCCAGACTTCTTCAACCCAGTTAGGCTCATTGATGCATTGGTGTCTCTACCAGATTCTTACTGTGCCTCCTAGATGTTGCTGGGGTACAGGGTGTGGGCGCTACCACTGCAGTGCTGCTGCCAGGAGTAATGTGTGTACCAGAAAAAATGTCTCCCGCTTCTTCACCTCCCCCTGCACGATCAGCTCCTCGTCATCAGATGCAATATCAATGGCTACATTTGGATTTGTACTTTTGGCTTTCTGGTGGTTACTTAGGTGCAGCTCCCACTGGATGCTGTGGTGTTTTTTGGAAATGACCTCTCTGGCCTCCAGTACCATTGTTGGTACCAAGTTTACCCGACTAACTACATGTTTACAAATCGAACAAATAACTTGGTTTTCCCGCCTTTTTGGTAATACTAAACAAGTCCCAAAATGGGGAGTTTAGATTTCTGGTGGTGGTGAAGGTGCCACTTTCAATGCCAGATAAAGTGGAGGATGGGCGTGGTGGAATTTGACTATGTTGTGCACTTACAGCACCATTACTTGAGGTAATGGAGGTCGAGCTGGATGGAGGTCCTTGCCGGCCCTTCTGAAGAGAAAATATGGAAGGTGTAGGTCGTGTTGGTGTACTAGTTACCTGTGTTGGTGGTGGTACCAGTGCCATGCCGCCCACATCCCGCGCAGCATTTCATGATAGGGTAAAAATGTCTGTCTGCTGCATACCCGCTGGGGCTGGAGTGACGACTGTGATGACTGGGTCGTCATTGTCAGACTCTTCATCAGCAGCAGAATACACCACTTCTACTTCTTCTTCGTCAGACTCATCATCACCCATAACTGAAAGCCGTGTGGGATCCTTCCTTTTACCTAGCTTTGTCGGCTCATGGCGTGCCTCCCTCTCAGACTGAATTGGTGGGTGCCAATCAAAATCTAAAACATCAGAAGGAAGGGGGCTTGAAGAAGAAGTTGTACTAGCCCTCCTTTTCCATGCTGGGGATCTGGAAGGCAATGGATCATCAGGAGTGGCTTGCTCGGCTGATACCTCCGCAGGAATCTTAATTTCCTGATGTGCCGCTACTTCTGGAGGAACAAGTATTGTGGGCAGTTGTGCCTCTCCTTGTGCCTCTCCTTGTGCCTCTCCTTGCGCCTCTCCTTGCGCCTCTCCTTGCGCCTCTCCTTGCGCCTCTCCTTGCGCCTCTCCTTGTTGCACCTGTGGTTGTCGTTGCGGATGTGGTTGAACCCTCGTCGGGTGAGTTACACCCTGCGTTGATTGGATGCTACTTTGCGATGAGTCAACGCCAACATCACTGGTTGATGGTGAAAGAGCAATGAAAGTGGCTGCCTCTGCAGCACTCAGGGGCTTGGGCCTAACTTGACATGGTGGCACTGAGACCAATGAAGCGGAGGTGCTGCTCCCAGCTTGGTCCCCGGCGGACACCGCTGCTGCAGGCGTAGTTATTTTTTCCAAAAAAAAGTGTTGGTCGGCACACCAGTCTCCTTGGTTAGTGGCGCCACTTGCTTCATCCATGCCCTAAATGATGTTTAAATTCAAGAGACCCCACAGGAAGACTTGGTCCATGCACCACTGGGTACCCCTGGGCATAATGGATGAAAGCAAGGCAGACTGGGTGTAGGCCTATGGCACAAACCACACTGCCTGGCTTCAAAATGGCCCCTAGACCCCCACCCACATGGCCAGGCCCTGGACCAGGCCTCAAAATGGCCTCCACCCACATGGCCAGGCCCTGGACCAGGCCCCAACAACACCCAAAAAATCAAAATACACACAAAAATCACCCCAATCCAATGTAATCCATGAACTAAATTATGTTTAAATTCAAGATCCCCACAGAAATACTTGGTCCATGCACCACTGAGTACCCCAGGGCATAATGGATTAAAGCAAGGCAGACTGGGTACAGACCTATGGCACAAAGCACACTGCCTGGGTTCAAAATGGCCCCTAGACCCCCACACACATGGCCAGGCCCTGGACCAGGCCTCAAAATGGCCCCCACCCACATGACCAGGCCCTGGACTAGGCCCTAACAACACCCAAAACATCAAAATACACACAGAATTCACCCCAATCAAATGCCATCAATGCCCTAAATGATGTTTAAATTCAAGTGACCCAACAGAAAGACTTGGTCCATGCACCACTGAGTACCCCTGGGCATAATGGATGAAAGCGAGGCAGACTGGGTGCAGGCCTATGGCACAAAGCACACTGCCTGGCTTCAAAATGGCCCTTAGACCCCCACCCACAATGCCAGGCCCTGGACCAGGCCTCAAAATGGCCCCCACCCACATGGCCAGGCCCTGGACCAGGCCCCAACAACACACAAAAAATCAAAATACACACAAAAATCACCCCAATCCAATGCCATCCATGCCCTAAATGATGTTTAAATTCAAGAGACCCCACACAAAGACTTGGTCCATGCACCACTGAGTACCCCTGGGCATAATGGATGAAAGCAAGGCAGACTGGGTGCAGGCCTATGGCACAAAGCACACTGTCTGGCTTCAAAATGGCCCCTAGACCCGCACCCACATGGCTAGGCCCTGGACCAGGCATCAAAATGGCCCCCAACCACATGGCCAGGCCCTGGACCAGGCCCCAACAACACCCCAAAAATTGAAATACACACACAAATCACCACAATCCAATGCCATCCATGCCCTAAATGATGTTTAAATTCAAGGGACCCCAAAGAAAGACTTGGTCCATGCACCACTGAGTACCCCTGGGCATAATGGATGAAAGCAATGCCATCCATGCCCTCAACAATGTTTAAATTCAACAAAACTCACAGAAACAGTTATATCATGCACCCATGACTAACCCTGGGCCTACTGGATACTGTGGCTACCCACAATATATTTTTTCTAAAGTTGTGAAAAAGTTTATAAACTGTAGTTGCAGCAACTGCAATGCCCCAAACAAACAACACATACTTACTTGTAAAATCTCAAATCCAAAAGTGATCCAAACAAAAAGTCCTCAAATACAAATATCCAGCAGCGGCCACAAAGAGTAATCCTTCTAGCTCCAGATCCAAATTAAAAGTTACCAGGCATGGCAAAGCACTGGGAGGAGCCTAATGGACAGGAACAGGAAGTTTGAGACTCTGGGGCACTTCCTTCCTCCCACCCCACTTCCCCAAAAATGGACTCCTTGCACAAAAAAGTTCAGCCAAATGTCAATCTGAGGAGTTATTCTGATTCAAATCATCATTTTCAGAAGGTTTATGCTGCCAGCAATAGATTTCTTGTGCAGAATTGCAATTTTTGCGACTTCGGGAAAGCGAGCTGTGCAAATCTCCCGCCTGATGTCAGCTGCGCGTCGCATCTACTTATTCGCTATTGTTTACTCCCGCGATGCGTGATCGCGGGCCCTTATGAGGTATTCTCGTTCTCGCAGTGCAAGAAGGCGGCACTCCATGATGCACTCGCGGTCGAAAAGTCTCGCGCGATTGCGCATCCAAATCCAAAATGGCGCAGCACACACAAACCGGGAGGAAAACAACTCGGCGAAGTCAACGCCGAGCGCACCAGATAGAATTTTTGAAGCGCGACCAAGCAAAAACAAATTCAACAACTCGTGATTTGTGAATTGTTTGGCAATTTCACGCGATTCGCGGACCGCGAAATTGCCAAAGATTTGCTAATTCCGTGAGCGGAACGAATTTCAGCCCATGCTTAGTGGCTATATGAGTGTCTGAGTGGGTCTGTGAGTGGTTGTGTGAGTTCTGATAGGAGTGGGAAGTAAATTCTGCTCCGCTGGCGGAGTTTGCAGAGTTTTGCTACTCAGCTCTCTGCTTGGAACACAGAGTTCAGCAAAAACTCCAACAATCGCTTGTAGAGCAAAGCTTACCAGCACACTCACCCCTAGACTTCCTCCCCTAAGCAGTAGTGTGTGCCAGGAGGCCCCTTTCAAGAGTCGTTGAGAAAGGGGGCAGACTTCCAATGAGTTCTCAGCAATCCTGCTGTGGGAGACTTAATTCTGACAACAATAGGGGTTCGTAGACTCAAACAAACCTCAGCATCCAAGGGGACTTCAACCCCCAAACAGTAGTGCACCAAGAGGCCCCTTTGCAGAGTGGTTGAGAAAGGGGGAGGGGTCTCTGATGAGGTACCAGCAATCCCGCTGTGGGGAACTTACTAGTGGCACCAACAGGGGTCCCTGGCCCCAAAAGATCCTCATCAGCCACGGGGACTTCATTCCCCAATCAGCACTGTGCCAGGATGCCCCTTTGTGGAGTGGTTGAGAAAGAGGGTGGGGCAATACCACTGTGGGGGACTTACTTCTGGGACCAAAAAGGGTTCTTGGCCCCAACAACCCAAAGCAGCCAAGGGGACTTCATCTCCAACCTCTAATGAACCAGGATGCCCCATTGCAGTGTAGTTGAGAAAGGGGGTGGGGCCTCTGACGATATCTCAGCAATCCCTCTGTGGGGGCTCCCAATTATTCCTTTTTTTTAGCCCAGGGGAGTTGGTGGCTCGAGGCTCAATGATCCTCAGGAGGGGGGTCCCAGGCCCCCCTCTCCATATTTAAAAAAAATGCCCAAGGGACCGAGCCCACCCGGGGCTGTATTCAAAAAAAGGCACAGGAGCCCACATTTTTTTTTTAAGTTTGCCATGGATTCAACACTGCATCACATTTTTACAGCAAAAGTTTTTTTAAAGGTGTTTTTGGGACCAGTTGGGGTCCTTCTGGGACACCATGACCAGAGCTAAAGAGTAAGGGAATTCCTACTCTGCCCTCTTTTCGTTTGTTAAAATTGTTTGGGTGGCGTGTCTAAAGATGTCTGCAAGCACTTCCTGGTTAAATTGTTAACAGCCAATCAGATCTCAGCGCGAGATTTGGAGGGTTCGCGAATGCTTTGTGTTCCTATAAATACAAATTCGGATTTTTATTAATACTTTAAAAATCACTGCATAGATTTGCACCAATTCACAAAAAGGTCACTTTCTGGACTAAAAGCTAAATTTCTGCCAAATTTGATGCAATTCCATTCAGCAGTTTCGACTGTAGTTGTGTCTAAAATCCCTATTGAAGACTGCATGGGTAAAACCTGTTTTGGGGCCTCCCTTTTTCTTGGCCCCCAAATTACCCCAAAACTTTTCAAAAATTAGCCGAACTGACTCATTACTAGTTTTAAAAATTCCATGAAGATTTGTCAAATGGTGCCAAAGTTATTGGCAAAAACACCCCTCTTTTCCTATGGAAACTGGGTCCTAACTATAGCTACCAACTTATGACCACCAGTAGGTAATATGGATAGATAGATAGATAGATAGATAGATAGATAGATAGATAGATAGATAGATAGATAGATAGATAGATAGATAGATAGATAGATAGATAGATAGAAAGATAGATAGATAGATAGATGGATAGATATATAGATAGATAGATAGATAAATAGATGGATAGACAGATAGATACATAGAGTCTTCGGCCCCGGTTACGATGTCATGAGGAAAGGCTCTGAATGGCATTCGATTTGTTAGAACCCGATTCGGAAGCCTTATTTCTGATCGAATCAGTCACCTTTCCGGATGACTGAGTATGATGCAAGGAAGCCGTCTGGACTGTCCGAATTGGTTCCGAACGGGATTCAGGCAACCCGAGTCATTCATAGCCAAATCATACAGCCCAACGGACATGGTTTCCAACCGAGCGAGTACAATGACCTATTCGGACAGCCATTCCAAATCGGTTTGGCTGAGATGAAACAGCTGTGGAAATCAAATTTCAGGGTCCATAGCAGGCTACCCTTCACCCATGGCCCTGCCAATCGGGGCTTAGGGGGTACCCATGGGTCTCCCCTACCCATGCATACACAGTATGGCAGGCACCATGGGGTGCCCGCCACAGGGTGCACAACTTTCCTCAACCACCCCTTTTTTCAATGGGAGCCTGTGTTTACGTTCAGAACACAGACTCCCATTGAAGTCAATGGGAGTCCATCCGATTCATAACTGGATGCAAACTGATGCATCCAAATGGGAAACATCCTTTACAACGCAACGTTTACCACGCAGTGCCTTTACGACGCAACTTTTACAACGCAAACCATTGCAACGCATTGCACTGGGGGGCGCTCTAGGATATAGAATAGATTTAATTTACTATCCAACACCTTCCCTAGTGTCCACGGGGACTGGAGTTGGAATAGTAAATTAAACTATTCACTATCCAGCACTCTAAAGCGCTACGCGTTGTAAAGGCATGCGTTGTAAAAACCACGTTGTAAAGGCATACGTGGTAAAAGCATGCAATGTAATGTCATCCATCCATCCAAATCTCTCGGTCGGACTCCCCCAATCTGAGTTGTTAGGAAAGCATTCCAGAACCAATACGGTTAGAATGCTTTACTGACGACATCACAATCGGCCCCTTAATGGCTAACACATGCTAGTATAGTAGAATGTGTACATGGCTACAGGGCCGGACTGACTACCGGGGGTTATGGTGTGCTGCCAAGCTGGGGGCCGATTTTGTCGATGGGGGTGTGTGTGTGCTTAAAACCATTTGTTTTGCTTTGTTATTTAGAAGCACTCGCAGGTCCCCATCAACAAAATCAGCCCCCAGTGCAATGAAATCCGCCCCGAACTTGAGAGCACACCAAAACACCTGGTAGCCAGCCCTGCCCTGCATGGCTGTATTGCATTCGTTAGCACATTAAAGCTTGTCCTTTTGGCTTTCCCAATGGTTGTTTTGATCTTAGCTCGGCTCTACAGTGCAGCTTATAGTCGTATTTTTCTGAGAGAATTACACCGCTGTTATTCTGATCATGGGTGTGTCAGAGCTATTATATGAGACTGGTCTGATTAAAAACGGTCACATCACTTTGAAGCTTTGACAGAAGTGGCTTAGAGTCTGTCGTTTTGTAGTGGCCCAGCTCAGATAACCACCTTCTTTCTTTCCTCTATAATACTCCTGCAGAAAAACAAAATGCATCTAAAATATGTGTGCATCGTTCATTTGTCATCTTGTTTTCATATATAAACATTAATCTATTGAAATACCGGAATTTCTGGAGGTCCGAAAACTCTTCTCTCCCAGCACAGTCATCTGAACTGGCCTGAGAAAAATAGGCTTGGATTACTTGCCAGAGATCTTAAGTTTATTGCTGGCCTTGAGAGCCGGTATTCAAGCTACGTAGGAAGAAAAGAAAGATATCACACAATAAAATGGGCGTGTTTGGGAAGTAGAAAAGGGAGCACGAGAACAGCAGGTTTCCAATATTTGGGAAAAAGTCTAAACGGCAGAGTGGTAAAGATAAAGTGTTAAAGTGCAAGTAGTAGTAGAAGAATTACTAAAACAGAGACACAGTCTTCTGGCTCACATCACAAGATAAGTAAGAGGCAAAAATATTCTTTATGAAGCTCTCTAATATAACAGCCTAAATGGAAGATAAAATATGCTGCTGTTGTGAAACCTCTCAGAGGTTATTGATGACATGGACAAATGGAACTAAATAAAAACAAAAAAAGCAGAGAAAAATAGATGCTGCACTTGTGCAGATATAATATTCTACTACTTTAGGAAAGTGTGGGTCTGCTGCCACAAAAAGACTATTTATGTGTTTTCCTAGTCTGCCGTGGTCTCCTGAAACTTTTACCAAACGTACAGGTCATTGCACAATCCCCAGCAGACCTCTGATGTTGTGCAAGCCTACTTCATTTATCTTCTTACGGCCTAATTACGATTTGCCAATTACTTGGGAGAGAATACAGGACCGGATTAATGCCAATACTGATAGGTACAATATTTATCTGATGCGGAATTACTTTCCCATTGCAGATGCTGTTGTTCAGAATACGGTATAACACAGTAAAATCACATGCCCCAACCGGCGTAGTTAGGCCCAGGGAACAAAATATAAGTGGCCCGTGTTAACGAACCAGTAAGTTAAAAGGTAGCCCACATTTGCGAATCATTCCGGTTTTGAACTTGTAAATGCATGCCTTATGAGTAATTTCAGTAGCGGCTCCTGGAGGGATTGCTGTGGGTGGTGGGGCGGGGCGGGGCGATGGAGGAGTAGGGTGGGGGTAGTAAACTACAGCATACGGCCAAACAGAGGTAGGTAAACAAATAAATAAATAAAATGAATTTCATTGCACCCGCTGCATTGCCAAATGAGATGCAGTGCACGCAACTAAATTAATTTTATTTATTTATTTGTTTACTTACCTCTGTTCGGTCGTATGCTGTAGTTTACTATCCCCTACCCTGCTCCTCCCCGCCCCACCGCCCCACAGCACTCCCTCCAGGAGCAGCTACTGAGTATTTTGCAAGGTATGGGAGACTGCATGCGTTTGTGTTGATGCAGGAAATGTTTTTGTTTTAATATCTGAGAAATCAACAGTAAAAACCGGCCCATCTGGCCATAGAAAAGGCCCACAAACAGAAAATAAAAATTGCCCACACACTGATCTTTGAGACCAGTCCATAAGGCACTAGAAACGCAAACTAAAGTATGTGAATTGTTTTTGATGCACAAATTCCACCATATTTTATCTGGCAAACTTTGTATGTGGGGAAAACAGTAATATTACCACGCCAGTTGTAATTCCAGAATAGGTGCAAACTCCAAATTGTGCCTGAATTTGGATTTCGGACCTGCCTGTAAATTGCGCCTTTAACTTTACTTTATCCTTTGATCTATCATTTCTTATTGGACCTCAAGTCAGGAATAGATGAATGATTACAAGAAAATGTATGTCACATATTTGCAATAATAATACAACCACTTGAATAAGAGCTAAAGAGTTTTTAATCATCCTTCTATAATTACATTGAATACACACCGCAGTAAAACTAGATAAATTATGATGACTTGGAAATTGTGTCAAAATTAATATGTAATATCTATTAAGCCTGACCGGACAACATTAATCAGAGTTTGACTTTTCTCCTATTTCTTTCCGTTCACATAGGATGATGCACAGTGGCCAGTGCCACTCTTAAAGCAAAAAGAAGACAAGAACAACATTTTAATATGTTGAGGGAGTTGTACAGGATTACTACTTCATAGTGGACACATATTGGACCCCGATGCTTATTGATTTGCATGATGTTAAGAAATAATGTGACCCTTGCAAAAAACTTTGGGCTATATGTATGAAGCTGTTTTGTGATCGCAAACACTGTGAATTGCAAAAAAACGGTGTCTGTGATTGCAAAACAGAGTATTCCTATGTATTAAAGTGTTTCGGAGCGCAAAAACGGTAATCGCAAATTTTGCGATTAGCAATTTTGTGAGGCATTGAATCTGCAAATAATTTTGCGAACTCGCAATCAGCGACATGAGTGATGCTGCTCCTGCTGGATTGGTCCTCACTCTCCAGTGAGCTGAAGGGTCCTATGCCACCTGTGGCTGCTGCCCGCAGCTGGACCACAGCATGTGTGACCTGCACCAGGCCCTTGACTACATCCTGGCAGCAGTGTGCCATCTCATGCTGCATGCTGACACAGCGACGTGCAGGCAGCAATGTGGCAGTGGACAGGCGGTTCACAGCCTTGGTGTATATGTCCAGACGGGTGTGGAGACGTTGTTTCTCCCTGTGCCTGGCTGCCGGTCTCTCTGCATCTCTGAACACAGTCCTTCCAGTGCACCAGTCATGCATATGAAACCCTCCTCATCTGGCTCATGTTGTTATTTTGTGTGGCAAACTGGCGCTGAATTGATTTTAATGCCTTTGATTGCAGGCGCTGGACTTTTAGCATGTTGCCGTCAAGCCCTGCAAACACGGTGTCTTCGGCTACAGCAGCTGTGCTTGTGGGCGCCCGTGCCCTGCGCCTGGAAGGGATTTTTGAACATAGGACGGACAGGGGACTGTGCTATGTGCTGTGCTGCATGCTGGCCCTGTTACAGGGATTGCTCGGCTGCTCCTCGTGCCCTGACTGGTCTTCAGTGTGGGATGCATCCTCCCCTTCTGCCGTTGATTCCTGTGTTTCAGGTGGTGCTGTGAATGTAAATGCACCCATTAATTTGGTGTCCTGTCTCGCATTGGTTATGCAATAAGTTTGTCAGATTTCGAGTTACATGGGTTCTATCTGTCGGTTTTTTGCCTTTCCTGAATTACTCATTCTGATTCTACCTTGCTGGTTCTCACTGCTCCACTGATTGGTGCATGTGACTACATCTCCCATAATGCATTGCTGGGTGTGCTTGTTAACATGCACTGGAATTGCATTCATGTTTAGAGCCTGGGTCTTTCCTGAGTGTGTGAGTGATGTGGTAATGTATCAGGGGAGTAATAGCATGCTTCTTACCTTGTCTGGTGTGTGGTGTGTGGGGGTTCGGAGCTGTCCAGGTCAACCACACCACTGACACTCTCCGGCTGCAGGGTGCTCTCCACCAACTCCTCAAGAGGAGTAGAGTCAGTTGCAGTGGACGTCCCACTACCGGTCTTCTTTGCCTCAGCCAGCCTTGTTGCCACCTTTTCCTTTTCTTTTGTCATTGGTGCATATCGTACCACCTTTTGCGGTGGGTGTCGCCGATGGCATTCACCTTCTCTTGTATATCAGCCAAGATTTTCCTTTTGTGTGCCTGTGGCACACGTAAGGATTGCTTCCCAAACAGGAGCTCATGGCTGACTGCCATTTCCTGTATGAGGACCTCCAGCTCCCTTTCACTGATCTTTTGCTTCCTTTTTCTGCCACTCTCCTCCTGCTGCTTCTCCTTCTCCTGTGTATCCATTTCTCCTTCTCTCAGTTGCAGTGCACAAGTGTCTCAAATCTCCTCTCAGCCTCTCACTCAGCTTCTGGCAATCAGGTGCAGCATGGGCAGTCTCACTTCCTGGTTGTGATGTCATCATGCTGCACCTGAATTGCTGATTCTCAGAATCGCAGAATAGGTATATGCATCAATATTCTGTGACTTTTTGGGAATCGCTAAAATGTTGCGATCTTTTATTTACATCGGGTTTTGCGATCGCATTTTGAGAATCGCAAATTCCGTTTTTGATACATATGGCTCCAAGTCCCACGGTCTTCAATTACTATAATTTACTTGTATTTCTGAAGTTTCCAGTTACTTAGGGCCCAATTCACGAAGGATTATGTGCATGTATATTTCAGTTTTCCATACGAAAATCTTCTTTATAAATACAAAATCAGTTTTGTTCTTTCTAAAAGTCCTTCTTGTTCTAATAAATGACACTCATTTGTAGGTTTCTGTCTGAGTGAATCTTCTCCATTAAAAATAGTGTGGACCCTCAAAGGTAGGAAATCACTCAATTTTGTGAATACCCACATATTTACACATAGGTGAGTATTCAAAGACCCGTTACGGAGTCATTCCTGTTCTGTAAACAGTCAGGTTGGTACTCCAAGGGCTGGGGTAAATCTCTTTCCAAGATTGGAAGTGATAGCGACCACACCCAAAATTGGTTGTTTTCACATGTGAACATACATATATGTGCATATTTTCACTTGAGAAAACTAAATTCTCAAAAACATGATTGTACAAATGAAAAGATATGACTGTTTGAAAAGGCCAAGACACCAACTCCCCCAGGCAGCAACTGTCGCACCCGGAATTTTCCCCATCTCAAAATTCCCATACAGTGCAACATTACAAACACTCACGAGACCCAACATACCTCCCTTCAAAACAAAACAAACCCAGTGTCATAAAATAGTGATATCCTACCTAAGGAACTGAGTAAACATTACAATCAAGATCCAAAGAATACTGCGAATAAACTGCTGACGGTGAATGCGAAAAAGCAACATTGAAATCTAACGTTACAGACATATTATACCGAATGTTAAAATACATTACATAACATAATCTTTAAATTTGAAAGGGAATGACTTAGATTGCATCGGTTTGTCATGCCAGCCTTGCTCACAATCTGATACAGGCACTTCCTCAGCATTTAAACTCTTTTGCACATGCCCAGACTTACAATCTGCAGCAATCATTACCATGCTCTTATGACAGATTTTGCCACCCTCCAACACCACCACATGGTCTCTGACCTATTTTACTCTAACTGAGGTACAACATTTTGAAGAACCCTTTAACACATTATGGGGATTTTTTTATTCTCAACCAGTCTTCTACCTTAACCAGGGGCGTACTAGATGGGGAGAATTTAGATTTTTCACAGCCTGCTGGGCAGAAAATCTGGATTTTATTAAGGACACGGAGGCTAATATTATGCAAATCTCCTTTATTACCACAGCTCAGTAGCAACAATAGAATGTAGAACATCAATGAACATTCTTAGTAGGAATAAAGTCCCTTAGAAACCATCTCCCATCCTTCTTTGTTAGGACTGCGAGGAAAGATCAACTTGAGACAAACTGGAGGATCCAAAAAACTTGAAGATCCAAAATCCATAGTTAAAATCCAGAATCCCATTATTCTGAAAGAAAAAAGTAAACATCATAAATGGGAGGGTATAACAAGGAGGTGGGATAATATTAGCCTCCGTGTCCTTAATAAAATCCAGATTTTCTGCCCAGCAGGCTGTGAAAAATCTAAATTTTATGGCACGACACGGAGGCCATATTATGCAAGTTTAAAGTGCATTAAGAACATTATCAATCACATTAGAAATTGGTTTGAAATAACATGCTCTAAACATAGTATCATTAGACCAATCTGCAGCCCTAAGGATGTCTTGTAATCCTCCTCCTAAACAGAAGGCTTTAGAGGCTGAAGCACCTCTTAAAGAATAAGCACCAAAAACAGAAATATCAACACCACTTTCATGCATGACATTCTTAACCCACCTGGCTAAAGTAGGGGAAGAGACTCCTTTATGAGGAGATCTATAAGAAATTATTAGTTGTGATTCATTCATTCTAAGATATTTAGTTCTTTTTTCATATTCCTTTAAACATTTAACCACACAAAGTCTATCATTTTCAGGGAAAAGGGGATAGAAAATTGAAGAGGATAAGGTCTTCGTTCTTTTCTTAAGGAAGAAGCAAACTCCTTCGGGTTGAAAGGCCCTACTAGTAATGTCTAAAGCCTTAACGTCAGAAGTTCTACGAAAAGACACCAGACACAATAAGACAGTAACTTTAAAAGAGATGCGTTTGAGCGATAGAGAAGAGTTATCTCCCCATGACGCTAAAGTCCTAAGAACAAGAGTGACGTCCCACAGGGTGGTATTTTTAGGGCCAGGAGGGTTTAAAACCCTCATGCTTCTCATTATCTTTTTAGTAAGAAGATTTTGTCCAACTGATGTTTCGTTAATTAAAGAATGACCGGCTGAAATTGCGGATATATAAACGTTAACAGTTCTGTAAGAGAGACCTGAAGTAAAAAAGTCCGAAAGGTAGTTGATAACATTGACTAGATCAGTTGAAACGGGATCGTAACGTCGTTGAAGGCACCAGCGAACCCATTTGTTCCATGCCAGTCTATAAGCTTTCCTTGTTCCGGGTGCCCAGGACTCTGAAATGAGTCTGAAAGCATTTGACGAAAGTCCAGGGACATTCCACTGTCTCCTGAAATCTTCCATGCCGTCAGAATTAGAAGGCCCTGCTCTATCAGGGGATGTGTATGACCTTCTGGATCTAGAAGGATTTCCGTGAAGGAAGGAATTAAAATTGGGAAATCTATGCTCATTTCTAGGATGATGGGAAACCATGCTTGGGATCTCCAGAGAGGGGCTATCACTACCATGCTCTGACTGTAACGTCGAGCGTGGAGAAGGAGACGAGGGAGCATTGAAAAAGGGGGGAAGGCATAAGGTGCTAGGTTTGTCCAGTCTTGTAGGAAGGCATCTACTTTCATGGATTGAGGGTCCGGCCTCCAACTGAAGAATTGTTTCAGTTGGGTGTTTATACGGTCTGCAAATAGATCTGTTTTGAATGGACCCCATTTCGCTTGAATGGACAGAAATACATCTCTGTTCAATTTCCAGTTGCTGGAGTCCTTGAAATTCCTGGAACACCAATCTGCAACTTCGTTTTTCAGTCCGGGAATGTGTTCCGCTACAACTGAAATACCTTTGTTCAAACAGTAGTTCCATAGGCCTTTCGCCAAGTCTGTCAGGTCTTTGGAGTGAGGGCCGCCCAGTTTGCTGAAATAGCGAACTGCAGACACATTGTCCATTCGTAAAGTTACGCAGCATTTCATTGAGTTTTGAGTAAAACAGCGAACCGCAAACGAGCCTGCTAGTAACTCTAAGCAATTGATGTGCAATTATTTTTCTTGTTGGTTCCAGCGACCCCCAATGGATAAGTTCCCGCATCTTGCACCCCAGCCTTCTAAACTCGCATCGGACTCTATTATTAGATCTGGCAGATCTCCGAAGATGGCTCTGCCATTCCAAGCTTCTAAATTTTTGAGCCACCAGAGTAGCTCGGTTTTGGATTCTTGATCTAGTGAAATTAGTTGGGAGTACGAGCCGTTGGCTCTCAGATGTCTCGGTTTCAGTCTCTGTAGAGCCCGATAATGGAGGGGACCTGGGAATATAGCTTGAATTGTGGAGGAAAGAAGGCCCAGGATTTTGGCTAGGTATCTCAGGGGAAAGACTTTCATAAGAAGTGTTTTCCTCAGTTCTTTTCTGACTTTCCTCACTTTGTCGCTGGGGAGACGGAGTTCTGTCTTTATAGTATCTACCAAGAACCCTAGGAATTGGGTCTGTTGAGAAGGAATTGTACAAGACTTTTTTAGGTTTATGATAAAACCTAGGTGTTGTAGAAGACGTGAGATCTGTATGAGAGGAGACAGTCTTTCTTGACTGTGCCATTATAAGGATATCGTCGAGATAAATGATCATCCTGATTCCCCTTTGTCTCAACCAGGATGCGATGGGTCGGAGTACTTTGGTGAAGCACCAGGGGGAGGACGAGAGGCCGAAAGGTAGGCTGCAAAATTGGTATAGGTGGCCTTGCCATGTGAATTGTAGAAACCTTTGATGAGGTTCCCAAATAGGTATCGTTAGGTAGGCGTCTTTTAGGTCGAGTCTCGTCAACCAGTCTCCTTTCCTTAACACGTCCCTTAGGAGGAGAATTCCCTCCATTTTGAAGTGTTGATAAATCACCCACTGATTTAGTTCCTTCAGATTTATCACTGGTCTTTGCTCTTTGTTTTTCTTTTCTACCAGAAATATATTGCTGAGGAACCCTGGGGAAAAAGATTCGACTATTGCGCCTTTTTTTAGGAGTTCTTGGACTTCCTGAGAGACTAGCATTTTGTCTTTGCCCGAGAATGTTATTTCTCTTGGGGCTTTCCTCTGAAAAGGAGTAGCTATAAAATCTATTTTGTAGCCCTTTACTGTATTGAGTACCCACGGGTCTTTTGTCACCAATTTCCAGTTTCCAGCAAATTGGAGTAGTCTCCCTCCCACCTTTGGAGGGGTATCTGAAGGGTCTGGTAAGGTTCTTACCTGTGGAAAAGGAGCGTTGTCTCCTCTCGCCTCTGAAGTTTCTTCCACGGGGTCTTTGTCTTTGGGGATAAAATTGTCCAAAGCTGTTGGAGTTCTTAAAGTTGAATCTGCCACCACCACGAGACATGAAGGGTCTTGAGTTTGAGTTTCCTCGGCCGGGAAAACGACCCTGCATTCTCCCGGCCCGGGTAAAAACACGATCTTGGAACACTCTCTTTATATCTTTTTGAGATTTTTGAATGGAGTTAAAGGCTCCTACGTATCTAGCCATATCTTTGATGAATTCCTCTCCAAAGAGGAAACCTTGAGTAGTTTGACCGCCATCGTTCTTAGCTAGTTCGATTAATTTAGGGTCAATTTTGAAGAGGACTCCCTTTTTTCTCTCGATAGATAAGGCGGTATTGGCATTTCCAATTAAACATATAGCCCTTTGGACCCATTCCCTCAGTTCCTTAGGGTCGACCTGTCGGTCCTCGAGATAAGCTGTTTCTGCCATCTCAAAATTTTTTGTTATAGGACCAATAGAATCTAGTAGGCGATCCTGGCAAGATCTAAGGCCCTTATCTAGTCCTTTTCTAGGGTCTCGAGAGGTTTTAGAGATAAAAGCCACCACTTTGGGGTCAAGTTCGGGGGTTGTGGTTTTTTTATTAGGTAGGGAGGGTCTAGGGCATTCAGATCGAAGTCTTGCCCTGACTTCCTGTGGAATCTCCCTCCGAAGCCAGAAAGTTAGGTAATCAGCGACGTGTTGGGAGGGGGTCCACTCGGGTGACAAAGGGTGTTTAATTAGGAGTGGGTCGAACATAGGGTCTCGAAAGGGGTCTAGTAGGGCTATGTTTTTCTCTGGGACCTTAGGTGTCCCTTCTGAGCTCCCTGTTCCTTTTTTTTGGTATTCATCTTCATCGGTGTCGAATTCAGATGAATAGGACAGGTCTATTTCAGGTTCTGAGATATCCTCGATATCCATATTAGTAGGGGGCTCTGGGCCTTCATTTTGCCCATATGGGGTGCCCGAGGCACCATTGTTGTCACCACCCCGAGGGCGTGAAGGGGCCGAGGTTGCCTTATGCTTCTTTGGATCTTTGTGATCTATACCTCCTAATGCCCTTTTTTTGGGAGCCTTTCCTTTTGCTCCGGATTGAGTACCGCTGGTAGATGGGAGGGGGGAATGTAAGGCCTCAAGCCTTTTATTAATATTTTCGTCAATTGAGTCAAGGACCTTTTCAAAGGCCTTATTGACTAGTTTCTCTAATTGACCCTCGATGTTTGGGATAGGTTCTGACATGCTTACCCGAGAAAGAGGGTAGTAATAATGATTATGGTGGAATAGGGTTAGATATTAGGCGGATCGGTAAAGGGATCTCTCGTAGTAAAAGCGCTGTGAAAAACGCTGTTGATTCTGTGAAGGGCACGTTATGTGTGTCGGTAAACTGTCACTTCGTCGACAGTAGAGTAAACCAACGTATTAAGATGGTTGTTTAATGTAAAAGAATAGGATTGCCCAAGGTCCTAAAATGGCCGCCACGCACGTTTACACGTGCGTCTTCCGTTTGTAAGCGTAATTCCTCTAATCCGGCCCCTCTCGAGTAACGTTAGCGAGGGGGCCGGCAAAGTCCGTGAAAAGAATGCAGAGCGGATTGCGAGCGGAGGCGGAGAGGTGTCTACGAGTGGAAAGGGAGCTGGGGGAATCACGGGGTGAGCCCATGTAGTTTAGATTTACACGTTGTGAGCGGCGCGTGCGTGCATCCAAACAATAACAGTGATTGGAAAGCGGTAAAAGGTATGAAACCGGTCCGAAATAGAACCGGAGGGGGACATAGTGAAAGGTGAAGAAAGATACAAGCTACCAAGGAGGTAAAGCGTAATAGGGGTACATATCTATACAAGTCTAGTGTTATATCAAAAGACAAACCCAAAGTATATGAGAATCAATAAAAAACATGTAGTAAAGTCTACAAAGGTATTATAATAATTCCTGATAATAGTACAATAAAAGGGAAAGGTCACTAGTTAAAATCACCAAGTAAGTCAGAGGATAAGGAAGAGCTACTTATCTTTCTGAGCAGCAGCAACAAAGAAGGATGGGAGATGGTTTCTAAGGGACTTTATTCCTACTAAGAATGTTCATTGATGTTCTACATTCTATTGTTGCTGCTGATGGTAGGTCTCCGAAAATGGCTTTGCCATTCCATGCTTCTAAATTCTTGAGCCACCAGAGTAGTTCGGTTTTTGACTCTTGGTCTAGGGTGATCAGTTGGGAGTACGATCCGTTGGATCTCAAGTGTCTCGATTTCAGTCTCTGTAGAGCCCGATAATGAAGGGGACCTGGGAATATAGCTTGGATTGTAGAGGAAAGAAGGCCCAGGATTTTGGCTAAATATCTCAGGGGAAAAACTCTTAGAAGAAGTGTTTTCCTCACTTCTTTTCTGACTTTCCTCACTTTCTCGCTGGGAAGACGGAGTTCTGTCTTGACAGTATCCACCATGAAACCTAGGAACTGGGTTTGTTGAGAGGGAATTGTGCAAGATTTCTTTAGGTTTATGACAAAACCCAGATGTTGTAAGAGACGTATTGTGAGGTCTGTATGGGATGAGGCAGTCTTTCTCGACTGAGCCATAATAAGGATATCGTCGAGGTAAATAATCATCCTCACTCCCCTCTGTCTCAACCAAGATGCGACGGGTCGTAGTACCTTGGTGAAACACCAGGGGGAGGCCGAAAGGCCGAAAGGAAGGCTGCAAAATTGGTATAGACGGCCTTCCCATGTAAATTGAAGGTGTTAGGAACTGGCCTAGAAGTCCTCTTTCTCCTACCATGTACACAACACCCATGTGACGGGCCGGGCGGGGTTAAAAGGGTTGTTTTCCCTGTACCCGGTGCTCGTTATCTTGAATTGTGGTTCCTGGTTCGTGCTGGGAGCTGTTTGTTGTACTAAAGGATCCTTGCTGCATTCACGAGCTCGTGGCATTTTCCCATTTTGTTGGCTCCTGTTAATCCCTGTAGGTTCCTGTTAGTCCCAAACCTTCCCCCCCCCCCCCCTTTCCTAGCTCCCCCCTGTTTTCTTGCTTCCCCTGACTTTTTGTTTAGTTTATTAGTGTTTGGGTCCCTGAGGATTAGTTGTTTGTTCGTCTTGTCTTGTTGTGTGTTAGACATCACGTTTTTTACTTTGGGGTGATTTTTATCCCGGCTGGGATTAAGAGGTGCTGGGGCTCCGGCGCTTCTTGTGGAACTTGGGTGATCCGGCTGGATTGTCCGGTTGTTCCTGCTGATTAATTATTGGTCCCGGTGACGCTAACGCTGTTCCGCACTTCCGCCTCTTGTGCAGGCTGTCCATCTCTTTGTGCGGAGGCGGAGTGCTGGTTTGGGCGTTTCCGGGTTTTGGAGAGAACACAACGGAGCGTTTGTGTTGTGCTACGAGTAGATCCTATTTTGCCCTGATTTTGATCCTATTCCAGGCGGCATGTTAGGGCGTTACAAAATTCCACAATTGTAAGGAGGTTTTTTTAGTCGTTCTAACGACTTTTTCCTCCTTTTATCATTATCCCCCATTTTGGTCTTTGGTTACCTGTGACAATTATCCCTGCCGTCCAGCCCACCCTCCCACCTTCTTTGATCCCGGACCTTTGATATTGCTCTCCTGCATAGTACTTGCTGGCTTTGGAATTATACTCCAGGACGGAGTACTCCACCCTGCGACTATTACAAGTAACGGTGGTAAGGAGGAGTGTCATAGGGTGGTGTGTGGGTGCATGAGGGGAGAAAAAGGGTTTCTTGTTTGTGTCCACATCGCTGATATCTGCTTTTTGTGTGCAGACACTGTTCCAGACTGTTCCTTGTGATAAAGTACGTGGAGTGACGTGGTCCCTGCAGTAGGACCTTTTTCCTCGGAGAGACGATCTGGGATTCCTTGTCTGTCCTTCCCTTATTCCCGCCCCCTGTCCCTTACTATTCTGTTGGCTCATGGTACTATTCATGGTATGTGCCACGGAGTGGTAGGTTCAGAGGAACGGGGCTATCTTCGCTCCTGCAGTGTATGGGCATAGCTGATCAGGAACTAACAGAATAACGAGCCCACGTAATAATTGCACTGCCTGAGCGACGATGGATGAGGACGGGGGGGCTACGGCTGGTACTACTCCCACTTTGCAAGATGTCATGGGTGCTTTGACTGCCCTTCAAAGCCAGATTCATGAGTTGCGACAAGAGAACGTGGCTATGAAGCAAGAGGTTGGGGCACTACTTAGTAGGGAAAGAGTACAGCTTAGGACTCCTCAGGCCCAGGTGATACATCCAGCCACCTTTCAATATTCTGGTGGGCAGGGGCAGGGAGCTAGTGGGGGGGTACCGGTGGCGGTTACCGTGAATACTCCGGTTCCGGTCCCTTTGGCACCACCTGAAAGATTTGTAGGGGATAGCGCCAAATTTGGCACATTCATGAATCAATGTCAACTGCACTTTATGTGCAAACCTACTGCTTTCCCAAATGATTCGGCCAAAGTGGCGTTCACAATTTCATACTTGGCTGGTACAGCGGCACAATGGGCTATACCTCTCGTAGACAGGGATGATCCGGTATTAACAAACTATCCTGCATTTAAGGAACTAATGCGTGGTTTGTTTGCAAAGCACGCCTTTATGCAGGCAAGTGACGCGGAATTGTTGAAGTTAAGACAAGGGCGCCAGGATTTATTGACATATATATCCACCTTTAATCGCTTGGTGTCAGAGACACATTGGCCCGAAGATAAGAGGACTTCTTTATTTTATCAGGGACTGTCCGAAGATCTGAAGGACATAGTCTCACAGGTCGTAGACCCCCCTACTGACTGTGCGGCTTTTATTGACCTCGTAGTTAAACTTAATCATCGCCTAGCAGAGAGACGGGGAGAGAAAAGCCGTTATCAGCCAAGGGGAGGGTTTGTGAGACCTGATCATAAGTCCTTGGGAGCAGGAGAGACAAAGAGTGTGTCTGAACCCATGGAGATAGGTGGAGTAAGGGGGCCTTTGTCTGATGAGGAGAAGAAACGAAGAAGAGAGATGGGTCTTTGTTTATACTGTGGCCAGGGGGGGCATTTTGCAAGGGAATGTCCCGTGAAACCCTCTGGAACCTCTTATGGAAAGAGAGTGGCCTGTTTGTATTATGAAGGGATGGACCATCAGTACAGTGTACTTGGAGCAGTAGATAAGGCCCCTAGGCACTTCATAATTAATGCTCATTTGGCGCTGTACAGCGGAAAAGTGCCGGTATCGGTTTTGTTGGATTCAGGGGCTACAGGCAATTTCCTTGACATTACGTTGGCTAAGAAATTGAATGTTCCATGTTGTGTAAAGGACCAGCCGGAACCTGTGCGGGCGATTGATGGCACTGAACTGACATCAGGTTCTATTACGAAAAGGACGGTACCGTTGTGTCTGGTGTGCGAGAATGGGCATTCAGAGATGGTGTGTTTTGACCTCATCGATGCTCCCTCTTTCGGGATGGTTTTGGGTGTGCCGTGGCTGCAGGAGCACAATCCCAGGATAGATTGGGTACAAAGGCTAGTGTCTCTTGATTCCTCGTATTGTTTGAAGCACTGCTATAAAGATGCAGGTGAAAAGGAGTTGTCGTTGTCCTGTGCTGCTACTGGCATGGACACAGTGCCTTTGCAATATCAGGAGTTCAGGGAGGTATTTGATGTAGAAGAGGCGCAGGGTTTGCCCCCACATAGATCATTCGATTGTAAGATCGATCTTATTCCCGGGGCACCTCTTCCGTGTAGTAGAGTTTATGCTCTCTCTGAGCCGGAGGAGTTGCACTTGAAGGTGTATCTTGATGAGATGCTACGTCAGGGGTTTATTCGTCCATCGTGTTCGCCCGTCTCTTCGGCTATCTTTTTCATCCCGAAGAAGGAAGGCACTTTGCGGGCGTGTGTGGATTACCGCACGCTAAATAAAGCCACTGTCAAGAATAAATACCCGCTTCCACTCATCCCCGTGTTACTAGATCAGCTGCGCAGTGCAAGGGTGTTCACTAAGTTGGACTTGCGTGGCGCCTACCATCTGGTGCGTGTGCGAACTGGGGATGAGTGGAAAACTGCTTTTAAAACAAAATATGGCCTTTATGAATACTGTGTGATGCCGTTCGGGCTATGTAATGCGCCGGCGGCATTCCAGTATTTCATAAATGAGGTGTTGCGGGAGTTCTTGGATCAGAGCGTGATTGTGTATCTAGATGATATACTGATCTTTTCTGAGACAGTGGCCGAGCATTACCACCATGTGGTTCAGGTTCTGCGCAAGTTGCGGGAGCACCATCTTTACGCGAAACTGTCAAAATGCCAGTTTAGTACTACTCAAGTAGAGTTTCTGGGATTTGTGGTGTCTGCTGGAGGGGTGCGGATGGATCCGCGAAAGATCGAGGCCATTATCACCTGGCCTGTTCCAACGTCCGTAAAACACATACAGGTGTTGTTGGGGTTCGCCAATTTCTACAGGCGTTTTATCTCGCACTTCTCTGACATTGTGGCTCCCCTGACACAGCTGCTACGTAAAGGGGTATCCTTTGAGTGGTCTCCAGAGGCGCAGGGGGCGTTTCGGCGGTTGTTGGGGGCATTTACATCGGCACCCGTGTTGATCCATCCAGATCCGGCTCTACCCTTTTATGTGGAGACGGACGCGTCTCTTTGTGCAGTAGGTGGAGTGCTGTCCCAGAGAGCGGCCGAGACAGGATGTATGCACCCTATCGCCTACTTCTCTAAGACCCTACTGCCTGCAGAGCGCAATTATACGGTGGCTGAAAGGGAGCTATTAGCAGTTAAGTTGTCCTTTGAGGAATGGAGGCATTATCTGTGGGGGGCACGACACACCGTTACCATCTACACGGATCATAAGAATCTTGAGTTCTTCCGTTCGGCGCGAGCCTTGACGCCACGCCAAATGCGGTGGGTTCTTTTTTTTAATGAGTTTGACTTCATCATTACGTATAGACCAGCAGCGCAGCAGGTTAAATCTGACGCCTTGTCCCGTATCCATGTGGATCCCAAAGAGCTATCTCAGGAAAAAGAGAGTAGGCCTATGATACCTGAGGACAGGATTGTTGGGGCTGTGGAAAGCGAGACGTTTACTACATTAGTTAAGCGTCAACTGCGTGAGATGGATCTTACACCCTGGTTGATTTTGCCTCAGGCATCAGTTCGGGATGGATTGTTGTATTATGAGGATCGGTTGTTTGTTCCCCCTGTTTTGAGGAGTCAGGTCATGGAGTGGTGTCATTCATCTGCCTTGGTGGCACACCCTGGAACCCCTAAGACTAAGGAGATGTGTACGAGATGGTTTTGGTGGGATTCATTGGCCAAGGATGTAAAGGGATATGTTGAGGCTTGTCCGGTATGTGCCATCAGTAAGCCTTCACATAGCAAACCATCGGGTTTGTTGCAGCCTTTGGAGGTTCCCCCTTCCCCTTGGCACACCATTAGTATGGATTTCGTGACCGATCTTCCGTCTGTTTCTGGGTTTACTGCCATATTGGTGGTGGTCGACTTGTTTACAAAGATGGCTCATTTCATTCCCCTTCCGAAGATCCCTACAGCTCGGGAAATGGCTTTGGTTTTTATGTCCTCCATTGTGCGAATCCATGGGTTGCCTTCTGCGGTCGTGACAGACAGGGGGGCTCAGTTTGTTTCACATTTTTGGAAGGAATTGTGTTCAGTGTTGCGGGTGGACGTCAGATTGTCATCCGCGTATCATCCACAATCTGACGGACAGACCGAACGCACCAATCAGACCATGGAACAGTACCTTCGGTGTTTAACGACATCACTGGCTTGTGATTGGGTTATGGCTCTTCCTATTGCTGAGTTCGCGTATAACAACAGTCAGCACTCAGCCTTGGGGATGACACCCTTTTACTGTTCATTAGGTTACCATCCCAGGGCGGTGGCAATTCAGCCTACGGGACGTGTGCCAGCCATAGATGATGTTTGTGACCGTCTGGGCAAGATATGGGCGATTGCCCGGGAGCAGTTGTTGACAGCTAAGGCTGCTATGAAGTTGCAGGCGGACAAACATCGTGTCCCTGCACCTGGGTATCAAGTTGGAGACCAGGTATGGGTAGCAACAAAGAACTTGAGGCTTGGGGGATCCCGTAAATTACAACCTAGGTATGCAGGACCGTTCCCGATCATACAGATTATAAATCCTGTTGCCATGAAATTAGCTCTGCCCGGAGATTATATGGTTCATCCAGTATTTCATACGTCCCTGTTGAAGCCCTATATACCATCTTCACAGGTCCTACCACCTCCTCCCCCTGTAATAGTGGACGGACAGAAAGAGTACGAGGTTCGGGCTATCCTGGATTCGGAAAGGCGAAAGGGGCGTCTTTTCTATTTGATAGACTGGAAAGGGTATGCCCCCGAGGACCGTACATGGGAGCCGGCTGGGGGAGTGCACTCTCCTCGCCTGATCCGTATGTTCCATCGGCAACATCCGTCTAAGCCCTGCCCAGTGGGGAGGATCGTTGGGAGGGGGTACTGTTAGGAACTGGCCTAGAAGTCCTCTTTCTCCTACCATGTACACAACACCCATGTGACGGGCCGGGCGGGGTTAAAAGGGTTGTTTTCCCTGTACCCGGTGCTCGTTATCTTGAATTGTGGTTCCTGGTTCGTGCTGGGAGCTGTTTGTTGTACTAAAGGATCCTTGCTGCATTCACGAGCTCGTGGCATTTTCCCATTTTGTTGGCTCCTGTTAATCCCTGTAGGTTCCTGTTAGTCCCAAACCTTCCCCCCCCCCCCTTTCCTAGCTCCCCCCTGTTTTCTTGCTTCCCCTGACTTTTTGTTTAGTTTATTAGTGTTTGGGTCCCTGAGGATTAGTTGTTTGTTCGTCTTGTCTTGTTGTGTGTTAGACATCACGTTTTTTACTTTGGGGTGATTTTTATCCCGGCTGGGATTAAGAGGTGCTGGGGCTCCGGCGCTTCTTGTGGAACTTGGGTGATCCGGCTGGATTGTCCGGTTGTTCCTGCTGATTAATTATTGGTCCCGGTGACGCTAACGCTGTTCCGCACTTCCGCCTCTTGTGCAGGCTGTCCATCTCTTTGTGCGGAGGCGGAGTGCTGGTTTGGGCGTTTCCGGGTTTTGGAGAGAACACAACGGAGCGTTTGTGTTGTGCTACGAGTAGATCCTATTTTGCCCTGATTTTGATCCTATTCCAGGCGGCATGTTAGGGCGTTACAAAATTCCACAATTGTAAGGAGGTTTTTTTAGTCGTTCTAACGACTTTTTCCTCCTTTTATCATTATCCCCCATTTTGGTCTTTGGTTACCTGTGACAATTATCCCTGCCGTCCAGCCCACCCTCCCACCTTCTTTGATCCCGGACCTTTGATATTGCTCTCCTGCATAGTACTTGCTGGCTTTGGAATTATACTCCAGGACGGAGTACTCCACCCTGCGACTATTACAAGTAACGGTGGTAAGGAGGAGTGTCATAGGGTGGTGTGTGGGTGCATGAGGGGAGAAAAAGGGTTTCTTGTTTGTGTCCACATCGCTGATATCTGCTTTTTGTGTGCAGACACTGTTCCAGACTGTTCCTTGTGATAAAGTACGTGGAGTGACGTGGTCCCTGCAGTAGGACCTTTTTCCTCGGAGAGACGATCTGGGATTCCTTGTCTGTCCTTCCCTTATTCCCGCCCCCTGTCCCTTACTATTCTGTTGGCTCATGGTACTATTCATGGTATGTGCCACGGAGTGGTAGGTTCAGAGGAACGGGGCTATCTTCGCTCCTGCAGTGTATGGGCATAGCTGATCAGGAACTAACAGAAGGAACCTTTGGTTGGGTTCCCAGATGGGTATCGTTAGGTATGCATCCTTTAGGTCGAGTCTCGTCAGCCAGTCTCCTTTTCTTAACACGTCCCTCAGGAGGTGAATTCCCTCCATTTTGAAGTGTTTGTAAACCACCCATTGGTTTAGTTCTTTCAGATTTATTACTGGTCTCTGTTCTTTGTTTTTCTTTTCTACCAGGAATATGTTGCTGAGGAAACCCAAGGAAGAACTCTCGACTATTGTCCGAAAATGTTATTTCTCTTGGTGTCCTTGTCTGAAAGGGGGTGTCTATAAAATCTATCTTGTAGCCCTTTACTGTATTGAGTACCCACGGGTCTTTTGTCACCAAATGCTAGTTTCCAGCAAATTGGCATAACCTTCCTCCCACCTTTGGAGGGGTATGTAAACGGTCTGGTAAGGTTCTTACCTGCGGAGAGGGAACGTTGTCTCCTCTCGCCTCTGAAGTTTCTTCCACGGGATCTTTGTCGTTGGGGATAAAATTGTCCAAAGTTGTTGGAGTTGTTGGAGTTAAATCTGCCACCGCCACGAGACATGAAGGGTCTTGAGTTCGAGTTTCCTCGGCCGGGAAAACGACCCCGCATTCTCCCGGCCCGAGTAAAAACACGATCCTGGAATACCCGCTTTATATCTTTTTGTGACTTTTGGATGGAGCTAAATGCTCCTACGTACCTAGCCATGTCTTTAATGAAATCTTCACCGAAGAGGAAGCCTTGGGTAGTTTGACCCCCATCGTTTTTTGCAAGTTCTATTAGTTTAGGATCGATTTTGAATAGGACTCCTTTCCTTCTTTCTATAGATAGGGCGGTATTGGCATTTCCAATTAGGCATATAGCCCTTTGGACCCACTCCCTTAGTTCCTTAGGATCAACCTGACGGTCCTCCAGGTAGGCTGTTTCGGCCATGTCGAAAATTTTGGTTATAGGGCCAATTGAGTCTAGTAGGCGGTCCTGGCATGACCTAAGGCCTTTGTCTAACCCTTTTCTAGGGTCTTGGGAAGATTTAGTGATAAAGGCCACTACTTTGGGGTCAAGTTCAGGGGTTGTTGTTATTTTATTGGGTAGAGAGGGTCTGGGGCACTCCGATCGGAGTCTTGCCCTGACTTCTTATGGGATTTCCCTCCGTAGCCAAAATGACAGGTAGTCAGCAACATGTTGGGAGGGAGCCCACTCGGGGGATAGAGGGTGTTTTATCAGGAGTGGGTCGAACATAGGGTCACCAAAGGGGTCTAGTAGGGTCGTATTTTTGTCTGGGACCTTAGGTGTCCCCTCTGAGCTCCCCGTTCCTCTTTTTTGGTATTCGTCTTCATCGGTGTTGAATTCCGATGAGTAGGATAGGTCTATTTCTGGGTCCGAGCTATCCTCGGTATCCATATTAGTAGGGGGCTCTGGGCCTTCATTTTGCCCACATGGGGTGCCCGAGGCACCATTTTTGTCACCACCCCGAGGGTGTGAGGGGGCGGAGGTGGCCCTGGCTTTTTTTGAATCCTTGCGATCCTTACCTCCTATTGCCCTTTTTTTGGAAGCTTTAGTTGCTCCTGTTTGGGTACCACTGGTAGAGGGGAGGGGGGAATGTAAGGCCTCAAGCCTTTTATTGATATTGTCATCAATTGAATTAAGGACCTTCTCAAAGGCCTTATTAACCAGTTTCTCTAGGTGACCCTCGATGTTGGGAATGGGTTCCGACATTTTAATTTTAATCGGAGTCAGAATCTGAGAAGGGGAGTAAATATTAGAGTATTAGGTTAATGGGCCCTGAGCTCGAAAAAAAACGCTGCTGGATCACGAAGAAAAACGTTGTCTGTGTGGATAACTGTCATCTGGTCGACGTAGACAGTCAGACCAACCCTTTAAAATGGGTGGATAATGTCAAGGCATAGGTGTTGCCCAAAGTCTTAAGATGGCCGACACGCACGCCTCGCGTTCGCGTCGGCCGTTGCCAAGGTCCGTTTCTTTAATCCGGCCCCTCTCGAGTGACGCTGGTGAGGGGGCCGGAAATATCAGAAAAATGCCGGGCGGGTGGCAATCTCGTTGCCGTAGGCTGCTCCTTGAGCGGGGAAGCGTCTCCAAGGGGAGAAGGAGTCGGCCAGTGAGCGCGGAGGTGAGCGCCGTTTGGAGGTTGGTGCGCGGTGAGCGCGTGTGGTCGCGTAGAGCGGAGGGGCTCAATCGCGTTGTGTGTGTGAGTATTGAAAAGTAAACAAGGAGGGGAGGCCGGTCCGAAATAGGACCGGAGGGGGCATTTGCGAGGGGTGTAACAGCCGATCGGCTGGGAAGGGGAAAGTGCTAGAAATGCAGTGATATAGGGCACAGCTAAAATGGCGAAATACAGTGAAATTATATATAGACTATATATAAACTATTGGTATTATCTAGGGAGGCGTTCCCACGTTAGTAGTTTCCCATATAAGGTAAATATATCAGTCACTAGACATATAGTATAAGATTAGATATCACTAAGTCTGAGAGTATAGAAGAGTTACTTATCTTTCTGAGCAGCAGCAACAAAGAAGGCTGAGAGATGGTTTCTATGGGACTTTATTCTTACTCAGAATGTTCATTGATGTTCTACATTCTATTGTTGCTACTGAGCTGTGGTAATAAAGGAGATTTGGGGTACAACATTTTGAAGAACCCTTTAACACATTATGGGGATTTTTTTATTCTCAACCAGTCTTCTACCTTAACCAGGGGCGTACTAGATGGGGAGAATTGTTTCCAATCTGATTTTTAGAACTATTTAAAAGTTTTAATCACATAAACTAAATGCATCAAAAAAGGAACACGTTGACCCAAAATACCTGGTAATTGAGGTTCAGTTGGTGGGAGCAATCCTCCGGACCCTCCTCCATTTTCGGCGTTGTTAAACTGCTTGACGGCCGCCACTTTGGGTCTATCAAGGTAAGTGGTCTAGCTGTTTGTACACAATGCAATTGAGGAGGGTATTATAATGTTAATATTTACTGGAATGATTCCTGTGTCACCACGCGACTCATGTTGTTTACCTATGTCATCTTTGCTCAGGCATTCTGGAGCATGGTTGTTCGGTTGTGGAGAATTCTCTGCAACGCAAGTATCAGCATTGAATTCTTCACAGCTGGATTGCTCCGGTCGTGAGTGCGACTATTTCTAAATAAACCTGTATTTGTACCAACTTCATCCTCGTTATTCTTCAATAACTTGGCGATGAGCGGGAACTCCTTCCTCACCCACCGCCAAGAGCCAGTTTTACTAATTCATGAGAATCGCTAAGAAGTTCCCACAACTTCAACCGCACTGGAGCAAAATCAACTTAAAATCTACAGAGACTTTGGAAATCCTAGGCTACCTGACTGCATCTTCAGAGACTCCGGAAATAAGGTTGTACGTTTATTTACCTTATTTCTTGCTTGATAATCTGTTGGCAGTTTGGCTTGAGCTCTATCCTTGTGCTTCCCAGCGCGTCCTATGAATCCTCATGCATGCGCCTCTGCTTTATTACGCAGCTAACGCCTGAAACACCCAAGCTAAACAAGCCAAATTGCTTTAAAAAGCTGTGCTCATTCGTAACCTTGGTAACAGGGTCAGGGGGCAATCTTTAAAAGCAACAAGAGCATCTTCAACTTTGACAGTGATAGGCGCGCTTTATTACAAGCCTTGCCTATTGTGCCTTCAGACTTCTCCTCAGCGATAGGTACGCTCTCCTCAATACTTGACCACTGTGCCTTTATTCATATTTACAGCGGTAGGCACGCTTTTATTATTCTGCCTATTATGTTTTCACTTTCCTCTTCAGCGATAGGCATGCTTTCCTCAAAATTTGACCACTGCACTTTTATTCATGTTGACAGCTATGGCCACTCTTTCGTCAAAATTGTATCATTGTGCCTTTTACCGGCTTACCTAAATATTTTGTCTATCGTGAGCCTCATTTATGAGCCCTTGTGTCACTTTTACGCCGCCGGTGCGTCACTTTTTGTGATACACCAGTGGCGTAAAAAATGCGCCTTCTTGCGCCATATTTACAAAGTGACGCATCTAGGTAGATGCGTCACTTTGTAAACCCCTGCGCCACATTATACCTGCACCAGGTATAATGTATGCAAGGGGGGGCGTATTGACGCAAGAAAGGGCCGTAGAAGTGACGCAGTGAAATCTATGAGATTTCACTGCGTCACTTCTAGGACGCCGTTGCGTCAAAATCTTGTGCCTGCCTGACAGCAGGCGTAAGACTGATGCAGGCCCTTTCACATGGGGCTTGCCCCATGTGAAAGGACGCATTGCTGGAGTTGCGTCACTTTTGTGACACACTCCAGCAATGCATCACTTTTGCGCTTACAGATACGTCAGAAAAACTGATGTATCTGTTACTCCTTGCGCAATGATGCGTCATAATGTAAATATAATGCATCATTGGTGTCGCAAGGAGGGTGCAGTGAAAAGTGACGCAACGCTGTTTTCACGCAGCGATGCGTCACTTTTCATAAATGAAGCCCCGTGTTTTTCCCCTTTTTCACAGCGATAAGCACGCTCCGTCCATGTTATTAAAGGAAAACATCAGTTCTAAAGAACATTTTACATTTTCATCTTTACAGAGACACTTTGTTTGTTATTTCACTTCAACCTTCTTGCACATTGTTCATAAAGTTTTCATAATTACGATCGAACACCAGCCCCGTTTCTACAAACTCCGAGAAAACCAGCCCTCAAATGGGGACAATGGTCAAAATGATTTGAAAATTACCTTGTAGCAATTGATGCTGTCAAATATTCTCCAGCACACAAAGTTGCTATTCTAAATGGCTGTCAGGGAGCGTTGCAGCACAATATGTTTTTGAAAACCTGCCGGTATTCCCTTCTCCTGCTGGTTCAGTTGAAGGTTGGGACGCATATCAAGAGGCTCTCGTGCGTTTAAACAAATAATATTCTGATGAGCGAGTATTGTTTTAGAATGCCATCATTTTTTCAAACGTAAGCAGAATATAGAGGAAAGTGTTGAAGATTACATTGCCCAACTTAGAATACTAGGATCTACGTGGGAATTTGGCGGAAGCACAGACACCTCCATAAGAGAACAATTTATTTTTTCATGTTGTTCAAAAAAAAACTTCAAGAACACTTGTTGAGTTGCAAAAATCCCAGTTTGGCGGAAACAGTAGACATTGCTAAAGGCATTGAACGAACAACAATGTCTTCAAACTTTTTACAGGAAAGTCTCTCACAACCAGGGGGCCGATTCCGATCCGGTAAAATCCCCGTCCGTACGAATCGTATCCGGAGCCGTTTCCATACGACTCGTACGGACGCCGTACGACCGGACGATTCCGATCCCGATCGGCCGACCCGGACGCGATTCGTACGGTACACGTCGATTCGTACGGAAAAGCGCACGATCACCTACACACCGTACGGCGCGTACCCCCCATGATCGCAGGGGTACGCGCCATACCCCTGTGATCATGCGGGGTACGTGCCGTACACCCAGCGTACATGGGGTACGTGCCGTACACCCACCGTACATGGGGTACGGTGCGTACCCCATGTACGCTGGGTGTACGGCACGTACCCCGCATGATCACAGGGGCACGGCGCGTACCCCTGCGATCGGGGGGGGGGCGTTCCGTACCTTTTTCGGCACGAACTCTGCGTTTGCGACTGTTTTCGGCTCCCGTAGGAAAAGGGTCGTACGGCGCGTACCCGACACGAATCGTACTTGCTGGGTCGTAAAAACCAGCCGCGAACCGTAGTGATGTCGCGTACAGCCGGTTCCGAGTGAGACTCGTACGGAGATTTGAGTCGTACGGAGTCCTGTACGACTCGTACGGAGTTTGTCACCTGGTACGGATCGTACTTCGTCGTACGTACGGGACGTCTACGGGTACGATTCGTATGGGGAAAAAACTCTCCGTACGACGATTCGGAGCGCATTTTACCAGATCGGAATCGGCCCCTAGTGTTCATATGGTTGATGAAGGTTCTACTTCTTCTACTTGTTCAATAAATTTTATAAACCAATTATCTGCTACAGATAGTCATATTGGAAATTCTCCTAATTGTTCTGCCTTTGGTAAAAGATTTTCTTCTTGTAAAAAATGTGGACATCTTTAAGCCGTCTGCAGAGGTGGCAAAAGGTTTTCCATAGTTAACAACATCGAATTTAACAAGAATTTGGAGTCGTGCTCAACCAAGCTCAATGATGTATTATTATCCATTGAATGTGATCCCGCTGATCTTTGTAAAGTCAAGGGCCCTTGGAGTGAACTATTGATTGGAACAATATCATTACAAGTAAAAGTGGACTAAGGTTCTCCTCTCACCATTTTGTCAGATTCAACATTTTATGCAAATTGGGATGGCAGCGTGACTCTTAATAAATCTGATGTCAACCCTTAGGCTTATGGTGAAAAGGACATAGACATGTTAGGGTACTTTCATTCCAAGATTGAATGTCTTGGCAGATGCACATTCACCAAAGTTTATGTTGCTCTTCATGGTAGAAACATTTTAGGTTGGTTAGACTTAGCCAAGATGGGTTTACTTCTCAAACCTGGTTCAAATCAATCCATTACTCTAGGAGATATTCCACATGATTACTATGCTTACCACGAACATGAAACCGTTAATGTTTCTGATTTGTCTGTATCAAATTATAATGTTGATAACTTACTCAGTTAATTCCCTAATGTTTTCCAGAATAAAGTTGGCACTGTGCTAGGTTTCAAGCATGAAATCCGCCTTAAGTCAAATGCTCAACGTGTTGTCCACAAGGGTTGGTCTCTTCCCCTGAGTCCAAGAGATGAATTAAAAAAGTTTGAAAAACGTATGCGATGAGGCAATCATCACACCTTGTAAGTCTTTTGAGTGGGTTTCTCCAATAGTTTTAGTGCGCAAAAAGTCAGGCGAGGTTATATTATGTGCCAACTTGGGATCTCTTAATAATGACATCATTGTGGATTGCCATCTGTTAAATTTGGGGGTCTCTAGTTGGCACAGGTAGGTATTTGTGACAAATAGGGACCCTTGCCTCTAGTCAGGGTAAGGGGGTACACTCCTAAAATAACCCATGCTCACCCCTTGGTAGCTTGCCATGAGCAGACAAGCTTACCTCAGAGGCAGTGTGTAAAGCATTTGAGAACATATAGTGATCCTGTGACAACACTACAGATGGACACCACACAGTTGTATATTAGTTATAAGTATTCTTTATATAGATTTAACACAAGACCACAAACAACAAAAATCCACAATACGGTACTTAAAATGGTAGAATTAGCTTAGTACTCTTTAGATCTTAAAATGCGACACTTTGAGTCAATGTACCTTAAGATGCAACACGCAGGGCAACAAAAGTGTTTTCAAAGATGGTGATGCGTTGATTCCTTACTGCGTTTCCCAGGCGATCTGGCGAGCAACGCCGCGTTGCGATGAAATTTTGGTGCAAAGAAATAAAGAAGTTGTTTTCTTCTTGATGCGGCATGCTTCTCCGATGTTGCAAGAAGTCTGAACTTTATGCGTCGGCTGCAGCGGCGACACCCTTGTTACATGATGCGACGACAGCGACTTTGGCAGCGACACTCTTCTCCGACGATGCGAGACGCTTCTGTTCGATGCGACAGCTGCAGCGGCGACACCTTTGTTCCATGATGCGATGACAGCGGCTTCGACGGCAGCACGCTTCTCCGTGGATGCGAGGCGCTTCTCTTGATACGGTGCAATGCGACAGCTACAGTGGCGACATACAAGATGCGACGGCAGAGGCTGCGATGGCAAGACGCTTCTTCTTCGTTGCAGGACGCTTCCAGCTCCTTGCGACACGCAGTACCTCAGAAGGCCCAAAACAGCAGCAGGCACTTCCAAAGAACTCTTGGTGAGCTAGGGGTTGAAGTCTGTTGTCCCTGAGACTTCAGCAGGAGGCAAGCTCTTCACTCAAGGCCTTTGAGATCCTTCACAAGTTGAATAAAGCACACAAAGTTCCTTTCTCCTTTCTTTGGCAGTCAGGCAACCACTGCAGGCCAATCCCCCAAGCAGCACTTCAGCTTAGGGATAGTCCCCCCTCAGTTTCTTCTGGCTCCTCTCCTCTGCAAGGGTTTCTTCTTGCTGTCCAAAAGTGATCTAAATTCTTGGGATCAGGGTCCCAATATTTATACCCCAAAGGCAGAGGGGCCTTTGCCTAATCCAAACCAGTTCTGGTCAGTCCTCGAGCACTCTATTTACATGACTCCTTCTTTCCTTTCACAGTGCAGGGCAGAAACTTCAGACGCCCCACAGGAGGTGGAGCCAGAATTGTGGAGGGAAAGCAGAGCCCTGGAGCACTCTATTGACATGACTCCTTCTCTCCTTTTACAGTGCAGGGCAGAGACATCAGATGCACCACAAGAGGTGGAGCCAGCATTGTGGAGGGAAGGCACAGCCCTATTCAGGTCCCAGGTGCGACTCCTCCATTCCATCTAGATGCAGATCTCTCTATTTACCACTGGGCTGACTCATCCTGTCTCCTGGAATCCCCAAGCCCCTGTCACTCAAACTCCAGACAAAGAATACACAACCTAGCAGTGGCAGGCTTGGATAGTTAGACAAGAAAATACCTACTTTCTAAAAGTGGTATTTTCTAACACAGAATGTTAAAATCAACTTCATAAAAGATGTACTTGATCATTCTGAGTTCAGGCATACTAAACTCGAATTTCTACCATGTTCCCTGAGTCAGTTAGGATTATAAGATGTAATAATCCAACTGACCATTCTGGCCTATGGGGAATAGGTAGCCTTGCAATAGTGAAAAAGAAAATGGTTGTAATGCACTATTAGGACATGCCGCACACACCAGAGCTTGTCCTACCTTATACTTACAATGCACCCTGCCCTTGGGCCTACAACTGGGGTGTCTGACATGAAGAAAAGGGAAGGTTTAGGGACTGGCAAGTGGGTGCACTCGCCCAGTCAGCATGGCAGTACCAGACTTCACACAGGTTCTGCAGTGGCAGACCTTAGACACACTTTTATAGGCTGCTTTTGTGGGAGGCACCAACAGTACTGCAAGCCCACCAGCAGCATTTGAATTACCAGCCCTGGGCCCTCCTGGTGCACTGTACTAGGGCCTGACAGGTAAACCAAACCAGCCAATCATGGAATCACTAATCCATACATTAATTAACAATAAGGAGCACTTGCACTGTGGCACTGGACCGCACTGGCACAGTGCCCAAAGCACCTAACACCAGCAAAAACACACGAGGCAACAACAAAAATGGAAGGGAGACCCATGCCAAGGTGCCAGGTCTAACACCATCCATTACCCAAAATACACGACCTGTTAGCTAATTTGGGTGGGGCCAAGTATTTCTCCCTATTAGACCTAAAATCCGCAGATCTCACTGTCTCCTAAGTTATAATAGTTAACCACTTTTATAACGCCATTTGGGACTTACAAATATCTGAGATTTCCTTTTGGCCTAGCCTCGACAGCTAGTATCTTCCAAAAGTTGATGGACACTATTAAAGGATATTCCCGGTGTACCAGCTTACCAGGGCGATATCTTGATATTTGCTGGTAACATCTCTGAACACGATAAAATTCTCTTCATGGTGTTAGGAGTCGTGGAATGACTGTTAGACACGACAAATTCAAGTTCAAGAATTAGATTACTTAGGTCATACCCTTTCACCTAATGGTATAATAAAACCCAAGTTTTCTCTTATAAAAGCCATTAGAGATGCCACCCCTCCCAATGAAAGGGATTCCTTGCGGTTGATGGAACAAGGTTTACCCACTAAGTGACTTGCTCATACTCAACCTCCTCGTAATAACATTAATGTACTAATTAACATGTTTTTGTCTTATTAATATTGCATTACATGACATAATAGGACACAATAGGTATCTAAGGGAAGCTTGTCAATGTGCTTTTACTAATAATAATCCATTTGCACTAAAATGGCTGCTGCTACACGGGATTTTCTACTGCGCATGTGTCTGTCATGCCCACGTGATATGCTTGGAGGGAAAACCTCTGCTTCTGCGCCATAGAACTAAAATGGCCGTTATGTGTCCTAACGTGCAAGAAGCTTGCACCACTGCCTTGCTAAGCTGTCTGTTTCACATAATCTCTAACGCAATAGTATAAAATAAAATAACGGTAGTAGAGTAGAAAGAAGTGGTATACAGTGTATTCATTTATTCTGTGTCTCAAAAACTGTTCTTTTCTATTTTTACATGATAAACTGAATGGGCCTAAACGCTTTGCTGAACTCAATCTTTGGAGAGACTGCGCCTGTGCGACAAATGTCCTCAAGCCACTGAAGCTGTAGCCTTGAATCATGGCCAAGACGGACATGGAAGTGGAGAAGAATGAATTTCTTGCCTTGACAGAGCAAGCTGAATTGATAAAATTGTTTATTAAAATAAATAAATTGTGATACATTTCACTACCGGGAGGAATAAAAAGAACATGGGTTGATAAAGTTATGGGAGGGGATGTCATGAATACATGATTGACAAGTTGCCTCTTGAAAAATATGGTGTGATGACTACTCCTCGTTCTTGTCCAATAAAATTGTGGGATTTACACATTTGCAACATTTGGGGGTGGTACACTGACCTGAAAAAGAGTATACCTAGGGTAGGCTTAGCTAGCTAGATTGTCCGACTTGTTCGAATAGCTGAGCTGTCACTGACCCAACGCACTCAATAGGTGATAGGGAGCAGAGTTGCTGGCAGAGCACTCTGTCAGAAGATTCAATAACCCAATCGGGGTTCTGGGGAGGAGATCGATGATATCGGAGTTCGACTGTTAGCTGCAGAGAGGGTTTACAACGCTGGCGCTTTGAACTTTAACTGTGATGCTGGTCTTAGCCTGTGGTGGTCCTATCCTGATCCAATTTGGTCTGTAACCTGTCCTGATTCTGGCTTGCACCTGTTCTCTTCTGCTGGCACCTGTACTTTGGGATTCTATTTCTTTGACTCAGCCTATGACCAGGGATGGTCATCATACCGAAATAGGTAACTATTAAGTGGGGGTTTGTCATTGTACTGTTTTCCCTTTTCTCTTAAAAGATTAACAACATTTTCTCTCCAAATCATTTGAAATGTTTATGTTCTAAAAATCTGCATTAGTCTAAAACATAATAAGAAATTAATTTGAGTTTTCATGTTGATAAATTACAAAAGATTTTACTTAGATAAAGATTTTAAACCTTTCTCGAGTTTGTGGTTATTTATGAAATGTTAAACGTTATTATTTCTATCTATTTCTCTCTAACTCCCTTGATCCTTTAGGACTTTAGGTATCGGTGACTTGGATTGTTAAGATAAATGGTATAAAATCCAAACGATAAAAAACCCAATTGATTAGAGTGTGTAGGTTTACCTGTTTAATATATATATAGATGTATGGGCCCAGGTGAGTATGTTGAGCAGGTGAGCCTGCGCTCTATCGCGGTCATTCCTTGGATTAGCAACATTTTATGCTAGATTTGTGCAAAACTATGCCCAAATTGTTGAACCACTGAGGGCTCTACTAAGAAAGGGAGTAAAGTTTGCCTGGTCAGACAACTTGCAAACATTCTTTGAGCAAGTAAAAAAGCTCATTAAGACTCTCCAGCCTTACATCCTTTCTTGGATGGTTTTAAGTGCTTCATTACTGTTGACGCCAGCTGTCCTGGGACAATAGGTTGCAAAAAACACAGTTGATGGACAGAATGTAGAACAATGTCATACATTCACCCCAGTACAAGGATCTGGGCCTAAATCCATCGTTTTTTTGCACTCCACACCACCCTGGGTTAGACACTGGCTATATGAAAATCAGCTCTGACCCTGTGCCTCATGGGAACAGTCCAGTCCGAACTACCAAGCCATGTCTTTCCCAGACCGGAATCAAGCATCCAAGGACCGGTTTCTGGCTATCAGCCTTCATCAGCCTGGATAGCTTGACTCCAGTGGTGTGGAGAGCCTGGGACTCACGTCTGAGCATACCCAGCCCACTCGGGGTGAAAATTGCAAAAAACACAGTTGATGGACAGAATGTAGAACAATGTCATACATTCACCCCAGTACAAGGATCTGGGCCTAAATCCATCGTTTTTTTTGCACTCCACACCACCCTGGGTTAGACACTGGCTATATGCAAATCAGCTCTGACCCTGTGCCTCATGGGAACAGTCCAGTCCGAACTACCAAGCCATGTCTTTCCCAGACCGGAATCAAGCATCCAAGGACTGGTTTCTGGCTATCAGCCTTCATCAGCCTGGATAGCTTGACTCCAGTGGTGTGGAGAGCCTGGGACTCACGTCTGAGCATACCCAGCCCACTCGGGGTGAAAATTGCAAAAAACACAGTTGATGGACAGAATGTAGAACAATGTCATACATTCACCCCAGTACAAGGATCTGGGCCTAAATCCATCATTTTTTTGCACTCCACACCACCCTGGGTTAGACACTGGCTATATGCAAATCAGCTCTGACCCTGTGCCTCATGGGAACAGTCCAGTCCGAACTACCAAGCCATGTCTTTCCCAGACCGGAATCAAGCATCCAAGGACCGGTTTCTGGCTATCAGCCTTCATCAGCCTGGATAGCTTGACTCCAGTGGTGTGGAGAGCCTGGGACTCACGTCTGAGCATACCCAGCCCACTCGGGGTGAAAATTGCAAAAAACACAGTTGATGGACAGAATGTAGAACAATGTCATACATTCACCCCAGTACAAGGATCTGGGCCTAAATCCATCGTTTTTTTGCATTCCACACCACCCTGGGTTAGACACTGGCTATATGCAAATCAGCTCTGACCCTGTGCCTCATGGGAACAGTCCAGTCCAAACTACCAAGCCATGTGTTTCCCAGACCGGAATCAAGCATCCAAGGACCGGTTTCTGGCTATCAGCCTTCATCAGCCTGGATAGCTTGACTCCAGTGGTGTGGAGAGCCTGGGACTCACGTCTGAGCATACCCATCCCACTCGGGGTGAAAATTGCAAAAAACACGGTTGATGGACAGAATGTAGAACAATGTCATACATTCACCCCAGTACAAGGATCTGGGCCTAAACCCATCGTTTTTTTGCACTCCACACCACCGTGGGTTAGACACTGGCTATCTGCAAATCAGCTCTGACCCTGTGCATCATGGGAACAGTCCAGTCCGAACTACCATGCCATGTCTTTCCCAGACCGGACTCAAGCATCCAAGGACCGGTTTCTGGCTATCAGCCTTCATCAGCCTGGATAGCTTGACTCCAGTGGGACAATAGGTGGCAGGCAAAGAACACATTGTCGCTTTTGCATCCAGAACACTTCAATTAGCTGAAACTAGGTACAGCACCATCGAGAGAGAGGCCTTGGCTTGTGTTTGGGCCATTCAGAAATTTAGGTCGTACATTTGGGGTCGTGAATTTGAGATTTACACGGATCACAAACCATTCATGCACATGCTGTCAAATAATACTTCAAACAGCTTCTGCCACACTTGTTTGATTACTTTTAAAACTTCACGAATTCCACTTCATCATTAAACACATTTCTGGGGGAAAAGTTTTTTAAGGGCTGACTGTCTGTCAAGGATGTCTTTAAATGAAACTTCTCAAATTGATGATGATGTTGAAAGCATGGTTGCAGTTATTGATGCTATCGCTGAAGGTCCACCCATTTCTGAAAGTGCGTGGAATGCAGCATATAACAATTATGCCACACTCACTAAGGTAACAGCTTTTATCTCAAACAAATGGCCTGAGTGTAGAGTTTTATCCCCAGACTTGAGATCATTTGCAAATGTATCCGAAGAACTTTCTATAGTCAATGACAAGGTCATGCGCCACAACTTACTTGTTCCACCTGAATCTTTATGTGATCTTTTAATTCGTTTGGCGCATCAAGAACATTTAGGAGTTACCAAAACATGTCAACGGATCACACAGTTTTACTGTTGGCATTCCATGGATGCCCAAGTCATAAAAATGATTGACAATTGCACAGAATACCTCCTATCTAACAAACATTGGAAGACTCTCTCCACTCCTTTGCATCCTGTATCACTTCCAGAGAGTCCCTGGGATAAAGTGGGATTAGAGTTTTCTGGTCCCTATGATGTCTTACCCAATGAAAACAAATATCTAATTTTATTAGTTGATTACCACACTAAGTGGCTGTACTATTGTTTCTGCAGTGGAGCTACAACTGAAAATGCTATAAATTTTCTGCAAACTGTATTTGACGTGGAAGGTTTTCTCAAAATGATTGTGACTGACAAAGGAACACATTTTGTTTCACAAAAAAGTGTTCTTTTCTCAAAATGCATCATATCTCGCACTTTAAAGTTGCTTTGTACTCTCCCTCCTGTAATGATTTGGTTGAGAGAGGAAACTGAATAATTACGGAAGGTATACAAACTGCAATTTCCACCAGAAGAGACCCCTTAGCTTTTGTACATGACAAAATCTGGGCATACAACACTACCCCACATGCTATCACTGGTATTGCACCATTTACTCTGCTTAGGAAAAGAAAAGTCCATACACTTCTGAATCCCAGTTGGTTGCATAAATATTGTAGTTCCACATATGGATCTACCCCTCTTCAAGAACATGTAAAACTAAATCAAGATTCCATGAAAGCACCCTTTGATGCTGGTAAACATTCTCTGGACCAACCCTTACAAAAAGGGGATTGCGTTCTCATTAAAAACCTGAGAAAGGTGATTAAAGGCAATTCAAAGTTTTCTTCACCAACATTAGTAACACAAGTGACTAGAGGTTCTGCTCTACTTGATAACAAGGGATGGTGGAACAAGAGAGCACTTGTCAAGATTTCTCCTCTTCAGGCTGATGTTATCAGTAAACATTACTACCTACCTTGGCGTCAGAACATCGTGACTGGTTTGATTTGTGTCATGAGAAAGAGTCTACCTCTATCTGTGTTTTGGAACAAGTTGTTTTGCAAACTACACAACCTATTATTACTGATAATAGTGATTTGTCCGAGGCATCTGTCAAGAGGGCCTCACAACTTAGACAAATGTCTTGTAATTTGAGAGATTATGTTTTAGAACATGTTCTTTTGGATTTCATTACATTGCACTTGCAGTTTTCTGTTCATTCACACAAGATGTCTACCTATCTATGCTTATGTTTCACTTTCTTATTTATTGTTCTTTTGTTGCCCTTCAAAGAGAGGAAGATGTTATAATGTTACTATTTAGTGTAATGAGTCGCATGTCACCACGCGACTCTTGTTGTTTACCTATGTTATCTTTGCTCAGGCATTCTAGAGCGTGGTTGTTCGGTTATGGAGAATTCTCTGCAACGCCAGTATCAGAGTTGGATTCTTAACAGCTGGATGGCTCTGTTAAACCTGTATTTTTACCAACTTCATCCTTGTTATTCTTCAATAGAGGCCTACAAAAAAAGCAAAGTGGCACGACAGCGCAGTTCGCTATCAGACAGGAATTTAAAATGTTTATGAAATGTCCCTGAATTTGTACTAAGCTAAGTGAACTGAAAGGAATTAGGAATTGCACAATAATCAAGGGGCACAATAGATGGGATGAATTGTTTTTAAGCAGATTTGTAAAACAATTTAAAAGTTTTAATCAAATAAAGTTAATACATCGAACAAGGAACAAGTTGACCTTAAATACCTGGTAGGAAAGAGTCCTCCTGAACCTCCTGCATTTCTCTGCATCTTTAAACTGCTTGGCAGCTGACATTTTGGGGCTTTCAAAGTGAGCAGTCTAGCTGTTTATACAGAAGGCAATTGAGGGTGGGCTACAAAAATGGCATGGTGGTGAAACCGTGCCAAAGGTAAACCTATCTGCACCCGTCAGTGTACCGGAAGCGACCAGTTTCAGCCATGCTGCCAGTTTTTTGACCCATCAGACACAAGGCATGGAAAGAATTAGGTACTCTAGGAAACAACTCTATTACCTGAACCCTAAATATATCAGAACCCATAATATTAGCACAGAGCCTGAAACAGCCTCGCCCACAATGGAAAGAAACTCTGGATACTCTCAAGGCAATAGAGAAGAGAATCGAAATGTAATAATCTTAGGCTTACACTCCCTAGTAAAACATGCAGAGAAAGTAAATCTGTTATTGACCTCAGAGGATGGGGACCTAGAAAAAACATTTCCATCAGGATATAAAGCACTGGTTTATTCAAGAACAATAAAAAAGGAGGGGTTAGCAAGTATAAGAGAAATGGGCCATAACTAAACTAGAGATAGAAGAAACCCAAGGAGTAGAAATATTGGGGTTCTCTCTTAAGGAAAAAGAAGGGTCAAAGTTTCTGAACTTCTCTGCTACAGGCCTCCAAGGACCCTAAAAGAGGTCACCCAATCATTATTATATCTAACAGCGAACTTTGCCCTGACCCACAGTAACTGCATCATTCCGGGTGATATAAATATGTGGGCGAAAGAAATCCACCAAAATCATTCCAGGGCCTTTATTAAATCATTTGAAGGCCTGAACCTTTTTTATTAGGTCATAGGACCAGCTCACTTTAAGGGCACACTTTGAATATGATATTAGAATCTCCTAACCTAGTAACAGTCAAAACACCTACCCCTGTTAGCTGGTCAGACCATTATTTGATCTCATTCAGCATTAACAGTCTGGATCATAACGAAAATATAAAGGATCCTGGGACCTCACACCAAATACTGAGAAGACCCTAGATAAAACTCAGAAAATACCTGGACGAAGCCGTCTTTAACACTTCCCTGTGCTTTCAGGAGTGAAAATCAGTAGAAACAAACGACATAGAGCTGGAGAATAACATTATAAAGACAATAAATACAGAAATAACTAAATAATGTAGCTCGACTAAAGAAATATAGAAACAAACCTAAGTCCACTCCCTGGCTCAAAGAGATCCTAAAGGATCAAACAACAAAATGTAGAAGACTGAAAAGGCATTGGAAGAATTCTATTTGGAGCATATTAAAGCCCTACTAAAGTGATCCTATAAAGAATACACAGCAGAACTAAGGAAAGCTAGATCTATATTCCTCTTGATAACTATTATGGAGGCAACCAACAAATCAAAGAAAGTCTTTGATCTAGTAAAAGAGCAAACTAACTAACTAACACTGCCTCCCTAAAATAACCTATCCTTCCATCTCAAGAACTCTGCAATAATCTCTCAGAATACTTCGACAATAAAATTAACCACATTATTGCAGATATAAAGCTACAATCTAAGCTGGATCAAAAGGAAGAACGAAGTGGAAAGGACAAAAATGTAACTATAGCCCTGGAAAAAGTGGATGCACTAACAGAGAAAGAATTTAATTAGTTGCTTCAATGTCATCGGGATCACCCCTAGGCCCTATTCCCCCTAGAATATGGAAAGAGGTGTCAGACAAACTACTTCCAACACTCAGATCAATATGTAACCAATCCCTGGCTACCGGGATGTTCCAAGGGAATGGAAGAAGGCGCTGGTCACCTCCCTACTAAAAAAAACTGCCAGATACTCAAGAGCCCAACAACTACCGTCCCACATCCAGACTCCCCTTCCCTATCAAAATACTGGGGAAATATCTCAACAAGACCTTAGCATGCTTCTTAGAGAAAATTACCTACTTGAACAAGAACAGAAGGGCTTTAGACAAGCCCATCGAACATAATCTGCACTAATCATAGCATCTATTGAACTGAGGATGCAATTAGACGGTGGCCATACAACAGTCCTGGTCCTATTAGGCCTATTGGCGGCTTTAGACACCGTCAGTCATGAAATCCTGCTAACACATCTTGAAGAAATCTGAATAAACAGGGTGATGCTCAATTGTTTTCATCCTAACTCTCAGCCAGACGGCCAGAAATAAACCCACCACCTTTCATATTTGGCTACAAAAGGATGGAGCACTGAGTTCCTCAGGGCTCTTCCCTGACCCCTATCTTGTTGAATATATATCTAAGGCTGCTGCTAACCCTGATTAAATCCTTCGGGTAAAGTTCCTAAACAATGCAGATGACACCAAACTGACTATCTCATTAAATAAATCAAATACAAATCAGATAAACAACCTCCATGCCTGTCTGAAAGAGATTTCACAATTGCTTGACCAGAACATGATTAAATTCAACGGAGATAAGATAGAATTTCTCTGCTGGTCCCTGGGAGTGACACAAGAAAAACTGCCTTCCAATTTTGGCCTTGTCCAACAAAATCAGTGCCCTATCATACACACTCAGGGGCAGATTAGGATGGCGGTTAATCCGCATCCCCCAGGCCGGCGGAAGCCACCGCCGGCCTGGAGGATGCGGATTAACCGCCGCAGCCACATACAACACCCACCGCCACATAAGGATGGCGGTGGGATTGAGGTTGGACCAGCGGCGGATGGCTGGTCCGTCCGCCGCTGATCCGCGGGGTGGGGAGGGCCATTTGGTGACGGTGTCTGCAAGACACCGTCAGCCATTTAGAATGTTCACGGAGACATGCTTTTCCGCGGCGGCTTTTCCGCCGTGGAAAAGCATGTGGACTTTGGCTTTTGGGGGCCCGTTGCGGGCCCCCAGGGTGTCGGGGGGTGGGGGTTGCACATGGGGGGTACCTATGGTACCCCCCAACATTTACATGCACAAAACGGCAGGCACCGCACGGTGCCTGCCGCTTTGTGCATGTAAATGTAATTCATGCATTTTTAACATTGCGGCGGGTGCTGCTTGAAGCAGCACCCGCCGCAATGTTAAAAATACAGGATGTGACCGCCAGGGTGGCGGTCACATCCTAATTTGCACGGAGGGACCGCCGCTGCCCCTGCGGACGGTCCCTCCACCTTTGGGGTGGCGGACGGTCCTAATCTGCCCCTCAGTACGGAACTTAGGTGCCCAATTTGATGACAAATTCTCAATGGAAACATGTGTAAATAAAACAGTATGTTATGGTTTATTAAGAAGCCTAAAGAAAATCGTTCCACTGCTACCACAACCTTACAGGAGCCTGGTGGTGTAGGCCTCTATATGAGCAGGTTGGACTACTGCAATGCATTACTTTTAGGCTGTCCAGAATACCTGCACCAAAGACTCCAAAGGATCCAGGCTCTGACCGCTAAACTGGCACTAAACAAAGGGAGAAAGGACTCCGCAACCAAAGCACTGCAGGAACTTTACTGGTTTGCAGTAAAAGAGCAGTGCACATTTAAGGCCCTATCCATACTTCAGAAGACGCTACGCGGTGCAGGGCCTAAGGCCTTACAGCAGAAAGGTACGACCTATAAACCAGCGTGACAACTTAGATCATCTGACACCCGCCTGGTAGTAGCACCCCCGTTCAAAAAGAAAAGACAGGTAAGTTCAGCCTTTCAAGTAAAAGCAGCTCAACTATGGAACAGCCTGCCACTACAGCTTCGGAATAACTCAAAGCTACTGAGTGTCAGAAAGAACTTAAAAACGTGGCTATTTCCAAGGTAGAAAGGACAAATTAAATATTTTTAAATGACTAGCCCACACCTCCTTCTAACAGTTTCCCCCACAACAGCTTTGCAGCGCCAAGATGGCCGCTGGATGATAGTTGTGCATTAGAAATAGACGTTATTATTAATAATAATAATAATAATAATAATAATAATAAGTACTAGGTTTTCCTTAAAATCAAGTGGGTTTTTCAAAAATCCAAGATGAAACCGGTCTAAACCAGTGAGACGAAAACACATTAACTAGGATTGCATGTTTACCTTTTAAATCTAGTGTTAAACCTTGAGATGTAGATATCAAGTACCTTGTGGCAGACTTGGGTCACCTGATATTATAATATACCAGTACTTAAATAAAAATTAAACTTTCACAAGTTCTGCAAAAGATAATGACATGCTGACTGTGCACCAAAGACAGACTAGCTATTTAACGTTTTCAAAATGGAGTCCGAGTTCGCAACATTATAATCTGACGTGAACTTTCTTCTGAGGTGCAATACGGGAAACATCCTTCCCAACGCAACTTTTACAACGCACTACCTTTACAATGCAACTTTTATAACGCAAGTACTTTTACAACGCATGTTTTTATAACGCATGCATTTACTTTTTTTTTTTATTATTAAACAACTCCAGTGTATACAGAGATGCAAAACACAAACATAGACATAAAAAGCATATAAGATTTAAGCAACAAAAGCGCCATAATGATATATCATAAGAAAAGAGAACATAGAATATAATAAAAAGTGTGCGATTGGGTTCTTGAAATAGTAAAGGAAAAAAAAACCAAAGAGAGAACAGAGAGAGCAAGACAGGGCAATTACATACATATTATCTGCCATGATTAATTCGGTGCTCCAGGCTGAGATGGGAGACCAGATCTTATCACCCAATCGATTAGATTTCCTGCCCCTGGTGGAATAGATTGCTTTCTCATAATTATATACACCCAAAAAGCGGGTTAGCCACATTTGAAAGTTAGGCGGGTCGGGGTCTTTCCAACGTGCAGCAAGTATGATTCTATATACTGCTGTTCCAATGAAGAGAACGACTTCCTCTTCTGAGTTTAATTTTAGCGTACTATCATATCCGAGCATATATATTGTGGGGGAGTCTGGGAGTTCATGCCCAAAGACCTCTTCCCTAAATTCCCAGATCATTTTCTTAAATGTTAAAAGCTTGTCGCACTCGTAAAACATATGCAAAAGCGTAGCCGGGCCAGTGTTGCATCTAGGACAGTCATCGTTTAATCTCTTCCCCCATGCATGTAGTTTAGCTGGAGTGAAGTACCAATTGTATAACGTTTTATACAATTGTGCTTTTAAATTCGATGATAGCAACAAATTTGAGGACAATGCTAGAATCATATCAATGTCAACATCAGGGTTATCTAATTTACCAGCCCATAGGATTTCGGTGTGTTCTATATCATCTTGTAGGTTCTCAAGCAGGGAAGTGTAAATTGTGCCAATTTTAGTAGAAGATTTATTAATACTTTCATTAAGCGGTATGTTATGCCATTTAATACTGGGTAATTTAGAGCTTACAATGGTATTTATTTGAATAAATTTAAAATAGTCAGACCCGGAAATATTGAACTTGCTTTGAAGATTAAGGAAGGTTGCATGTTTGTCATTGCCTAGAAAGTCCCAGAGTGTGAAAATCCCCAGTCTTTCCCATTTAGTTGAGATTACATCATTAACATGCTGAGGGAGGAATGATGAGTGCCAAAGAGGAGTATATCGGTTAAATTTAGGTATTTGCATATGTTTTGCAGCTTTCGACCAAACTTTCCATGCACTAGAGATAGTTTTAAATCAAACCTTCTTAAAATAGCTAGGTTCTAGTTGTCTCAAGAGAAGCCCTTTGGCCTTTTTACCCAGTGCTAATTCAAAAATTGAGGGTATATCCAGTTCCTTTGTGTTTTGAGTGGGAGGGGCAGAGTTGATTAGAGGTGCCAGTTGTTGAAGAAAGGCCGCCCAAAAATAAAATAGCATATGTGGGATCGCTAGACCACCTCTGTTTTGTGGTAGGGTTAAATATTTCAAAGATCCCCTAATCTTGCCGTATTGCCAAATAAATTTGGAAATCTGAGAGTCAAGAGCTTTAATATAATTATCTTCAATTAACAAGGGGATGGCACGGAATAAATAAAGTACCTTGGGTAGGACATTCATTTTAACATAGTTCCCCCTCCCTATGATTGAAAGGTGAAGGCTATTTACTCTGTTTAAGTCTTGTTTAATAGTATTTATTAGAGGTTCATAATTGATTTTAGAGATGTTTTGAATGTCTGAGCTAATGCATACCCCTAAATATATAGCATTATTGGTTCTCCTAGGGTTGATACAATGTATATTGTCAGTACATAAAATCACTGTTTTCCCTTTATTAAGGGAGTATCCAGAATAGAATCCAAATAAGTGCGTGATTGCCTCTATCTCTATGATCGCCCCAACTGGGTCAGGTGTTAAGATTGCGACATCGTCAGCATATTCTAATACCTTGGTCTCATATATTCCTGTCATAACTGGTTTGATTCTCACATTGTCTAAAAGTTTTAATAACAAGGGATTAATGTAGAGGGCAAATAAGATTGGGGAGCGTGGGCAGCCCTGTCTGGTTCCCCTTGATATCTTGATGGAACCTGATTCGAACCCCATAATTTGTAGTTTAGTCTTTGGGTCTTTATACATCGCTTTTATTGATTTTATGAAGCTAGGCCCAAAGTTATAGTGTTCTAAAATACCCCACATGAACTCCCATGACACTCTGTCAAATGCCTTCTCGGCATCTAGGAGGATCATTGACATCTGGGCACCCGTCTCGGACATGATATCGAATAGAGAGATTGCTCTGCGTGTGTGATCCGTAGTGCTCTTCCCGGGAATAAAGCCGTGTTGCCACGGGCTAACCAGATGTTTAATGACCCTCCCTAGCCGATTAGCCATAATTTTAGCATAAAGCTTTGAGTCGGAATTAATAAGTGAAATCGGGCGATATGACGATGGAGAGTCTGTGGGTTTGCCTTTCTTAGGAAAGATGATAATATTTGTGTCTTTCCAGGAATCGGGTGAGATACCGCTCCACTGGATTCCAAGAAATAGATCTAGTAGAAGGGGCAGTATAGATTAGCCTAGAATTTTATATAGTTCGAGCGGAATTTTATCAGGGCCTGCAGCTTTGCCGGAGGATAGTTCAGCCAGAGCTAGTTTGAGTTCTATTGGTGTGATTTCCTTCTCTAGATCATTTTTCGTGATGTTATCTAGACTTCTGTCTGCGGAGGTTATAAAGTCCTTTATAAACTTTTTTGTTTCATCTCGATTGACAGTAGTATCGTTCTGATATAGTTGTTGATAATAGTGCTGAAAAACCTTGACAATATCTTCCGTTTGTGTATGTACAGGATCATTTATTCTTATATATGGGATTGTATTATAGGAGATCTTCTGTCTAGTATGTAAGGCCAATTGTTTACCCGCTCTTTCTCCATTTTCATAACAGTTTCTTTGATTGACGCTAAAGATTTCTGCAGATTTCTGAGTCAGACCCTTATTCAAATCAGTTTTAAGTATTAATATTTGACGCATTGTATCTTTTCCATCACCCCCTTGTGCTATTCGTGTTATGTGATTTGCTTCTAACCTAGCTAGCTCCCTGATCTTTTGACTGTGTTCAGTGGTATGTTGTTTTTTAACTCTTGCGACATAGCTAGCAGTTTCCCACCTAAGGGCAGCCTTAAAGCAGTCCCATACAACAATTCTGGGGGCGCTATATCGATTGATATCAAAAAAATCCTGGGCCCAGTTTCCAATAAAGTTAATATAGTCCTGATTGATCAAAAGTTTCCTGTCAAATGTCCAGGCGGAGCGTTTTCTACCGGGATATGTTAGTTCAAGCGTAAGAACAAGGGCATTGTGGTCAGAGACTAGTTTAGGGTGTTTAATAATTGTTGCTTGGCCAGAAATATCGTGTGTTGTGAATATATAGTCGATCCTGGCATATTTATTGTAGGGGTGTGAAAAATATGTGTAACCTGGGTCCCTTTGGTTTTTAAGGGTCCAAATATCAACTAGATTATAACTGTCTCTAAGTAATCTAATTGCATTAAATACTTTGGGTTTTCGGCCGGTATATTTTCTTTTTTTTGTGTCATTGAATAAGGGATCCAACGAGATATTAAAGTCTCCGCAAAACACAAGTGGTCCTGACCAGGAGGCTAGCTCTAAATCTAAGGTCTCAAAAATGGAGGGATCATCCAGGTTTGATCCATAAATTGAGCAAAGGATTAGTCCTAGGGCAAGCTCAATAATAACCCATCTGCCTTGGTCATCGGCCGCTTGAAGTATGGGTTTTCCTATAACATTTTTACCAAGTATAGCTACGCCACGGGTATTTGAAGTTTGAGTAGTGGTTGATAAAACATTATATCCCTGAATTTTTAATAAGTTTCTCTTCTCCCAGGGCAGATGAGTTTCTTGAAGACATATTATGTCGAAAGAATTATGTTTAATTATCTCATTCATTCGCCCCCGCTTGTCTCTGTCATGTAGCCCTGCAATGTTCCAGCTACATATAGTTATCTTCCCCATAATAATGTATATTTGGTACCGTTATTCAAGACGATGTGTAGGTAGTTGTTATTATGTTGAGATGTGTTCCCTACCATTGTGCATATTGCTAATAATGTAATGTTGTGGTTTTGACTTAATATTGTCTCTCTTCTTATTTCCATAGCTGGAGTTGTTTTTTTTTAGGTTTTCAACCCCTGCCCCCCCCCTTTCCCCTTCCTTCCCCTCTTCCCTCCCTCCCCCTCCCCCTCCCCCCTTGCACCCAAATAAGGCAAAAAGACTCCATTGGAGTCTAAAAAAGTGATGAAGGTGCAACACGCTATCAGGTCCCGACTAAGACTTGATATCAGAAAAAGAAATTAGAAAATATACGAGAGTATAATATACGTAGGAAATATTAATTTTAAAAAAAAGAATGTGATTGAATTATGCCCGAGCTACTGCTCTAACTGCCTAGCTGGCCAGCTCCCAAAAGAAAAAAAAAGGATCCCGCTAAACAACATCATTATTAAATCATATCAATACTACAATACTACTATTGGTTTGCTACAGAAACGTTGATTTTGCTATCAGACAAAATATAAATCTCATATCAATTAATTTCATTAATTTTCAGGAAGTGATTGTCAGAGACCCTTAGTGTGTATACATAGCTTTATAATCCCGATTAAGGCAATGTTATCGAGGATGTTATATTACTTTAAGCCATCTAGGTATTCCTTTGCTTTAATTTCAGAAACAAAGAATTTTGGCATCGATTCCGATCCGGTAAAAAGCGCTCCGAATTGCTGTTCGGAGCGTTTTTCCCCGTACGAATCGCACCTGTAGGCGTCCCCGTACGAATCAGCAAGTACGATCACAAATTAAAGCGTCACTCCGTACGACTCGTAAAAAAGACCGTACAAATCAAAAATCCATACGAATTGCAATCGGCTGACGCACCACGCAGCGTCCGTACGTAAATAGACCACGCCTTCCGAACCAGGAAGTACGATCCGTGTTGAACACACTCCGTACAACTCTTTTGCTACGAGAGCTCTAAACTACCGTAAACCCACACTCCGGCAAAACCGGCACCTGGTACACGACAAGCAGGACATGAACGCCATCGTCCGTCTCATCCCTATCCGGTACGGCCACCACCTCGTACTTAGAAACCGACGACGGCGCAGAAGGTGAGCACAACGAAGTCCAACATACCTGTACGTGTAGCCAGACGGCCACATCGCCATTGCACGATTGTAATGTCTGGGTATGTTGCGCCACACACTCCCGCACATCACTAGTGTAATACGGAGGGAGGCCGTATGTTCGTCATCGATCACGGGGTACGGTACGTCACTGCACAACAGTAGAGTAATACGTGGGCGGGGCCACCAACGTCATCGACCACGGGGTACGGAACGTCACCGCACATCAGTAGAGCAATACGGTGACATGGCGAACCTACGTCATCGACCACGGGGTACGGAACGCCACCGCACATCAGTAGAGCAATACGGTGACATGGCGAACCTACGTCATCGACCACGGGGTACGGAACGTCACCGCACATCAGTAGAGCAATACGGTGACATGGCGAACCTACGTCATCGACCACGGGGTACGGAACGTCACCGCACATCACTAGTGTAATACGGTGACAGGCCGCACCTACGTCATCGACCACGGGGTACGGAACGTCATCGCACATCAGTAGAGCAATACGGTGACATGGCGAACCTACGTCATCGACCACGGGGTACGGAACGTCACCGCACATCAGTAGAGCAATACGGTGACATGGCGAACCTACGTCATCGACCACGGGGTACGGGACGTCACCGCACATCACTAGTGTAATACGATGACAGGCCGCACCTACGTCATCGACCACGGGGTACGGAACGTCACCGCACATCAGTAGAGCAATACGGTGACATGGCGAACCTACGTCATCGACCACGGGGTACGGAACGTCACCGCACATCACTAGTGTAATACGGTGACAGGCCGCACCTACGTCATCGACCACGGGGTACGGAACGTCATCGCACATCAGTAGAGCAATACGGTGACATGGCGAACCTACGTCATCGACCACGGGGTACGGAACGTCACCACACATCAGTAGAGCAATACGGTGACATGGCGAACCTACGTCATCGACCACGGGGTACGGGACGTCACCGCACATCACTAGTGTAATACGATGACAGGCCGCACCTACGTCATCGACCACGGGGTACGGAACGTCACCGCACATCAGTAGAGCAATACGGTGACATGGCGAACCTACGTCATCGACCACGGGGTACGGAACATCACCGCACATCACTAGTGTAATACGGTGACAGGCCGCACCTACGTCATCGACCACGGGGTACGGAACGTCATCGCACATCATTAGAGCAATACGGTGACATGGCGAACCTACGTCATCGACCACGGGGTACGGAACGTCACCGCACATCAGTAGAGCAATACGGTGACATGGCGAACCTACGTCATCGACCACGGGGTACGGGACGTCACCGCACATCACTAGTGTAATACGATGACAGGCCGCACCTACGTCATCGACCACGGGGTACGGAACGTCACCGCACATCAGTAGAGCAATACGGTGACATGGCGAACCTACGTCATCGACGACGGGGTACGGAACGTCACCGCACATCACTAGTGTAATACGGTGACAGGCCGCACCTACGTCATCGACCACGGGGTACGGAACGTCACCGCACATCAGTAGAGCAATACGGTGACATGGCGAACCTACGTCATCGACCACGGGGTATGGTAAGTCACCGCACATCACCAGTGCAATAGACGCATGGGACATACGACTGCTATATCAACGTTAGTCTAACTGGTGTATAGTAAACACATCCACCACTTCCCACCACTGCCCAGCATCAGAGTGCCCACCACTGCCCAGCATCAGAGTGCCCACCACTGCCCAGCATCAGAGTGCCCACCACTTCCCACCACTGCCCAGCATCAGAGTGCCCACCACTGCCCAGCATCAGAGTGCCCACCACTGCCCAGCATCAGAGTGCCCACCACTTCCCACCACTGCCCAGCATCAGAGTGCCCACCACTTCCCACCACTGCCCAGCATCAGAGTGCCCACCACTGCCCAGCATCAGAGTGCCCACCACTTCCCACCACTGCCCAGCATCAGAGTGCCCACCACTGTCCAGCATCAGAGTGCCCACCACTTCCCACCACTGCCCAGCATCAGAGTGCCCACCACTTCCCAGCATCAGAGTGCCCACCACTGCCCAGCATCAGAGTGCCCACCACTTCCCAGCATCAGAGTGCCCACCACTGCCCAGCATCAGAGTGCCCACCACTTCCCACCACTGCCCAGCATCAGAGTGCCCACCACTGCCCAGCATCAGAGTGCCCACCACTTCCCACCACTGCCCAGCATCAGAGTGCCCACCACTGCCCAGCACCAGAGTGCCCACCACTGCCCAGCATCGGAGTGCCCACCACTTCCCAACACTGCCCAGCATCAGAGTGCCCACCACTTCCCAGCATCAGAGTGCCCACCACTGCCCAGCATCAGAGTGCCCACCACTGCCCAGCATCAGAGTGCCCACCACTTCCCACCACTGCCCAGCATCAGAGTGCCCACCACTTCCCAGCATCAGAGTGCCCACCACTTCCCACCATTGCCCAGCATCAGAGTGCCCACCACTGCCCAGCATCAGAGTGCCCACCACTGCCCAGCATCAGAGTGCCCACCACTTCCCACCACTGCCCAGCATCAGAGTGCCCACCACTTCCCAGCATCAGAGTGCCCACCACTTCCCAGCATCAGAGTGCCCACCACTGCCCAGCATCAGAGTGCCCACCACTGCCCAGCATCAGAGTGCCCACCACTTCCCACCACTGCCCAGCATCAGAGTGCCCACCACTTCCCAGCATCAGAGTGCCCACCACTTCCCAGCATCAGAGTGCCCACCACTGCCCAGCTCGTACATCAAAAACATACCATTGTCAACCTCATTACCCTCAGGAGATTAGACACATTTTAGCAGACCTAAATGTGAACATCACACCAGCTCCCAGGCACCCAGCAGTCACAGACATCATCACACAAACTCCAAATCTGAAAAGGAAAAAATTAGCTTTATTCAGCGGAATCACAAAAGAAAAGCAAATGAGAGTCCTCGCTCATTAAAGGCCAATGGCCAGTCCAATAGAGTCTCTGCAACAGTTTGTGCCTCCATGGGTGTCATCTCACCCAAACCTGCCTGCACATGGCATTTAATCAGCTGTGCTGACTATGGGGGCACCATCTGTGTAATCCTCCGACACCGCATGGACAGGAGAGGGAAGGACAGGCGGAGTGGGTGCAGGTGAAGTGGATTCATCCACACTGGTTGGGGCATCGCCGAAAGTAGATTCAAAAACCTGGCTGCACACCTCAGCCAGGGCGGAAAAACTACCACCTGAACCCGGGGACACATTGGGGGTGGAGGTACAGGGCTGTGAGTCTGTCCTACTGGGTGTGTGGATGCGTGTGTGAGGTGTCTCCCCTCTCCCTGTGGGTGTGCCTACTTGCCCTTGAGACTGTGTGCGTGGAGCTTTGAGCTTCTTATGCTGTGTGTGTGCGCTGGGTGTGTCTGACCTGTGGCGTGTGCGTGTATGCTGTGTAGGTATGTGAGAGGCAGAGGTGGATGGCTCTGAAGGAGGGGGGGGACAGATGCTGCTGGGTGTAGAGAGGTGCCGTCAGTGTTGATTCAATGGCAGCCACACTCCGACGCAGATCAGACATGGCTGATGACATGCCCCCCATGAACGACACCACCTGTGTCATCAGTTGTGTATGTCCATGTAGGACAGACAGCATGGATGTCTGACCTACTGCAATCTGCCGGAGTAGGTCCACAGTCTCAGCACTGAGGGCAGCAGGGGACACAGGGGCAGGGGCTGCGGTGCCGGGAACAAAGGAGACACGGGGGCTAGCACGGACCCTAGGCACACCAAGGACTGGGAGGTTGGAGATGGGACTGGAGGAGGGGAGGGCAGCCAAAGATGAATGAGTGACCATTGCTGCATATTCCACCCCCTCCTGAGAGTCTGACTCGGAGTCGTCGGCATGGTAAGATGTGTCAGTCACATGTCGTCCGGCCTGCAGACTCTCCTCACACTCTGTGCCACTGCCTCCCTCTGACACCTCAAAGCAGGTGGCACTGTCGGTGTGTCCCTCTGCCTGATCCGCGCCTGTGTCTCCTCCAGATTCAGATGATGATGCTGTGAGCAAGGAGAAGAATGAAAACATATCAGTCACCTGTACACATCAGACATATCAGCTGCAAATCATTTGGCCTCATTTCTCAACATGGCATGCATCATGAGTCACATGACACAGAACTCTGCATAATGACAAGTCTACTTGTGGACAAATGTCAGAGACACAACGCTCAATGTAAGGTAGGAGACAAGGTATAGGCAAGGAAAATACTTGTATGAGAGACACAATCATGATCCACTGCCTGACAACAGGATAGCTGATGATGCATCACAGTTCATTAGCCAACCCTGCCACCCAAATCAAGACCTGGTCATGTTTGATTTGCTTTGACTCTGTGCCACATTAGAAAAGTCCTGGGCGAACTGCCATGTGATGCCATCCTGGGACCTGAAACAAGTGTTCCATCACCTCACACTGCCATCACAGCTTTGTACATCCAAAGTCACATTGTGTGGCAGACCATCAATACTATGTACAAAGAACATGCAACAGATGTTGAGAATATGCACACAGGCACTGCCCAGTGGGAGTATGCAGAAGCCCAAAATATAGCACATGTACATTGTGCACCTGTAGCTAACACAAGATAATTAGAAAGTGTACCATGGACAAAGGCCACTGAGGCTGACTTGTGCATAAAACACTTGTTGAGACTCAAGAACAGTGCCACAATATGAAGAAGGGCAGACACAGTGCACATGTGGTGCTACATTTAAGGTACCAACAGGTGTCACATACCCCCCTACAACATGATGATGTGCAAAGGAAGATGCATACTGAGACACTGCACCATAGGAGTACATGTCAAAAACAAGCATTAGCCAAAGCAAACCTCTAATGTGGAGTAGGGCAAGGCATGTAAAGAAGCAGCTGCTGACAGAGGGACAATCAAATGCCAATGCATGAACTGCCTGTCTGACCACACCACTCAAACTATGGGAGTGTGACCATGCCTTGGAGCTCTTCAGGTACCATTTCACACACACATGACTACAAACAGACATGTACCTACCCCCTTCGTGCTGCTGTCCCTCCTGCAACTGCCTATGGAGGTCTGGGAACACCACTTCCAGGACCAGGAGCATGTTGGGGGTGAGGTGGCGGCTGCCGCCATGCCGGCGTGGAGCTTCCAGCTTCAGCTGGACTCGGGCGATGCGGCGGTTCCAGCACCGGATGTCCTGCCACCTCTTCTTTATGTTTCGAAGCCTCCTGCGAGGCCCCCCCTCTCTCCGGACAGCCCTGGCGATGTCCACCCAGATTTCACCCTTCTCATAGGCAGATACCTGTCACAAATGTAAAGTTACAGAACATCAGTATACCTGGTCCATGTTCCCAAGACACCCATATGTGCACAAAATACATGAGGACAACAGGGCATCGTATGCCACACACATTTGCATCATTGTCCAGGAGTATGTGGCCTGTGTGCAAACACAACTGCTTTGCATGACATTGAAATTCTACAGATGACATGAGGGCTGCAAAACACTCTTTGAGCATGGCACTCACTGAACAATATATGCTATATCTGGGTGCAATGCAGCACGTGACATGCTGTCACACACCACACTCCAACAAATAACTCTCTTGTAACAACACTGTGCACCCTGGCACTCACTCACAACAACATTGCATCTTTCCACTATTACTACACAGTGGCTATGATGTCACACACACAACAGGTGCACACTCCAAGGTATTGCACACATCACTCACCTGATCCTCTGGTCTCCCATACAGCTTGCTGAAGTTTGGCAGGAGGGCATCCAGCAGGGCCTTGTTCTCACCATCAGTGAATGCAGGTGCCCTCTCCATGTTCAGCTAATCAGGGTCCAGAGGATTCAGAGACAGCAGCTGTGGTTACCACACCAATATTGTGCAGGCAAGTGCCCTCCCACAGCCACATGCTGCCTTATATCTGTGCTGCAGAGGGTCTGTGAGTCCAAGGAGTAGTGTGTGATAGGCCACCATAATTTGCATCCTATGTTCCATCCAATCACATCACACCTAAGCCCATGACACACATATGCATGGTTTGAAAATAGAGCCAGAGCTGAACAACAACTTTCGCAACATTGTATACTTTTTCCAAACTGATTCTTCCAGGACACCTGTAGGAGTTTAAAAAAACTCCGTATCCATGACAACCTGGTTGCATTTGGAACAGTACACTAGGTGTTCCCTATGCATTTTTTAAAATTCACACCCAAGTACGGTGACATTGCCATTGCCAATGCTACACATTGAATGGTGTAACGATGCGTACACATGCACGTACCATTGGGGTACGCTTAGCTCGCGTAGAGCCGAAATGCGATAGGGAAACGATGCGTACACACGCACGTACCATTGGGGTACGCTTAGGTCGCGTAGAGCCGAAATGCGATAGGGAAACGAGGCCGACACACGCACGTACCATTGGGGTACGCTTAGGTCGCGTAGAGCCGAAATGCGATAGGGAAACGAGGCCGACACATGCACGTACCATTGGGGTACGCTTAGGTCGCGTAGAGCCGAAATGCGATAGGGAAACGAGGCCGACACACGCACATACCATTGGGGTACGCTTAGCTCGCGTAGAGCCGAAATGCGATAGGGAAACGAGGCCGACACACGCACGTACCATTGGGGTACGCTTAGGTCGCGTAGAGCCGAAATGCGATAGGGAAACGAGGCCGACACACGCACGTACCATTGGGGTACGCTTAGGTCGAGTAGAGCCGAAATGCGATAGGGAAACGATGCGTACACACGCACGTACCATTGGGGTACGCTTAGGTCGCGTAGAGCTGAAATGCGATAGGGAAACGAGGCCGACACACGCACGTACCATTGGGGTACGCTTAGCTCGCGTAGAGCCGAAATGCGATAGGGAAACGATGCGTACACACGCACGTACCATTGGGGTACATTGCGTCAGACATGGTCAAGTGAACGATTGTGTAGGCTGCGTCCCTGTCCACCTTCATGTCACCATTGGGAGAGTTACACCAGGAAATCACACAGCAGGGATGTAGTCTACACTCATGTCAACGATGTGGATGCATACATCAGCATGGCACACATACATCAGGATGTGCCAGGTGTGGCAGACATTGAAGAAGCACAGGGATTGTGACCCTGTGCCTCAGTTGATGTGTGAATAGCTTGCACAACATGTCATCAATCATGATGCACATGTGCATCACATGCATTCAACAATTTCCACCCGATTAACGTCAGCAACATGTTGCGAGGCACATGAACACTCGAATGGCCCACAATTCAGTACAGGGAACTGGCCCATGATGACAGGAACATGCCCACTGTCACAGAGGTGTAATAGCCGCACAGCATGACCCTGTGTGATCACGTCATGTGTGTGCCATGTGCGACATTGTGCATGCTGTTAGCATATGCGATGAACAGGTCAGTAACATATTACTCACCTCAGAATATCCCCACATGTCATCCTGAACATGGCAATTTCCGTAATACCGTACACTTGTGTGTTGGTGTGTAAATCCTCTGGCTCTGCAAGTGTCCTTGGCGTTGTGTGTGCCCTGATGATGTTATCTGAGTAGTCATATGTCACCTCTGCGTGCACACGTCAGGTCCTCTGTTTGTTTCTCAACACCAGCGCAGGTCCGGTCTAAGTTAAAGCTTACACATTTTGTACCCTAAATCATTGTACAAACACTTCTGAGCATTTACCTTTTATTGTCATACTCAAGACCGTGCCAATAGGGATGTCACTTACAAAGCCTGTGAGGAATGAAAACGCCTCATGTTGGTGAGTGACCCTCACCGTCTGTGTCTCCACGGTTTTCACATCAGGCACAACAACAAGAGCTACTCCAATTGCGGGGACCAGACATATGAATCCAGGTGTGATTTGTCCCACAATCCACTCAGACTCCAGCAGTTGGCACAGCACCACAATAGCTCATGGTTGGGATGTAGGACGAGTGCATGTGTGTGGGTGTGGAGACATGTGAGCCCCTTATTAGTACATAATTCCCCAGGCCTAACTCGTCAGGTAAATAAAAGAAGTCAGAGATGTGTAATTGCATTAACAAATAACCACGATGCAAGTGCAATGCTGCATGGGATTAGGGTGACAGCGACCACACGGCTCCATCAGAATTGCAGCCGTCGTAGCCAGCACCACAACCTACGGTCCCAGCCCTGCATGTGACACAGGAGGAGTAAGTGCACTTCCTCATGTCCATGATGTCCCTCACCCCGCCCACTGACTCAGCGTCAGCTTCTGGCCCACCGTACCCGTCTGGGGGCAGTAGCACCTCTGTTGATATGCCCCTGACGCCATCACTCGCTGAGTGACGGACGCAGGCGGTGCATACGTCCCAGAACCGCTGTGACAGACATGATCGGAATGTTCATCCTGGTCCCCGCTGGTTCAACTCACAACCTCACTGCCAGATCTCCCCCAGGTGTCAGCCGTGGCGCCATTCTGGGGTGGTGCTGGCCCCGATACCACACACTCTACGGCTCCGCTGTGGTAACTGTGTGGCAGAACACCGCTCTTAATGCTGCATGGGAATGTAAACATCAATGAGCTGGCCACACCTCATTACAATTGGCGCTAATGAGTATTGGGAGGGTCATGAAGACCCACTGGCACGTGAGTGTCAGTCCCAAGACCACAGTACAGGTGGACTGGGGGATGCGAGTGTTGTGGACACCTAGCCAGACACTGGTGATGTCTCAACTCAAAAGATGTATTTGGATGAGTGGGCAACGTACAGTGTTGTGTTTATGTGGGCGGTTGGAACCATGGCCCTTCATCTCCCTGTTGCTGCGGTGAGGACCAACTTGTCACTGAGGTCCTTCAACTACACTAACGCTACGCTGAGCCTCTGCAGGCCTATCTTGATGAAAGTACTGTATGTATATTGGCAAGCATGTACAGCCACGCAGCATGTTTGTCTGTAGATAGGCACGTTGTCAGACCCCCACTGCCCTACCCGGACTGACCATGTTCCCTGTCCTACCACCCCATCCCAGGAAGCATCTGCATCCAGGCCTCAAAACCACAGAACACATTCCCGTTAGCTACGCTGTAGAGGGTATCCAAGAGGTACAGGCACTACGCAAAGATGTCATCATCCTCCCTGACTCTGGGAGTGATGTTTAGCTACTTGACATCCATCTTTGCCTGCTACCCACACTCTCTGTGGGATATGTTTGTGTAACAGCTGCCAGTGTATGCGTTGTAGGCACGGGCAAAACGTGGCCACGCCCTTGTCGGATGCCAATCTACAACACTGGTTTTGTTCCGGTGTGGCCTGGATAGCCACCACTCACTGGTCAGATCGATGGCACCCAGGGAGGCTAATTAGTCCTAAGCTATGTATGTATTGAAATGTGACACTTTGCTACTGCCTACTGTTCCTTACAGATATTGGTTTACAAAAGGTAAGTAACTAGTCCTTGAAAGTTCTGTGCATCTGCTGTAGGAGCATCTATGTTGTGTCCTTGCTGTGATGGCAGGGTGACTAATGTACACACACCATGCCACGTGTGTTAATGACCCGTTCACATGTGTGATGGCATCACAGACCATCAGTGACAAATGTAATTATCATGCTGTATGATGATGGTCATGTAATTGTAACTGAAAGTACACACCGCAACATGACTAAGGCTGAGCAGTGCAAATGATGGCACATGTGGTGTGTGTGTGTATTGCAGTCAGCCGTCTGGATGTGCAGACAACCTCCTACTGACATTGACATGACGTGTCTCACTGACATGATACATTGTCATGCTCACTAAGACCTTTCCATCTGATCGTTTGTATGCATGTCACAACCATTCCACACACTACAGGTATGTTCCTTCTCCACGGAGGAGTGTGTGGGAGCTGGCATCAGTGTGTATCCCACGCCACACTCCAAATTGTCTACATTATTTGAAGCAGTGTTGCTTGTGCCATGTACATTGTTATAGTCTTAGTCATACAGCCGAAGACATTTCCTTACAATTGTGTCTTGCAGGGCACCCCCTCTGGAAAGGCCGTTGCCTGACTTGGAAGCCATGAGGGAGCGCAATTGCATCCGTCGATATCGGTTCGGCAGACAGTTGATCAAGGACCTGACGGACAAGCTTGAGGCTCACCTACAACCACGCCACAGGTATCCAACTGCACTGACACCCAAGGTAAAGGTGATGGCAGCCCTCCATTTCTTTGCCACAGGTACGTTCCAATTTACCATAGCTGATGTGGGAGGGATAACTCAGACCATGTTTAGCCGGGTATTGGGTGATGTTTTGGGAGCAATGTTGCTCCACCTTGATGAATTCATTACATTCCCTACTCCAGAAGAGTTGACAGATGTCAAGGGGGAATTCTATGCCCTGGGCCGCATGCCACATGTAATTGGTGCAATTGATGGTACACATGTTACTCTTGTCCCACCAAAGGCTCAGGAGCAAGCGTATCGCAACAGGAAACACTACCACTCGATAAATGCCCTGGTGGTGTGTCTTGCCAACATGATTATCTCACATGTTTGTGCACGTTATCCAGGATCGTGCCACGATGCTTTTATCATGAGGCATAGCAGGGTACCACAGATGATGCTGCAGCTGCACAACCACCGGGCATGTCTAGTTGGTGAGTATACACTGTGAGCTCTGTATGTCAGTATGTCACAACTTCATGATCTGCATCATATGATTCACTCTTGTACATGATGTCAATTTGCAGGAGACGCTGGATATCCAAACATGCCGTGGCTAATGACTCCGCTACGCAACCCCAGGACAGCTGCAGACCAGCGTTACAACAATGCTCATGTGAAGACCAGGCAGGTGATCGAACGGACCTTTGGACTCCTGAAGAGCCGGTTCAGGTTCCTGGACAAGACAGGCGGAGCCCTCCAATACAGCCCACGCAAGGTGTGTGACATCTTCACCGTGTGCTGCGTGCTACACAACATGACAGTGGAGAAGGCTGTGCCACTCTACCTGGATCCTGATGTGCTGGAACATCCGCCCGTTGAGGATGAAGGCCTTGGCCAGGATGCCAGTGACGAGGAGGGTGAAGATGATATCCGCGGTCACCTCATCCGCAACTTCTTTTCATGATGGTGAGTCATTTCATCTTTTATGTAAAAGATGGACTATAGAGTTGCATGGGTAGCATGCTGTGTATGCAACAGACTGTAAGCAAGATCACTTGGATGTGTGTTGTGCTGTGTCACACGTTCAGTTGTAATGCTACACACATACGTGCTATGTGTGCACTTGGAATGTACAGGTGTCATACTACATCTGGCTATTCAACAGACATTGACAAAATGACATTATACAGAACTTGACCCCTTGTGTGCCACTCTCATCCACAGCTCGCCCTGCCTGTTGTCCGTTGGGGTACATCGTGGTCATCCTGCTACTGCTCATTATGATTGCAACGTCAGCCACATCAACGGAGCATGCTTGGACATGTGGAGAAGTCAATTTGGGTAAGGACTCATATGAGGCTGTTTAGCGTTGGTATGTGTAGAAACGTGTGGTACATGTTCATGTGCATGTAGTGTCACCTTGCATACATGCTACTCCATTATGTACCTTATGACATGTATGGCCACTCCCATGACAGGATAGTCACCCCTTCTGTCATCTGTTGTACTTTGATACTCTGGTGAATGCATCAATGTGTGTAGACATTGCCACAGCAACATTGCACATACCATGGCATGACATTGTGTCAGAGGTCACAACCACGGACTCTGTGGGGGATTGCAGCCTCACTGTGTGCATTAGAATGTGACTGGATCCTCACCTCCAGCTTGTGGGCCAGTCCAGTGTGATTACCATGAAACCATGTGGTGTCGGTGTTGCCCAGTGTATGTTCCACATCTTAAGACAACTGTCCTGTGAATCAGTTAACATGGATGCATTGCCCCTTGCAGCAGTATATCATGTCACTGTCATGTCGTTACCTCAGTGCAGGTTGAGAATACTGCTACGCCAGCCTTCACAGTGAGTAGCAGTGATGTTTTGATGCACATGATGCCATGTATGTTTAGCATGACTAAGTAAAAAGTGTGAAAGATGCATATGTGAATTTTTGTGTTGCACCAGTGGAGTGCGGTCATTCACATGAATCTCTGGTCGCCGGCACCATTACTGTGCTATGGTAGGGTCTGATTATGTAGCTTGGATGGACATCACTTGCACTTAATATTTATTGTACCTGCATATCATGTTTAGCATTGTGATGCATACTTGACACACCAAAAGACTGGCTACAGAGTGCCTTCATTGCATGTCGATCATTAGCTTCCTCATCATATGTGATACTAACAGCTGTTGTGGATTTGCTCAAGTTAGCCTACATGGCCCTTATGACTAACCAATATCAGATACAGACTTTAGAGTTAGCGGTAGTTGGATTTCCATATGTTTCCATTTGTTACTGAGGTCCACCTCATCTGTGCCTGGGAATGTGTTTATACTACATAGATCTTTTTGCATGGGTGCTCACTTGTGAGCGTTACACATGACTCTAATGGATGACAGACTGTCCCAGTTTTTATGTGTCTGTGTCACAGCATCGTATCTCATGTGATGGCATGATTAATCATCATTATTTTTCACCAGTCAGTACACTTCACAGGTGTGACTGGTACAGTGTAGCTAATGAGGTTTTTGAAGTGTCTGTGACATGAGAATGTTGTCCTAATGCTTATTTGCCTCTGTTTCAGGTCTCCCTCCCAGCAGTTCCCATCCTCTCCTTCCCTCGCCTGATCACCCTTTTGTGTCTGTAGTTTGTACTCAGACCAATGGGCTATTTGGAGGTGGAACCCTTAGAGCATCACACCACTCTGAAGAAGAAAGGTACGGCCAGTCGTTGACAGCCTTGTAGGTATTCGTAATGCAGCATTACAGGTGACATCATGATTAGTGTAAATTGGACTTATTGACAATGCACATGTATGTTTGTGAAAGCTCCATGGGCTCACAATGTAAATTATCATGTTGTGCATGACGTCTGACTCCTACAGAATATTGTGCCTGCTTGGGGCTCAACACACATGTCCTTCTACTGTGCACATATACTATTTTGAACGTAGTTACCTCATGCTTGTTATGTGTGTAACTGTATATTGACCACACGCATGGGGTGGGTGAAGGCTAGAATACTATGTTGTGTGTGAGGTAGATGTCTTTGTTGGTGCAGTTTGGATTTGAACACACTAGCTCTTGTATACACCTGCTGACGCTGTGTGTCTTGTGCCCCACTTGACCGTAAGGGCCCTGATCCAGTGACTGTGATCTGTGGTGATTACTGTGCCATTTTGTTTTCAGTGATCCTGAGTGAGGCAGACACTCCTGCCTTCACATCCACATGTCACTTTGTGCATTGCGGGTGCCCTTGTGTTATGTGTTTGTTTAGCAATTAGTCACACCCCTCCTGCCGTCATGTCTTCACTCATTGCTGCAGCTGCATACACAGCCACCATGCAGCGCACACTATCCAGGAACACAGACACCTACAGGATGACCCTCCTTCCATCCATTAATAGAGCATGCTCCTGCCACCCTATACACAGACAACACCAGACATTCACCCTCGTGCTATAAAAATGCTTTGTACTCAGCCATAGCTGCTGCTATGCGTGTGTGTGCAACACATACTGGCACGACTATGCAGATTCACATGACATTGGGTCTACGTACCACCAGGTCATGTGCCGTGTCCAACACACACACACACCTTACATAGGCACAATATTGTACAGTGTTAGCTTGTCAACACCACTAGATCAGAAAACTGTTAGCTTACAGTCACGTGCCAGAACACAACATGCTCACACCACTTCAACATTGCTGTCACAGTCAGTCAAGTTGGCACATGGGACACACACCATGACCCTGTCTCTTGGGTGTGGTGTGATTTGGCCGTTCTGGGGTAGGTATTTGTCTGATGTGTGTCGTTGTTCTGTATGCGTTGCTCCCATTACAGTAGTATAGTACTTGTAGCTCCATAGGGGTAGGTCACCTAATCAGGTGTGCTTGTCTAGAGTGCTCCAGCCCATTGCCCACAGTCTGTCCTGCCACCGTTATCCTGTGCGGCATTAATCACATACACAGTAATGCATCATGCTGATGGTAGCTCACATACCTGAGGACACAGTTGTAGGTACTCCCTACATGGACTACTACTTTTGTGACACTGACATGTACTCCTCAAAGTGACTCTCCTGGGCCTGCCTGTGCTACCAGTATTGGGATTCAATCCCCCCTCCAGCATTGACTGTCCCACACAGGTGTGTCTTACCATCCATGTATGTAGTTTGTGGAAATTTCTGACCAATGTGTGTCCTCACTCAGATTCTGATCCAAGTGTGTGGATGACTGCTGTTTGTTGTATACCTTGCATTTTTGACATTTGCAGACACATATACATGTATGCTGTTTCAAAGATTACTCACCAAATGCGTATGATGTTTAGATTATTTATTGGGTGATCTTGTGCATGAAACGTGAATAGGTGCTGTACAGAAAGGGGTGGAATCCAAAATTCACAGCTGGAGATGAGATGCCTTACAGTTTCAGTCAACAGAGTCCAGGCCACAGTGCCTGACATCATTGGGCAGACTGTGACCAGCAAGTCCATGTGGGAGAGTCTCATAGGGGATGCTGTTGCACCCAGGGGCAATATGCCAGGTCCAGTGTCCTGGGAGAAGTCCATGGGCCACAGGCCCTCAACGTCTTCGCCGTGGACGACCCACCTTCCTTGGGGGACCCTCATGTGCAGGCATGGACGGTGCATGGAACGCTACTTCAGAGGGTTCCTCCTCCTCCTCCCTCTCCTGCCTCCCTGTGGCTGGTGTTGCACTTTGCCGTGATGTTGCTGGCCTTGTGACACAGGCAGGGGGCTGCATGTTGGCAGCCATCTGACGTAGCACATGGAAAATGTCCCTATGCACCATCAAGAGCTGAGCCTGGTGTGCCTCCACCCGTCCATAATGCAGGTCTTGCCTGGCTATTTGCTCTGCCGGCTGTTCTCTGACCTGGTTGAGGGCCTCCGCAAGCTGGCTTACCTCCCTGGTGTCCCGCTGGTATGCCTCAAGGATGTTTGTGAGTTCAGGCATACAGGGCCCTGCAGCTGGCTGGCCAGATTCTCGCCTCCGCCTTGCGCCACTCCCACCACCCTGACCCACACGAGCACGGCCTGCGCTTGTGGGCACATCCGATCGACGGGCCCCCCGAGTGCTGGGAGGGTGGAGGTTGTCACCAACCTCAGGGGCGCCCGACAAAGGGTGTCCCTCATTTTCAGACTGGCTCTCTTGTGAATCATGGGCAGGGCTCTGACCTGTCTGCTGGGATGTGGTGGGAATAGGTCCGGTGGTTGGCAGAGATGTAGCTGGTACAGTTGCTGCAGGGGTTTGGGATCCAGAGGAGCCAGGTTGGTTGGGGTCATCCACAGTGCGTTGAGGGACGGCGCTGCCGGTGGGGTCTGGGTCCTGCTGAGCCTGGGACTGGGATCCTTGGCCCCCCTGGCAGGGGGGGAGATCCGCACGTTGCCCTGTGTGTGGGAGAGACAGACACTGTTAAGGCAATATCAAGTGACATGTGGTTTGGTTATCCATTACCATCATCACTGATCCACAAGCTATACATTGTTAACATTGTACAGATGTGTATTTAGTGGTAGAAAAAACAATTGTACAATGGGGTATTTACATTCTTCCAATCTCTTGACAATGACTGACACAGCCATTGCTGTGTCTTGTGTTACCGGCACCACACGTGTAAAGCATTGGTAAGTTCCACGCAACATCCTGGATACGGTGAAAATTCTTATGTGTGCGTCAAGCATGCACAGAGTTTAGATGCAGCATGTTGATGTAAGAGACAGAGCATCATTATTTAGCATGTCAGCTACTACTTTGGATGTCTTTTGCTGTTCCATGCTGGCCAAACAATGCCAACACCCCTGGACCTGTACACCCACTTCTAGATCATGGCTTTAGAACTTGGCACTTCTCTAAGACGCATCACCTTGTCAATACCCATGTCCATGTTGGTACTTATGTGCATCCACAAAGGTAATGAGATGGGGCACGTGCTTTTTTAGAGAGGCACAATGGACTGGAGCTTCTGTTATGTGCATGTATGAGTTGTATGCATATTCATATGAGTACGTGTTTTGTTGTGGTACATGGCAATTGGGACAGTGTTGCAATCCAATGCCTGTCCCCAGGGGATGAGTTTCTGTAAGGGGTGTGTACAACAGGCCATGCTATTACTTTGTTTGTGAATTGCAAGCGTCCATTGTTCATGATTTGGCTGTCCCCTCATGTGGCATGCTGCCATAATCGTGGATTTGTGTTGGTGCACAGGATGTGTGACCTTGTCCTGGTGTTTGTGTTTGCAATGAGCACAGGAGGGACTTGTGCTGCCTACACCTGTGCCCATTGTGTACTACAGAGCTTTCTGAGATGTGTGTCCTGACACAGTACAGTGTTGACAGCAAATGGTGGGTGTCTTCCAGGCACATAGCAGATGTTTGCTGGTACTTGTGAAACATCCCTTAACATTCTGCTCTATGGAGTTTGTGAGGCCTGTGCAGTGCTTGTGTGCAACTGTGTGTGTGCCCCAGGGAGGTGCGTTGAGGTGACAGAGGGACGAACACTGACTGATGGAGACAGAGGGAGAGGGAGACAGAGGGAGACAGAGACAGAGGCCGACAGAGGGAGAGGGCGACTGAGGGAGAGGGAGACAGAGACAGAGGCCGACAGAGGGAGAGGGCGACCGAGGGAGAGGGAGACAGAGACAGAGGGAGACAGAGGGAGAGGGCAACCGAGGGAGAGGGCAACCGAGGGAGAGGGAGACAGAGGGAGACAGAGGGAGAGGGAGACAGAGGGAGACAGAGGGAGAGGGAGACAGAGGGAGAGGGAGACAGAGGGAGAGGGAGACAGAGGGAGAGGGAGACAGAGGGAGACAGAGGGAGAGGGAGACAGAGGGAGAGGGCGACCGAGGGAGAGGGAGACAGAGACAGAGGCCGACCGAGGGAGAGGGCGACCGAGGGAGAGGGCGACCGAGGGAGAGGGCAACCGAGGTAGAGGGAGACAGAGACAGAGGGAGACAGAGGGAGAGGGCAACCGAGGGAGAGGGAGACAGAGGGAGACAGAGGGAGAGGGAGACAGAGGGAGAGGGAGACAGAGGAAGAGGGAGACAGAGGGAGAGGGAGACAGAGGGAGAGGGAGACAGAGGAAGAGGGAGACAGAGGGAGAGGGGGAGACAGAGGGAGAGGGCGAGACAGGGATGCAGACAGGTAGATTGTGCTTGCTCTCTTGCTACACTGCCTTACTTTGTCACGAAATGATGCATCTCTGTAAGGTGTGTCAGCAAATAGTAAATATTTAGAAGCTGTGGTCTAGTATCTTATGTGATCTTTACCTATCCCTGTGCATTGGTCATTATGCTTGTGTGTGTCCCTGGGACATATGGCATGAGAGCAGCCTCTTACCCTACACATTGCACCCTATGTGCCTCCCCCTTGCAACTACCACCATTTGGTAGTGTACTGCTTGGACTCATGGCCACCCACCCCATGCTGCAGGGCACTGTTGTTAGTCTACCCATGTAACTTGTGTTTTTTGTACACTCACCAGACTCAACGGCTCCTTCTATTCCATGTACTCCCACCGCTGGCAGTAGGACCATGACCTTCTCCTCCCAGGGCTGGTATACAGGTCTGCGGGGACCACCGCCTCCAGTGTGGTGTGCATTGGCGTAATCCTGTGCCATCTTCTTCTTGACCATCCTCCGCAGATCGTACCACCTGGCCTGGCATTCATCCCTGGTGCGCCTGATGGGTGCAACAGCATTGACCCGGTCTACGATCCTCTCCCACAGGCGTGTTCTTTCTGCCAGGCTGGTCTGTCTGACCAATGCGCCAAACAGCTGCGGCTCGACTCTGATGACTTCATCTGTAAGTATCTCCATCTCCGGGTTAGTGAATTTTGGATTCTTGTGTGTGGTCATGGTGTGTAGTGTATGTGATTGAGGGGTTGATGGTGTGTATGAATGAGGGTGTTTGGGTCAGAATGTGAAGGGGGTGGTGTGGGTGTAGATGAGATAGGGTGTATGTGTGAAGGTATGTGTCTGCAATAGTTTGTGTGCTCTCAGTTTCCTCGCAAGAATGGGTATGTTGCAAAGGATGATGGGTTGTATGTGTGGTCCCTTTTATTGGTCAAATGGTGGGTGTGGCTTAATTTGAATTGTTGGGGTGGGTGTTATATGGGGTGGGTGTTGGTGTTGTCCTCTGTTTGGCTGTTTGGCTGTGACCAGGACATTGATTGTCAAAGGTGTGTACACAGGAGACATGTTCAGTGTGGTAGTGCGACTCGTTAGCAAGGTCCTTGTGGTCGTTTTGGTGTTGGCGTTATGTGTGCGTGCGGTACTTGTGCGTGCGTTTGAGTAGTACGGGCCGTTGGCGGGTAGGGGGATTCGCGTAGGCTTGGCCGAGGGGTGTGCGTGTGGTACTTGTGCGTGCGTTTGAGTAGTACGGGCCGTTGGCGGGTGGGGGGGTTCGCGTAGGCTTGTTGGGGGGTGTGCGTGTGGTACTTGTGCATGCGTTTGAGTAGTACGGGCCGTTGGCGGGTGGGGGGTTCGCGTAGGCTTGGCCGAGGGGTGTGCGTGTGGTACTTGTGCGTGCGTTTGTGTAGTACGGGCCATTGGCGGGTGGGGGGGTTCGCGTAGGCTTGGCCGAGGGGTGTGCGTGTGGTACTTGTGCGTGCGTTTGAGTAGTACGGGCCGTTGGCGGGTGGGGGGTTCGTGTAGGCTTGTTGGGGGTGTGCATGTCGTACTTGTGCGTGCGAGTGAGTGGTACGGGCCGTTGGCGGGTAGGGGTGTTCGCGTAGGCTTGTTGGGGGGGTGCGTGTCGTACTTGTGCGTGCGTGTGAGTGGTACGGGCCGTTGGCGGGTGGGGGTGTTCGCGTAGGCTTGTTGGGGGGGTGTGCGTGTCGTACTTGTGCATGCGAGTGATAGGTACGGGCCGTTGGCGGTGTTCGCGTAGGCTTGTTGGGGGGTGTGCGTGTCGTACTTGTGCATGCGAGTGAGTAGTACGGGCCGTTGGCGGGTGGGGGGGTTCGTGTAGGCTTGGCCGAGGGGTGTGCGTGTGGTACTTGTGCGTGCGTTTGAGTAGTACGGGCCATTGGCGGGTGGGGGGGTTCGCGTAGGCTTGTTGGGGGGGTGTGCGTGTCATACTTGTGCATGCGAGTGAGTGGTACGGGCCGTTGGCGGGTGGGGGTGTTCGCGTAGGCTTGTTGGGGGGGTGTGCGTGTGGTACTTGTGCGTGCGTTTGAGTAGTACGGGCCGTTGGCGGGTGGGGGGTTCGCGTAGGCTTGTTGGGGGGGTGTGCGTGTCGTACTTGTGCGTGCGAGTGAATGGTACGGGCCGTTGGCGGGTGGGGGTGTTCGCGTAGGCTTGTTGGGGGGGGTGCGTGTCGTACTTGTGCGTGCGTGTGAGTGGTACGGGCCGTTGCGGGTGGGGGTGTTCGCGTAGGCTTGTTGGGGGGGTGTGCGTGTCGTACTTGTGCGTGCGAGTGAGTGGTACGGGCCGTTGGCGGGTGGGGGTGTTCGCGTAGGCTTGTTGGGGGGTGTGCGTGTCATACTTGTGCGTGCGAGTGAGTAGTACGGGCCGTTGGTGGGTGGGGGGGTTCACGTAGGCTTGTTGGGGGGGGTGCGTGTCGTACTTGTGCGTGCGTGTGAGTGGTACGGGCCGTTGGCGGGTGGGGGTGTTCACGTAGGCTTGTTGGGGGGTGTGCGTGTCGTACTTGTGCGTGCGAGTGAGTAGTACGGGCCGTTGGCGGATGGGGGGGTTCGCGTAGGCTTGGCCGAGGGGTGTGCGTGTGGTACTTGTGCGTGCGTTTGAGTAGTACGGGCCGTTGGCGGGTGGGGGGGTTTGCGTAGGCTTGTTGGGGGGGTGTGCGTGTCGTACTTATGCGTGCAAGTGAGTGGTACGGGCCGTTGGCGGGTGGGGGTGTTCGCGTAGGCTTGTTGGGGGGGGTGCGTGTCGTACTTGTGCGTGCGTGTGAGTGGTACGGGCCGTTGGCGGTTGGGGGTGTTCGCGTAGGCTTGTTGGGGGGGGTGCGTGTCATACTTGTGCATGCGAGTGAGTGGTACGGGCCGTTGGCGGGTGGGGGTGTTCGCGTAGGCTTGTTGGGGGGTGTGCGTGTCGTACTTGTGCGTGCGAGTGAGTAGTACGGGCCGTTGGCGGGTGGGGGGTTCGCGTAGGCTTGGCCGAGGGGTGTGCGTGTAGTATGTATTGGTGGAGCTTGCAGTGAGGCGAATGTTCCTTACGAATCAATGTTGAAGCGTGAATACTTTGGCCCGTACGTATCTCGCTCAGGCCTTTTGTTCCCAATCGGAATAGTGAGTTTGTACGGCCTGATTACGAATCATACGGTGGTCTGCACGAGGCTTATTCGTACGGGTAAACGAATGTCATTCGTACGGGTCGTAGAAAATCGTAGGGAAATCAACGGAAACTGATCGGAATTCGGAGGTCGGACGGTAGTTTCCCAATCGTACGGATTTGGCTACGAATACGATTCGTATGGTGTATTATTTTACCGGATCGGAATCGGCCCCTTAGTCTGCCCCCCATAGATAACCTTGAGCCATGCTGGATTGTTGAGATAGGCCAGAGCTTTTTTGTCCTGAAACGGTTTTATGAGTTGGCGTAGCCTCCATCTTCTTTCGACTGTTGTGTGGCAAAAGTCTGGGCGTGAGAAATATGATATTCCTTTGGAAGTAAGCTTGGCTTCTGGTCTAGCTTTTTCGAAGATTGCCTGTCTGAGCAAAAAATGGCCAAAGAAAACAAGAGATGCTCTAGGGTAGGCTCCAGGTTTCGCGGGGGTCTTCAGAGTGAATGGCATACGATGGGCTTGTTGGATTTCAACATCCGAATTCCAGGCAGAGAGCTCAGGCAGGGAGTCGCGAAATAGATTGATTATGAACGTACGGGTGTCTTCCCCCTCTGCCGCCTCGGGAACTCCCAGAATGCGAAGGTTGTTTCTACCCTGGCGGTTTTCAAAATCCTCCAGTTTCCATCTAACATCCGCCAATTCTGAATCGTGGGCCTCAACGCGCTCTTGGTTTGTAGCAAGTTCAGACTCATTCGAGAGCATCCTGGACTCCATCTCGGTCAGACGGTCTCCAAAGGTGCTATCAGACAAGATATATATCTCATATCAATTAATTTCATTAATTTTCAGGAAGTGATTGTCAGAGACCCTTAGTGTGTATACAAAGCTTGATAATCCCGATTAAGGCAATGTTATCGAGGATGTTATATTACTTTAAGCCATCTAGGTATTCCTTTGCTTTAATTTCAGAAACAAAGAATTTAGTCTGCCCCCCATAGATAACCTTGAGCCGTGCTGGATTGTTGAGATAGACCAGAGCTTTTTTGTCCTGAAACGGTTTTATGAGTTGGCGTAACCTCCATCTTCTTTTGACTGTTGTATGGCAAAAGTCTGGGCGTGAGAAATATGATATTCTTTTGGAGGTACGCTTGGCTTCTGGTCTAGCTTTTTCGAAGATTGCCTGCCTGAGCAAAAAATTGCCAAAGAAAACAAGAATTGCTCTAGGGTAGGCTCCAGGTTTCGCGGGGGTCTTCAGAGTGAATGGCATACGATGGGCCCGTTGGATTTCAACATCCCAATTCCAGGCAGAGAGCTCAGGCAGGGAGTCGCGAAATAGATTGATTATGAAGGTACGGGTGTCTTCCCCCTCTGCCGCCTCGGGAACTCCCAGAATGCGAAGGTTGTTTCTACGCTGGCAGTTTTCAAAATCCTTCAGTTTCCATCTAACATCCGCCAATTCTGAATCGTGGGACTCAACGCGCTCTTGGTTTGTAGCAAGTTCCGACTCATTCGAGAGCATCCTGGACTCCATCTCGGTCAGACGGTCTCCGAAGGTGCTACAGGTCTTTGTTAGCTTCCGGACTACTCCCAGGACCTTGCGTAATGCTGCTTGCGCTCTACGCCCTTCTTGTGAGGTTTGTTCGCGATGTGCTGCTATGGCTTGTAGCACTGTGTCAATAGATGCAGGTGGTAGAGCTGTAGGGGTAGGCTGGGGTAGCTGTGAGGTGGGATCTAACAGGGGGGCAGAGTGGGTTAATTGTTCAGTGGGGGTGTAATCCCAGGCAAGGCCTGCACCGTGAGCTTTCTTACCCCGCTTATTAGTCATTTTAGATTTGGGCTTAACCGTTGGGGATTCCAGAATGTCCTCGCTCATGCTGCCTGACTCATCGGTTAAATATGAGGAAGAGGTATTAGCCCATTCCGCCTCATCGGAGAAGGAAAAAAAATCGCTGCCTTCTTTATCTAGATCGATACGCATATTGCAGGCATTATCAGCATGATTGATATTTGCATTGTTAGCCACGTTAGGTGTATTAATCGCCGGTTTAGAGGTAGGATAAGGTGGATTACTAGTGTCAATGTTAGTATTAACCGACTTATCTTTTCCATTGATGTCCTGAGCTAATAGGTTAGATGCTCCAGCCCCCCCGCATCTGGCATTATCACCCAAGCCTGTTTCTCCATCCGCCATGAGCACTGCAATACTATTATTCTCAGTGTCAATGTCAATGTTAGTAGCCGTTGCAATTTTGTTCATTGCACCCTGGATATTGTAAACTCTCACCTCAGGGGAAGCTGGGATTGGGACATGCGACTTAGTCGTGGCCCTTGTCACTTCTGCGGCAGTCTCTACGACCCTCCCGCTGAGTTCCTCTGTTTGGTTGGAGCCGGCAGTGCCTGTGTTGGTCTCCGGCATCTACGGCATCGCGGGAGTAATTGCAGGGGTGAGTGATCGCCATATCAGTGGATGCGGGTGCAGCCTGGCGCTTCCTCTCTTGCCCCGGAAGCAGACCAGAGCCTCTGCGCATGAGATCCACCACGGTCGGGCCCGCTGTATCCTTCTTCAGGTCGTTCTTCCGGGTCATGGCTCCAATCCGTGGGGAATCCAATGCGGCAGGTGCTGCAGCAATTTTCTCCGCCTGCTCCGGTTTGCTCAGCGATGTATCCGCTCTCCCTGTTTTCTCCAACGCTGTGAGAGATCCAAGATCTCGGCGTTCGGCAGCATTGTGCTGGGCCTGCCTCGCGGCCCTCGTCCGGGCGGCAGCAGATAATGGAGCAGTGGCAATTTTGGGGGCCATGCACGCGACTTCCTGTGAGTCTGCCTCGGTGACCTCCGCTGACCTTGAGTAGTGAATACAGCGGTTGGGTTTGTAAAGCAGCGCTGCCGGGGGTCTCAGGACGACTCTCAAAACTGCCCATCCGATAATGGAATAGAGTGCATTAACAGCGGGGCTATGTAGATCCATCCAGCTTTCTTTGCTCGGCCAGGTGCAGTTAGGCAGATCGCTCGGTCATCTGTGCTCTCACTGCATGACTGGTCGGGAGCTCTGTAGCGTGTACACTGCGATCAGTGATAGATCGCCATCTTGCCTCCTCTGTACAACGCATGCATTTACAACGCAAATGCCTTTACAACGCAAGTGCCTTTACAACGCAAATGCCTTTAGAAAGTAAGTATTAAGTGATATTGTTTTTTTTTTTGTTATTAGTAAAATAAATAGATTTTGAAGTTAATTATTAAAAAAATATATATATAATGATTACATTATTACACAATTTTAAAAATGGATTAATATGAATGTAAATGGAATATGTTTTTTAAAAATTAATACTCAGGTGTAAATAAAAATATTAAAATTTAGGGATTAAATACAAAAATAATACCCAGGTATTAATGTATATATTAATTGGGAATATATTGTAATTAAATTAATACTCAGGTATTTATTAAAACGTTATAAATTGTAGGCATTATATTATAAAGAAATACTCATGTATTAATGTATAATTTATTTAATTATGAAATCTGTATTAATTAAATATTTAACGTACTTAAATATAATTATTAAATAAATGTAATGAAAACATTTAAACAAAGTACATAAACTATTGTTATTAAAAATTATTTTATTTGCAATAAAATATAGTTTTGGAATTAGTTAAAATGTTCATTTACAAGGAATGTTATTTAAATTAATGTAATAATATTGTATAATTTAATAAAAAAAATTTAAATTTATATAAAATAACATTTTGAAAAACTAAAAACATTTTTTGGAGCCTTTAAGAATTTTTTACATAATTAAATATGTTGAAAATGTATGTACTTTTATATTACTAAAAAGATTTTCCAACGCTTTACCATTGAAAGTAATGGGAACATTTGTCCTTCTTTTATTTTTAGAATTAAAGCAATGGGTCCCGCGGAACGCCTTTTGAAGTAAAGAAAAAGGATGAATTGAGAAGTTAAGAAAAGAAATGGAATAAGTATAGAGGTAAGAAGGATAAAACAGTATTTTACATGTTGTAACATTATTTTTTAAGATTGTGTTTAAATTAAAAGATTTGTAAAAAAAAAGATACAACAAGTTTGTAATTTTTTGATTTTTATTAAAAAAATATTTATAAGAAGTAAAAATAACAAGAACATTTATACATATTTTTGCAAATTTAAATAACTTATATATATATCATTTAAATAAAAAAAGGTTTATTAAAATATTATGATATTAAATAGTCCTTTTTCAATGTTTGCAGGCTCCGATGACGTCGACGCGTTCACGTTCACGTAAGCGGCCATTTTGAAGAGCATCGATGGAGGAAGCAGCAGGAAGCTGATCTGCGCTCAGGTAGGAAACACTTTTTTACTTTATTTAAACATATTAGAACCAAAATAAGTACATATATATTGTAAAGAAAGGATAAGGAGAGGTTGCGGTTTATAAAAAGAATGTTATTTATGTGAAAACAGCATGTCGCCGATAATGTTAGTAGAATATGACTATGTTGGGTCATTAAAAATAATAGGGAAATGTTATTTGTTGTATTTAATGTTAAATATAGATAATGATGAAATAAATATGTTATATGACTAATGTTTTTGAAACGCAACTGTATATTTGAAAATGCATTGTTTAGAAATATCTTTTTGACTTTTAATAGCATAGAAAGGTAGAAATAGAATACAATGAGTTAGTAAAAAAGCTTCTTTGATTTAAAAGTTGATTTTGGTTGAGTTTTATTTAATTAAATATTGATTGTTATCGTTTTGGAACTTTTTGAATATAATAAAGGTGAAATAGTGAGAAAAGTGTTCGGTAGGAGGTAGAAGTTTTGTATTATGCATAATTTTAAACGTGTTACAAACTAGCAAGGGACATATAGTGAGAATATGTTTTGCTAGGAGGTAGAAATTGTACAAAAATGTCGGTAATAGTATATAAATTGAATAAATGGTGTTAGGTATATAATAAAGGTGAAATAGTGAGAAAATTGTTCGGTAGGAGGTAGAAGTTTTGTATTAGGCATACTTTTAAACATGTTACAAACTAGCAAGGGACATATAGTGAGAATATGTTTTGCTAGGTGGTAGAAAAAATAGAAAATTCAAAATATTTTGGAGGGCATTCAGTTTTGAAAAACTTTGCATATTCCTGTACAACAAAATGCAAGATATTTAGACAAAGTGGAAAATTTATTTTTTGGTTCATCTAAGTTTTTAAAGTTTACAGTTTATTACACATGGTGTTTGTCAAAAATTTCTATTCCCACATTTTTACTTTCAAAAAAGTTCCAAATGTTATTTCTTTATTTTTTAAAACAAAAAATTACTTTTTCTGAATATGTTTTTCAAATGAAAATTATAAAAAATTGACTTGTAAAGAAGCTTTTTCAAAAAGATAATGTATTTTGAAAGAAAAAAAAATATTCCATTTTATATTAATAAATGCATTTTAAAATATAAGTCATTAATTTGAATGGTTTGATTTATGAACAGGAGTAAATTTGGGGATTTTTGTGTTTACTAACACTGGATCAAATGGTTTTAATATGGGCAAAAAAAGATGAACAGATAAAAAAAAAGGTTATTAGAGGTGGGGTGACCCAACGTAAAATTTGAAAAAAAAATTACAAAAATTAAAATGCCAATTGAATTTTGTATTAGGATAAATTTAGGTCAAAGCAGGAAAGTAAGTTATATTTTAGAAATGGGGAATGTTTGCAACATTTTCTAGGTAGTCTAGAGCCACACACAACGAAAACTGTTGTAGTACACCCAATAGTCTCTCAGACATTTCCCTTGATTTGGTAGAAATTCGTGGGTTTAGGCTACCAGTTAATGTTTGAGAAATTCTCAATTCTTGAAAACTTTGCTCCTTCTTCAAAGTTTCAAGAAATGAGTAGAAGTTAGGGTGTGGTTTGCCAATTGTATGGTTGAAGGAGTTATGCCATCCCTCTATGGCATTATTTGTTTTTGCTTCTCCCTCTAAACAGCTCGTGTAACAGTTCCACCACTCCACGTGGTAACGTGGCTTCCTCCTGCGACCTGATCTGCTTACGTGTCCAATCCATGTGTCTTCAAAATAATTTAGAATGGGTGCCAATTTGTCTTCATTTTCATTAAAATATTCTGATTCAGTAATAGCAGTGTAGTACTCGTCTACACTTTCGGGAGGAACAAAACAAAGAGCAGTTAATTTTTTTAATTCAAACTGTAGTTTGCTATCAGATGAGCAATCGGTAACCAGGGATGTTTTTTGTAGCTTACGCCAAAATGCCTGGGAAAAATGGAAAAAACATCCCTGAATTTGGGTATCTGTGTACGTTTTAGTGATCACATTGATCATAGTCCATTCATAATCAACATTCATTTTCCTAGGACTTTTTTTTATAATGTTTTTAATAACTGATAATAATTCAGTATAGGTTGCAGATTGCTTATCTGGTAGCAAACTATATACTAAGGGGATCACATTATTGTTAATTTTTCCATGAATTGTATAAATTTGGGTGAATGGATGGGGTGTACTTTTAAACGTCCCATCCATCATCCAAATTTCACAATTTTCTAACTTAACAAGGTTACGGGGTGTACTAAAAATAATAATACGTTTTTGAGGGTTTTTGTTATTATGCAAAAAGAATGGTTCATTAGCAAAAGAAATAGTCAGCTCCTCAGGAATTACAATATCAGAAAAGGTTTGAGGAGTTGTAGTATTTATGTTACTTGCCTGCCTTTGTCTTTGTATAATTCTTCTCAAATTAGGAATAATAGGCATACTACTAGCAACATGACTGGGAACATGCTGTGCAACCTCTCTTAAAATTGTTCCTGTAGAATCATTGGAGGTGGATGCAATTTCTTTCATTTCGTTTAAGGTTTCCCTTACTTCAATCTCCATTGCAGAGGCAGAGTGGTTACGATCAGTTGTTTTTATTATGATATTATCTAGGGTAACCGCTCTGCCGCTGCAACGGGATGAATAGTATTGCACACACCTCCAATGATTCCGTGGAAAACGTATCCTTTCTTTACAATATATATATCCTGCATGTGTTAATAGACGTTTCCTTTCCTAGATTTCATATATGATGCTGTTGCCTGAGTTGACATTTTCTGTGGGGGAAAAATAGATACATTTTAATATGTTTTTTTCACATAATAATTAAAAATCTACACTATCTCTTATTTTCCTTACCGCAGCATCTTCCTGGAGTTACAGTAGTAAATCCTGCCCCTATGCTATTTCACATTTTCACTACTGCTGCACTTTCCTGGAGTTAGATTAGTAATTCTTACCCCTATGCTATCCCACACTTTCCCTCCTGCTGCACCTTCCTGGAGTTAGAATAGTAAATCGTACCACCTATGCTATCCCACACTTTCCCTCCTGCTGCACCTTCCTGGAGTTAGAATAGTAATTCTTTCCCCTATGCTATCCCACAATTTCCCTCCTGCTGCACCTTCCTGGAGTTAGAATAGTAATTCTTATCCCAACGCTATCCCACACTTTCCCTACTGCTGCACCTTCCTGGAGTTAGAATAGTAATTCTTTCCCCTATGCTATCCCACACATTCCCTCCTGCTGCACCTTCCTGGAGTTAGAATAGTAATTCTTACCCCTATGCTATCCCACACTTTCCCTCCTGCTGCACGTTTCTGTAGTTAGAATAGTAATTATTACCCCTACTGTATCCCATACTTTACCTACTGCTGCATCTTCCTGGAGTGAGAATAGTAATTATTACCCCTACTCTATCCCACACTTTCCCTACTTCTGCACCTTCCAGGAGTTAGAATAGTAATTTTTACCCCTACACTATCCCACACTTTCCCTACTGCTGCACCTTCCTGGAGTTAGAATACTAATTTTTACCCCTATACTATCCCACACTTTTCATAGTGTTGCAACTTCATGGAGTTCTCCAATTTATTTTTATCTCTACACTTTCTTATTCTATTACAATCTTTTATTTCTTAATGAATCCAGTTTAAAAATGCAGTTTTGTTAATTACAATATATTTACCTTCTTTAAAAATCGACGTTTCAAATTTAAAGAAATATTTTTTTCTTTCGTTTTTGAATGTCTCTGTGAATTTTTTTTTAATATGAATCATTACTGTGGGAAGTTATAATTTAAAACTTCATGTAAAGATGTGATGTTTATACTTTTTCGTTCCGTTTTGGCATCCATTTTGAAAGTAGTATTGTGGTATTATTTTCATGGAAAGAGTTGTAGGACATATTTAGGGACTACATATTTTTAAATGGCGACTATGTGTATGTATAATGTTTATATTTACGAATAATTAGTTTCTTTCATAATAATATATTGTAAATTAATTATATATCTAAATTCGTTGCCTGTGTTAATTTTTTCAATAGTTACGAATACATGAGAAATTAGTATTAATACTCGGGTATTAATTTTAGTACTCGAGTATTAATTTAAAAAAAATCGTTGCATTTCTTTAAATTAACGTTCAGTTTTTCTCTACATTTTAAGACACTTCCCCACCCAAAAAAACCTAATTTCCCTGCATCCCGTGCCAGGTTTTATTTTACAAAAAAAAAATATATAATGTTTATATTTAGGAATCATTTTTTATTTCATAGTCTTATATTATAGGTTTCTTATATATTTAAAAGATATGCCTGTGTAAAAAAAAAATATAGTTACGAATACATGAGTATTTTTTTTATTAAATCTTTATTTCGGCCATACGGCCATCAAAGATACACAATAAGATAAAACATATACACCATAAAACATCATCAATAGCAATAAGACATACTTGTACATTATAAAATCGTTCAAATCTGTAGGTTAAAACTATAAGAGTTTACATATAGGAGACTGGAGCTAACTCAATGACCGTGACTTCAGCAAACTGGTGCGAATATGCCAGACATTGGTAAGAAATTTAGCCAATGCAAACACAGTTGGACTCGAAAGATCAGTTTTTAAAATTCTATACATTGGGAGATACTCTCTGCCACCAAGGTTTCTAATAAGTGGGAGAAGCCAGTATCTCCTCGCTTTCGAGTACGTGGGGCAAAACAGAACTACATGCAAATCACTTTCCTCAGCATAAGAGCATGTTGGACACTGCTTAGGGGAGGGCGGGTTTGTCCAAGAGCTCGTAAAAGCCCGTAAGGGCAGGATGCCGTATCTCCATTGCAGAAACAGCTTCCTGGCCAGCACGGGGGACATAGCGTCCAACACCCTTTCCATCCTGTATGTATCTTTGCCTAGCATAAATACAGAGGTCAGTGATCCCTCTCGCTGATTTTCCATAGCCGAGGATAGTTTATGAGCGTGATAGGCATCGACCAAATTTCTGCGTGAGATGCTTAATGAGGCCTCAGCAGGATCGGACCAAAGATCAGGAAACCCCAGTGACGTACATAGATTCTGAATGTATTTTAGCCAAGGGATCTGTAACGCTTTTGGGTGGGATATCAGCTCCCCTAGTTCAGCCCTATAGGCTAAAAGTGCTTCACTGCTCCACAGTCTTCACCAGAAGACTATGGGTCTCAATCCTATTTCATCGGCTATTGGTCTCAATCCCAGATCCAACCTCAGGGGAAGGAGCGGGGTACTTGGCGGGAGTGCAGTTATCTGCCTGATAAAATTATTCTCAGTTACCGACAGACTGCGAGTTGGTGTATGTCCCCACAGTTCCGCCCCATACATTGTGGCACCCCTGGCCTGCGCTTTGTAGATCTGGATGAGCGGACCCAGAGGCCGATAAGTCGAGTTTTTCAACATCCGTGTAATGCCCCCAGTGGTCTGTACCAGTTTAAGGTTGGCCCTGGTCCGGTGTGCCCCCCACGACATGGACTCATTCAAGGTTACACCTAAGTAATCGAAGGTGGAGACTCTTTCCAACCGTGCCTCTCCCAGCAGTGGATTCGGGCGCAATTTTTTACTTGGATTCAGGACCATGAATTTTGTTTTTCCAGCATTAATTTCTAGGCCCCTATCCATACAAAAGGCCACGAAAGAATCAAGGATCCGCTGGATCCCCATTGGGGTTTTGGACAGCAGCAGGGTGTCATCTGCAAACATAATTGCAGGCACCCTGCTGCCGTTCAATTTCGGAGCATCAGTGTGTTCAATGCCATTCAAATGGGCGATTACCCCGTTGACAAAGAGGCAGAACAGGGTCGGTGCGAGCACACAGCCCTGCCTAACCCCCCCGTCAACGGGGAATCTGTCCGTCAACTCCCCCGACTTTCCACACCGCACCCTGGCATAGTTGTTGTGGTGTAACCTCTGCAAGATTATTAGAATGTCCGCAGGTACGCCCATCTCAGCCAGGACCCTCCAAAGTTTGCCTCTGGGCACCAGATCAAAGGCGGCTCTTAAATCCACAAATATTGTGTATAAGCTGCCACCATCGAAAACCACTGTCCTCCAGTAAATGATGTTCAATCGGAAGACCTGGTCCACCGTTGATACTCCCTTCCTAAATCCAGCCTGGTAAGGACTAAGGACTTCCGTTTCTTCTGCCCAGTCCTGGAGCCGATTGAGCAGTACCCTCCCAAGGAGCTTCTGGGGCACATCAATCAGACTAATTGGTCTGTAATTGGCTGGAAGCAGGGGCGAGCCCTTCTTAAATATGGGAACCACCTCCGCCCCCAGCCAAGTACTTGGGACTTCCATGCCGCATAAGACTCCATTAAACAAAACGGCTAGATATGGGGCCCACACATCTGGTTCCTGCTTAAAAAGATCTCCAGGCAGGCCGTCAAGACCTGGCGCCTTGCCCGAGGCCATACCAGCTATTGCTGCCCTAACCTCTCCCACTGTTACTAGTTCCCCCTCATATGCCCCCTGAGGACTGCAAGTATCACCCATGCTATCTCCCCCCATCGAGCTATAAAGGGTTTGAAAATGAGCCTGCCAGACCCCAGCTGCGATGTTGGGCTCAATAGCTGAAAGGAGGTTCCCCGACCCCCCATTCACTATTCTCCAGAACATTCTGTGGTCTCCCATTACAAGGGATTTGTTGAGCTCCTCCCATTGGCTCTCCTCCCATTCAATTTTAGCATGGGCAAGTACTTTTTTATATGCCCGTCTGCTTTCTCTTAGCGTCTCCCCACCTGAGCCCTCCTTAATATTTCTTAGAAGTTCTTGTTTTGCTTTTTTACAGGCCGCATTATACCACATGGTTTTTGGCGCTTGCCCCCTACTTGCATTATGTGCGTTGCTATACAGGAAAGGACTCATACCCTTTATAAGATCTTCATGGGCCTGGTATAATTTACCAAGTGTTTCCGGATTGCCCCTCTCAATGTCCAGCCCTCCTACACTCTCTAGGATGGGGATTAGCCCCGCATAAAGCTTCGGGAGTTTCTCCTGGCTTGCAACTATTTTTTCCCACCTGATCCTTTTTTTGTTGTTGGCCAAAAGCAGTTCAGGTAGGTTTCCCTCACTCGCTAATATCGGTTGTTGGAGGCCAAGATGTGTGAGATCCAGTTCTAATGCGTTGTGATCACTTTCCAGCCGTTCGATAACCCTAAAATCCCTAATGGTAGGCCAGTTGGTTATCTGTACCAGAATATAGTCCAAGCGGGATTTTCTTCCCGCTCTGTTAAAGGTTGTTCTACTAGGTACATCTGATTTAATTCGCCCATTACAGGCTCTAATTCCAAACTTTAGGGTTAGGGCTGTGATCTGCAACGCCAAGGGTGTCCAAGCCTTCGGGGGAGGAGCTTCTACCGATGGTACTGACCACCTGGCCTCTTCCTCCATCTGGAAGCCTTCTAAGAGGCCAGGCAGCGGCTCAAATTGGGAATTTAGGTCCCCCCCTACTATATAGGGTAAATCCCCGGGTATTTCAGCTAGGTAGGTTGCAAGCTCATCAATCGTAGGTGACTCCCTGGCTACTCCCACTGGCCTAGAGTAGACATTAATAAAGGCAAGTTTTACTTGGTTCGGCCAGGATAGTAAGACCACAAGGATATCGTCAGATGGTACCACTAAGCGTGAAGCCTCACAGCCTAGGTGTGAAGCTACCCATGTTGTTAATCCACCAGAAGGACGGCCTTTGCCCTCCCACCTGGCCGGGATAGAAAAGGACTGGTATCCCTGATGGGTATGTTCCTCCCTGGCCCAGGTCTCCTGAAACATGCACACATCCCCTGTCTCAATGTATGCAACCCAGTCTGGGGTAGACAGCTTGTTGACAATTCCAGCCACATTCCAGCAGATAAGTCTCAGATGCTCTGTATCAGGCGTCACGGGAAGGGGAATATTGGATTGAGCCGGCTCAGTTTGTTCATAGTTGGTTACAACGGGTACAATTTCTGTAATGGCTCCAACTGGCTCGGGAGAATCACTAAAGCCATTTTCCGTGATCATAGTTTCCGGGGCTTTATTTGTAAACAGTCAATCAACCCCTTCCAACCCCCCCAAACAGTTAAACCGATTATAATGGAAGAAGGGGGTATCCGGCAGTTGGTTAACTGGACGTATGGCATGTTCCCGATATCTAGGTCTCCGCTCTACCCTTGTCCAGTTGCCTTGTTCTGGCTCATGGTACATACGGGTGGGGGGGAAGAAAAAGGAGACTGGCAGGGACTGAATAGTGGAGTCCAGTGATCTATTCGTCCCTGCACAAATGTGTAGAACTGTGCCTGGGTCACGGAAGGAGACCATAATACAATCCCCCATGATTGTTTTCCTCGTCCTCCCCAGCCAAGGTACCCTTCTAACCATGGTGATCTCATTATTAAAATGAGGAGGTAAGGGCCTATTCCAGTTAAGCCACTTGATGACTTTCCTCTTGAGTGTTATAAAATTTTCTTTTTCACCACTTTCCAGGGAAGGGGCACCCGCCAGTACTACCATAAAGCTATTGGCTTCCGGGGGCAAATCCGGTCTCCGAGTTCTAGGTGCAAGCCTCCCTTCCTGAGGGGGGGGAGAGCTGGCATTGGGTTGGGCTCTATGGGTTGTGCCAAGGGATGGTCCATGTGTGGCTGCTACTGCTAGCTCAGGAGGGGCAGTATTAGGGCTGCTCAATGGGGGTGGTAGTTGAATAGACATAAGTGGTGGCAAGGGAGCGACTACGGGGGAGCCCTGCATAGGGCCCACATTGGGGTTGGATGGTAGTGAACGGGGAGGGAACCTTGCAGAGGGATTTTGCCCTGCCGCTTTATTCTGTTTGCTAGTCGCAGCATTCAGACTCACTAGGGTAGCTTCTAGGGTAGTAAGCCTGGTATCTAATTTTTTTAGGCTCTCGCTGATAGGCGTCAAAAGTGATTTTAGTAAAAAATCTATGCTCCCGAGAGTTACAGCAGGAGATGATGTATTAGATTGGGTGTTCCCTACGTCACTGTTAGCAACGGCAGTAGATGTATTGTTACTCTTGGGGGGAGCGGCTACTTGTACCTTCGCTTTGGGCCTATCAGGGGAGTGCACTGGTTTATGATTTTTCCCAAAATCAGAGTGAGGAGTTTTGATTTTCCCCTGCCCACCCCTTGTCTTTCTTCTACGCTTGTTGGGTGGAGGGCCGTGTATCTCTGCCACCACGGACTGCTTAGGCTTGGTTTTCTTAATTTTAGCTACCGGGGATGTTAAAATAATCAGATCAACCGTTGTATTACTGTCGGTTGATGGAGGGGTAACTTCCATGGACTGATCAAAAAGTGTGGCAGAATTAGGAACAGAATCCCGTAGGAGTAAGGGAACGTCCTCTTGGTTTGATATAAGCGGTGTGCCCTGACGGGGACTTTCCTCTTGGGAGATAGGGTAGGGGATTATTTCACTAATAGGTCGATTTTTCATAGACTCGATGGAGCGACGGCGCTCGCCCCTACGCTTCTCTAGGGAGCTTTCTTTTCCCCCTTCCCCCTTCGCTGGTTTGAAGAAATTATCCAGGGGCCCATTAATGCTACCCCCTGCCCTTGATGGAGTTCCTCCTTGGGCCGTTATAGACATAGCGGGGTCCTGTAGCACAATTCGGCTGGGTTCGGGGGGTGAAGGCGAAAGAGAGTGGGCCCAGCCCGGCCTCCTTCGGCCCGGACGGCCACAGACGGTCCCGCCCTTGTCCCGGGCTTAACCCGGGCGCTCCCGCGCGCTCCCGCGCAGCGTGTAGATCTCGTTCCAATAGATGTATTAAGAGGCAGGTGGAGCTGGGCGGGGCGGTCAGGGAGAGCGGGCCAGCTGGAATGGCCTGTGCAACCCGGGACTCCTGGGAGATTGAGTCCGGGTTGCTGCTCGCAGCCCTGTCACACACTCACCGCCCAGCGAAGCACAGCCTCCGTTCACCCCCTTCTGCGACGCGGGACCCGCGGAGCGGGTTCCGCTAGCTGTGGGCACAAAGGTCCAAAGTCCGAGGTCAGCGGCTGGAGTGCAGGCGTCCTTGAGAGAGTCCCGATGGAAGGTGCAATCAGGGCGGAATATGAGGCAGGTGGAGCTGGGCGGGGCGGTCAGGGAGAGCGGGCCAGCTGGAACGGCCTGTGCAACCCGGGACTCCTGGGAGATTGAGTCCGGGTTGCTGCTCGCAGCCCTGTCACACACTCACCGCCCAGTGAAGCACAGCCTCCGTTCACCCCCTTCTGCGACGCGGGACCCGCGGAGCGGGTTCCGCTAGCTGTGGGCACAAAGGTCCAAAGTCCGAGGTCAGCAGCTGGAGTGCGGGCGTCCTTGAGAGAGTCCCGATGGAAGGTGCAATCAGGGCGGAATATGAGGCAGGTGGAGCTGGGCGGGGCGGTCAGGGAGAGCGGGCCAGCTGGAACGGCCTGTGCAACCCGGGACTCCTGGGAGATTGAGTCCGGGTTGCTGCTCGCAGCCCTGTCACACACTCACCGCCCAGCGAAGCACAGCCTCCGTTCACCCCCTTCTGCGACGCGGGACCCGCGGAGCGGGTTCCGCTAGCTGTGGGCACAAAGGTCCAAAGTCCGAGGTCAGCTGGAGTGCAGGCGTCCTTGAGAGACTATTACTTTTTAATACACGGGTATTCATTTTAATACGCAAGTATTAATTTTAATAAATGTGTTGCATTTTGTTATATTTGCATTCAGATTTTACCCACATTTTAATACACTTCCCCACTCCCCACCCAAAACCCCTAATTTCCCTGCATCCCGTGCCAGATATTATTTTACAAAAATAAAAATAAATAATAAATAATAAATTTGATCTTTTCGCGTTGTAAAGATATGCGTTGTAAATGATTTCGTTGTAATAGCACTTTACTATTAATAATATTATATTGCGTTGTAACAGTATTCGTTGTAAAAACATGTGTTGTTAAAGTATTTGCGTTGTAAAAAATGCATTGTAAAACCATGCGTTGTAATAGTATGCCTTGTAACGTCATACATCCGTGCAATACACCTACTAAGTTTCCTATATTAACTCAATAGGAATCCACATTACAGTAGGTTTGCTAATGAGATATACCATCAATAATAGGAAAACTTATGGTTTGCATTTGCGTTCAAGGTGACAAGTGGGAAAATGTAATATGGAAAAGCATTCATTAGTATTGCATGGGTAGAGTCTACTCTTCGATATCAGCGTTGCATACAAAATACTTCTGTGCTAATACATGTCCATTGCAGTTTGCAAATAGTTCATAAAGCGTAATTCCCTGAGAAGTCAACAGTAGAGGGTATAATACTCTTAAGAACATTCATGATTGTGAAAACAATAAATGCAAGTCTATTCCTTACAAGATATTTCCCTGGTCCTAAGATGTCCATCATCGACTTCATGGAAGTATACATGAAAGACTTTCAATAAAGCATGTCTGCTGCAGCAACTATGTTTCACAGATTGCCTAGTAAGGATGTTATGGATCATGAGGGACTTATACTGCTTTCATAATGGCCTCCACCATCTGTAAGTCTTATGAAAGTCCTGTGGGCTCATAAGACATGTAGTCCTTGTATGTACCCAGCAGGGGCGTAACACTGGCCCCGCAACCTCTGCAGTGCGGGGATTACCCCTGAGCTGCAGGGGGCCTGCTCAGCACAGTACTCAGGCCTGAGAGATTCATATTAAATACAGAGTGGGGGCCCCTTAATGTACCTTGATGGCGGGCCCCTCAACTTTCGTTCGCCAGTGGTTCCCATGGGTTTTACAAAGTGCATAGTAAGATGCAAGCATCAGTCCAGACTCAGAACACCATTCCTTCCCCAACTGCTCCTGAAGACACGCACTCTCATGAGTCCTGAAATAACTCATCATGTGGGATCAGCACGCAATGGTAAGAGTGTCATCTGCCACATCCTAACAGTGCCCCTGCAAGAGCTAACTTTCCGGTGGCAGGTATTGGTGGCAGTATTGATGGTGGTGGTATTTGTGATGGTGGTGTTATTGGTGGTGGTATTGGTATTGATGGTGGTATTGGTAGTGGTGATGGTATTGGTGGTGGTAATATTAGTATTGGTGGTGGTGGTACTGGTATTAGTAGTGATTGATCATCAGGAGGCGCATACAAGACTAACAGTGTTGCAGGTAAAGTATGGGTACAGTATGCAAAGAGCTGTATACCTGTGAGCCAAATCGGCCAACTCTCTGCAACACCGGGTGGTCCAAGGCGGCAGCCACCACCATCAAAACTGAAAGCGCCCTGACAGAAGAATTAAGACCGACCCGACCCGGTAAATTCTCGGAGGCAGAGATAGTAAAGCACATCAAGGCCATCAGAACCGACGGCGCCCCTGGCCCAAACGGGATCCCCGCCCAGGTTTTTAAGACCGCTTCAGCCTTCTTTGCAACCCAACTTACTCCTTTATTCAACCACTCTTTCGCAACCACAACCTTGCCATTTTCCTGGAACGGCTCAATCCTATTTCCTATTCATAAAAAAGGCGATCACTCGAACCTGGCTAATTATAGACTCATAGCCCTTCTTGACATTGAAGCTAAGGTATATGCTTGCCTTCTCCTAAAGGACCTGGAGACCTGGGTGGTTAAGAACGGCATTCTTCCGCCCTCACAGACTGGCTTCAGGGCTAACAGCTCCACGCTGGATAACATCATAGCGCTTACGTACTTCGCTAAGAAGGCTAACATGCGGAATAAGCTGCCTTTGTTCTGTTGCTTTATAGACTATTCCACAGCCTTTGACCGAGTGAACAGAAGCCGGCTCTGGGCAAAACTAGAGACCTGGGGGATCCCCAAAGATCTGCTAAAAGCCATAAAAGCTCTTTACGAGGGGACCTGGGTCCAGGTGAAACTAAGCTCTACAATTACAACCACAAGAATTGCCACCAACTCTGGTCTAAAGCAGGGGTGTGTTGTGGCCCCCCTGCAGTTTAATCTGTACACAGCGGACATGGGGCATGCCCTTAAAGATGCTAACCTAGCACCACCTAGATTGGGGAAGCTGGTCCTGGGAGCGTTCCAGTACGCAGATGATACAGTTATCATGGACCACACCAGGGTAGGCCTTCAAAGAGCCTTAAATAGTCTTACCACTTACAACAAGGAGAATGAGCAATGTATCAACGTGAGCAAGACCAAGATAGTAATCTTTGGCAAATACCATCACAAAACAAAAGCTTCATGGTCCCTGGGGGAGCATCGAATCACCACGGCCCCATTTTACAACTACCTGGGTACATGGGTATCAGAGAGGGCCACTGCAGCTAAACACCTGAAGGAGCTTAAACCAAAAATAGACAAAATAATATCATCTTTAAGAGGTTTAAGCCATGGCTTGGCCGGTCCCTCTGCAGATCCAATGTTGACAGTACTCAGGGCTAAACTGATCCCCGCCATCACGTATGGCCATATAGCCTACCCAGGGGCTTTTGAGAAAGCGGTCCAAGCGGCCCAGATGAAAGCATACAAGATGGTGCCTAGACAGGTACGGAACAACAGGCTCAGACTAGAAATAGGCCTGAAACGACCTGAGCTGGTATTACTGGGGGACTTGCTAAAATATTACATTAGAGTTCTGAAATCGCCCGAAAACACCTTAAAGCACTCGCTAAAAACCATCTTTGGCGATGCAGGCTCCCCATGGCACTCCAGGGTGGAACTAGCCATTTAAGTTCTGAAAATCGAGGGAAGGAGCCTGCATCTCCACGAAATTCCATATTCCGCTTGGGCCCAAGCCGTTAAGTGCCAAGTCCAGTATATTTCCTTTGAGCTTGACCTTTCCTCGCTCCGGCAGTATCCATTAACGCTGGCCCTGGACAAGTCCTATATCCCCGGTAAACCCCAACCATACCTGCAAGATTCATTAATAAACAAGGTAAGACAAAAAATTCTGTTTATGCGCCATTTGGCCCTTAGGATTGCGGACTTTAACCCAATTTGGGCACGCACGGACGGAGCCATTGCCTGCCGACTTTGCAACTATCGCAGAGAATGCTGGCTACATCTGCTATGTTGCCGCACAAAGTTGGCTAGCGACCGACAGCGATTGTTGCGTCCGGCATTACGGATTCTGGGCCATAGAACATGCAGAGAGGCCTCGGACTGGTGTTTCTCAGAATCCACGACCTGCTTATTAGCCAGGATAGGCAAGTTCATCCATCAAGTTAAAATGTTACTCGATTCTCAACTAAAGGCTACTATTCCGATGGGCTCTTAGCTGTCAGCCTACAGTTAATATAGGGAGACGCTGAAAAGTAATTGGAACCATCGGACTGAGGTATTTAACCCGGGTCGACTAAGAGTCTGACGAAGTTCGTAGTGTGGCTCATGATGTCGAACTTTTATGTGTCTCTCAGACTCTAGTAAGCGTGGTCTCATGGTGAATTCAAAACCCTTATTCTTTTAGTAACGGACAATAGTAGTGAACACAGTTAGACTTGTGACTATATAGTTGCACCAACGGTTTTACTTGGTTTTGGCCGAGAAGGGGGGGGGGCATTTTATTTTATTGTATTTTATTGAAGTTCGTTGTATCCTATACTGTAATGATTTTAAGTAATCGCACAGTTTACTAATAAATACAAATGTGGTGGTGGTATTGTTGGTGGTGGTATTAATGGTGATGCTGCTGGTATTGGAGGTAGTGGTAATGTTGGTGGTAATTTTGGTGGTGGTAGAATTGGTGTTGGTCTTGATGGTGCTGGTTGTGGTGGTGGTATTGATGGTGGTGGTATTGGTGGTGATGGTATTGGCGATGGTGGTATTGGTTGTGGTTTAATTGGTGGTGATATTGGTTGTGGTATTAGTGGTGGTATTGGTGATGGTGGTGTTGTTGGTGGTGTTATTGGTGGTGGTGGTGTTATTGGTGGTGGTGGTGGTATTGGTGGTGGTGGTATTGGTATTGGTGGTGGTGGCATTAGTAGTGGTGATGGTATTGTTGGTATTGGTGATGGTGGTATTGGTGATGCTAGTGGTATTGGTGGTGTTGTTGGTATTGGCCATGGTATTGGTGGTGGTGGTACTGGTGGTGGTGGCGGTATTGGTGGTGGTATTGGTGGTGTTGGTTTTGGTAGTGGTATTGATGATGGTGTTGGTGTTATTGGTGGTGGTGGAGGTATTGGTGGTGTTGACGGTGATATTGGTTGGGGTATTGGTGGTGGTGCATGTGGTAGCATTAATGGTGGTGCTGGTGGTACTGGTGTTAGTATTGGTGGTAGTGGTATTGGCGGTGATGGTAATATTGGTGGTGGTGGTGGTATTGGTGGTTGTATTGGTGGTGGTGGAGGTAGTGGTATTGGTGTTGTTGATGGTAGTGGTGTTGGTGGTGGTATTGGTGTGGATGGTGATGGTGGTATTGGTGGTGGTGGTATTGCTGGTGATGGTATTGGTGTTATTGGTGGTGGTGGTATTGGAGGAGGTGGTGGTAGATGGTGGTGGTATTGGTATCTGTGGTGGTGGTACTTGTGGTGACATTAGTAGTGGTGGTGATATTGTTTACATTGGTGATGGTGGTATCTGTATTGGTGATGGTTGTGGTGCTGGTGTTGTTATTGGTATAGGCCATGATATTGGTGGTGGTGGTGGTATTGGTGGTGGTGGTGGTGGTGGTATTGGTGGTGTTGTCGGTGGTATTGGTGGTGGTGGAGGTGTTGGTGGTGGTGAAGTGGTGGTATTAATGGGGGTTCTGGTTGGAGTGGTATTGGTGGTGATAATATTGTTGGTGGTGTTGGTATTGGGGGTGGTAATATTGGTGGTGGTGGTGGTATTGGTGGTTGTATTGGTGGTGGTGGTTGTATTGGTGGTGGTGGTGGCGGCAGTGGTATTGGTGGTGTTGATGGTAGTGGTGTTGGTGGTGGTATTGGTGGTGGTGGTATTGGTGGTGATGGTGGTGGTGGTATTGGTGGTAGTATTAGTGGTGGTGGTATTGGTGGTGGTGGTATTGGTGTTATTGGTGGTGGTATTGGTGGAGGTGGTGGTAGATGGTGGTGGTATTGGTGGTATTGGTATCTGTGGTGGCACTTGTGGTGGCATTAGTAGTGGTGGTGATATTGTTGGTATTGGTTATGGTGGTATTTGTATTGGTGATGGTGGTGGTGTTGGTGTTGTTATTGGTATAGGCCATGATATTGCTGGTGGTGGTATTGGTGGTGTTGGTTTTGGTAGTGGTATTGGTGGTGGTGTTGGTTGTATTGTTGGTGGTGGAGGTATTGGTGGTGGTGGTATTGGTGGTGGTGGAAGTGGTGGTATTAATGGGGGTGCTGGTGGTATTGGTGGTGGTAGTGGTGGTGGTGGTGGTAGTGGTATGGGAGGTGATAATATTGTTGGTGGTGTTAGTATTGGGGGTGGTAGTGGTATTAGTGGTGTTGATGGTTGTGTTGGTGGTAGTATTGGTGGTGGTGCTATTGGTGGTAGTGGTATTGGTGGTGTTGATGGTGGTGGTGTTGGTATCTGTGGTGGTGGTACTTGTGGTGACATAAGTAGTGGTGGTGATATTGTTTGCATTGGTGATGGTGGTATCTGTATTGGTGATGGTTGTGGTGCTGGTGTTGTTATTGGTATAGGCCATGATATTGGTGGTGGTGGTATTGGTGGTGGTGTTGTTGGTGGTATTGGTGGTTGTGGAGGTGTTGGTGGTGTTAGCATTGGGGGTGGTAGTGGTATTGGTGGTGTTGATGGTTGTGTTGGTGGTAGTATTGGTGGTGGTGCTATTGGTGGTAGTGGTATTGGTGGTGTTGATGGTGGTGGTGTTGGTGGTGGTATTGGTGGTGGTGGTATTGGTGGTGGTGGTAGTGGCGATGTTGGTGGTGGTATTGGTGGTGGTGGTATTGGTTGTGGTAGTGGTATTGGCGGTGGTGGTGGTATTGGTGGTAGTATTGGCAATAGTGGTGGTATTGGTGGTGGTGGTATTGGTGGTTGTGGTGGTATTGGTGGTGGTGATGGTATTGGTGGTGGTGGTGGTATTGGTGATGTTGGTTTTGGTAGTGGTACTGGTGGTGATGTTGGTGGTATTGGTGGTGGTAGAGGTATTGGGGGTGTTGTTGGTGGTGGTATTGATGGTGGTATTGATGGTAGTGGAGGTGGTGGTATTGATGATGATGATGGTGGTATTGGTGGTAGTGGTAATATTGGTGGTGGTGGTGGTATTGATTGTGGTGGTGGTATTGGTGGTGGTGGTGGAGGTAGTGGTATTGGTGGTGTTGATGATGGTGATGGTGGTGGTATTGGTGGTGGTATTGGTTGTTGTGGTATGAACGGTGGTGGTGGTATTGGTGGTAGTATTGGCGGTGGTGGTGGTATTGGTGGTGGTATTGGTGGTGGTGGTGGTATTGGAGGTGGTGGTATTGGTGGAGGTGGTAGTAATGATGGTGGTGATATTGATGGGGGTGGTGGTTTTGGTAGTGGTGGTATTGGTGGTGGTGGCATTAGTGGTGCTGTTGTTGTTAATAAAACAGGCTTTTGAAAACAACCTGTCAGGTGGCTTTAGTACAGATGACATGTAACACAGATGTGCTGTTGTCAGCTTCAGCCCATTAGCACATCATTTTGTGCTACCTGGAATTCACATTTAGTTAATTCTCTAATCATTTCTAAATCCATTTTACTTGGGGGGTTGAAACTTGAAACAGACACAAAATAATGCCGGGTTAAAGTGATTGAAAGCGGGTATGGTGTAACGGGGCAGCTGCGATGTTTAAAAAAATTTAAGCAGTTTCAGCTGAATCAGCACATGTCCGGCCTGCAAGAAGAGACACTCAATTAAGTAATTTAGTGCTTACAGACTAAATAACAGGTCCCATGTAATGACTGAAGTAAAAGGGCCAGGCGCGATGAGAGGGTACAAATGAAGACAATGCTGTACTAAGGAGGGACTAATAAACCTATTAATGAATTTGAAGGCAGCATATAGGAAAGACAATGACACATGCCAATAAAAAAGATGGGAGGAGAATGGGCGCTGTTTCTCTGCCATACTCTACTGCAGCATTCTTGCAGAGCGAGCAGCACAGGTGCCCTGCCACTAGATTCAACCTAAAAAAACATGCAGTACTAGGTGTTTGCAGGCCTTTAAATTGCATTAGCTTGCATTTTTCAAAAAACATCAGCAAACTCCTGGTATTGCTCTGGAAGTGATTATGGAACCTTACCCTCAACTTTTGTACCAGAGTAAGGAAATCTATTCCAATCTTTTATATTTTTGAATAACAATTTAGATCACAAAACAATAAATTCAAAGTTACTTTTCACGTAAGCCCATCAAGTTTTTGGGCAATGGAAATGTGAAAATGTGTGTCTTTTTTAATGCTCACACTCATTTGTTCTTGCTGATATTGCTGATTTTTTAATTCTGCACAGTAGGGCACTCCTGTCCAGGCCCCAGTGTATGTTTGCTGATACCAAAAACATGGTAGATTAGGCTAATTTCCAATCAACTTACTTAATTTTAGTATGTACTGACAAGAACCCCCCCCCCCCCAAAAAAAATGTTTTTTTCGCTGTGAAGATCCTATGAGAAAAACTAAAGCTCAGAATAAAATCATGCGTCTGCTGGCTTTGAACTGAAATAAGCATTAGAGAAGATTAAAGCACTATTTTTTTTAATATTTATTAAAAATTCAATTAATTGTGAAAGTTGGATTTTTAGTGAATATTAAGGCGAATTAACTTTTGAACAATGACAGTTTACCTGCATGATCTTCCTGCTCATTTTCCTAAACACACCCACAAGCTTCATTTAGGGGCCTAAAGCTTCTGCCATGTTAGATTTACCCCACAACAGTTCAATGTGGGATGGTTTGTAATAAGGCAAACAGGATGTGTTACAAAAGTGGGAAGGTTTATGTTGTAATCTTCCATTTTAATGTATATATTTATTTATGCCTCTTCTTGTATACATTTGTGAATGCCCCTTCTTTGTTATTTATAATGGTATGTTCCACCCACTGTGATGCTGGGACTTGGATTCTGCTTTAGAACCCCAGGGAGTGCGCTGTAGAATGTTGGGCAGTGAGCTGAGGTGAGTTGGACATGGCAGTTGGGAAGCTTTCTTACTGAAATAAACCCACGTTCTGGAAATATACTTGTGTCTCTTGGACTTAGTTACAAAAGTTTGCCTTTGCTAACTTTTTCTTCATTGGTTAGGGAGTGTCCAGAAATCGCCCGCACCCACAGGCTAGTAAATCCTACAAAAGTGGCACCCCACCCCAGCTCATCAGGACACTCTCTGGACTGGCTTAAGAACAGAAGAGGACTGGACCTGCTGCTTGAGAAATGTGTCTAGACCTGAAGTGATATACCTGCTCCAACTTGTACCTAGGACTAAGACATTGACTCTGAGGGTCAGTTGACTGATGTCTTGTGTGGCTGAATAGACACAAAAAGCTGCAAGAGGCCGTTTTCCAGAAGTGCATAGCTGCCCAGAAGCAACTGAAATGGGACTGGACCCTACCTGACCCTAAGTTCTTGCCTAGAGGTCCTGGTAGCCTTAAATGATCAAGCAGAGCTGTGCCAGAAATTCTTAAAAGTTGGAAGTTAGAAAATATTTGGATTTCTAAGACCTCTTTAGTCTGAACTGGACCTCAGGGCAATTCAATTTCGAAGTGACTTTGCAAGATACAGCTTCAAGCTTTCCTATCTGGAGGATTATGAGTTCCATTAAAATGACTAAAGGGCCTATTAGGATGGCTGACGGAAACGAGTTCTGTCCGCCATGGAAGCGGCAAAAATACTCCCGACCGCTCCGTGGATAAACCGCCGGTGCGATTAGGATAATAATGTGAAGAAACTCCGACCGCGGCGGACGGATCACAGCAAACACCGTCCGCGGCGGACGGAGCACACCAAAGACCGCCGCAAGCGGACGGCACTAAAGAAACACCCTCCGCCGCGGACGAACATGACCGCCGGAACAGGCACAGCCGCCGCAATACCTGCGGAGGCTCCGGCCTCGCGATTAGAATAACGCCGCCAGTCCAACAGAACTCACATGCTTCCTCGATCGCAGCGGAAACAATGCATCGACAAACGGAGCATGACTGCGGAAGGACCACACGAACACCATCCCTTCCGTCAAACCGATTACAAAATGGCTGACGGAAGTAAATACAAAACACACCAATCAGGACACCCACCCATCTGAAACACCCACCCACAGCAACTACACGCCACAATGACACCCCCCAAGCACCGAAAAATGCACCAAAGTCAACACACCCACACAACACCTGACTGGCAACAACCATTGGGACACAACCACCACACAGAGTATAAAATGGATCCCTCCCACACCCACAATCCTTTGCATCACAGCATAGCTGCAAGCAAGAGGCTGAATACCATGAACAGCAGACACACAAAAACACACATATATCCTGCACACAAACCCACCCAACACATAAACACCCACCACACCATCCCTACACACGACACACCTGCACATCCCACCCCACCCCACCAACACCTTGCACATCACACACCATGGCACCAAAGAAAAATCCCAAGTTCACAGACAGTGAGTTGAAGCTCATGGTGGATAAAATCATCCGTGTCGAACCACATCTCTTCGGCACCCTAGTCCAGCAGACCAGCGTGGCAACCAGAAACAACATGTGGGACAGGATAGTGACCAGAGTGAATGCGTCAGGGACCGTGCCACGCACCAAACACAAGATCCAGAGGCGGTAGCACGACCTCAAGACAAGGGTGAAAGGCATCAGAGCAAAAAACCACCTGCGGGCACACCACACTGGCGGCAGCACTCCCCCGGAGCCCATACCATATGCAGAATGGGAGGAGAAGGTGCTGGGCATACTGCACCCTGAGAGCCTGGAAGGAATCGAGGAGGGACTAGAGGCTGGTAAGTACAAACCAATCACCACTATCACACTGACATGGTCTGCCTTGCACAACTGACAACACACATCTCCCAGGCTCCAATCCATGCATGTGGGCCACATAGTCACTCACCATGACCAAACACAAATGTTGCCTCCTACGTTTCCAGCCTTGCATGTTGTTAAAGCAGACAGCACTACAACTCCCAACAGGCCCTCATGTCTACAGGGAGGGTGGTGGTGGGTGGGGTGTGTGTTAGACCAGCACTACAACTCCCAACAGGCCCCCATGTCCACAGGGAGGGTGGTGGGGTGTGTGTGAGAGGTGGGTGGGGTGTGTGTAAGACCAGCACTACAACTCCCAACAGGCCCCCATGTCCACAGGGAGGGTGGTGGTGGGTGTGGTGGGTGTTAGACCAGCACTACAACTCCCAACAAGCCCCCATGTCCACAGGGAGGGTGGTGGGGTGTGTTTGAGAGGTGGGTGGGGTGTGTGTAAGACCAGCACTACAAATCCCAACAGGCCCCCATGTCCACAGGGAGGGTAGTGGTGGGTGGGGGGGTGAGAGACCAGCACTATAACTCCCAACATGCCCACATGTCCACAGGGAGGGTGGTGGTGGGTGGGGTGTGTGTTAGACCAGCACTACAACTCCCAACAGGCCCCCATGTCCACAGGGAGGGTGGTGGTGGGTGGGGGGTGAGAGACCAGCACTACAACTCCCAACAGGCCCCCATGGTCACGGGGAGGGTGGTGGGGGCTGGGGGGTGTGAAAGGTTAGTGATTTGAAATGTTGGTACCACAAACATGTCATGTCCACAGCATTGATCATGAAAATCTTGTCCCTCAGGTGATCGCAACTTGACCGGCGAAAGTAGCAACCGCCAGCACCTGTCGCCCCCCCTCACAGCACGGACTCTCTGGGGACGATCCCATTGCCAGCTCGGGTGCAGAGGACGATGCGGGCCCAAGCAGACTCCCAGGGCCATCAGGCTCTCAGGACATCCCTGCCTCCACCACCTTAGCCTGTGGCACTACAACAACACCTGCCATTGTGAGCTGTGCATCCACCACCACCACCACCACCTCCACCACCACCACCACTCCTGCCTGTGCCACCCTGCCTGACCCATCGCCCGATGATGGGCCATCGACATCTCAGGCAAGCAGGGAGAGTGGACGTGAGAGGACACAGGTGAGGGCACAGCTCACAACCAGGAGTGCAGTTGTCCGGCGAGGTGGGGAAGGACACCCACCCCATCCTGGTGCCGAAACCCTGGAAGCCATCGCCAGAGTCCATGCCTCATATGAGCGGTCACAGGCACAATCCGATCGGGCCCACCAAGACTCACAAGAGAGCAGTCATCTGTTGCAGTCCATTGATACACGCATAGGCCAAATTGTGGACCTCATGGGCCAGCAAACTACTCTGTGGAGGGACTGGCTATCCCGCGCCACACCACCACCCCCTCACCCAAGTGCCCAGCGGGACCGGTCACCAACACCACTGCCACCCACACCTGAGCCCACGGACAGGGAGGTGGCCCCTGACCAACCTGTCCCCACAGATGTCTCCGCTCAGGCTCCAAGACGGAGGGGCGGTCCGAGGCTGGATCCCGGTGACAGCAGTGGAAATGCCCCATCTACCCGCTCTAAGAGGGGGCGCCAATGACTTCACCCTTGCTTGAGCCTGCCATTCACCCTGCCAACTATCCTGTCCCACAATGCCAAGTATTGCCACACGTCTGTTGGACTAGCTGGACATCACACAATGTGGTGTCTCCACGGTATTTTCATCTGCCATGACCTTCAACTCTCACTTCCCCCCAACACTTCTTTGTAAATATGCACCAAATCAATCCTCAAACTGTTAATAAACATCACGTAAACACTCAATGATGTGTGGCCTCCATGTTTAATCACATGATTGTCTTAGAATTTTACGTTACCAGGTGCAGGGATCAATGTTGTTGAGAATAATGCCTCTGTGGAAGTGACCTAGGGATAATGAGAGAACAACAAACACAGATCAGGAAAGTGATTCACACCCATCACAACACACTGTACTGCAACATCCCACAAACCACACTCATCACCAATTAAGTGGATCACAGGACACACATCAGGGAGCATTGCATGTACACCATCTACCACACACATTTTCTAACAGAACATACCAGAACAGGCAGCATAGACACACCACATCCACACTCCACCACCAAACACGCATTGTCTAACTGCACAAGAGGTAGTTACTCACATTCAAGGGAAATAGCGATCAATGAGCCAGACCTCTTGTCCACACCTTCTTCCTCACCACTATCCTCATCAGTTGACATGGGTGGGATGGGAGGCCGAGCAACCTGTTGGTCTTCAGGGTCCATGATCAGTTCAATGTTATTGAGCAAGGCCAGATTGTGGAGCATGCAGCAGGCAATCACGATTTTGCATACTTTGCCTGGTGAGTATGGTAGGGCCCCTCCGGTTTTATCCAGGCAGCGAAACCTAGACTTCAGCAGTCCAAAAGTACGTTCCACCACTCGACGTGTCCTCCCATGGGCATCATTATAACGCATTTCACCAGGTGTAGTAGGATTACGTATGGGACTCAGCAGCCACGGTCTCTTTGGGTATGCAGAGTCGCCTATGTGGGGGGATGACAGACACAAATATCATTACCAGGATTGGTGGGTACACCATGCCACACTTACAACACAATTGTCCTCACAGCATACTCACCTACAAGCCACGCACGTTCAGGACGCAGATTAGCCATCAGTTGGGGGACAATGCTGCTCCGCAGGATGTGGGAGTCATGGGCGGACCCTGGAAATCTGGCACACACATGGGAGATGATGTTGTCAGCCAGGCACACCACCTGCACGTTGATCGAATGTTAGTGCTTTCGATTGCGATATACAGGCTCGCGTGCCTGGGGTGGAATGAGACCGATATGTGTGCCATCAATGGAACCCACTACTTGTGGTATCTGTGCCAGGGCATAGAAGTCCCCTTTGACTGCTGCCAACTCTGCCGGCCGTGGAAAATGGATGTACTCATCCTTGTAAAGCATCATGGCATTCAGAACATCCCGCAGTACCATGCTGAACATGGATTGTGACATCCCCCCGGCACGTCCAACTGTGTACTGGAAGGTGCCAGTTGCAAAGAAGAGAAGTGCCGTCATCACCTTTGCTCTGGGTGTAATGGCTCCAGGATATGTTCTGCGAGGCTGCAGATGAGGTGACAATTGGGCTACAAGCTCCAGCAATCTACGTCGATCAAGCCGGAATTTGCAGATAACCTCCTCGTCCACCATGTCCTCCAGCACAGTGTATGGTCGATGCACATTTGGAGCCCTCCTGTGTGGGAGTAGATGGGAGCAGATGTCAATTGTCCAACAACGCATAGCTGTTCCACACTATCACATGATGACCAACAAAATACAAATAAGACATGTTGCCGACAATGATTATATGTGTGACGTGACCAATATTTCATGCAATACAGATAACTACAAAAACTATGTTCAGCCACAAACAGCATCATATGTGCAAACATGTCCAATGTAACGTGCACACATGTTGAAAGAACTGCCAACAACACATGACTGAGGACCCAAATGTGGACAAGCGTCACCACAGACACACATGCACGTGCACACACAATACGAACATGGAACACACCCTCCTTGTCTTCATGCACCAATGACCCCACCTACAATGCTGGGCATCCTCACATGACATGCATGGGCACACAACAGGCAACACACATGCGCATACACAGAATGCATGTATACCCCCATCATTGTTACTTGCACACACAAACCACACACTCACAACAGCTTCTGAATGTGCTTAGACACCCTTGATGTACTGAGTAGATGTGTATAAATTTAAACGTGTGCACGCAAAACCAAAACGTCAACACGTCGCGAGGCACATGTGTTGCAACTTGGGTGCACATCAATAGCCATAGTCAACCACTGGCAAGGTCAATAGTATGACTACACATGAAAAACAGTGGATATGAAATACACACGTGGCCACAGGCCCTTGACTTTACATCATAATGGTTGAAGCATTCTGTACATGTCCTAACACACATGTACAACTATCAACATGACATGTGTGCGGAGACATGCAGTGTGTGTACATATGCCATGTGTGGACGCCTTCCACCTACACAGAAGATGATCGTTGTTCATGATATTGTGCATGACATATGCTGTATGGACAAGTACAATCACGGTCACACCCCTCATAACGCATGTGCGGACTACCGCGACAGTGCATCATTTGAAAAAGAAGACTCAGTGGCGTCGCTATGGCGGTGCACGCATTCCGCGTGAGCGGTGCAGGCTAACACATACTTTTGAATATGCAATCCGAAATGGCAATTGATACCCCCCTTATAGTCACATTGCAGCACCCACTGCCTACTGCCGGTCCTGGCAAGTCACCCACCGCTGGTCCAGGCCAGTCACCCACCACCGGGTGGTGGCCAGTCAACCACCGCCGGTCCGGGTCAGTCACCCACCGCCAGGTTGTGGCCGGTCATCCACCGCCGGGTGTTGGCCGGTCATACACCAACGGGTGGTGGTGGGTGACCGGCCACCACCCGGTGGTGGGTGACTGGCCTGGACCGGCGGTGTGTGACTGGCCTGGACCGGCAGTGTGTGACCGGCCTGGACTGGCGGTGGGTGACAGGCCTGGACCGGCGGTGGGTGACCGGCTACCACCCGGCGTTGGGTGACTGGCCTGGACCGGCGGTGGGTGACTGGCCACTACCCGGCGGTATGTGACTGGCCCAGACCGGCGGTGGGTGACTGGCCTGGACCGGCGGTGGGTGACTGGCCTGGACCGGCGGTGGGTGACCGGCCACCACCCGGCGGTGTGTGACTGGCCCGGACCGGCGGTGGGTGACTGGCCTGGACCAGCAGTGGGTGACCAGCCTGGACCGGCGGTGGGTGACCGGCCACCACCCGGTGGTGGGTGACTGGCCTGGACCGGCGGTGGGTGACCGGCCTGAACCGGCGGTGGGTGACCGGCCACCACCCGGCGGTGGGTGACTGGCCTGGACCGGCGGTGGGTGACCGGCCTGGACGGGCGGTGGGTGACCAGCCACCACCCGGCAGTGGGTGACTGGCCTGGACCAGCGGTCTGCGGTGGGTGCTGCAATGTGACTGTAAGGGGGGGTATCAACTGACATTTCAAATTGCATATTCAAAAGTATGTGTTAGCCTGCACCGCCCACGCGGCATGCGTGCACCGCCATGGCGACGCCAGGCTTTGATTATGTTCAAATGATGCACCGTGGCGGAAGCGCGCACATGCGGTTGCAGATCTGTGACCGTGACGGTCCGTGCACATGTAGCCAATGGAAATAGGTAACGCGGGGCACGTATGCGCATTCAAATATAGCGGAAGCCGTGCACCGCCACACCAGGGCCACTCATTGGCTCTTTTTGAATGAGGCGTCCCGGGAAAACCAATAGCTGCAGACGTGTGCCACTGATATGTGCTCTGGGCCCTATATATGTGTGAATTTCGGCAGCACACATTCACAGCTTTCAGCCACTGCTGCCTGGGACCATCCCCTCGACCTACTGCTGCTGAGCTATCCAACAGCTGCTGCCTGCAACCATCACCTCGACCTGCTGCTGCTGAGCTATCCAACAACTGCTGCCTGCGACCATCACCTCGACCTGCTGCTGCTGCTGAGATATCCAACAAGTGCTGCCTGCGACCATCACCTCGACCTGCTGCTGCTGAGATATCCAACAACTGCTTCTGTACTGCCACAGTCGTGAACATTGCCATGCAGGGAGTGCGAGAGACCCGGTCTCGTCCCTTCACCGCCGCGGAGCTGGAAGTCCTTGTGGACGGTGTGCTCAGCCACTATGACCGGCTCTACGGTGCCCCCGGACAGGTGGTAAGTGCAGTGGGGAACATGTCAGTCGGCATGAGGTGGTCACTGACTCCTGGCTTCTGCAAGCTAGGCGGTGTGCTAAGGGACCTTCAAATGTGTTGTACTGAGCATGGCTGCATGTAGATACGTGTTTCTACGATGTTTGTGAATGTCAAACGGTCCACTGACGTTTCCCTCTTGCCTCCCATCATGGTAGGTCAAGCTGCACCTTCGCAAGGCCGTGTGGAGGACCATAGCACGTGATGTACGGGCAGTGGGAGTGTGCAAGAGACGACACACACACTGCCACAAGCGCTGGGACGACATATCCAGGCTGAGCAAGAATGTTGCCGAGATGACACTGGGGATGATGCCAAGATCAACCTGTCTGGGCCGACGCACCATGACCCCTCTAATGCACCGTATCATTGCTGTGACACATCCTGACCTGTCCGCCTGGCTGGGAGGGGATCAACAGCAAACTAGCGGTAAGCAGACTGTATGTGTGTGAGACTTGTGAGTGCATGCATGTATTGGTGCTCATACACAGTAGTGACATCCATGGTGCGCTTGTTTTGCTGCAATTGCATGTAGGTGCCATTAGCGGAGTGAGCGGTAGCCTCCATGTCCGCCAGGTGGACATACCACTTGATTTGTATTTGAGGGTTCCAGGACATGCCCTTGAGGTCTGTCGTCCCATGGCATGACATGTGTGCAGGTCTGCATGCAGTGGCCCTGTTTGTATTATGTAAATGTTTCACAGCCAACACCGGTTCTTTGATATGAGGATGTCTGTTAGGGGTGAGTAGTGGGCAGGATGGTTGATACATGTTATTCTACTGTGAGGAAAGTTGTGATTTTGTAACCTTCAGTACATGAGTGTGGCACTTAGGTAAACCTCTTTTCTTTCTCTTTCGGCTTTGGCAGAGGGCACGGACCCACAGACTACGGAGATGAGTGGTGGCAATGCATCCGGATCCGAAATCACACACCCGCAGACTGACACTGAAGAGGGCAGCCACAGAGAGGGGGACATAACCGTACCAGAGGACTCACAAGTGGAAACACCATCGTCCCCATCTTCAGACAGTGTTGGTGAGTCAGCACTGCTGTCTCAGACAGGGAGTGGGCAATCGACACCTTCAGTCGGGACACAGCACACAGGGCCCACACTGCCACCCACTGCAACATGTGCTGCTCGTGCTCGCCAGAGTAGGGGGAGCAGAGTTGCCTTCGGTGCAGGAACCGCAGAGCCTGCCCCTGAGACACAAAGTGCACTTTGTGCTGAGGCAGTAGATCTGCTGCGACAGCTGTGTGTAGGGCAGACCAAAATGATCAATGCATTCCAAGACCACGATAGGAAGTTGGGGCAGGTGGTGGCATTCATGGAGGGGATGCATGGCGATGTTGCTGGGCTCCACACAACAGTACAGTCATTAGCAAACACTGTGTCTTCAGCCATTTTACAGTCGCATAGACAGGGTGCTACTTCTGTTCCACCATCCACACCACTTGATGTCTCAGGGGAGAGTGAATTTTCAGACCAGGCCTCATTTTCAGGTTATTTCACTAGAAGCAGCCACAGGCAGCAAGGCAGGGCACGGAGGGCACAGACACCATCCCCTAGGACGGGGAAATCTTTCACCGCAGACGACGTGAGCTACACTGGAGTTGACACACAGGATCCTCAAGGGGTGTTGGGGGAAATGGCTTCACATGCTACACAGGCATCCCCCACAAAAGGTACTCCAAAGGCAAGGGCACCTCCCAAGTCCAGGGACACTTCCAAGGACAAAGACACTACAAAGGAAAGGGCACCTCCCAAGAGCAGGGAGACTCCCAAGGACAGACATTACAAAGGAAAGGGCACATCCCAAGAGTAGGGACACTCCCAAGGACAAAGACAATACAAAGGAAAGGGCACATCCCAGGAGCAGGGACACTCCCAAGGACAAAGACACTACAAAGGAAAGGGCACCTCCCCAGAGCAGGGACACTCCCAAGGACAAGGACGCTTCAAAGGAAAGGGCACCTCCCAAGAGCAGGGACACTCCCAAGGACAAGGACACTACACGGGAAAGGGCACATCCCAGGAGCAGGGACACTCCCAAGGACAAGGACACTACAAAGGAAAGGGCACATCCCAGGAGCAGGGACACTCCCAAGGACAAAGACACTACAAAGGAAAGGGCACCTCCCCAGAGCAGGGACACTCCCAAGGACAAGGACGCTTCAAAGGAAAGGGCACCTCCCAAGAGCAGGGACACTCCCAAGGACAAGGACACTACACAGGAAAGGGCACATCCCAGGAGCAGGAACACTCCCAAGGACAAGGACACTACAAAGGAAAGGGCACCTCCCAAGAGCAGGGACACTCCCAAGGACAAGTACACTACAAAGGAAAGGGCACCTCCCAAGAGCAGGGACACACCCAAGGGCAAGGTCGCTTCAAAGGAGAGGGACACTACAATGGACAAGTCTGCACCCAGGGACAGGGCACCGCACAGGGATCAGGGACATTCCAGAGACAGGACACCTCCTACGGCCAAGGCACATCCCAGGTCCAGGGGTTCTCCCATAGACACAAGCTCCATCAAGGACAGGCATACATCACCCCTGGCTGCACTGAGGCAGATGTTGTTGAAGGAACGTAAAACACATGTGTCATCAGTGGAGTCCCCCATACCTCTACTCCCATCCACGCCCCGCAGAAGCAGAGGAAGGAGTACACTGCTGTTGCATTCCCCATTACACATGATGCAGAGGGCAGAAGGCAGGCCCACAGCAAACGACAGTCAGGGTCCAGCACGTCCCCAGAGAGCAGACCACCACAAGCACATGATCCACCTTTGATGTCTGATGATGCCACTACACTTACCAGTCCAGTCATGTCCGGGGTGCCCCTACATTTCACAAAGAAACGGAGGCACACACCAGTGAGACCTGACCACCCCAATGTCGCTCCAGTACAGCTGTCCCCAGCTCCCAGAGCCACCCTGCCTCCTGGCCCATACAGCCCTGGGGCTCATCATTTCAGTGGTCCTAGTGGCTCAGCTGCAGTTCACTCTCATGTGTCAGATAGTGGCATCATGGAGTAGCACTGTGTCAGTTGTGCCCTCTCCTGTTTCAGGTACTGGCACTGTGTGTGTCCGCCACTCTCATGTGTCAGATGCAGGCATGGTATTTGTTGGTCACTGTACAGGGACATGTCCTGGCAGTGTGTCTGGGTCAATGGCTCCTGTGTCAGTCTGTAGATCTGTGGCTGTGTCTCACACTCCTGGTTCTGGTGCTGGCGGTGTGTCTGGGTCTATGGCTCATGTGTCAGTCACTACAGCTGTGGCTGTGTCTCACACTCCTGTTTCTGGTGCTGGCAGTGTGTCTGGGTCTATGGCTCATGTGTCAGTCAGTAGATCTGTGGCTGTGTCTCACACTCCTGGTTCTTGTGCTGGCAGTGTGTCTGGGTCTATGGCTCATGTGTCAGTCAGTAGATCTGTGGCTGTGTCTCACACTCCTGGTTCTGGTGCTGGCAGTGTGTCTGGGTCTATGGCTCATGTGTCAGTCAGTAGATCTGTGGCTGTGTCGCACACTCCTGTTCTGGTGCTGGCAGTGTGTCTGGGTCTATGGCTCATGTGTCAGTCAGTAGATCTGTGGCTGTGCCGCCCCCTCCTGGTTCTGGTGCTGGCAGTGTGTCTGGGTCTATGGCTCATGTGTCAGTTAGTAGATCTGTGGCTGTGTCTCACACTCCTGGTTCTGGTGCTGGAAGTGTGTCCGAGGCGAGTAGTTCAAGCAGTCCACCAGATTCTGTGCTGTGAGGTTTAGTTACCATCACTCACAAGTCATTTTACCTTTTGTGTAGATTGACGAATGTAACCACCCTTGCATTATTAATGTCCTTGGGACGGGTCGCTTCACCCACGTACTTGTGCTGGCAGTGATGTACCTGTTCTGTGCAATGGACTGTTGATGCACTTAGCCCCTCTCATTTACTGCCTCTGATGTACCTGCTCTGTTGGGCACAATGCCCTGTTGCTGTTCTGATACTGCATTCTGCACTCTCATGTGCTGCCAATGATGTACCTGTTCTGTGCAATGGACGGTTGATGCACTTAGCCCCTCTCATGTGCTGCCTCTGATGTACCTGCTCTGTTGGCCGCAATGTCCTGTTGCTGTTCTGATACTGCATTCTGCCCTCTCATGTGCTGCCAATGATGTACCTGTTCTGTGCAATCGACTGTTGATGCACTTAGCCCCTCTCATTTGCTGCCTCTGATGTACCTGCTCTGTTGGCCACAATGCCCTGTTGCTGTTCTGATACTGCATTCTGCCCTCTCATGTGCTGCCAATGATGTACCTGCTCTGTTGTACCCAGTGCCCATGTTCTTGAATACTCTGAGATTATACCCCTATTATGTTCAATAAAGCAAGTCAATCATGTGTAGTGGTTTGTCGTTGTCATTCCTGGTTGTGTACTTCAATAGTGGATATGTTGGTGCGATCGTCAATGTAGTTTCTCAAACATGACACCCCCCCTTCCAACGTCACAGCCCTGGCAGGTACTCCCCTTCTGACAGCAATTGGTGGGTTGGCGTACCTGCGTCATCGTCGATGATGGTCCATGACTTGCTGGTGGTGGAGCACGAAGAGTATCGGAAATGCGTGTAGCGCTGGGTCCATGACGGCGATCTGCTTGTGGTGGGTATCTCTGCAATGTGTTGTATCTTCGCTGTGGGAAATCCGCCGTGTTCAGGCAGGTTGTTTTTCCGCAGCGATTTGATGTGTGTTTTCCGCCATCGTGATTTAGCGAACGGTCGGAGACGTCATTCCGTACGGCGGTGTCTCTGGATTGGTTACGTCCGCCGCGAGGTCTGGTGTAGTTCCGCGGCGGTGCGTGCTCTTCCGTCGCGCATGGACTTTTGGCAGTGTTTCCCATCCTAATATGGCGGACGGAGTGACCGCGGCAGGCGGACAGGAAAAAGGCATTTTCCGCCTACTCCAGGCCGGCGGTCGCACTTCCGTCCGCCATCGTAATCGACCTCTAAGTCTGCAGGTGCAAATATTGACCGAGCAACAAAAGTTTAATTTCGCCTTCTTGGAGCTTTTTACGCCAAACCCCAAGCTTGAGTAGAACCTATTCCAGCAGCTATCCAGCGTTGAGAGGTCTTTGGCAGATACAGCCTGCAATCTTACCCCTCTAGATGATTTATTTTTGAATTCCATTTCAGAGATTTAGCAAGAAGGTGTCATCTTTGATTGTATGGTGGGTGAATCTAACCCACTCTGTTGAGGTCAATCTCACATCACACCTAGGTCATGGTAAACTGTGAACAGTGACTACTGATTGCTCCATTACCTTTTCTTGGTTTTTTGTTAGAAATTAGTTCTCTAGTTGGCAGAGGAATATACCCTGTCTAAGTAGGGGCCACCACTCCAGTCAGGGTAAGCTAGATACACACTACAAGATAACCAGTACACACTTTCTGATAGCATGCCACAGAGCAGTCAGGCTTATATAAAGAGGTATTCATGCAACACAAACACACTGTAACACAATGAAAACACCACAAAAAGACTCCACACCAAGTTAGAAAAATAGACAATATTTATATAAATAAATCATGACCAAAACTACAAAATCCTATAAGGAGAAGTTGAGATTATGTTTTAAAGAGTCAAAAGAGTTCTAGCACTCAGAAGCTATAGGCACCAATGGGGGTTATCTGATTTCTCTGGACTGGGACAAAGTCAACAGCACTGGCCAACCATGATGGAGCGTTGGCCAAGGACAGGAGCCATGCAGGCCCGGTGAACAGAGTACCTTAATCCTTGTCGCAACTGCCAGATGCAGGTGAAGATGAGCTATACATCAATGTCATGCCTGCAGTCAAGGTGATGAGTCAATTTTCTTCACATATGTGGCAGCGATGCATTGGCTAAGTTGAGCAAAGCACCAGTTTTGAGTGTGATGGTTCCAAAGATGATGCTGTGGGTTATTCCACACTGGAGGGGCAATGCATCAATCTTCTCCACGCAATGGTGGCAATGCGTTGGTATCTAAAGTGGTGGTTCCAGATCCGATACAGCAGTTCTGAGTCTGATGCACTGATTCTACTCCTGCAACAGGGTTGATGCGCCGATTCTGCTACATACAGACTGGGGATGCAGCGATTTCTCTGGTGCAAGTATATGGGTCTACTTTGAGTGAATCAGGCACAGGAGCAGGGGTAGATACTTTGAAAGCCTTGAGCCTCAAGCACCAGACAGTAAGCCAACAAGCCCTTGGAGATCATTTCAGATGTAAGGCGGAGCCCAGCTCTCCTCAGCAGGGTCAGAGAGCAGAAAGTAGAAGGGCAGCACAGCAGAAAAGCAGGCATACCAGGACAGCAGTCCAGCAGAATCTCGGTCCTTGATGCACCACAGCAGTTAGTAAGACAGGGTCCATTTGTAGTGTCTAATATGGTAAAGTTGGAGACCTAGTACTTATACCCAGTTGTGCCTTTGAAGTGGGGGTGACTTCAAAATTGGGACTTTGACGTGCCCAGAGTTCCTTTATTTCCAGCCCTGGTTCCAGACTATCAGTAGAGGATAATCATTCCTCTGTGTGGGGACAGGACCAGGACACTACTTATTAATGTGCAAGTGTGAGCTCCTCCCACCTTTACTGCCCAGAAAGTGTTATCAGAATGCAGATGAGTTCTCAGACAACCTTACCTTCCTGTGATTGTAGCTGCCTAGAGGGAATGCACAAATTAAAGCTGTCACCTATCCCAGATGTGTATTGGAGTAGTAAGAGCAGAGAAATGCCAATTTTCTAAAGGGTGCAAGGGAAACACAAAACCTAATTGAGATTCATCAAGCTATGCAAGGCCACCCCGCATGGCGCTGCATGTCTTTAATAAATCTAGAGCAATGCAAGAAAGTGCAAATTGCTGCCTTGTTTTACTCTTTGGCAAGTAGGCATTCCATCCATCAATAAATATATTGGTATTTGTAGAGCGTGACTTGCCACCCTGGGGGACCTCCGGGCTCTGTGCTGCAGGTTTCATTAGAAGATCTAGGTCTTGAGTTCCTTCCTGAAGGGGTAAAGTGAGGGTAAGGTGCATAGGTGGAGGGTGTTCAAGGCTTTGCTGGCGAGGTGTAAGCGGATGCATCTTCGGTGGGGCTGCGGCAGATGCCTAAAGTCTGTTTGAGGGTGAGGTGAGCAGAGGGAAGGTTTCTCCATGGTTGGTGGAAAATCAGGCGGTGGTTCATGTAGTGTGGTCCTGCGTTGTGGAGGGCATAGTAGGCATGGTTAAAAAGCTTGAACTGGCATTTCTTCGTGACTGGGTGCCAGTGGAGAACTTTGAGGTGTTGGCTTATGTGAGTCTTCCTGTACAGGTTTAGGATCAAATGCTATGTCTCCCCAGGTGAGGCGTAGAGGGGATAAATATTCGTATTTCTCCTAATGTTTTCCTGCTTCTACATGCACTGCATTCTTGCACACACATAGAAATAGGAAAATGCCTCTCATGATTGTTTTTGTCAGGAAGGAGTTTCTTCCTGCATAAAAACAATCCTGTCTACATAGCAGGCACCATTGCAACATGACAAAAGTGTGCCTGAGTTGGCACTAGGTAGTCAAAAGTACCCTAGCCCTAGGAATACAGCGCAAAAAGGTATGAAAGATTGATAAAAATGCTTTCAGTGTTTTTCTGAGCAATGCTCAGCAAAATGCCCAGGATTACCACAATAAAGACATATATTTAAATGTCATGTTTTATCCTTCGCCCCTTGCATAATAGATATCTGATCTCGTCTGTTTCTAAAATCTCTCTAAATGCTACTAAACACTTAGGGGCTCATTAGTATGGCGGGCAGCGGCACACCATCACGGTGCTGGCGGTGGCGGAAAATGCCATTTTCTGCACTCCAGCAGCGGCCGCCATATTACAATGGGCAAACAAAGCCCATTTTCCATCCGGCGCGGAGCATCGTGAACCGCCAGATATTTGCGCCTGCCACCACAGCAGAGGGAGCCAATAGAGATCAACCGACGTGCAGAATGACGTCCCATCCACCATACAAATCACGAAGCCCATCACACCACAGCAGAGAAACCACCCACCCTGGGACGGTTGAAGCACAACAGCGGAGCGCGAAACCAGACTCCTGGTCCCCTCCACCCGGCCCGGACCACAATGGATTCAGCTCTTCATGCCTTTCCGCTACTGTACCTCATCCACTACCAGCAAATAATGCACCATCCAGACAATGCCGCAGGTACGCAATAACACAACTCCACACACAACCACAACACACAACTCCTGGGCTGATATACGGTTCCAGTCCACACCAGACACTCTGGTGGGGACAGGAACATATCCTCCAGTCTACCAACACATTTCCTACCTGTCAAAAAATTACCCCTCCGCATCCGGGTCACCCATGAACCGCAAAATCACTGCAATCTCCTGGTCACCACACCGCAGCTGTGAAGACGTGGGAAAACCTGCGCACAATGTAATAGGCACGGCCGGCACTAGGTGTGGGCAGTCCACAAAGGTTAAAAGGGCTCCACCTCCACCCTGCACACACTACACTTGCCGCGCACATTTGGGACCATGCTATGTGCACCTCCCGTCCCCCCCACTTACAATTCTTCTGCCAGGTGTACCCAGACCCTGCACCACACACACCAAAGGACAAGGCAGCCTGTTATGGAAGGTGGGTGTGAAGAGGAATACCCTGCACAAAAGCTCAGGGGCTGGATAACCCTCCTCCTCACACCTACCTTCCATTCCTGTGAAACAAACTGAGTATAATCGCAAAATGAAGTCTCACACTGCATATGATCATTCAATGAACTGTTTACAGTGCCTGTCAAATGACCTACAGACACCCCACACTGACACTCTGTCACATACTCAAACCATAGGTTAGCAGCAAAGGAGGATAATGAATGGGCCAGCCAAAAGTTAAGTGGAGAGTGCTGGAAAACCATGGAGCAAGCCACATAGCGTCAGTACATCACATGCAAGAGAAGGAACATATCACACCACCCTTAGGCCATCAAATCATACATGGGTTGCACAGTGGGGTGAAATTAAACCATAGGGCCCTCTGTGCAACAACTCTGGGAGACAGCAAGGCATGCATAGGCAAAGGGATGATAGGAAGTGTCTGAAGTCAAACAGTGATCGGTCACTCATCTGTGTCAACCTACTTAACATGTGTATGTCAGCAGCACAATACACATGGCTCAATGTCACACTCCCTGACTGTCAAACACAAGTAGGACCTTCACACATACCCCTCCTCCACCCACCTCACACCTGCAATACTCAACACCAGAGTTAAACATGCAGAATGGTGCAAATGATGTCCTGTGAGTTCAATGTCAACCAATCACACTCCCTGAGGTGCATCCACAAACATCGCACCCACACTCAGGGATGCCTGAACCAATAATGACACAAAAACAATAGCCAAACACAAAGGTCACAAACAACATACACAGAAGTCCAAAAGGCCCACACATGGCCAGCAAAATAGTGGAAAGGCAATGGCAAGCCCAGACAGAACAGGAGTACACAACATTGCCACTCAGGGAAAATGCACAGACACCATACCCCAACACAAAAAAGAATTGTATCAACAAAAATCAATCATGAACACTAACTGGGATCAATAGAACAATCATCTAACACAGACAGAGACACCACACCACCCATCAAGTAAGCATGGTGACCTGTCAGCCGCCTTCGACACGGTCTGCCATCGCACTCTAAAAAGACACCTCCTAGAAGCCGGAATCCAAGAAAAGGCCCTTGACTGGACCACGTCCTTCCTCTCCGGCAGAACCCAGAGTGTCCGCCTCCAGTCCTTCTGATCTGAACCCACCGACATCATCTGCGGTGTCTCCCAGGGCTCATCCATCAGCCCAACGCTGTTCAACATCTACATGGCCCCCCTCGCACAAGTGACACGCCATCACGACCTCAACATCATCTATGCCGACGACACCCAGCTCATCCTCTCCCTTACCAAGGACCCACACACCACCAAAACCAACCTTCACGAGGGAATGAAGGCCGTCGCCGACTGGATGAGGAGCAGCCTTCTGAAATTGAACTCGGACAAGACAGAGGTCCTCATCCTCGGACCCACCCATTCAGCCTGGGACGACCCCTGGTGGCCGACCACACTGGGAACAGCACCGACACCCACTGACCATGCACGCAACCTAGGATTCATCCTCGACTCCTCCCTTTCCATGTCTAAACAGGTCAACGCCATCTCCTCCTCCTGCTACAACACCCTCCGCATGCTCCGCAGGATCTACAAGTGGATCCCGACCGAAACAAGAAGAACGGTGACACAGGCCCTCGTCAGCAGCAGACTGGACTCCGGCAATGCACTCTACTCAGGAATCCCAGACAAAGACCTCCGACGACTACAACGCATCCAGAACGCCTCCGTTCGACTGATCGTCAACTTCCCCCACCGCAGCAACATCACCCCCCCACCTGAGAGTCCTACACTGGCTCCCCTTTGACAAGAGGATCACCTTCAAGCACCTCACCCACGCACACAAAGCACTCCACAACACCGGACCAGCCTACCTGAAAAGCAGACTCAGCTTCTACACCCCCACCCACCAGCTCCGCCCCGCCAGCCTCGCCCTCGCCGCTGTCCCCTGCATCCAACGAACAACCTCCGGCGGCAGATCCTTCTCCTATCTAGCCGCCAAGACCTGGAACACCATCCCTACCAACCTACGGTCGACTCAAGACCTACTCGCCTTCAGAAGACTCTTCAAGACCTGGCTCTTTGAGCAGTAGCGGCACCCCCCTCCCCTCAGCGCCTTGAGACCCTCACGGGTAAGTAGCGCGCTTTACAAGTATTCTGATTGATTGATAGTGTACAACAAGCATCCACATTCACAATCCTGACAAGTGACAGGTCAAAAATAGGAGGACAAACCACCAATGTGCACTCAAAACAAGATCAGGAACAAGAATCCACCTTGCTGCATGTGACAGACACACAAGTAATGCACACTACACTTGCAACACATCAGAATGTATCACAATGCACCAACTACTCACACACAATGTCACACACAGAGCATATGGCAGTAGAAAGAGTCAACACAGGCTAAACACTGCATATATCCACAACAAAAACACAACAGATGCACAGACCAATCCATCACATTGCCAACTCATCTGGACATCATGGGGATGCACAACAAGCAAGTACAAGGCAACTTATACTAACAACACTGCATGCACAACAAGCAGTGTGTGCACATCAAGCAAATCAGTAGCACACACATCTGAGTGCCACACCATGTACTCCCACAATTACAAATCATCACAGCACACAGATAACATCACACACAGGAAGGGTAACAGTACCTCAGTAAACACACATACAGCTTAGCCATTACCCACAGATGCACAACTCAGGGAAACCCAGATGCAAACAACATGACGAGAGTCCTGTGCTGCACACACATTTGCAGTGCACATGAGCAATCATGACTGCAAACCAGTACAAGAAAATAACACATAACTAATTGGGAAACTGTCCTGAGTGTCACATTGGTCCTATGCACTGTCAGCACTACAAAGCATAGTGTAACAAATAAAGTGGCGGGGAGGCTCACACACTGACAAGCCAAGGGGTGGGAGACTGGAGATTGAAGTGGTGTGTACATCAGTAGTGGACAGGTGAGAAGTGTACTGTACACAAACACATAAAGGAGTCACTCTCAATGTGTATGCATCAGAAGCACAGATAGGGGATGGGATGACTCCACATCCCACATACCACACTGGAGCCACAGATTGGGTCAAGTGACAGCAATGCATGGAAAACTCACAAATAATGTCAGTGTGGCTGAGCAGGTCTACACAGTGAGCACAAACTGTAACAAGACACATGACTGATCAACAAAACACAACACACACTTGGCAGTCACAACACTCTGCACACTCATAACTGGTAGCAACAACAATTAGGTGTCCCCCAGGAGTGCAAGGACACACCAACACACTGCGCAGTTCTCAACGTACAACTTCTACATGTGCCCACAATCAGAAGCACATGGCTGACAATTCAAACAAACAGACACTAATTTCCTGGATCATACATGTGTGCAGTTGGCATTGCAGGGGCACACACACATCAACACTACTGATAAAGTCACCCCCTTCATACTTCATGACCACTCAAGTGCACACATACACATGTACCCATGTGACTAGGAAGACAGGCCATCACAAGATGAACACACATCAAGAGTGCTGTTCACACATGAAGAACGATCAAACAGATTAGATGGACCCTGGCCACCACGCAAGTAATCCCATGGATAGAATTCAACCCTGTTCTGTTCTTGCATCCTAACATGACATGTATAAAATTTAGTAAACCTGACCATAGAACGATTAGGATAAGAGTGGATCATCACAAACACCCATCATTGTACCCACAAGCCTCAGAGTCAAGAAGAAACCAAAGTGCCTGTCACATCTGGCAAACTCTGAAAAAGTAAAATAAGCAATTGGCAATGGTAAAGTGGCATACAGAGCATGTGCCACAGGAAACCATACCCATACATACACTTTTTATTTAGCAAGGACATTGACAAAGCAGACAACAGGAGTGACAGTCTTTATTGCATAATACTCAGCTACGCCTCAAAAGTAGACAAGAGCAAGGCCAGTGGCCAGTCCACAGTTCCAAGGAGGTACATGTGTGCATGAGAACCTGCACAGGGAATGGGCATCCAACGTCACAAACAGCAAGTCCAGTGGCCAGTCCATAGTTCACAGGAGGTACATGTGTGCATGGGAACCTGCACAGGGAATGGGCATCCAAAGTCACAAACAGCAAGGCCAGTGGCCAGTCCAAAGTTTAAAGGATGGCCATGTGTGCATGAGAACCTGCACAGGGAATGGACATACAAAAAGTCACAAACAGCAAGGCCAGTGGCCAGTCCATAGTTCAAAGGAGGTAGATGTGTGCATGAGAACCTGCACAGGGATTGGGCATCCCAAGTCACAAACAGCAAGGCCAATGGCCAGTCCTTAGTTCAAAGGAGGTACATGGGTGCATGAGAACCTACACAGGGAATGGGCATCCACAGTCACAAACAGCAAGGCCAGTGGCCAGTCCATAGTTCAAAGCAGAGACATGTATGCATGAGAACCTGCACAGGGAATGGGTGACACCGTACACTGCCATGGTAAGCAACACAGCTAGGAGTATAACAATGGGCAGTCCAGGCACTGCTGTGGGAGAGATAGGTTTGAAAGGGGGACTTTGCCTCAGACTTGGCTGTCAGTCGAACTAGGAGGTGGCTGATTGTCAGGGCCAGTTGGTGAGCAGGACCTGGGATTGAGAGGACCAGCTGAGGTAGACGCATCAGTGGCTTTGGGAGCCTGAGGGCTGCTTGGACCGGGTGGCATGGTGGCACAGGGAGGTGAAGACATGTTGCTGTGAGACACAGTGATTGAGGGTGAATGTGGAAGGCTGCCTCTTCACTTCTTGGGGATTTGATAGGTAAGAACCGTCTTGGTCGGAGTGGGAATTGGGGTGGGCACAACAGGCACACTTTCCATCAAAAGTGCATCAGGTGCAGGTGGTGGCCCTCCCTCTGGGGATCTGCTGGATCTAGTGGTATGCTTGGCCTAACCTTGCCTTTTCCCCTCCATCCCCTGTTGACCATGTGAACCCCGCACAGTGCCCTCCTGTCCCAGCTTCACAGGGGTGTGGGTGGGAGTTGAGGTTGTGAGTGATTCTGCCTTAGAGGGCTGTTTCTGTGGACTCTTAGCAGGCACCAGCTTCACAGCAGGCACAGCAACTGTTTGCCTGTTTTTGAGAGCCGCTTTTGGGACGGGAGTGTCCTTGGATGGGGTTGATTTTGAGGCATGAGAGCCTGAGGCCTGCTTCTTGGCATGATGCTCCTGAGGGTCACCTGAAGGGCTTTAGCCTTTGCGCTCCTGTGTGACTTTTTTTGTGTGGGGGATGGTGTCTGTGTTCTTGGCCTCTTGGGGTCCTGCTGTTGTGTAATGTGTGTGGAGTGCGTGGAGCCTGAGGGTTGTGTTCTGTGGTCACTCTAGTCAGATGTTGCCACTGGCAGGGGGATGCCAAGGGACTGGAGCTGTACTCTGAGCCTGTGACAGCTGAATGACTGCCATCACTGTGGAGGACAAAGACTGGACAGTTCTGTGTAGCCCACCTACATCAGAAAGAATTCCCTCCATGAAGGTGTTGGACTTGGCCCTTTTGGCAGGTTCACCCCCAAACTTTTTGCTTTTAATGGTGACCCAGTAGTAGTGATTTTTGGTTTCTGCGCACTTTCAATGTGTCCCAGTCGAAAGTGCGTGCGCACTCTGAGTGCATGTGGTGAGATAGGCCTGCCCTCCCATAGGAATGCATGGGTAATGTATGTGTCCCTGGTAGTTCCTGACGCATGGGGTGTGCAGGCTCGAGTCTGGTATGTGCGGACTCGTGTGATTGAATGCTGCGAAATGATGTATGCAGCGTGTATGTGTCTAGTGTGGAAGTGCCACTTCTAGACATAGCTGTGTGTGTGCTGTAAAGGTGCTGGCGTGTGATTGGCTGGAGCTAGCTGAGATGCCAGGTTCCATGAGTCATGATGGGTCTGCCCGGTCTGGTAGTGAGTGTGGAGATTAGCATGCTGATGGCTGGGGAGGAGTGCACCTGGGTCCTGAATAGGGCTGGGCTTTCCCCACACAATGCTGGCTCCGCCCCCTGTGGTGCGTCTAATGACCCTAGCCCTGCCAGTCAATACCGTGAGGGGCTGAGCACATCAAGAGTGCTCACAAACCAGTTGCATCCGGTTTTACCTTCACCCTGCACACAGACAAAGGTTTTCAATGTATAAAAAGGGGCTTTGTCCCCTTACAATTTGTTCTCTTCCAGGATCCTATCTGAGGGGGGCTGCTGCTGTTGCTGGGCCCCAGGAGTACCACCACTTGGATTGCCTCCCTGCCAGGAGGCCCAGTGAGCTGGCTCTGGGCCCAGCCTTGCCCCCCCGCCTGCCTAAACGAACTTTGCTGGGCTTCTATTTTCCTTATAGCGCTGGGGAGCGCTTTATCTGCCTATAGCGCCTGGGAGCGCTTTTATTTTCCTTATAGCGCTGGGGAGCGCTTTATCTGCCTTTAGTGCCTGGGAGCACTTCATGTGTGTTAGCGAGTGCCTACCTCGCATTATATTTAAATTTGAGAGGGAGCCTACCCCTCGTTTGCCCGGGAGATCACCGACGCAAGCCCGAGTTTCCCCAGCCCCCGAGAAGCCTGCCCGCATCGTCACGAGCCGCGCCGCGCTGGGATTGGACCCAGCGCCGCGCTCAGATTGGCTGGGGACAAGCAAAGAAGCAGGAAGCAGCCTGCGGTGTCCTCCCCGAGGCTCCAGAGCGGTGGGAGAGCCCCGGGAAAAGGGAAGAGTCCAGCCGCAGCTTCAGAAAGTCCCGAGGAGTGGGAGCTCTCCTTCCACGGCCGCCGCCGGACCCGGTGAGTGTGGGCTTCCCGAGGGGGGTGCTGCCTGGCTGTCCAGCGGCCCCGCCTGATCAGAGGGCCGATCCAACATTGTTCTGGGGCCATTAATCTGAGTCCCCCGAGCGGGACTCCACCGTTATCAAGGGCTCTGGGTGCCCATTTGTTTTCAGAGCCGGAGAGGCTCCTCAAGGCACCCCAGTTGCTGCAGAACCCCGAGAGGCTCAAGGCGCCACAGTTGTTGGAAGAGCCCACGAGGCTCTGGGGCATTCTTTACTACGAGCCCAGAGAGGCTCCCACCCCGTATTCGTTCTACAGCCCCAGAGAGGCTCGAGTGCCAGTTCTTTGTTCTAGAGCCCAGAGAGGCTCACAGCCCACTTTGTTTCATTAGAGCCCACAAGGCTCCTGAGGCCACAGTCATTTTTTTTGAGCAGCAGATTCTCTTGGGGGACACAGTCAGTTGGTTAGAGCCCCGAGGCTCCCACGTTGGCCCCATCAGTGTTTTCAACTGCCCAGCACTTCGTGGACAGCTGCCACGTTTAGGTTTGTTCTTTGCTGCCTGCGCAGCCTACCCTGACATTTGGACTAAGGGGCATTTGAGCCCTTGCGAGGCCAGTTGCCTTGAGGGATAGTTCTAGTGTTGTGCCTATGTGCACCTTGCGCCATTTGTGATTTACTTGCCAATGTGATTACTGCGCAATTGTTATTACCTACACCTCTGAATGTTTTTATGCATCATGGGTTTCGCTTCCTTCCCTTTGCTATATGTGTTTGATGCTTAGGTGATTGTTTTTCCTTCTATAGGTCCTGATAATAAGGTCCTAGTTCCCTGCGTGATTTTCCTAAAGTGGTTAGGGTTGCGTGGGAGGTATTTACCCTTTACCAGTAATTCCTGGTTGTGTGCTACATGTACTATTTTGGTGCTACAGTCATTATATGTTCTAGGTGCTAAGTGTTATACCTACAAGAATTATTATTCCTACAAAGTGCTAGTTCTAAAAGTGCATACCCCTGACAGTGGTCCAGGTGGCCCTGTCCTGTAGATAATCCCCTGTAAATTCTGCCCGTGCCTGTTGGCACATTGTAAAGTGTGTGTTTTATCTAAGGTGTTTTATTATAATACAAAGGCTATTTTTATATATAACCTTGTGTGGAGTTTCCTTTGTGGTGGGCCTTGGGTGTTGTTGCTGGGGGTGCGTGCGCAAACACTTAACTCACATTGCCTCCAAGTTTAGCCTTACTGCTCGTGCTACGTTACCAAGGGGGTGAGCAGGGTTATCTTGGCGTGTAACTCCCTTGCCCTGACGTGGAAGTGGTGGTCTCTGACTAACTTTGGTGCAAGCCCTGGCCAGCCAGGGATCCCATTTCTAACAGAAGGCAACTACCTGTGCCAACTTCTTACCATGATCTTGGAAGGCATTTAGGAGAGTTGTCTGACCCACACACAGCTGGCGCAAAAGGTCCACAGCCTCAACACTGAGGGCAGCAGGGGAGACTGGGGCAGGGACAGAGGTGCGTGGGGGAAGGACACTCTTCCCTTCTTACTGCTGAAGGCACGTGCAGCACTAGTAGAAGTAGCTGGGAGGGTGGGCACTGGACGGTGTGTGGTGGAAGAGGAGGCAGATCTCCCACTCCCTGTGCTTACCAACATCGAGGAGTCACTGCTGGCATCAGATGACATTGAGGTTGGTGTTTCTGGGCGTGATTCTTCAAGGGCACTCCTGTCTCCCTCCAAGGCGCTGGTCACATCAGTGTCAGTGAGATCATGTGTAGCAGTCGTGCAAGATGCCTCACCACTGGTGTCCGTCCCCTGTCCTTCTGTGCCCTCTGAAGATGCTGTAAGAGACAGAGATGTAGGTACAGTTTAGTGCCATACTCACAAACATCATAAGCAAACAAAGCACAAAACAAGATGATGAGACCCCTATGTTGCACACCACCCTGTGCAGTCTGCATCTGCAACCTTAATGCAAAAATCAAAAGATTATTGGTATCATGCATACTTGCCATTATTGACCCATGTGACATTCACACAGCCAAAGACCTTGCCCGTGCATCCATGTAACCTGACATACATATTCCTGTAAGCATAGCTACGTGCCTGTAGGTGACAAAGATGTACATCTCAACATGTTGCAACGGTCACATATAGAGTCACTTTAAGGGGACAACACAGACACTGACTTCAAGATGTCCTTTTGCAATGTCCATACACTCCTGCTATCCACTGTGTCGTGCTTTGAAGCACAACTACAGTTGCACAGTGGTGTCAGATGTGTAGTTCAGCACACTAAGATGAGGCACACTGCCTTTTACTGCCCATGTCCATGACTCCCCTAATGCAGCAGATACCATAAGGCCACATCTCAGCATGCAATGTCAAGGGCAATGACATTAAACACATGAGAAAGTACATGTAGCAAAAATGCATGACAGCTGCACTCAGCACAGAGGCCACTTACAAGCCATTGCATCACACTAGAAACATCACAGAGCTCCGCACTGGCTATGGGTTGGGATATATGCAGTCACTCACACCCAAAGTCACTGTTCGCAGAATACTCACACCCAACTTGCTGCTGATGGGCCCTCAAATGTCCTTCCAGCTCTGGCTGTGTCACTGCCAAGATGCGGGCCATTGGTGGCGTCATGCTCCTGCGCGCCAACCTGCCAGTCTGAGGGAGCAGGCCCAGGGTCATCTCTGCCACATTTTTGCTCAGCTGGCAGATGTCATCCCACCTCTTGTGACAGTGTGTGTGCTGTCGGTTGGAGACACCCAGGGCCCGCACCTTGCGTGCAATGCCCCTCCATAAGGCCTTACACTGGTGGACTTTAAGCTGCAGGCATGGGAGACAAGAGGAGGAAATATCAGTAACACAGGGTTATGTCCCACTGTGTCTCAGTAAAGGACCATGCATCAATTTAGCACAGCTATTCAGATATGTTCAACAGAGGCCATACAGCATGACATGTAGTACATTAGCACCAGACAATCAAACCTAAATACATGCAGGAGTGGGGATGGACACAGTACCTGACCATCTCATGCACATGCAGAATGCCAGCACAGAAAGCAATGTGAAGAAGGCCCTAATCTGCAATGCAGTTTGTGAGTGAGCAAGACATACATTACATTGGATATGATGTTTTTGGGGGAGACTCACTGGGTCCAGCAATGCACACACCTCAATGTCCTTGGCCTGTGAATGTCTCACTGTGTCATGGTGGTCACATTTAGGGACATAATCTTACATTCCCACACCCTTCTCACAAGGTCTGTCTTGTGCAATCCACAGGCCTAAGATAGCTCATTGATGAATGGGGTGGCAGCCAAAACATATGACTCACTTTCTCTATTCAATGATGGGTCCCTTTCAAATTGGGCAGTAACTGTGCAGGCCAGGGGGGCTCACACTGATGTTAAACGTGGGCCATCAGAACAGTCACAATAATGTACAAAATGAGAGGAAAAACAGTACCCACACATGAAAGTCAGTCCCTGGAAGGAAAAGAATGGAAGGGGTATGTTCCTGAAGTACAACAATCTGCTTTTTCATATGGGAATTTCAAACAAGAGTGTCACGCTCAGTCATTTCACCCTTGTGCATACTGCTCACAGATTCATGGTGGCAATACAAACTCAAGCACACTTCCATCAGTACCCTTTGGACGACAAGTCTCTGTAATGTCTCAAATGAGCATGCGAAAACATCATGGACTCAAACATCCATTAGCACAGGCAATGTCTGTTCTGACTTCCATTTTCCAAACTAGCATTGTCACTGTATGGCTGCAAAAACACTTCATGTCCCTCCCATCCTGAATTGCAGCACGGGAAATGTGTAGAATAGGGAAGAAACCCAATTGGCCTGAAGCCAGCATGCTAGGCAGTGTTTGACGGGACTCTCATCAGAAGCTGTCTAGAGACAGTCTTTGGCTGGTTCAGAGGGCATGGATTAAAATGTAACTCCGACAAGTCGGAGCTGCTTTTCTTTGGCTGCACTACTGAACCAAATTGGAAAAGCTGGTGGCCGCAAGACTTGTTTCCACCTGCAAATGCGAGTATCAAAGCTAAAAACTTAGGAATCATCGTCGATAATGACCTAGCTTTCGGACCCCAAATATCTTGCCTTTCTGGGAAATGTTTCGGCATCCTTCGGATGCTTAGAAAATTTCTCCCCCTGATTTCAATCAAGCATAGAAGGGTCATTGTTCAATCACTTATTGGGTCTAGATTAGACTACGCAAATGCCCTTTACCTAGGACTCCCTAAATACCTTGTGAGGCGACTTCAAGTAGTCCAAAATTCAGCTGCCCGTGCCATCTACGGGCTCCCCAGACGCGCTGGTGCCTCTGATCTGTTAAAAGAACTGCACTGGCTTCCCATAGCCAAGAGAGCCCTTTTCAAAAGTCTGACGATGACCTTCAAAGCCCTTCATGACATTGGCCCTAGTTACATTAGAAAACGTCTTGTTTTTTATAAACCTAATAGAGCTTTAAGGTCTGCCTCCTTGTCTAAAATGATAGTTCCGACCATCAAACGCGCAAGACTGGGTGGCCGCTCTTTTCACTACTTGGCTCCTCGTGCCTGGAACGAGCTTCCCCTTTCGCTGAGACAGATCCCCAGCCTTATGTCTTTCAGAAAGGCTTTAAAAACTTGGCTTTTCACCCGATAGGGCCCCCGCCTTTCCTTACTGCTGTTATGTAGTTGCCCCTGGAGGACCTCTTCGCCAAAGCGCCGGGACACTCCGTCCGGAGTAGCTGTTGCGCTATAGAAGAATGTGTTAACATAACATAACATAACATCACACAAACCCACACTCTCAGGCACATAGTGCAGCAGATCAACTTCATGTGTGCACTCCCTGCATTCCCCTACTTGCACTCTGAAACATTACCATGACATCAGGAGCACCATATAGCCTCCCATACTGTGTGTGCACCTCGTCCACCAGGATCTCCAGCTCCTCTGTGGTGAAGGGACGGGCCCTGATGTTCTCAGACCTCGCCATCATTGGGTCCAGGAGTCAGGAACAGCAGCAGTTGGTGGTAAAGAGTGTCAGTCAGCAGTGTCTAGAAGCAGTGGAAATGTGTGGCTCTCTCCCCCACATATTTGGCCCTTGGGTAGTTTCAGTGGTACGAAGCTGCTGCAATTAGTGTTCCAAGTCAGCTTTTTTCAAATGTGACCAATGACTGGCCCTGAGGTAGCGGAGCACCTCGGGGCCTACCGTGATTTTCAAAAGTGCATTTGTCTACCAAGATTGTGGTTCCCATTGGCTGCAAGGGCATGGTCATTGGCTATGACACACTGCGGGGCCCATAAAGTAATTGATTTTTTTGTGTGTTTTTATTAAATTATTTTATGAATTTATTATTAATTAGTGACTATTTTTAATTAATTAATTAATTGATAACTATGTTAATTGTGTTATCTTTATTTTAGGAGTTGGTTGTGGGTTTATAGGGCAATAGAGTGGAAAGTAATTTAATTTGAATAAAGTAATTAATATTTTTTATTTATTGCTATTTATTTCATATTTTGGTTTTATAGTGTTGTTTGTGGTAATTCATTTGTTAACTAATATTAATTAATTAGTAAATATGTTAATTTTTTTCAATTATGTAGGAGTTGTTTGTGCATTTACTGAGGAATGTGGTGTGGTCATTAATAATACATTTTTTGATTGTAATATATTTTATATTAAATATAGTTATTTGTTTGTAAAATGTTTTTTAAAACGTTTATAAATTAATGTTTGTAGTTAATTTTTAACACTTTTTAACATTAATATATTTTTCAAGGAATTGTAATTTTTTATATTTTTATATGTTTTTAATTGTTGTGTTATTAACAATTTTTGTATTGCAGTTGGTATTTTATTTCTTTTTTATTTTAATTTTAATTTTTGGGAAATATTAATTTTAACCCTCGGTTTCCCTACTTTCCCTACTGTTGCACTCACTGGAGACGGAATAGTAATTGCTACCCCTACGCTATCTAACACTTTCCCTACTGTTGCACTTACTGGAGCGGGGATAGTAATTTTTACACTAACGCTATCCAACACTTTCCCTACTGTTGCACTCTCTGGAGTGGGAATATACATTTTTACACAAACGCTATCCAACACTTTCTCTAGTTTTGCACTGTCTGGAGTGGGAATAGTAATTTTTTCTCCTCTGCTAACCAACACTTTCCCTACTATCACACTCACTGGAGTGGGAATAGTAATTGTTTCCCCTTCACTATCAAACACTTTCCCTACTGTTGCATTCAAAGGAGAGGGAATAGTAATTTTTACCCCTACGCTATCCAACACTTTCCCTACTGTTGCACTAACTGGAGTGGGAATAGTATTTTTTACCTGTACTCTATTCAACACTTTCCCTAGTGTTGCAATAATTACAGTGGGAATAGTCAATTTGTATCCTTATGCAATTCAATAATTTTTCTACTTTTTCACTCAATGTAGTGCAAAATGTAAGTGTAAAAATGAATAAATATTTGTTATATTATAATGTTTTATTATGATATTTTATGGTAGGTGTATGTATGAATATATTTTATAGTTAATTATTGTATATTTATAATATTTTAAAATAAATGAAAGGTATTAGTTTATTAAATATGTTAAAGTAAATATACATTTATACATATAATTTTATATATGCATCTTTAAACTTTTTTAAATTAAATTTGTTTATTATATTTTTTAAATGTATGTTATATCTAAGTAATTTATTTTTAGTTAATTTTATAATATAATTGTTTTATAAAAATTATATATTAAAGAAACAATATTTTTTACATCTATATTTTTGTTATTTACATTTTAAAGATAGCATGACGCTATTTTGACAATCAATATTTAGACATCGATATTTTTGTCTTTGATATTTTTGACTTTGATATTCTGTCAGTGATTCGGAAAAGATAGACCACACTCTAACAGAGTTCAGGCAGAACTGCAGAATTTGAAACAAGAAAATCAGATCTTGAAATCCAAATTTACTTAGTATAATCCTTGAATTGATCCTTGAAATAAGGGCCCAATACTATCCCTAACACAAACCCCACCTTGTTGCACCCGGTCGAGTCCAGTGTTCTGGAAGGTGTCTCTTTTCCAGAAAAAAAACACAAGTAGAGGTAATGCGCCGAGCGAATAGCTAGAAGAGAAGCAGACCTCACTGTTATATTGGAGTGTTTGTGATGACTTAAGAGTGATTCTTTCTCAGGTAGTAGATTCACCCAAGGACCATTCCGACTTCAGAAACCGAATTGTTAAACTAAAACATCCTTTAGATGAAAGGACAGGAAAGAAGTCCAAAGGGGATTCTACCCATGTGTTGGCTTTCAGTGGAGAAATTAAATAACCTTGTTATTGATACCAAGAGTATCAGAAGGAATTGACCCAATGCTGATTAGCAGAATTCAAGCTCTTCTTTCAAAAGAAGATAATTCAAAAAGGCTAAAGCTCAACCTCTGTACTGTGTCAAAGATGGGCATTTTGCAAGTAAGTGCTCAGTAAAACCTAAAGTTCCCAAAAAGAAAATAGCTATCACAGAAGCTTTGGCATTGCTGATAGAAAAAAAGTAAATTGCGACTAGAATACAAATGGACACTTTTAGCACTCAAGCTCAATGGATCTCACATCCGACCACTACCGTTATGAGAATTCCTAGGTATTTTACTATAACTGTGACAATAGTGATCTCCAATCAGTTTAGATCTGTACTTCCTATACTATTGGATTGCTGGGGCAATGGAACTCATTTGGACATTACTTTGGCTAAAACAGTAAGGATTTCATTGGCACGCAAGGACCAACCAGAACCAGTGAGAGCTGTGGATGGCTCAGAGTTGTCCTCAGGGTTGAAAACTTTCCACACAGAACCAATGACCCAGATATGTCATAATGGTCATTCTCAAACAATCGGATTCGATTTATTTAACACACCAGTATTTGGTGCAATTCTAGGTGTCCTGTGGCTTCAATTAGATGCCACAAAAATATCATCAAGCACTGTCACCCTAGATTCAAGACTGTTTTCAATGTAGCTATCAAGAAGCCACTGACTGGGCCACTACTTTAACTTGCACTTCTATAGCAATCAGGAAAGCAGTCTTTTTCCAAGTCAGTAAAGAATTGAAGGATTTTGTTGACAGGAAGGCAACCATGTTGCCTACCCCCACAAGCTTCGACTATAGAGTAGGCCTTGGTTCCAGGGTCCAGTATGTCCTGCAGTAGGGTTTATGCCTTATCTAAACCAGAGGCATTACATCTTAAAGAATACCTTGATGAACTTGCGTCATACAGGTTCATATGCGACTCCACTTCTCTGGTGTCTTCCCCACTATTCTTTCTCTAAAAAATAATGGGAAATTAAGTGTCTGCATTGACTACAGTGCCCTAAACAAGGTAACTATAAAGAATAGATATCCTCTACCTCTCATCCCTATTCTTCTGTACCTGGTTAAAAGTTCTGATATTTACACAAAACTAGACTTATATGGTACCTACCATCTGCTTTGCGTGTACAAGGGGGACAAACGGAATAATGTATTCAGGACCAAAGATGGCCTAGTCGAATACTGCGTTATACCATTTGGACTCTGCTTTGCCCCCGTGGAATTTAATTTTTTTTATAAATAACTTGCTTAGTGAATACCTTGATGTCTTTTTCATTGTTTACATTGACAGTATCTTAATTTATTCTCAAAAGGAACTCTAGCATTTATCCCATGTAAAGGCAGTTCTACCTAAACTATGAGAGAAACACCTTTTTGCCAAACTAGACAAGGGTGTCTCAGGTAGAATTCTTGGGATTCATACTACCTCCTGGTAGCCATATGGACAGAAAGTAGGTGGGTGCAACATGGAATTTGTCTAGGCCAACCACTGTAAAGGACATAAAAGCACAACTCGGGTTCACCAATTTTCATTGGTACATTATACCTCACTTTTCAGACATAGTGAGCCGATACCCTGGCTTTTAAAGAATGTCTCACCCTATTTTGAGTATCCTAAGGCATGTCAAGTATTCGAGCTCTTAAAACAAATGTTCATGACTGCCTCTGTTGTGCAACACCCAGATCCAAGCCTGCCTTAATTTGTGGAGGCAGATGCCTCCCAATATGTGGTGGAAGGGATGCTTTTACAAAGAACAGAACATATGCACCCAATCACCTTTTTTCTGTGGTAAATTCTGGGCAAAATTACATCATTGCCGAGCAAGAACTCATGGAAATCAAACTAGGTTTCCAAGAGTGGGGGCATTATTTACTTGGGCCCATCCAACAATTATTATCTATTCTGACCATAAAAATCTACAATTGTTTAGGTCTGACAAGCCACTAACTTCTCCCCAGATGAGGTGGGTCTTATTCTTTAGTGAGTTTGACTTCCTCATTACCTTCCCAGGGTCAAAGCAAATCAAGGCTAGCACTCTATTAAAAACACATACGCCTTTAAATACTGATTTAACAATCCTCCAAAAAGTATTGATAATAGATGTATGTGACTCAAAATAACTTTTGGGAAGGAGTCAGGGAGGCCACCGAGACCTTAGATCGCCAGTCTTGATTAAAATAACCTAACTATTCCATCAAGCATGGATGTTTTCACAACAAAAAACATGCAATTTTTTCCAACTTCTACATTAAGAAATAAGGGGTCAGATATGCTACCCTAAATGCGGTCGCAAGCAGGCAATCAGCCTGTCTCCGACTGTAATTTAGGGCATTGCCATGGAAGCGCTGGTAAAGTTAGAATCTCTGGTGTTCAACTACGCTGACAACATACAACTAATCTTGTAGATCGACAGCTCTACACAGGCACAGTCTAACATACAGAATATCCTCCGGTTCACTATGAACTGGATGGCCACCAATTCACTGAAAGAAAATCCAGACAAGACAGAGGTATTAGCTATTACTACAGGGGGCAACCCCTGGTCCAATTCCTCTGGTCACAAGAGCTAGGCACTACTTCGACACAGATGCCAGTTGTGAAGAGCCTGGGTATCAGGTTGGATGACAAGCTAACACTGAACAATCAGGTGACTGCGGTGATGGGGAATTGTATGGGCCTTATGACGCAACTCCAGAATCTTATTCTCCTCCTGTCTTTCTCCACCATGCATTCCGTAGTGTTAGCACTAATTGTGTTTTACGACTGAACTTCGGTAAAATGCTTTACATTGCACTACCTGACAAACTATCATGGAAGCTTCAGGTGGTTATGAACGATGCAGTGAGATTAATCTTCAAACTTCCTAGAAGAGCACATGTCACACCACTGCTGCAACAACTACATTGGCTCCCAATCAAGCAGAGGGCTAAGTTTAAAGGCCTGTGTATTGCACATAAAGCCCTGCACGGAACAGCACCTGATTACATCAAGGAACAGCTTAAGAGTTATGTGCCAGGACGATGCCTTCATTCATCTGAGGCAAATTTGTTGGCCTGTCCTCGGTTTGATAAAGCCACCTTGGGGGTCTGAGCTTTTTCCGTGATGATACCTCAACTTTGAAACAAGCTACCAGAGAGCTTGCGCAGGGATGTTTCCCTTCTCCCCTTCAGGAGGAAACAAAATACTTTTTTGTTTAGTCACACTTTTGGTTAAGCCTCACCCAGATCGACCGAGTATCAGGTTGTGTAGCTCTGGTATGGATTTATGTTCCTCACAAGTGCTTTTAGACCATTGGTGATTTGGCGCAATATAAATGGCAATACCATAAAATAACATGCACAAACCTCATTTTGCGAATCAGTAAATTTTACTGATTCGCAAAATGAGGTTTGCAACTCATTCTTAGGAAGGGGTGTGCCAAGGGCGTCCCTTCCTAATAGTGACTCGCATTTGTATGTATGAATGTTTTGCAACCACCAATGGAACGGAGCACAGAGTGCGAACTGGAGCCGGTAGCTGGGAGCCGTTAGCTCACCCCCACCTGTCTATTGCTCCACACTGCCTCCACACTGCTCCCTACCAGCATCAGCCACCTACAACCACAACCAAGCACAGCCGCGGCGTGGAACAGCCGAGCTGAGCTGATTGCCCTGCGGGGCTCCCGCGGTCCACTGCGCCGCACCCCTACCATCGGCGTGCAACTGCTGCAGCGCCACACCGCAACGTACCGCAACGAACCTCAGCGGCCTGAGAGGAGGTGGTGGCGGTGAGCGGTGAGCCATAGAAAAAGTGGTAGAGGGCCCTGGCCACGTTGTGGTGTCCAGCAAGGAGCCCAGCAAAAAGATAAACAAAAAGAGCCTGGTAGGGGGCTCCCCACCAGTGGGAAGGAGTACTTCAGCCGACGGGGACCAGCAGGCTTGGGTGGCAAAAAGGTGAGGAACAGGCATTGGGATGAACAAAAGGGGTTTCTGCCTTTCTGCTCAGCTCGGATTTCAATTTGCCCCCTTCCCTCCTGCACTTTCTTGATGATGTAATGAGCTCTGGTCATTTGTAGCAGATCCAGCCCACGTTTTCAAGAAAGCGAAACAGAGGATAGCGCCGAAGTGCTGAACGAGCCGGGCCTAGGCTCTAAGCAAATCTTAGAGCAAACTTTGGGGCAAGATAGCAGGCCAGGTACCTGTGCACTTGTCAGCTCTCCTAAACTCCCAAGCCCCCAACCCCACAAATTCCAGCTCTTCCCTCCAGCTCTCAGTCCTTCAGTCCTTTAGCTCTTTAAGACCCTTGGTGCCTCTCTGATTCCATTCCGCGCGCTCGCCCATTTAGGACACCGGAGCGTCTGGAGTGCGAAATCATGAGAGCCAGTTGTTGAGGACTTGCTGAAGGGCTGTCAATTTATCTACAATCTCTTTGCCTTCAGGCAGACTCATGAGGTTGGGAAAAACCAGGGAGACCCTTGCGACTAAATCAAAGGAAAAAAATGGGAATAATTCAAACCCCAGTACAAAAAGAATTGCCGTGCTAAAGCTCATCACAACCGAGCAAGATCAGGACCAGGATCCGGATAAGTCAACAGCAAAATTGCAAGCTCCCAGCACTACATGCTGCTACCAACCAAAGATGTACACGAAGTTAAATTTTTTAAAGGATGCAGGGTCAGCCATTTTTCGCAGCAATAAATTCTTGCAAAGTTTGCAAACACCACTGCTACCAGTATTATCACCATCACAAACGCAAGCACTTGTTTTACGATCTTTGCCCCCAGACAAACATATGGCGCCACAGTATCAAGGCCAGCCATCAAAACACAGACACCAGGGCAGCATCCAGAGGAGCCCAATCAAAGGAGCCAAGCCCTAAGAAATAGCTGACGCTCTGTCATAATATGCTGACAGATTGGAATACAGTCGCCAGGGCAGCAGCCAGAGGACTGCAGAACTCAAACAGCAAGAAACAGATAGCACACCACCACAACTTGACGCCAGAGTTGAAAACTGGTCCACCGAAAAGCTCAAGGCCAAGCAGGAACCTGGGGCAGAACTAAGGAGAGAAGAAGAGGAACAAATTAGGGAATTTAATTTCAGCCCCTCCACCAGCTCGTCGATCAGAAGCTACAGCACGCCGATCAACCCGACAGATGAAACAAAGAAAACACCGTCTCTAACTCCAGATCCTCATGTTCATGCCCAAGGTAATGTGCCTATCCAACTTGGAGGATCATGTGCAGGGTCACAGGACCCAAGGCAGAAAGAAGAAGGCAGGGCAATTGTGTCCTACCTAAACACACTAGAATGGGAAGACATGCTCGCAACTTACAACTCAGATCAGAGGTCGCACCCTCACCAAGACACTCCACAGCAGTCCCCCCGGGACACAACCTGGCAGAACATAACATCAATAAAAGCAAAAACGAGAATGAGCTTAGAAAAGAACAAAATACTGGCACTTGGACTTCTCTTTTAAACACAATCCAACTAGCCATCGAAGCATTGCAATACCAATCAGAAAAGATGGAGATAAACCTAACACTTCTGAACACACTGGCAGTTTTTACTGGAGGTATTGATGAAAAACTGTGAAACCTGAACGGCTTGATAACAAGAGCACAAACAAACACCTATCTTAGTTGTAATTGCAACCAGGTTGTTGACACATTATCTACACTGCCCTCAGTCCTAACTGGCCTTATAAGTGATATCAAATACTCAACAGCAGAAAACACAACAAAAGACTTGGGCTCCGCCGAAAGCGTACAGGGAACAACCATCAGAAAAAAACTCGGCAACGTGCTAAAAGACGATCCCGACGTGCATACTGAGGAGATGGCATGGTCTGGAGATTAAAAACTCCAAAAACTCAACGCCAAAAAACGTCAAAAGTTACAAACAAACACAAAAAATATTTTTCTATTTTCTCAGGTGCTCAGAATAAAAATGTAACCGATGACAGAGACGCAGGACTAATACATCAGGCACAATTGCCCCCACCCATTTCCGAACAACAGCGAGTAGCAAAAAGGACAAGTATGGAGAAACAAAGGGACAAGGATCGTCATCAAGGGACAAAACAGCACAAAAAGAAGAACAAAACAAGAAAAAAGAAAGATGTGTTCATCTTTAAAAACTGGCAGAGGCAAGATCAAACAGTGGAAAAATAGTGAAGGTCTAAGGGGGGAATTAAGCCTCTCATCCAACGATCCTGCACGTGCAGGGCAAGTTTGCGGTCGGATGTGCAACTTAGAGGCAATAAGCTTGCTCGAAAGCAAGCAAAAAATCTCCAGTCCAAGCTCCAACATATGGGCCAGAAGGAAAATTAATGGCTCAACAACTAGGCTAAATCAAGAATTATCACCTAGAGAGATAGAAATGACGATTACATTAACCACAATCAGCCCTAGGTGGAAGCCACAGGAAAAAAGGGTACAGGACAGGGGGCAAGAATCAAAGCAAACTCCTCTAAAGTATATAACACCAAAACTAAATACAAAGAACTCCATGGTAGTAGGCGCAAGTAAGCAATTGGAAATACAGCTAGAAAAACCAAACAATGAATCAACGGCTACAATATATCTACAACCAGTGTTACAACAAATACCAGAAAGTAGAAAGCAGGAAACTGAGGTTTTGGTTTTATATCCTCAATGCACTTCAAAGGGACAACAGGACTTGCTAAATCAAGGAAATATCCTCAGATTAACAAAATCTATCCCAAAGATGGATGGCATAAACTCAAAGGATCTACTTTCTGTAGAATTTGTAACTGCCTCTTCTTACAGCTTGGGAGACCTTCGAGGGACGCCGCCACTCACCTTCCTGTTTTCTCTCAACGACTGGCCGCACCCGCTCCGCGGGTGCCGCTGCGCGGTCAGAGACACCGCCTGGACGAACTGCCCTGGGACCTGGAGTGTGCGTGGGACGAGAGGAACATTGACCAGCACAGGAGAGCAGCGCTGCAGGGACTCGCTTCCCCAGGAGTCCCTGCCTGACCTCTGACAACAGGTCAGCGCCCCCTGTTAGCCCCGCCCCCCGGACGGCACACACCTTCATAAACAGACTTTGATCCCTGGCGCAGGTGGGAGCCTCTTCTTACAGCTTGGGAGACCTTCGAGGGACGCCGCCACTCACCTTCCTGTTTTCTCTCAACGACTGGCCGCACCCGCTCCGCGGGTGCCGCTGCGCGGTCAGAGACACCGCCTGGACGAACTGCCCTGGGACCTGGAGTGTGTGTGGGACGAGAGGAACATTGACCAGCACAGGAGAGCAGCGCTGCAGGGACTCGCTTCCCCAGGAGTCCCTGCCTGACCTCTGACAACAGGTCAGCGCCCCCTGTTAGCCCCGCCCCCCGGACGGCACAATCTCCCATTTAATCAAGACAGGAACTCGCTGCGCGAGAGCGCGCGGGAGCGCCGGGCTAAGCCCGGGCAAAGGGCGGGCCCTCTGTGGCCCTCCGTGGACCGAGGAGCCGGGCCGGGGCCATATCCTTTACGTCCCTTTAATCATCTTACGAGCAGCTTCTTAATGTGAGTGAGAACTTATCTGTCTTCTTATTCTTCTCGTATTAAGCCAGCATTCAACCATCAGCCACTATGATTACTAAAGTGGTTACTATGGACAACTTCCTTATAAAGAAGGTAGCGCAAATTAACAGTAACAGGAGGGCTTCACTGGGTTTGGAACACTCACCTACTATTACTACTGTACCAGAACTCCTAGTAACTGATCCTGATAACCCTGTGGCTATGGAACACTCAGTCCCTGCAGGCAAAGTAACCATTGTAACAGCTATGGTCCATGCAGGCCAGTCTGATAACTTTTGTGCTCCAGTTCCCACAGTATTGGCTATATCATCAGCCACAGGAATACATGATCTCGCAACTAAAAAATCTCCTAGAAAATACAAGAAAGCCCGAGTGAGACGGAGGGGGAAGCAAAGTAAGGCAAATTATAAAATTACACAAGGAGGGGGGAGTGTGCCTGAAACTGCACCTCTTCTTCTTGAGTTGAGATCCTCAAACCTGGGAGGAGTGGGGGATGCTATCTCACAGAGTCGACCCACAGATTCTGTGATGCTTATTGACTGTTTACAATCAGGGATTATAGACAATACTGATAATTTTCCCCTTGACCCCACTACAATGAGTAAGCTTCTTTTGTCTAGTACGCCAACTAGCTTTCCTTTACCAGATTCATATACAGGGAACGATAATGGAAGGCTATCAGGATCTCCAGAAATGCCCATTGAGGCATCTTTTAGGTCTTCCATTTCACCACCCACTATAGGATTAAGTAAAAAAAGGGGGGGTGAACCACTGTGTAATAGACCTCAGAAGATAAGGAAAGGGGTAGCTCAGTCCCCACAGCCACATATTGGTCTAATCCCATTAGGTGAAGAGGCCATGCTGGCCAAAATCTTAGAATTAATTAGGGGTGTGTTGCAACCGATTTTGGATAAGACCGACTTGATGTCCACACATTTGGACATCATAGAGAAAAAGGTTGAACAGAACTCCGTCCTTTTACATGAATTAATAAAAGGCCCGGAAAAAGTTAGGACGAATCCCACAGTTAAGATTAACCCTCCTGCAAAACCTAACGCTGTAATGCCCCTTATAACATCTGCTCCTATTACTCCAGTAACTAAGACATCAGCACCCGTGTTTAAAAAAAGGAAAGTAGTCCAAGAAAAGGGTAAAGTGGGTAGTCCAACGACTGTGCCATCAGCTCCCACATTGCAACCGCCTGCTATTCAGCTGGCGGCCCCATTAACTAAAGAACAAACTCAAAAACCTGGGGGATCCCAAAATCATGGTGGGAGAAAAGACCCTTTAATAACTAATCCGAGAAATAAGAATCCCCCAACTATTGCCTTAGAAAAACCGAGTCATACAATAGACTTACCCCCAGATTGTGCCCCTTTTGTCATTGTAATGGCAGGGGTTCCAGAGCTACCTACAGGTAAATGGGAAGATCACGTTGCCTTACGGAACAAGGTTACATTCTGGCTCCGAGACAACAGACCGTTGCCTGCATCCATCAATGGAGAAATCGTAAGTGTAAGACGTGCCCATTGGGTGGGAGTCAGACCTAAGGACAGAATGGGTGATGTAATAGTCATCAATTTTAAGGATTATAGGGCCGTGAGGCACATTGGAGATTGGTTTGATGCCAGTAGCAGCGATGCCATCTCCACACATCTTTTATCCTATTTCTATCCCTATGCACCATCAAAAGACAATAATAAACAGGGTTGGAATAGGCAGCTATTTCAGAAACCACCATACCGACAGCGGGGTTTTAGAAAAGTGGGACCATGGGATATGCCCGGTTTAATGGGGCCACCACCGTTGAGGGGTTATCCTCTTTACGTAAATGCTCAGGAGCCCCATATTCATATGCAAAGCTCGGAGGAGTTTTATCCCAGACACCAGGTATTAGATTATCAATACCCCCCTATAAATAGCCGATATCCACTACATCCTGAGTCCAACCTCCTGCAGGGGAGGCGATGGTATAATAAAGAGTTCCACCCGCCCATGTACAATTTACCTATTCAAAATCGTTTCCAGATTTTTAATGGGCTGGACGGGGTGGATTGACAACAAGCTCAGATATCCCAAAAAAATTTGGCTGGGAATAAGTTTTATCCTTTAGTCTCTTACCCCTTTATTAAGGATATAGTTCCCCTTAAAAGTACTGAGACTCTGAGTAGGATTCCCCAAGATTTGCCAACTTTACAAAAGACCCCTAATACTAACAGCTTATTGCTATGTAACAGTAATATCCAGGAACAGATACAATCCCCCACAGTTGATATCATTATTAGGGGTGGGGAACAGGCAGGTGAAGGCCTGTCCCAGAAAGAGAATGATTTATGTGCACTGTTGTTTTGGAATATAGCAGGGTTTAGGCAAAAAATCACAAATCCGGCATGGGAGTCAGTAATAAATGGTCAGGATATAGTGGCTCTGCAAGAAACCTGGATACAGGAATCAATTCATGTAAGTGGCTATAGAACTTTCTTTACACCAGCTGTCGGAGGTCATTTTGGAAGAGCTAAGGGTGGGTTGACAACGCTTGTTTCAAATCAACTTAAAATTAAACAAGCTCACTGCCATTTAAGTTCTTGTTATTTCCAAATTATAACTTTACGGAATTATAAAGGAGCTGTGGTGCTAATTATTAATTTTTATAACAATGTCCCGAGAGATGATATTCTGGTTGTAATGAAGCAGCTTAAAGATGAAATTCAGTTAGAGGTAGACAGAAATGAAAGGGACCTGATAATCATATGGGGGGGGGATTTTAATTGTTCATTATGTACTAAAAGGAATCAGGGCCTATGTGGCCTTATGACTGAGAGAGATATGTACTTGACACACTTTGATCATACCTTGATGGGGGACTTACTAAATGAATTATTATTCATGTTTGACTTGGGGTTTGCCAACGAATCTGCCCCAGAACCTACACCCTTTGTTCCGACTTTTGTTGGTAGAGGCTCATCGACAACTATTGATTTTATTATCACTTCCAGTAATCTCAATCATAGACTCCTGGGGGTTACGAATATCCAATTACCCATAAGTGACCACCTCCCACAATCTCTTAAGGTAGTAGATTTGTTCCCAGACCCATCGACGGCCGCGCCTCTAGTAGAGACAGCGGTTGATGTTGTCCTTGGGAGACAAAATGGGTACACACTTAAATGGAGTAAAGTAATCCCCACAACCTTTTTTGAGAAACTGTGGGAGGCGTGCTCAAATAGTTTTAGGATTTGCCTAAGTGATAACTCCACTAAAGATCAAATTATTGAGCACTTTGGAACAATTGCTGCAAATATAAAAAGCAGCCTAAGGGTGGAGGCAAAACGCAGAGGCAGGGGGCCAAAGAGCTGGTTTAATACTGTATGTACAAGGGCTTTGAAAAATTTAAAACAGGCAGTACATAGATGCCCTAAGGATAAAAATGAAATAAGAGAATGTAGGAATACATATACTCAGGCCCTGAAAGCAAGGAAAACCGCATTAAATAAGGAGGCTTTAGATTCCCTCTGTGAGGCCTCGCAATCCAAAGATTCCGCTGCATTTTGGAAAGCAGTTAATACTCCTTTCCCTTATGAAACCCACACGGCGCGAATCGAGATTGCAATAGATGAAGATAAATGGGTAGACCATTTTTCAAATCTTTATAAGGCACAGGAAGACATCCATGTTGGGGGTATTAACTCTAGCCTGGATGTACAACAGAGTTATAACTTGGTTACGACAATTGAGGAAGTGCTCTTAGCCCTGGGATCAACTAAATGCGGTAAGGCTGCCGGACCTGATGGGATTCCGGCAGATTTATTTAAAGCTAATATTGAAATTTGGGGGCCAATGTTAGTACAACTTTTTAATGCAGCTCTCTCATCGGGCCTGAAAGAATCTTGGTTCACCTCAGTCATTGTCCCGATCTACAAGAAGGGGGATAGGAATAGCTGTGCCTGTTACAGACCAATCTCCCTTCTTGATTCCTCAGTAAAAATTTTAGGACGTGTTGTGTTGGCAAGACTCCAAAGCTGGGCAGAGGATAATGATATTATTAGTGATTTGCAATTTGGTTTTCAAAAAGGGATTGGTACAATTGAGCAAGGGTTAAACCTCATGCTCTTGCAGCATAAATATATAAGGATAAAATCCGAGCGCTTGTATTTTACTTTTGTCGATCTCTCTTCAGCGTTCGATTGTGTATCACACTCTAAACTGTGGGATATAATGAAAGGTTTGGGAGTGGATAATAACATTATCTGTTTTTTGAGGGAACTCTACAGTGGAGCTACAGCCTCTGTTCGTTACGGCAGGGGGGGAGAATGCTCCAGACAATTTAGCATAGGTCGCGGAGTGCGGCAAGGTTGCGTACTGGCACCTTTTCTATTTCTTCTCTATATCAATGGGCTCGAGCGTCACCTGCTGCATGAGTGTAGGGATATGCCCAGGGTGGGGAGGAGGGAAATCCCTGCGCTCATGTATGCGGATGACGCAGTACTCATGGCACGCACTCCTCGTGCTCTACAAAAACTAGTAGTTAGCTTTGAGAAATTTATGTTGAACCTGGATCTACTAGTTAACTGTAGTAAGACTTTCTCAATGAATTGCGGCCTAAAACCAGGCAAATCAATGAAGCGTATTGTTTTAAACAATGTCCCGCTGGATAACACCCCAACTTTTTCTTATTTGGGCATTTTATTCCATGAGTCAGGCTCCTGGACAAGCGCTATTAAGGCTAGAACTCTTTTATTTATGAAAACGATCATGGCCTTACAGAATTTTGTTAGGAAATTGGGCAGGAAGCCGATAAAAGAAATGTTAACCATCTACAAAGCTACATGCTTGTCTGTGGCTATGTATGGCTCTGGTCTGTGGGGATATGCAAATGTTGATCAAATCCAGCTGGTAGAGAACAAATTTCTGAGGGGAGTTCTAGCAGTCCCACAGTGTGCAGCCACATTCAATTGTCACGCTGAACTTGGCCAACCTTACATAACGGACATTATCAGAATTCAACCTATCCTATTGTGGCATAGGGTATGGACTACTAATGAGTGCGTTATGAATCGGGCTCTGCTATGTGACACCCTCAGTTTGGACCATGCGGACAGAATGGAATGGTTGAGTTACGTAAATCATTTCTTGACCGAGATTGGACTACATTCATATTTTTCGGACCCAATCTCAATGGATAATATTCCTAGGAAGCTATTAAAAACTATCTGCCTGGACCACCTGATGAGTAAGAGGAAGAGAGTGGAAATTTTGAAATCTACAGTACACTCTCACCTTCCTACCCTCTGTGATACTAATACTGTACAGCCATATTTATCCCTGCCCATGACTAACTATGATCGCTTTCTTTTAACTCGTTTTAGATTTTGTATATTTTTTAGATTAGTGTCTTTTCCATGCATGAACTCATGGACTCATATTCTGCCCACTTGTTTGTGTGATGGTACATCACAACAATCTGATATTCATATCCTTTTTTTCTGCAAATTTTATACTGCTATACGTAGGAAAATTATTGTCCCTTTTTTAAAAAATATGAATTTAACCAGATGTCGCCCAGCTTTTTTAGAAGTACAGAAAATGGACACGATTTTAACTGTTACTGTGATTTTAAATTATTTAAAAAGTGTTTTTAAATTCAGAAAACAAATTCAAATTGAAATATCATAGATTCCTTATTGATCTACCTCACTGTATTATCAATTATGAGAAGAATTTATTGTAATTACTGTACCTTGTTTTATGTTTGCTACTTTTATGGTTAATTGTTTTTTTAACCGAATAAAGTTTATTGAATGAATGAACTGCAGCTAATCCCCAAAGCTCAGAGGCAACAAAGACAACTTGGTCCTCAAGCAAAATTGTAGACTCGATTTTAGCTGACCTGGAGTTATTTAAAAACTGGGGCATTAAAATTGCCCCCTTTGAAAAAACCAGCCTACCCTCTCCCATTTCTGAGCATGTCAAGTTCAGTAATAAAAAAAAACAGGCAAAAAAACACAGGCACACTCAAAAAGTGTACTCAGAGGTGCACGGGGAAGATCGCCAAAAAGGAGCACCAGCAGCCAAAGGGGATCGACCAGATTTATGTACGAGGGCAGTCACTCATCCAATCCAAGGCCCAACAAGGGAAGTATTGTCTCGTACGATCACCATACGCTCAGAGGAGGATTGATGCTACCCACAATATAGAGTTCACAGCACGGAAAGGAACAGAAAGGAACCAACCCTAGGCCTATGCTCGTGGAACGTTAATGGTATAACCACAAAAATAGAGGATCCGGAGTTTCTGCCCTAAGACTCCCTCTTTGACATAATAATGCTGCAAGAAACTTGGCTCAAGGACCCACAGCACATCAAGGGCTAAATATGTTTGCCACACCAGCCTCCAGGACCAGCAGGTTTGGCCATCAATCAGGAGGATTGGCTTCCTATGTCTCCACAACAACAATAGCGTCATCAGTCCTCATGGACTTAATGACAAGTGCAACACTAGCAGGCAAAATCTGCATTGTCCTTGATGGAAAAGAAATGGAGGTCTGCATAATCAATTCGTATGCACATCCAAAAAGAAAGCAAAAGACTCGACCACAATTACCAACCAATTGGCCGAGTACGCTACTGAGATGAAAAATCCACTATTCATCCTGACAGGGGACTTAAATCATGATCTCATTGGCTTGGCAGAAGGGCAGGAGGTACTGGCTTTAACTAGAATTTATAACATACCTTCACAAAGTGTCCCACTAGACAGGATAAAAAAATGCTGCAACAGTCGCTTTCTTGACGACTTAGAATATCCAAATCTCAGTGCACTGAACGGTAGATTTGTGGCAGACTCTCCTCTAGTTAATTCTTTTTATTCCACACCAACAAGCTCCATACTGGATTACACCTTTGCAAGCCTCGTGCTGTTTTCATACATTACTGGATTCAGAATGGGCGATATGGGCGACTGCGATCATCGCCTGCAGAAATTTCATATATATGCAGCTATGCCGAGCTTAATCAGGCCAGATACATCTATGGGGCCGATCCATTCCTTGAACCAGAAAAGGATCAAATGCACGACAGCCAATACTAACTTCCAGGCCGAAGCTGCAATACAACTATTCAATATGCAAGCATCGACCTCAGATGGCCATATCACTTACTGGGGTAATTTCATCACCACACTGCTAAAAAAGCTTGCAGTTACTCCCCCCTCAAAAGACAACTTTCGGAAAGAGGGCAGTAATAACAACTTAAAGAAAGAGCAGAGAGCACAGTTAAAAAAACTCAAAAGATCAATACATTCGACTTTGTGGGAACGAAGTCTGGTCTAAACTCTTATACGATATAAATAGTAACAACAGTGCCCGCTTTTGGAAAACAGTTAAGGGGATCATGCGTCCACAACACAAAGGTATAGGGGCTCACATCTCTGAAGCGATTTGGATAAAATATCTCTCCAGCCACTTCAACGACCATGCAGAAAATGCAGGAGTCCAAATGGTCACCAGCTGGATTCCAAAGAGACAACAGGAAACAAGCGCTTCAGAGAAATGGGAGCAGGTCTATCCAGACACAAAAATCAATCCTTTGGAGGCAGCGAGGTGCCAGCAGTTAGACTCAATTAAAAAACAGATATACAAAGGCAGGAAAGGAGGTGCCCCGGGGCTAAATGGCATTCCACCTGCCCTCTATAAAGCAAAGAGCAAAGAGTGGGCGGACATCCTGCAACCTTTATTCCTGGAAATCAGGCAGTTAAACAGAATTCCAGAATCCTGGAGGAGCTCTACAATAGTCCCAATTTACAAAAAAGGAGATAAGGCTGACCCAAACAACTACCACCTAGTAGCTCTTATTGACAAAAAAGCTAAATATTTTGCAGGCACCATATTAGAGGAGCTTACACTTTGGGCTGAGTCAAACCAGGTAATACCCCTGAACCAGACCGTCTTCCGTAAAAGGACAGGAACGTCAACAAATATTCTTGCAATCTCATTAATAATTGACGCAGCAAAATAATTTAAGATTCCTCTAGATTTGTGTTACATTGATTTCAGCGCTGCTTTCAACAATATAGAGAGAGGCAGACTGTGGGGGAAATTGGCGCAATGGGGTACACCACAGACTACTTTAAACATGCTGATGCTCTTACAGACGGATACCTGGGTGCAGGTGAAACTAGGTGGCGGTACTCACCTGTCCTCAAAAGTGCCCACTACAAAGGATTGAAACAGGGATGTGTGCTTGCAGCAACCTTGTTCAATATTTTCATGGCGGACCTCCCAAAAGGGCTTGATGCCTGCAACTCCCACTCACCAAGGGTAGGGACTTCTGACTGAAATGCAGAAATTTGCCACAGAAAATAACCCAAAAATAAATCTTAGTAAAACACGGACAATGTCAATAAACAACAAAAAGAACCGACAGAAGGTCTTGTTCCTCGGCGGTACAAAAATTGACCCAGCTTGTGAGTACCAATATTTGGGAGTTACATTCGACAAAGAAGGGTCTTTTGTGCATCAAAAACAGGAAATAAGAAGGAGAGGCTTATTGATCGCCATGATGTTGAAAAACCTGGCAAATCAACTGATGGGCCCGACTCTGACGCCCTTACTGAAAGTGATTCAGGCCAAACTGCTCCCCTCAATCACCTATGGTAGCGAGGCAATGCGGTGAAGAGACGCTAAAGACCTGGATAGTATGCAGGTTAAAGCCTATAGAACCATGTTCTCCCTCCCGATTTACACATCACCGGCTCAAATAAGACTGGCGTTTGGCCTGCAAAAACAAGTCTTAGCCAGGTACACGGCATACATCATCTGCTGGCATAAGATAAGAAGCGCCACTAAAAACACGCTCAACTATCTGCTGTGGCCCGACATAGAACACAGGGATTTCTCTGAGGCGAGAAATCATCTTTGGCTAGCCTTGGAGTCACTAAACTCTCTGATCTTTGGGATGCACAATTTGGTCACCCCAACTTCAAAAAATAGGTTGGAAAAATGGAAATTCACTCTCCTTACTGGAAGGTGAGGCGATTTTCTCAAAAAGATCTCACGCATGGATGACTCCAAACTCCTACAAATCATTAACTCCACAACATATTTTAAATAGGGCTACCCCAAAGCCATAAAATTGAATTTATTAAAGCACAGACTAGGGATTCTTCCATGTACAGGGCACCTACCACCATGGCTGAGGAAAAATGGAAATGAGACTTGTAGGCTGTGTAACTCCAACAATGGGGACACCCTTCACGTAATCTGTCTATGTGAAGAGCAGCATCAAGCACTGCAACAGCTCCTTAGACAACAATTCAAGCAAAAAGGTATTTGCACCAGAAGGCAAGCGGTGCTCGCCTACTTAAACCCATCAAACACCAAACTAAATTGCAGATTTGTAAAATTGCTGATGGCGGTCGAACGGAGAATGCCAAAAACAGAGAAAACGCTCTACAAAATCCGCTGACCCAAGCTGACCAGCAGATGGGCAAAAGGACTTAGCAGAACCTTATTAAAGATGTCCCTTTAGCACCAGGGGGACAACTTATGCAATAAGCAGAGTCCATGTGGAAAACACAACAAATGATGAAGCTGGATGAGAGCAAGTGAAAACTGGGATAAGCACTTTCCAGCAGTCAGTGTATAAATGTTTGTCTATAATCAGCTCCATTGAACTATAATTTTTAAACTGTAATGAATTTCTCATTCTTTGACTTTTTACTGGTTTTATTGCAATGGTTTTAATTAACTATGCAAAATAAAAATAAACTTGAAACAGTTCACTTAAATGTTCTCAACACCTCACTGCTCACTTCCGTCAGTTTCATGCCTTGATTTCTCCGGTGAGCAAAGCTTTGGTCAATCTCTCCCTGACTACAGCATGTGTTCCATTGGCGTGGAAGCAGGCTAAAGTTATTCTTCTTTTAAAGAAACCATCCCTGAATCCTTCTGATCCGGGCAATTATTGCCCTATATCCCAGCTGCCTTTTTGGGCTAAGTTGGTTGAATCTCATGTGAATAGAATTCTCACTGAGTTTATTGAGCTTAATGCCATCTTGGATCCTTCGTAGAATGTTTTTCGTGCTAGCCATAGTACAGAACCAGCTCTGTTGGCAGTGACAGAAGAAATCTGTGGTAGTCTTGATGTTGGCGATTCCGCAGCCTTAGCTCTTCTGGACCTCTGCGCCACTTTCGACACTGTCTCCCACGTGATACTCTTAGAAACCCTAAAGAAAATAGGAATTAGGGGTTGAGCCTTGGCCTGGTTTTGTTCTTTTTTAGAGGGGCGATCTTTCCAGGTCTTGGTCCCACCTTTCTATTCGCAAGAGTTTGCCCTGCAACAGGGGGTGCAGCAGGGCTCAATACTGAGCCCCTTACTTTTTAACATTTATGTTGAACCCCTTGCGTTGGTGGCTAAAAGAAGAGGGCTGTCACTGGTGTCGTATGCTGACGACACCAATTGGTGATTGCCTTCTCGAAGAAATGTGGTCACAACCTTGAAAAATTTAAAGAGGTCTTGCTAGAGGTTGCGGATTGGTTGGCTTTAAACTGCTTGCAGTTGAGTGCCGGCAAGTCAAAGGTTTTGTTGTTGTGAAGGATCAGGACATGTGGTCCGAGCAGTGTTGGCCGGAGCGTCGCAAACCGGCTCCTGCACATAAAGAGGCAGTAAAGAACCTTGGAGTGTGGATTGACAATGGTCTTACCTTTGACACTCAATCCAAAGCGGTGACAGGAATCTGTTTTGGGCTTTTTCAATGTTTAAAACCTCTACTGGTTTTTTTCCCTCCTAAAGTGCACCAAACCATTGTCCAGGCATCGATTTTATCTAGATTGGACTATGGTAATTCTCTCTATCTGGGAGCTAATAAGTCCAGTATGAGGCACCTACAGAGAATACAGAATGCAGCGGCAGGCATTCTTGTGGCACTCCCGAAATCTTCCTCATGGTAGATTTTCTGGATTTCTCTCGAATATGGACCCTAGACTCTTTGCTAACAAAGACAAAGTCAATGCACCAATCCTGAGATAGATAACACAGTGAACTATAATCTCGTATACCTCCTTCACACTCCAAATGGAGGTGGTGAATTCTGGGTAACAATCAGTCCAGCGAGATTCACAGGAGTACTAATTTGTAGGTTGCAAACCCTCTTCATCGTGAATAGACACACTCAAGAACACACACTAAGGATATATCATTATAATTGAGTATTTAAAATAACAAGCACAAAGTCCTATCCTAGTGCATAAAATGAGCATAGCAGTAACAATAACAACAAATGATATGACGGCAATAACTGCAACTTTTTATTGATAATTCAGCATATCACTGTATGTTTCCTTTAGCCACTCCCTTCCTGTTGCCTACAGATTATTTTAGTACCAAAAGGAGGCTGTAAAAGCTATGAGATTGCCTTGCACAGCATACCTTACTAGAATAACAAAAATGTTGCACAAAGGAAGGTACTATCCTTTCCCCTGCTTCTACTGGTAAAGACTTTCCAGCAAAAGTTGATAAGGCTGTCTGGCTCTCTCAAGGCAGCTGCCAATTTCTTTGTCTTCGAAGAAAATATTTGCTGCTTTTGGGACACGCCTCAATCTCTCAACCCCTGGAAGTTTCTTTCTCTCTAGCTCTCTTTTACATAGGGTTTGCATACCTTTTAGGGAGTTTCTATTGAATTGTATTAGGAATAGCAATCAACTTGTATCCTTTTACTTAATTTTTCATAGAGCAACAATTCATATGTCCTGTCACATACTTACTAGTTTTTGAAATATTACTGACTATTGAAATGTATATATTAATAGTCTCACAAATCAACATTAAACAACATATTTATGCAAACAAAAGGAAGTTAATTGCAGCATGTGTTTGATTTGTAAAATATGCAAACTAAAGAATATTAACTTTAAGATGCAATGGAGGATTTTAAAGCAGAAAAAAAGTGAATAACAGATCAACCATGGAATGCCGGTGAAGCAATTATGAATACATGCATAAGCGCGTTGATAAATGAAAAAGCTTTGTCAAAAAACTTTGGGGCATTTTCTCAAGAACGTGTAATAACCATCACAAAATTAACTTAAAGCAACTGCCAACAGCGCAGCCTATTGCGGTAAAATTACGCTGTGTTAACCGAGCATTCTCAACACGGCGGTACCATTCAATAATCTTGAGAAAATGAGTCAATTGTCTGCGTTAAAATCCACGCCACACCACAAAAATGCGAAACATGAACGCAAAAAATCTTGCGATGAGGCCAATCGTGGTACAAAAAATACCGAAAAGCAGCGACCGGCCTGCAAATCCCACACGTCTGGCGGGAAAATGCACCATAAAAGAAGAGTCAATAAACCGTGAAACGACAACGTGCTAACACAAACCCACAGCCGTGATGTAGAACAAATGACCATTGTCCAAATCAGCTATGCAATTCCCCACAGGCAGCCACAAGGTTGTAAATTACCATGCATTCAGTATGAAACCTGCGCCTATGCGGAAATAAACATGGTACACACCGTGAATCTCCTCACATTGCAGAGGGACAAGAAAACCAGCTGCACGCCGACGTGCCATGGCCATGATCAATCGAGAATGAAAGCACAGACTAATGTAGGGGCAGTGACTCCCCCTTACGTATATGTTGCACATATTGTGGGACTTGAGACACAGGGTGCATCCCCGCTTCATGGCGGCATATATCAGAGCACAAAATAATCCATGTTGTCAAAAGGGAATGATTTGGGACAAATGTGAAACGCTGAAGAGTGGGATACCTTAACAACTGTGGCACACAGAACTGGCAGTTCGAATACGTGACACCATAAAGAGCCTCACTGCACAGAGGTGACACACCCACCATCCATTAACACATCCCTCAATTGACAGCACAACATGTCGCACCCACACTTGTCTGAGTGAAGTGCCAGTACAGATAAGTGACATGCATGCAGGGAATGTGTATCAGAATGCTTTTATTAGCACAAGCAGTGCCTGTGGCAGTCAATGTACTGTGCCATTACTGCGAAGGACCCACACGATGTGACATCAACGAGAGAAGAAATTGCCAATGATGTAGTCCCTACGGGCTTTTCCTGCTGCGGTTGCAGTGGGATGTGGTTCACCTGCCTCATCTTCATCATCATCGTCCGGTGCATCTGGGATTCGTATCCATGGGGCCTTACTGCGTACACATATGTTGTGCAACACACAACATGCAACAATCCTCTTGCACACTAGGTCTGGGCTGTACAGGAGCTTACCACCTGTTAGGTCCAGGCACCTGAAATGTGACTTCAACACACCAAATGTGCACTCCACAATGCACCTGGTGCGTTTGTGGGCCACATTGTACTGCCTCTGGGCGTGTTTGTAGGGAGCTCGGAGAGATGTCATCATCCTAGCACAGAGTGCATATCCTTGGTCACCTGTGACAGTGCAGAGAGACATGAGTCACGACTACATACTTCATGATGTGTTGGTAAGCTCACTGGTTCATTGGTGTGTGATATGTGTGACCTAGTGATTCCTGAATGAAATGTATTGTGTGTTGCATATGAGCTGCATCACTGTGTACTACGTAACCTCAATGCTGCACCTCCACCTGAGCACATTCACTATGTTAAATATTGGAGGAATTTGTTAGCATGAGCTGAAAGCCATTTTGTATTTCTGGCAGCCATCTTGTTTGCCATGTGCTGCCACGTGCTTGCCATGTGCTCTGTCCTCCCTCAGTGTTGAGTGCTCTAGTAATCTGCCTAGAAACAAACTATATTTAGCATCTTCCACCTTCGCACATGCGCAAAAGGACCTAGCTAGTAGAATGCACCCGCTTCTCTAGTATAACTGTGTCCCGGGGGTGCCGGGTTTACAGGGATGTCGACCACCTGACGGGGTTCTGGAGGGTCAAATAGAAATACCGGTGCCTTCAAGAGAGGTTTTAAGGAAGGTTTTATTGGAATGAAGGTTCTTTTCATGGATAGCACAGTAAAGTCTTTGGATAAGAGGACCCGTCGTGATGCCTTGTGGTCTTTGTAGTTTCACTTCAGGAAGGTGTTGCCCCAGGCGTCTCGCGGTGTACCCAAAAAGAAAAGAAAGCAACGAGTTATACACTAAACTCGGGAATGTCTACAAGGGCCGGGAGTGAGGGAACGCACCCAGTGCACAGTGATCGAGATACTGGTTGTGACTAGGAGTGCTCGTGCTCGGGGAAAGGGTTCTTTGCGGGAGATGTCTACGGGGGTGGCTGCCTCCGCCTCCCAACCCAGCCCGCGACCCGGCCCCGTACCTCTCGCAGCCACGCTCCTCCCGTGGGCGCGTGGCAGGGCGAAGCGTCCAACCGTGGGCCTCCTGGCTTGTCGTCTCCGTCTTCTTCTCGTCCTCGTTCTCGTCCTGCGTCCTCCTCCGCTGCCTGGGAATCGCCATTCGCCTTTGTGTCGGTACTTCCTGCTTTTGACGTCATCAGGGGTGGAGTCCCGTGCTCAAGGTCCCAAGCCTTAAAGGAGCCGCACTCATTCTCCTCGGACCATTCCTTCGTGATGTCATCGGGGTTCCCATACCAAGTACCGAATTGTGGCTGTGGGGAAAAGGTGCAGGGTGAAAGGGGGGTGGCGGACCACCAGTCTTCCGTAACAGGCTCCTGGGGGCTGGACCCATGACACACCTCCCCCCCTGGCTTCTCCCGTTCGGGGAGAGGGAACACGCGGGAAAGGAAGTCCGCATTCGCATTGTCCCTCCCTTTACGGTGTTGTATCGTAAAGGAATATTGTTGTAAGGACAAGAACCATCTCAAAACTCGTGGATTATGAGCGCTATTTTGATGCATCCATTTCAGAGGGGCGTGATCTGTATGTAGGATGAATGGTTTGCCTTCCAAATAATACCTTAGTTTGTCAATGGCCCATTTTATAGCTAAGGCCTCCCTTTCGATAGTAGAGTACCTACATTCCCTGGGGAAGAGCTTCCTACTGACAAATAGCACCGGATGTTCAACCCCCTCTCTGATCTGAGACAGTACGGCTCCTATCCCCTGATTGGAAGCGTCTGTGGCCAGGATGAAAGGTTTCCTATGGTCAGGCGAAACCAGAACGGGAGCGGTGGTCATGGTAGTCTTCAGGGTTTGGAACGCCTGTAACGACTCCACAGAGGGTTGACTAAAGTCCTGACTCCTGGTTTCTTTTCTGAGCATGTTGGTCAATGGGGCCGCTAGTTCAGCAAAACCGGGTATGAATCTTCGATAGTATCCGACCAGTCCCAGGAATGCTCGAAGGTCTCTCCTAGAGCTGGGAAACGGGACTGCTGCTATTGCTCTCACTTTTTCACTCTGTGGGGCAATGGTTCCCTCGCCGAGGACATATCCTAGGTACTTACAGCTCTGGAACGCTGCTCGCGATTTCTTCGCGTTGATATGGAGTCCTGCTCTGCGAAGAGCTGAAAGGATGGTTTGCAAATGAAGGAGATGTTCTTCCCACTCTCGACTATAGATGACAATGTCATCTAAGTAAGCCGAGCTAAAGCCGTTGTAGGGCTGTAAAACCTGGTTCATCAGACGCTGAAACGTCGCTGGCGCCCCATGCAGACCGAAAGGAAGAACTGTAAATTCGAACACCCCGTCGTCTGTCACAAAGGCCGTTTTCTTCCTATCTTCCTCACGGAGGGGGACTTGCCAATACCCCTTCGTGAGGTCGATGGTTGTGATGTATTTAGCCTCGCCAATCTTCTCGATTAAATCATCGACCCTAGGGATGGGGTAGGTGTCGAAATTGGAGACGGCATTCAGGGCACGAAAATCCATAAAGAACCTTTTGGTTCCGTCCGGTTTGGGAATCATGACAATCGGGGAGGACCAATGGCTCTGGGAGGGCCGGATGACTCCCATTTTGAGCATCTCTTGGACTTCCTGGCGTACAGCTTCTTTCCGTGCAGCGGGGATTCTGTAGGGCCTCAGTTTCACCACTTCTCCTGGACGTGTTTCAATGCGGTGTTCTGCTAGATTCGTTTTACCCGGCACATCTGAGAACACATCTGCATAAGGTTTCAAGGTTTCTGTTAAGTCCTTCTTTTCTTTGGCGCTTAATTCAGGGTTCACAACCAGCTGTTCCAGAGTGGAGGTGCTCGGGACATCGTTCTGTCCCACAAAATGGCCTGCTCGGGGAACTGTACCCAGCCACTCCTTCAAGAGGTTGATGTGATAGGTCTGGGTTTTGGTAGGCGAGAGACGTAGGCGATAGGTGGTATTTCCTATCGTCTCTATAACCTGATAGGGCCCTTGCCACTCGTTTTTGGTTTTAGAATTGATAGAGGGCAACAACACAAGGGCCCATTTGCCCACCGCTAAGGTCCTCAGCCTCGTACCCTTGTCGTAGGCCTTTTTGTACCGTTTCTGTTGGTGCTCCATAGAGGAATACACCAATGCTCGGAGTTTGCCTAGTCTGGTTCTTAGATGCGAGGTGTATTCCAGCATGTTCTTCAGGTCTTGGGATGCCTCGTTTTCCCACATCTCTTTGGTGATGTCGAGGAGACTCCTGGGTAGTCTCCCATACAGAAGCACGAAGGAAGAGCACCCTAAGCTGCTTTGCTTCTGTGCCCGTATAACATATAGGGCAATGGGTAGGAGACGATCCCAGGTGGGTCCCTCGGTAGTCAGCATTTTCTTCAATGTTTGTTTTAGCGTTTGGTTGTACCTCTCCACTAAGCCATCCGTTTGTGGATGATACACGGAGGTCTTAAGGTGTTTGATATCCAAAGAGGCACATACCTCTTTCATCAGTTTTGACGTAAAAGGGGTCCCCTGGTCCGTCAGCACTTCTTTGGGAAACCCAACGCGTGAAAATAGTTCCACGAATTTTTCGGCAATGGCAGCTGTCGTGGTGTTTCTCAATGGAAAGGCTTCCACGAAACGGGTCGCGTAGTCCACTACAACCAAGGCATACAAATATCCCCGCCCTGTCTTAGGCAAGGGCCCGATGAGGTCCATGCCGACACGTTCGAACGGCACTCCTATGAGGGGCATCCTTTGCAAGGGCGCTGCCGGGGGTCGCTGGGTGTTTCTTCGTTGGCAAACCTCACACTGTGCGCAGAACTCCTGAACGTCTTTATAGAGACCTGGCCAATAGAAGTTTCTCACAATGCTGTCAGTGGTCTTTTCCTTGTCTGCATGTCCGGCCGTCAAGTGGGCATGCGCAAAAAACAGGACTTGTTCTCTAAATGACTGGGGAACCAACAGTTGCAGGTCACTCTCGGATCGGGCTTGTCTGTACAATAAATCGTTTTTAATCAGAAACCGGGGGTATGTAGGGGTGGGCAGACCTTCGGAATGGTGGGCGGCTTCCAATGCGTGGAACAGGGTTCTGTCTTCACTCTGCGCAAAGCGAAAGCTCCGGTCTATAACCCAGGGTTCTGGTGACAAGTAAGCAGGGACATGCTCCCTATTCTCGGGGTTGGATAGGTGTTCCCTAAAAAGGGACAGGAACTCGGAATTGTCAGTTCCTATGATCATATCCTCAGGTAGGGAATCCACCACCCCCACCTGTACTGTATAGGGTTCTCGGTCTGGTAGAGTGATGGATATAGAAGCTACTGGGTAGGGCTTTACATCCCCGTGAACACACCTAATGTATACCGGAGTCTGGGGAATAATCTGTTCAGCGGTGACAAACCGTGTCTGTACAACGGATTGTCGACACCCCGAGTCTAAGAGAGCTTTTAACTTGTAACCATTCATCCACATACTCACGTAGAACGTGCTGCCCATTTCCGCGGAATACATCACTGTCCTGGGAAGATAACCAACTTCCATTGGTTCCTCAGGACTCTTTCGTTTGGGACACATTCGGGCTATGTGACCCCATTCGCCACATTCGAAGCACTGTGGGCCTTTTGTCATAGGAGCCATCAGTCCGGGTGGTTTGAAAATCCTGGGTATCTCAGGGGCGACTTTCGGTCTCCTGTCCGTTTTGGAGGGGAGTGGTACAGTCTTGGAGGTTTTCTCAGAGTCCCACAGGGGGGTCTTTGGCTGAGCTCTGGCATACTGCGAAGCCATTTCAATAGCTTGTTCTACAGACAGGCCGACATGTTGTTTCAGCCACCTTTGGGTGGCATACGGTAATGCTTCCATGAATTGTTCTAAATAGATTTTCTTCATAATGTCCTCCTTGGTGCTAATTTCCAGACGTAGCCACTTGTCGGCCGCCATCTTCAATCTAAAAAATAAGGTTTTAGGGTTTTCCCCTTGAACCCCTCTTTCCTTTCGGAAGCGTACTCTGTAGGCCTCTTGATCTAGACCTAAATGGTCCAGGATCACCATCTTTATGGTTGCATAGGGGGTCATCCCTAGGGGGTTAGCTGCCTGATAGGCGGCTTGAGCGTCGGTGGTGAGAAGTGGAGCCAAAAAAAACGGCCATTTTTCCTCGGGCCAGCTCATTGCCCGAGCCGCCCTTTCAAAATTCAACAAAAAAGCGTCAGGGTCTTCGCCTGGCACGTACTTCTGGAGTGCCATCCCTGGGGGGTGGGGGTGTGTACCCGCACTTCTCCGGTAGCCCCATGGGAAACCACAGGTATAGTCTTGAGTCCTTCTACGTGGGCAGTCATGGTTTTAGTGAACATCTCTCTGTCCGCCTGGGCGATTGTCAGCTGATTTTCTACAGCCCATTCCAGCTTTTCCTGCCCTCTAATGAGATGGTCGATAAGGGTCTCCATCTTAGCCTGACAGATGGATGCTGTAGGGGATCCCACTTCTGACACCAGTTGTCCCGGGGGTGCCGGGTTTACAGGGATGTCGACCACCTGAGGGGGTTCTGGAGGGTCAAATAGAAATACCGGTGCCTTCAAGAGAGGTTTTAAGGAAGGTTTTATTGGAATGAAGGTTCTTTTCATGGATAGCACAGTAAAGTCTTTGGATAAGAGGACCCGTCGCGATGCCTTGTGGTCTTTGTAGTTTCACTTCAGGAAGGTGTTGCCCCAGGCGTCTCGCGGTGTACCCAAAAAGAAAAGAAAGCAACGAGTTATACACTAAACTCGGGAATGTCTACAAGGGCCGGGAGTGAGGGAACGCACCCAGTGCACAGTGCTCGAGATACTGGTTGTGACTAGGAGTGCTCGTGCTCGGGGAAAGGGTTCTTTGCGGGAGATGTCTACGGGGGTGGCTGCCTCCGCCTCCCAACCCAGCCCGCGACCCGGCCCGTACCTCTCGCAGCCACGCTCCTCCCGTGGGCACGTGGCAGGGCGAAGCGTCCAACCGTGGGCCTCCTGGCTTGTCGTCTCCGTCTTCTTCTCGTCCTCGTTCTCGTCCTGCGTCCTCCTCCGCTGCCTGGGAATCGCCGTTCGCCTTCGTGTCGGTACTTCCTGCTTTTGACGTCATCAGGGGTGGAGTCCCGTGCTCAAGGTCCCAAGCCTTAATAGAGCCGCACTCATTCTCCTCGGACCATTCCTTCGTGATGTCATCGGGGTTCCCATACCAAGTACCGAATTGTGGCTGTGGGGAAAAGGTGCAGGGTGAAAGGGGGGTGGCGGACCACCAGTCTTCCGTAACAGGCTCCTGGGGGCTGGACCCGTGACAAACTGTCAGGCTATTTTTGCTGCTGTATGGAGAAGTAACTCTCCTCCCACTTTGTTCAGAAGAGTTCAGAAGAGTTGCGCCAAACAATTGCGCTGTGGTGTCGACGACGTTTCGACCCTCGTTACTTAGGGTCGTCTTCAGGACAGGGTTGTCAATTCAGTAGTGTGCTGGGGGGACATCATTCAGGAGGGCACATGGCACGGTGAGTCCTGGTGGCGATGGTTAAAATGTTGAATTCGGATCTGCGTTGGGCTGTCCGAAGGAAAAGGCGAGTGTGGTGTGGTGCCCCGCGCTGAGGTCTCTGCCTGCCGTGTCCCGGACCTGTGACTCAACCCACAGCCAGCCGCCAGGATTTAGTCAGGCGCTGTTCCGACCGGACAGGACCACCAATCAATACCCCCCTTTTCTCCTGGATTCTCCTTACCTCCCACAGGTGCCACACTCGCCTTTTCCTTCGGACAGCCCAACGTAGATCCGAATTCAACATTCTAACCATCACCGCCAGGACTCGCCGTGCCTCCGCCCCGCTGGCCATGTGCCCTCCTGTATGATGCCCCCCCAGCACACCACTGAATTGACAACCCTGTCCTGAAGACGACCCCAAGTAACGAGGGTCGAAACGTCGTCGACACCACAGCGCAATTGTTTGGCGCAACTCTTCTGCTTGGCTCATATATAAATGAAAATGACAAATAATGAATATTAATGTTGATATTTGTTACCTGTTGTATATATTTTCATTATTGTTCACTTCACGCCGTTCACGCTGTTCACTTTGTTCACTTGCGTCGTCACTTTTATTCACTTGTATATATCACTACACACCAAGTGTCTTCAGGTTGTCATAAGATTCCTTCTATACAGTGCTGCCTTAACTGTATGCCCGTGTGCAATTCCGTTTGATGTAACTGTGGCGATTAACAGCCCTTTAAAAAATCTCTATTGAGTCTCCTTGTTTCTTGCCTATGTAATTCAGTTTGCATGCATGATTAATTGTCTTTTGAAGTGAAACCTGTTGGAACATTGTTTCTTTACATGCTGCCTGAGACACTGGACAGGATCGCTAAGAGCATTTGCCTGGTGGGTGACTGCCCTATGCTGAAAGAAGAGACTTTTTTCTTTGAAACTGGGCTGTGATTCTTGAGTTGCGAGTTGTGAAGCTCCACCGTGGAAACAACAAGAGCCTGCCTGTGAGGCTCAAACAGACACAGGGAGAAGACTCCCCTCTGGCTTGGTTGTACAGCAGCTTCACTTTCCCCAAGAACGTCTTCTTTTTGTCAATAATATACCCCTTTAGTCATCCCATTTTTGAGGAGGAGCAGCCCTTTGCTGCTCTTTGTCCTTATTCCTATGGCCCTGTGTGGTCCTCTTGGTCCCAGCTATGATTGATGTTCTAGCCCTCATAGAAGGAAAATGCAAAAGTCAATTGGAATTTTTTTTATTAAATATGTGTTGTTGGCTATTCTGAAATTAAAATGAATAGTCACTGTAATGCATAGGAGTCCGAAAAATGTATACTAGATGATTTTAGGATTTGCTTTTGCTTAGGACTAGGAAAAATTATAATTGTGTTTGTGATAGTGGTCATTACTTTCTCCTGCTATCTGTATGTTAATTATGACCCAATGCTTCATTCTCTTTGTATTCCTGCCTATACCTTACATGTACCCGCTTAATGAAATGTTTAGAATGGAAAATGCCCACCTAACAATGAATTAGGATATTGATAAATTTATGAAAATTAATGTGCAAATATTTTCTATGTTCCTACTGGTTCATGGGAATGTCTTTAGCTCATGCTAAAAGGACTATCTGTTAAATATTGGAGGGATTTGTTAGCATGAGCTGAAAGCCATTTTGTATTTCTGGCAGCCATCTTGTTTGCCATGTTCTGCCACGTGCTCGCCATGTGCTCTGTCTCCCTAAGTGTTGACTGCTCTTGTAATCTGCCTAGAAACTAACTATATTTAGCATCTTCCTTTAGCACCTTCCGCACATGCCCAGAAGGGCCTTGCTAGTAGAATGCACCTGCTTCTCTAGTATAACTGTCAGGCTATTTTTGCTGCTGTATGGAGAAGTAACTCTCCTCCTACTTTGTTTAGCAAGCAGATCTTGTATGCCCATATTAGTAATTTTGCATGCTTACATGAGCCAGGACTGCCTCTTGGGCTTATGATGACTATGTAACCCTAAGTATATAGAAGGCCTCTGTTTTCTGTACTCCTCAGACTGCCTCATTCAGTTGCTAAGGCTTCTGTGTGACGTAATCTCACTCATTTGAGGTTAATAAAGATGGTCTTTCATATTTCAGCTTCTGTGCCAATTTCTTCTTTGTTGATTTCAAAGGACCAAGTATCAGTGGGACCCCTGAGAAGGTTTCTATTTTCTATAACTAGTGTGCGCAGCGCGATTACATCACATGCACCCTTATGGCACACCATTGACATGCCTGTCTGCGCATGTCTACAAGCCTGAGTACAACACAGTGATGAAGCTGTGCAGAATGTGGCCAGCCACATGTGTGTAGGCCCATTGCAAAGACAGGTCTAACACAGATGTAGAGCACCTGCCTGGCTGCACTTGACATGCAGTTGAGGGTACATCTTTGGCTCATTTTCTATAACTAGTGTGCGCAGCGTGATTACATCACATGCACCCTTATGGCACACCATTGACATGCCTGTCTGCACATGTCTACAAGCCTGAGCACAACACAGTGATGATGCTGTGCAGAATGTGGCCTGCCACGTGTGTGTAGGCCCATTGCAAGGACAGGTCTGACACAGATGTAGAGCACCTGCCTGGCTGCACTTGACATGCAGTTGAGGGTACATCTTTGGCTCATGCTGCACTAATAGTGACACACATGACAGTTGGCATGTGTGATCCCTGACCCCTAGCGGGCATGCCCTCCCCCATGTACCCCTTTGGCAGACCACACAAACCGGGGTAATGCCACATAGCAACATTGTCGATTGCGGGACGGGTTGTGCAGACACTACAACAGAGACACATGCATCAGCCACATCCTTGGCAAGGCCTACACTGAACCACACCCATATCCACGTGTGGAGGAACCACATCCCTATGCAGTACTGTTGTACGCCTGTCCACCCTGCTTACGCACACATGAAGATACGACACAGTTACATGTCCCAGGTCTACCCCACTGCCTGCAGTGACATGGGTGCGCACGCTTTACACAGCACAATGTAATGTGGAATGGCCCCGGTCCCACATGCATACATAATGACCACACGGACACATTGAGTGACTTTGTGGGACTGGCTACAGGCACATGCGCCTGGCCCTTTTATTGCCAGGGTCGCATCTCTAATAACGCCTGTGCTGGATGGGTGTTAGGTAGTGTAAGTCACCACTCAGGGATTGGGTGTCCCTCCAGGGCATGATGCAGAGGGCAGAGGCTAGCAGGAACAGGCAAATGGCGGAGTTGAATGCTACAGACTGCACTTCCCCACTTTGTCAGTATCAGCTACATGTAGAGGAAAAAAACCTCCAGCCCATGGGCCTAGATGCCACCGACGTACAAACAGAGATCGACCCTGAATTTCAGGGGAAACACTACGGGGTACCAGAGCTGGAAGGGGATGTAGTCTGCGATGAGGCCTGTACAATGACATTGACTCTGCCATGTAGAGGGTGTGACACGGTTCAAAATGTGTTATCCACTCTACCGCAGTGTGTGCCGGAGCCAGCGGTCATCAGGGGCCCACAGCCATGTGTGGTAGGCATGCGCTGCACAGATTCAGTGGCACCAGTGCAGTTGTTGGTAGTGTTCCATCACCTCTGTAAAGGTGAGATTTTTCTCCTCCGGACTGAAGCGTGTCTTCCCCTTACTTATCTCCTTCCGTACTGTTACATATACACTGCCATGGAGATATCAACACTCACTTCCACAAATGTGACCTAGTTGGCCGCAGTGTCAGACGGGGGCTGCGGTCAGCGTGGGTTAACCGTTGTCCAGCCGTCTCCTCCTGGATCTCTAACACACTACGTTGGAATGGCATTTGTATAAGATTTGTGGGTGACATTGGTAGTGGCACCAGAGCTGAGCGCGTGTTTTGCCAGCAACAATGCTGTGTCCTGCCGGTGATGGACTGCATTGGATTGGTGTGAGGCCTGCAGGACTGCAGTGTAGGCCTAAGGATGCAGTCAGCAAGTGCCCACAGACACGTTTGGTGTGAGTCCTATGCACAGCCTTGGTGGCATCCAGTTACCTAACCTCAGCCTTAAAAAAATTCTCTGCCACAGTGTAATCAAGACTCAGTTCCAAATGTGTTTCCTACTTGTCTGCTGTGCATGCCGGTGGAGTACGTCAATGAGAATGGAGTTCTGCGGGCCTGTGTCTGGAGGCTGTGATGGTCTGAGGAGGCGGCAAAGGTTATGGGATTCAGGCCTGGAGCTTGCACGGGCACGTGTCAGGCCCTCTCCAACATACACCAGTGTCGACAGTTTGGCTTTGAGGCCTGGGTGCGCAGGGATGGGCAAGACAGGTTTGGGGACCAGTGATTTGGGGTGCATCAGGCCCACAGGATCGCAGGCAACACCGCTCACGGCATCATCCTCGTGGCGGGGTGTGAGGTGCCATCCTGGCAGACAAGTTGGGTATTCCGGAAGAGAACCACGCTCAGAGTTCCTACGCTGGCGTATGCTGGGCTAGCCCACTCCGCACACACTTACAGGGGGGAAACAAGCTACAGTTCTGCAATCTTCCCCACTGGCTGGGGTGACATGATTGCGTCCACTGTCCACTACACTCGGTGTGTGTCTACATGGATATGTGTGTGGTCTACATCCTGCAGTCTAGACATCACATCCACGCCACACTTGGCATTGTGTACATGCTTATTGATGGTTGCCATGCCGTTGATGGCTTGTGTACATGGCTAGCCCAGGTTCCCGCAGTAAGTTGTGCTGTTGTGTCTGGTGGGTGGGCATGTTGTTTGGCATGTTGTATGTGAGTTTGTAACATGTGCATTCCCAGAGTTGTGAGTTCCATGATTGTGAAGTTAAGATGTGTGGTGTGTTCAATTGGTACTTACCAACAAACTGTGCTGTCCCGGAGGTGTCATTGTGGATGCACCGTTTGATGATGGACTGTCGGAAGATGAAGGAATCATGCCCACTGCCTGGGTAGTTGGCGGCGACAGTGGTGAAGAGTCCCCGGTCGTCTACTATTGCCTGCACATTGATAGAATGCGTGTGCTTTCTGTTGCGGTAATTGTGTGCATTGTCGGCAGGGGGCACAAGTTGGACATGTGTGCAGTCTACTGCCCCCAAAACATGCGGGAATCCAGCTATGGCTTAGAAGCCTTGCTTGGTCCCCAGCTGTTCCTGGCGGTGCGGGAAGTATAGGTACTGGAGAACCAAGCTGATGATGGCATCCAGGACAGATTTGAGGATCTGTGAGACTCCTCCGACAATGGCAGTTGTTGGTTGGAAGGTACCAGAGGCCAGCAGATGCAGCACAGCCAGCAGCTTTGTCTGCAGAGGGATGTTGGTTGTCTGCTGTGTTGGTACTAAGTATGGGTGAATGTTGCAAATTCGTGATCCGCGAATTTCCGGATTTGTGAATTCGTGATCCGCAAAATTCGCGAATTTGTGGATTTTTTTATTTGTGCGTGTTCGCGGGGTGCTTTGCGTGTTCGCGGGACGTTTTGGCATGTTCACGGGGCGCTTTGCGTGTTCGCGGGTTTTTTTTGTGCGAGACCGCGATGCGCCCTCTGGTTCATCACTGCCACCCTCTCGTTTTTTGTGCCCTTCTGCCCTCTGTACCACTCGTTTTTGTGCCTTTCTGCCCTCTGCCCCACTTGTGTTTGTGCCCTTTTGCCCTCTGCCCCACTCGTTTTTGTGCTCTTCTGCCCTCTGCCCAACTCGTTTTTGTGTTCTTCTGCCCTCTGCCCCACTCGTTTCTGCCCTCTGTCCCACTCGTTTTTGTGCTCTTCTGCCCTCTGCGCCCACTCTTTCTTGTCCCCTTCTGCCCTCTGCCCCACTCGTTTTTGTGCCCTTCTGCCCTCTGCCCCACTCGTTTTTTGTCCCCTTCTGCCCTCTATCCCACTTTGTGCCCTTCTGCCCTCAGCCCCACTTAGAATGGCGCCAGCAGCTGCCAGCGCCATTCTAAAATAGCTACTAAGTTTGATTCATCAGGAAGCACTAATAGATAAAATAAAGCAGGTGCTCGAGTTGAAGGTCAAATTAAGTTACACAATCATTAATCACCCCAAGTTTGGGGAGATTAATGATTGTGTAACTGAATTTGAGCTTCAACTCGAGCACCTGCTTTACTTTATCTATTAGTGCTTCCTGTTGAAGCTGACTTTTGTAACTATTTTAGAATAGCTCTGGCAGCTTGCTGGCAGCATGCCGGCGCCATTCTAAAATAGTTACAAAAGTCAGCTTCAACGTTTGACCCAATCCGTTCCGCTCGCGGATTTTGCTGCAAATTCGCGAATCTCACGGACTGCGAATTTGCCGAAAATCCGCAAAATCCACGAGCGGAACGGATTTTGCGCCCACGCTTAGTTGGTACCGTCAGCCTGTGGGCAATAATGTTCAGGATGTGGAGGATGGTTGTCCTTTTGAGCCTATAGTGGACAATGACATATTCTGGTGTCATATCTGTTTCATTTTCTGTAGGCCCATGGTCTGTGTCACTGTTTTGGTACTTGTAAGAATTTGTATTTATGCAGTACTCATCAACATAGTAACAAAGTGAAAATAAAACACAAGAAAATTCCCCAAGTAAGTTAGACAATCGAGAATATTTTAATAAATAAAATGACACCAAAATGACAAAAAACAATAAGTGGAATGAGAGATATGAATTTTTGAGCTAAAAAAAGCACAAGGAGTCAATGACAGTTTTCTGGTCATCAAATCAAAAGTTATGACTGATTAAGATTAAGCAGGTAGTAGACACAGGGACCTGGTTCAAATCGGTGGAAAGTTTACCTTCTGACTTAAACACATTTATGGAGGAAAAATGGTCATCGGGGGTGGAGGGGAAGGGCAAGCTGCAAGCTGGGTGCAAAGTCAGGCTTTATGACAGCGGGTTGCTGAAGGCAGGGTCTCAGTGTGTCTCAATATTTTGAAGGCAGGACAGCTGTGAGTGAGCAAAGTCCGTAACCCAGAAGGCCTCAACACTGGTCGGTTGCTACTCAGAATCATGCAGTGCACATCATGGAAACCCTTGTAACAGTTAGGCAAAGATGTCACGCAATTAATGACATGAGTTGTTGGAATGCCTTCAAGATCCTTAAAACAGCTATTCAGTATCAGATAAACACTGGTAGCTAGACAAGTCTGAATTCAATTACAAGGTCCTTGCTACCCAATTAAAATAAGGATTGTGCTGTTTGAAATATGGCATGCCAAAGATCACTCTAAATTGAGGTGCATCAATCAAATCAAAGTGAATCTTTTTATAATGTCTACCAAGACATACAAAAGGAATCATGTGTGTAGGATATAAAACTGGCCCTGAGAAAACACTGACCCATCCACTCCCTTTCCCTTTTCAGGATCCTTTTGCTTAGCCATCATTAAATGAACAAAGTTAATATCAGTCAAAGTCATTTTCATGGGAACAATCAGCAACTGCAGACTGCATACGCCTGGTTTTCTGACAATTTTTTGCTGACCATGTAATAATTCATCAGCTTGTTGGTCAGGGAATGAGCATGTGACATCCTATCTAACATTTTCCACATTCACAGAGAAATTATGTAGAATGATATTCTTATTTGTTTATTAATAGAATACACCAATTATCATCATTCCTACTTAAGTGAGATAAACAAAAGATACATTCGATTGATCCTCTATTAGTGTCATAGGTATGCATAAAATATGTAATTGACAATAATTAAGGAACAATACAGAATTTTGATGCTCTTATGCCATACCAATGGTGTGGGATGGATGTTGGAAATTTTCTCTTCCTGCAGGGTCATCCCAGATTTATACCTTCTTTTGTTGAAACCATATTTGCTGGCCATAGGACTCTGCTTACTTTACCCCTGCTAACCAGGGGTAGCATGCTTGTTCTTTCCTTTGTAAACATGGCAAAATTGGCATACACCTAATTGCCACATTTAACTTACTTATAAGACAATAGTATATGGTACTACCTGTACTCATAGCCGGTAAATTAAATACTGCTGGTGGCCTATAGCACTCATTGTGCCACCCACTGCAGTAGCCCTGTGAAGCATGACTTCAGGCCACCAATGCAGCATGTGTTTGCAGTTTTGTTCTGCCATTTCGACTTTCAAAATAAACTTTTTGCCAACCCTAAACCTTCCTTTTTTATACTTATAAGCCATCCACTAGGTAGCCCTTAAAAGACCATGGTGCAGGGTGGATGGTAATTTAAAGTAGGGCATGCATTTTCAATCATTTACATGCCCTAGCAGTCATTTACCGTAGTGGCAAGGATGGGTCTTCCATAGCTTTACACTGCTTTACACTTTTACCTGTAATATGTGCTAAATTCAGTTTTGGAATAGCTAGAAAAATATTTAAAGTACTCATTTAATAGTGGTTTAAAATCCAACGTAATGGTCAAGGTGGACTTCATATCACTAATTTTCAAATGACACTTTCAAAAGGTTGTCATTTTCCAGCCTAAAATTAAAAGACACCTGATGGCTCACTTGTGGAGAGATGTGTATTGCTCCCAGACAGTGGAAAGGATCCTGGGCCGGAGAGATGGACTCCTCCAGTGACAGGATGACCTGTGGGGCTTTGCAAAGCCCCTTCCTGAGTTTCAAAGGATGCCTACCCTGTCACTGGCAGATGAAGCTCACACATCGGCATGGCTCCCCTCCCCTGTCTCCCTAGTTAGGCTGGAACTAAACCCAATCAGAGTATAGGAACTGACAAGAAATTATTTTGGAGTGGACAAAGGATTGCCTTCCACCCACAGGCTGGCACAGGACAAAAACATTTACCCCCTCAGAACACTGTTATGTTATGTTATGTTAATTTATTTCTTCTATAGCGCTCGGCTACTCCTAGGAGCATCCCGGCGCTTTGGCGAAGAGTATCAGCAAGTAAGACAACAACATAACAACTAAAATGCAGACAGAAAAGAGGGGAAGGAATTATTTGGTAAAAAGCCACGTTTTAAGATCTTTTCTAAAAGCGAGGAGACTGGGGGCCTGTCTAAGGGAAAGTGGTAGTTCATTCCAAGCCTTCGGGGCTAGGTAGCGGAATGATCGACCTCCCATCCTTGCACGCCTAATAGCCGGGACTGTCATCTTGGATAAACAAGATGATCTCAAAGACCTGCTAGGTGCATATCGGGAGAGACGTTTCCTTATGTACTTAGGGCCAGTACCTTGTAAAGCTTTGAAGGCAAAAGTCAGGCTCTTGAAAAGAATTCTCTTTGCGATCGGTAACCAGTGTAAGGTGTTCCGTAGGACAGTGGCACCTGCTCTTCTCGGGAGCCCGTAAATAGCACGGGCTGCCGAGTTCTGGACTACTTGCAAACGGGTCAAAAGATATTTTGGTAGACCCAAGAAGAGAACGTTTGCATAGTCCAGTCGAGATCCAATCAAGGCCTGAATAATTATCTTCCTATGCTGGAAAGACACTAAAGGAAGAAACTTCCTCAGCATCCGTAAAATGCCGAAGCATTTACCTGAAAGGCACGAAATATGTGGCCCAAAGGACAGTTCACTGTCCACAATCACTCCCAAGTTTTTAGCCTTGAGAGACACATTGTCAGGGGGAAACATATCTTGTGGCCACCAAGCTTTCCAATCTGGTTCACAGGCGCATCCAAAAAAGAGCAATTCCGACTTATCGGAATTGCACTTTAAGCCATTACCCCTAAACCACTCAAAGACCGCACCAAGGCAATCCCTGATCTGTGTGCCGTCGAATGACCCGCCCCTACCACAAGTGAATAGGAGCTGGGTGTCATCGGCGTAGGATACGATCTGGGCGCCAATGGACTCCGCAACTACCGCCAGAGGGGCCATAAAGATGTTAAACAGCATGGGGCTGAGAATGGAACCTTGCGGAACCCCCACCTCTAGCGGAGCCATATCAGCGGAGGAAGAGGGCACCCAGATCGTTTGCCGGCGGTCGGCCAGAAATGATTTAAGCCAAATCCACACCGTTCCCCGGAGGCCGCTCTCCCAGAGTCTTACAAGGAGGCGATCGTGAGGAACGGTGTCGAAAGCCGCCGACAGATCAAGCATAACCAACATGGCACTTCCCCCGGAGTCGAGTACTTCCCTGATTGCATCCGTGATCTCGAGAAGAGCCGACTCCGTGCTATAATTTGCACGGAACCCAGATTGCGTGTCATGCAACAGATCGTTTCCTTCGATGAAATTGGAAATCGTCCGATGTGCAAATTTCTCGGCCACTTTTGCCAGAGCAGGGAGAAGAGAAATAGGCCTATAGTTGGCATGGATAAGGGGGTCCAGGGTAGGATTCTTAATCAGTGGCAGGATCAAAGCATGTTTCCATGCCTGCGGAACCACACCGGTTGACAGAGAGGAATTCAAAAGGGGGTTCAGCAGGACATTTAAGGCAGGAGCCACCTTCCCCAGATGTTTAGCCGGGCACGGGTCAAGTGGAGAGCCTGATTTCAAACTTGACAGAAGCTCGAGAGAAGTATCAAGGCACAGATGGGGAAATTCTGAGAGAAAAGGGCCTAGACCCTCCATAAGTGAAGGAGGGGGTGAAGGGCCCGAAACCAACTGGGAGCTGGAGTGGGAAAGAGAGGCTTGAATGGTTGTGATTTTACTAACGAAGAAAGTTGCAAGCTGTTTTATCCATACTTCTGAATGAGTATGAGATGGAGTGCAGATGGCTGGAGAAGTAAAATCCAGGACAACTTTAAAAATTTCTTTACAGCCATTTTCAGCCTCATCAATTCGGCGCTCAAAATAAGCCTTTTTTTCATTCCAGATCGACTGATGGTAGGCTTTAGTTATCGCTCGAAATTTCAATTTTTCAGTCGGATCATAGACCCGTCTCCAAACTCTCTCAGCCCTTTTACATCCCTGCCGTTGCATCTTTAACTGGGGAGTGAACCATGGGGCCGACGCTCTACGTTCACCTGATTTAAGCTTTTTTTCAGGGATCAAGTTCTCAAGTCTGGTTATCAGCCATTTGTGGAAGAGACCAAGATTCTCTTCCAAATTGCCCGGAAGAGGACATGGAAAGGTGGTAAGGGCCTCAGATAACATATCCATCGAAAGTAGATGGAAAGGACGCGAGGTCTGCGTGGTCTCTATTGATTCTCTCACCCGAGTGATAGTGGTGGCAGGCACGGAAAAGGAGATCAAGAAATGATAAGACCACAGAACTGGTTGTATGGACGTTATAGTTATAGATTTCGTTGAAAAAACCTGATCCAGGGTATGGCCTTTATTATGTGTTGGTTCTTGCAGAAACGGAGACAATCCTAATGGGGCTGTGACGTCACTAAGTTTCATTGCATCGGGGTCAAGTATATTATCCATGTGAACATTAAGATCCCCAAGAAGAATACAATGCTCAGATCTAAGACAGGGGACTGAGAGAGCTACTTGTAGTTCGTCAAAGAACAGCCCTGCAGGTCCCGGAGTTCTATACAGAAGAATCCCGGTACAGGCCTGGAGGGGAGAGAAATGAAGGGTGAAACCGAGAGCTTCACATCCCTGAATGTTGTCTACCGGAAAGGTTTAGCAGGGAATATTTTTATTTACAACTAGTGCTACTCCTCCTCCTCTGCCCGATATTCTATCCCTCCTAAAGATGTTGTATTCCGGTGGAATGGCGTTGGCTAAATCAGGAGCGGAGCAATCACTCAGCCAGGTCTCTGTAAGAAATAAGCATGATATATTGGAATTCTGTAATAAATTCCAGATATCAAGAGAATGACAATTCAGAGATCTGGTATTTAGAAGAGAACATTGAAAAGGAGCCGGGATATTGTCCAGCGTAGTTCCGGTAGACACCGGAAGACGCCAACCGCAGATCGAGCAACCTTTCCTTGAGGCCCGACTGCCAGGGAAGATAAGATGACATTGGCCACGGGGGGGCGTAAAGCAAGTAAATCTGCCGAGGTATAGCTAGTCATATCCATGAAACAGCACAGAGGTTCAGCTAACATAAAAACACCCAGCCATTCTGCTCCGTCCGCTGCCAAAACGCTGACGGGCGCAGACGGGCAGGACTCTGGCAAGACTCCGGCAAAGCGGAGGCCGACTCGCTGCGCGATCCCGCTGCGCTCGGAGGACTGGTTTAAGTAGTCCCTCCAGGTGGGGAGCAAAGCGACCCTCCAGTACACTCAAGATGGCGCTAGAAGAGCGTCAAAGCCCTTCCCAAGATGGCGCCCGCTAGGGAAGCAAGAGAAACCCTCAGCCACCCCGGAACCGGGCCCGCTCAAGCGGCGGTGTTCTGCCTATTAGGGTGCAGGTAAGGGGAGAGCCCCGAAAATGCTGCCAATTAAAATCAGGGTGGAAGAAAAGAAAAACGAACAAAAATACAAAACAGGGTATTAAAAGCAAAACGCGCTCACCGCGCTGCGCAAGAGCTGCTACAAGCTGCCAGTACCTGGCTAATATTTTCTATCAAGGTGCACAACACATGAGGACCGCCTTAAGTAGTCCCTCCAGGTGGGGAGCAAAGCGACCCTCCAGTACACTCAAGATGGCGCTAGAAGAGCGTCAAAGCCCTTCCCAAGATGGCGCCCGCTAGGGAAGCAAAAGAAACCCTCAGCCACCCCGGAACCGGGCCCGCTCAAGCGGCGGTGTTCTGCCTATTAGGGTGCAGGTAAGGGGAGAGCCCCGAAAATGCTGCCAATTAAAATCAGGGTGGAAGAAAAGAAAAATGAACAAAAATACAAAACAGGGTATTAAAAGCAAAACGCGCTCACCGCGCTGCGGAAGAGCTGCTACAAGCTGCCAGTACCTGGCTAATATTTTCTATCAAGGTGCACAACACATGAGGACCGCCTTAAGTAGTCCCTCCAGGTGGGGAGCAAAGCGACCCTCCAGTACACTCAAGATGGCGCTAGAAGAGCGTCAAAGCCCTTCCCAAGATGGCGCCCGCTAGGGAAGCAAGAGAAACCCCCAGCCACCCCGGAACCCGGCCCGCTCAAGCGGCGGTGTTCTGCCTATTAGGGTGCAGGTAAGGGGAGAGCCCCGAAAATGCTGCCAATTAAAATCAGGGTGGAAGAAAAGAAAAACGAAAAAAAATACAAAACAGGGTATTAAAAGCAAAACGCGCTCACCGCGCTGCGCAAGAGCTGCTACAAGCTGCCAGTACCTGGCTAATATTTTCTGCGAAAAATCAAACTAAGGACTTCCCTGCTGTCTGAAGAACCTGAAAGAGGGCTGGACCTTCTAGCCTTGAACCCAGGACCCCAGAAGGGAATATAAGGATCAGTTAGCTGATCTCCTGTTAAGTTACAGAAAAACAACAAGCTTCTAGAGGCCTTTTTCTGCTATTGCCAGCTGACCAGTTCAAGTGAGACCTGCCCTGGACCCTGCTGTTGGCCTCTGTTGAAGTGAGTCCTAACCCCTAAGTGGTGCCTCCCAGGTCCTGGATGCTTGTCAGATGTTAGCATTGTACTTATCCTGTCCAAACTGCAAAAAACAAACATAGAGGGCTTCAGTGTGACCGAAGCCGAGCAGCAGCTCCTCAACATAGAGGCCATCCCAGGCACAGACTATGGGGCATATTCTCAAGAACGTGTGTTAACCATTGCAAATTTAGCTTTACGCAACTTTGCATGTCGCAGTCTATTGCGAGAAAATAACACCGTCTTAACATCCAATTCCCAACCCGGCGGCACCATGCAATAGTAGCATGATAACGCGCCAAATGACCACATAAAAATCAATGCGACAAACAAAAATGGCAAAACACAAACGCCCAAAATGTTGCGATGCCCCAAAGTGCGATACCAAAATCAGCGAAAACCAGTGACAGGCCTGCAATTCCCACGCGTCATGCGGGCAAATGCACTATAAAAGCAGAAAAAACACACCAAAACCAATTCAAACTGCGGAGCACCATGGATGCACCCGGACCAAGTGCAGAGGACAAGCCGAACCCCACAAGCCCCACGGAGGACCAGCATGGAACCCGGTGTTCGGGGGAAGGCAAGGAGAAGAGGAAGACGGGGCTCAGTCCGCTGGAAGACTTGATCATCATCACTAAGTTGATAGAACACTATCAACAACTTTTCGTCACCTCCACTGCGGCATTACCAACACGAACGGAAATATGGCAGACCATCGTCACCAATGTCAGTGCAGTCAGAGTGTCGAGGAGGTAAATGGGGAGGTGAAGTGGTGCTGGCATGATGTGCAAAGCCAGACCAAACAGAAACTCGCCGCCAACTGGAAGGCAGAAACTGTGACTGGAGGTGGGAGACCTGCACCACAGGAAATGGTGTCCACAGTCACCAGTGTGGAGAAGGTGGCAGGAGTTGGGGGTCTGGTCACAGCTCGGTATGACCTGACCCAACAGAAACAGGGTGAGTAATGACCAGGGACTTGGGGGGTGGGGGGAAATGGGCACAATGGCACACAAGCACATTCATGTGTAGCACACTGCTCATGCACAATGACTGTGGAACATGTCCCTGAAACCCTTGGCACACTGCAGCACACATATAAACACCAAGTAGGGCCCCGTCCACCATGTGCACATATGGGCCCCCTCCAAGACACCAACGACGAAACCTATCCATGCACATGTGATGAATTCAGAAAAGCAGCGGCTGTGTGAGCCACACTGACTATGCAAGTGACACTGCATGACTGATAGCATGGCAGCAGCCAAAATACATGACATGGTGCACGATTCAACATGGAGGTGACCCAATGTGGATCACATCCATAAAGGAGCAGGTCACACTCTGACATATCTGCGTGCACCCACAACCCAGTGCTGCTGGTCCTCACCGGCCAAACATAGAACAGCACAAACCCAGCGCCTCACAGAAGCTTCTTGTAATCCCAGATCACCGCTGCTGCCTGAGAATGCTACACTGGCCCCCTCCAGCTGCCTCTCTGAGATCAGGGTCCTGATGTTTCTTCAAGGATTTTTGGCACTGTGTTTTTCAACCAACTTTAGAACTGGTGGCAACTAGAACTAGTCACTGAGCCATGGAGACTAATAGACTCAACGTGCCCGACTCTAAGATGGCTACAAAAACCACACTCCTTCTCCTACCTTACCATCCTCGCCAGCGCCTACCACCCGTTTTTGGTTTCTAGCCTTCTGATCCCCTCCTGATCCTCACTCTTCTCTGGCTGAGCCCTAAACGCATGCATGGCCGCTTCCCGGTGGAGCTGCACCGACAGCTATAGGGGAGATTGGCCCTGGCACACCGCTATGGCCGTCACCTACCCAGCCGGATCACGGACATTTGTCCCGTTTTCTTCCCTGCTGCTGATGGACATTTGTCTCGTTCTCTTCCCCGCCTGCCCACCCATCAGGACCTTACGCTGCTTACTTCCCTAGACAGCTGAGACCTAGCTACTTTTGTCTGATTCTTTGTGGAGCTACCTCGCTAGCTAAAGATGAGATGGACTTTGGACCCCCTCCTTGACCATCACCTACCCAGCCAGACTTTGGGCAAATGCTCCCACGTCTCTCCTGACCTTATCTCCCCCTCTCCCTTCCCCCACCCCTAGCCCCTCTCCTTTCCTACTCTTTCCAGCCTCTGTCCTTTGCCCTCACCTGCCTTTGCACTTTGTCCCCACCCTGTTTTTCTGTGAACTTCTTCCCTCGCCACTTGAGACCGAGCTATTTTGTCTGATGCCAGATGGAGCTACCTGGTTTAGCTATAGGGGAGATGGGCCGTGGATTCCCTCCTTGGTCGTCACCTACCCAGTCGGACTTTAGACAGACTTCCTTTCATCTCTCCTGTTGTCCTTTCCCTTATTCCCCCTTTCTCACCTCCCCTTCCCCCTCCACTACTTTTCTCTCTCCTTTCTCTCCTCTCCTAATGTATTGCTTATTTTTTTGATGTAATGTGTAATTGTTGATCTTGTTCTGTTACATTGTTGAAACTCATGTAAAGCGCTCTGATACCTTCGGGTCTAGTCAGTGCTATATAAAACTCTTCAAATAAATAAATAAATCAATAAACAACCCATGCCATCCAATACAAGCAGAAGACAAACAATGCACAAGACCACAAAATCTGTCCAAGAGCACAAATGACCCAAGTTGCAAACATTTCAGTCCCCGAAAAGCACACAATTAAAAGGCACACCGCCTCAAGGGATAAGGGTCCACGAAATCATAGCTGCAGGGGCAATTCTCCCACAATGCAGCACACATACATAGCGATCACAAAACATCAGCAATGATGGCAATGTGGTACAAAGTTCAACACCTACACCACAGAAATAGAGGACACAACAGCTTGTGCGTAGTAACTGGCCACCCACATCTGGGGCATTACCAGACACTGTGTGATGGATAATGTACGGGTACTACCACACATCTGTCATGTAGTTGAAAATCCCACTGCCTGCCATCAAAAAGCCAGCTCCACCAAAACAGTCACAATGTGCATTGTCATCCAGTCTGTATGTAAACATCTGCAAAGCGTCAACATACATGGGACACTCAGTTAACCTGCATCTCCCTTTTTACATTGCAGAGGGACAATCAACACCTACTGCAGAGCAGACCACAAATCCCATCAGTGATGATGAAGACGACAATCTGCACATATGTTCAGACACCCTCCAACGGATAATGGACAGCCTCCACACCCCACCCCCGGGAGCAGGGCAGCACAGCTGCCTTGAAGTTACCCCACCACCTGCACAGACCACACAGCAGGAAACACACACCGCCACAGCTGTCTCCCGGGACCCATACGAACAAAACATGGAATTTCAACGCCATGTGTTGGGTTGCCAGGTGGAGTTGGCTGATCAGCTGTGGATGGGTTTTGAGCTTGTGGCAGCCAAACTCTGTGCCATACCTGGGTGTCTGAGTCCCATCAGGGACCACTTACAATCCATAATGGACACCCACTGTCCGCACCATGCTCCCAAACAATCCTTGGCTGACATCGGTGGGGCCATAACACGGATATAAGAACTGTCTAGTCAGACAGACTCCAGCGATGACAGCACAGAGTTGGCACAGATGTGCAGGACAATGGAGACCCTGGAGCAGATGCAGGCTGGAAGCATGGCTGCCACAGCAGAACACCAGCGAGATGTAGCTGGGATCTTCCATGCCTTGCAGTTCATCATCTTGTCACTGCAGCCACTGAGCTTGACCCAGATGACTGCAGCGGGAACTTCGACAAACACATCTTAAACCCTGATGTGTCAGTGGCAAACAGTGTTGCAGCCCTATCACCTTCGTACCCTGATGTGTTAGTGGCACACAGTGATGCAACCATTACACCGCCACACACACCGGACACACTGCAAACAGAAGAAGTATCAGAGGAGTAAGATGTGGATGGTAATTACTGTGTGAGGAAGGAGGTAGTAGCATCCATCACCGCCATATGGCCTGTCCCTGCCTGGTTCTACACTATGCATCATGCCCTGGGACAACACCTTCCACTGACCCTGAAACACTCTGCAACATTCACCTGGACCCCGACATGGACTGTTATATCTTCACTGGTTGAGAATTACACTGCAATCCTGCTACAGACTGCACTCTCCCTCTTCCAAATCACTTTTTAATCCCCAAAGAACTCTGGTTGGCCCACCACTGGGCTTCCATGTAATGTGGGCATGGATGGCTATGTACAGCTCCAGCTCCATCATTCACCAGAATGTGAATAAAACATTCGAAATCACATAGATGTGTCATGACTAGGTTCACTCAAGTATGAAAGTATGGCTGGATGTAGGGACAATGATTGCACAAGAAGGCACACCCTAGTAAATGACATCAATGTGCATGTTTAACAATGATCCACATGGCCAATTGGATGACTGTGCAGGTGTGTACTAGCTGTGTCCACATTGCACATTAACAACAATCTCGCAACCCCCCAACATAGGCACACGTCCATGTATTGAATAAGGCTGTGTGTAGGAATGACCAAATCGGTAGCAGACCAGAAGTGGTGTCCTACATCACATATGACAACAGAACTTCACTTTGCATACCTACCCACATACATCTGTGTGGATACTTTCTGTTATGATTTATAACATTGCTCCACATGGTCAGAGGTTGGACACCATACTTACATTGCTGAAGACACATACATGCACAGGTCTGCCTGCAGGTATCCCAATACAATGTCTGGTTCACAGAAGTGGAGCTATCAAAAGGGACCCACCCCCAATGTACATGTGTCATTCAGTCCCTCCCTATGTAGGGACGATGCTCATTGTGGCACACAAGTTGTCAATCTAATCAACACTCATCACAGTTAGACACCAGTGAAGTTGCATAGACTTTATTGGCATGTGCGTGTCAGTACGGACAAGGCAACGGCCACAACATGTAGGGACATACTTAAGACACTTACACGCAGCATGGAACATGTCGAGGTGGAAGAAATGGGTATGCAAAAATGTACACAAAATCATTACAGATGGCAACGGTCTCAGCCCACCTTGCCTTGCTGGATGAGTCATGTGATGTTTGGCGTCTGCCCATTGCCCCGTGTGAGGGGACATGACTCACAGCCCATGGGGTTGCCATAGTGCTCTGCAACCGGACTGCGCCGAGTGTCTGCTCTGCTGACAGCGATAAGGTGAAAGGGTCCGGTAAGGTCACATGTCGTGCTACATTGCCATGTTTGTACTCTCCCCCCAGCAGTAGGTCCGAATTGGTAACGTTGCCAAACGATGCTGTGCTGCTCCGAGCATGGAACTGCATCACCTTGCACAGGTGTGTCTACCCACACGTAGTTCCAAGCCCATGCATTCAGAGTCCAGACGAAGGCAGACATGTCAACTGTTGTGGTGGGATATGTGATAGGTGTTGGGACCTGGCTGTGGGTGACAATCCGATGTGGCTGCAGGAACGTTGTTACTCGTCCATGAATGCCAGCGCAGCTTCACGGGCTATGTGTTCCAATAGTACGTCAGTGTCGGGTTCTAGGAACACCAGGGTGAGACAATCCATTAACTGGTCCGGGCAGATGTGCTCAGTCCACGCTGTTGCGCCAATCTGCATCACAACCCAATAGGGGAGCGCCTCGATGTAGTCACTGCACTCAAGGACTTGTGCAATTACCCATTCACAACTGTCAGCACATACACCAAAGATCAGTGCATCCCATGCACGGGTATTCTGGAGACACTCCTGTTCGTGGGCCAACAGGGGGCACACTGTCAGGTCATAATCCAATTCAGCTAACATTGCGTTGGATAGGCAGACCTCCATGGGCCACTCAAATGTGCATGATCGACAGTGGAATCAGGGCTGGACGCAGGTGACATAGGCAAGGCGGAAACTCAGATGGATACTGATTCGCAATACTGCCATTGGCAGGGATCCCAACAGATGCAGCATTCGTGCACGGTACAGTTCCACATGACAAGTGTTGTGCATGCACCCGACCATTGTGTTTGTTGGTCTTGTGGTACCAGCACTCTTCAGACAGGTGGCAGTTCAGTGGACGATAAGCCACAGCTCTGGGCAGTGAGTCGTTTGTGTGTGCAACGTTTGGACGCATAGGTAGTTCTTAACCAATGTGTAAAGGGCATCCCTTGCAGGTGTAGGTCGTGCAGGGACTAGTTGTGTGTGGGGTGTGGGCACGTTGGTTTTTCATTAGCGCAGTTCATGGTGTTGGAGTCGTCGGAGGCTGGTATGGTATCTCACTCAGGGAGTGCCAACTGCATTCAGGACCAAGGTCGGAGGTTCGGTTGGCCTTCCTCCGTGTGTGTTGAGGCAAAGGATCTTTCAGTCCTAGTTTTAGTCTGACTACTGCTTCCATTTTTGAAATGTGATGTGGCCTTCGCGCTAATGCCAGGCCTGTATTTGGGGTGCACATATTTCGAGACACACGCAGATGTTGGCATGTTTGCATGAGCCAAGGGCCCGATTGGCCTTGCGCTCCTTGTCCAGTCTCTCTCTTTCTTTCTCTCTCTCTTTCTCTCTCTCCCTGCCCTTTGATGTGTGCCTGACATTGATTCTTATCTTGGATATTGTCTTGCAGGCTGTGAGTCACAGATTGTCTGGGGATGCCCTGCCATGACTCTTCAGAATGGTTGTTTGGAGACAAATTAGAATGTGACATTTTGCTTAGTCTTTTAATTATGAATGTATGAATTAGGATTTCAGTACTCACATGTATGTTGATTGTTGCAATTGTGCGACATCAGGCGGGTGCTTTTGTTCATGTTTTTGTGCCGTTGATGTGCAATGTCTTGGTGCAGAGGAGGTGGGGGGTGCCCGGGGTGAGGGAAGGGGGGGGATGTGGTCCTGGGGTTGGTGGCGGTGGGTGTTGTGGCCCTCTTGGGTGTCAGGGCTGCATGATAAGTGGCTCCATGGCATCTATTGCCCTTCAGGTGTAGCTATGTGCTGGGCTCCCCTTAGTGGTGCAGGCTGTAGTCCGACTTTACCCCAGGTCGGATCAGGTGTTAATTTCCTGCTGCTAACATGCCTTATCGCCTGTTTTGTGATCTTATCACCGATCTGGCTGGTCGTTGGGAATGTTGCGGAGTGGTGTTGTTGCAGCTTTTGGCACAGGAACGCCTACTCTGCATCTCTTTAGCGATAGTTGCCGGGGTCATCTGTGGCTATGTTTTTTGCGGCTGATATTTCTGGTAAACTGGTGATATAAGCTGTAATCACGTTCTTGTGAACAGGGCGTTAGTTTTATTGCAACTTTGGCTGATAATTCAGCGAAGGTTCCTTGAGAATATGCCCCTAGGAGACTTTGCCAGCTCAAATCTTTCCTTCCTTCATCCACAACCGCACCGGCACGCGCTTATTCAGCAATCTACCACTATTAGCCCTACAGTGGACCAAGCTGGCAGCTTGACCCATAAACAAGTCGACATCGATCACTTTTCAGCCGAAAAATGTTCATTTCCGAAAGTCAATTTTCCACAAGGACGAATCTGATCTCTCTATCCCACCCTCGCTCCAAATTTGAAAAAATAATTTCACCTGTTCTCCTCATTATATTATTTTGCTGTTGTTTTATTTATTAAAGTATCCTCTATTGTTCTAAATTGGTATGGGAGCGTTCTTGTGTTGCGCTTTCATTTAATTACTATTTCAGTGCTGCATAAATACTTTACACATTGCATTTAAAGTATGCCTGATTGCTTTATTGTCAAACTACCAGAGGGTTAAGCACAGGTTTATTTTGTGACTAGGATTGTGATTATTATTTAATGTGGGTTTTCACCAGCCTCAACTAATACTTACACTGGCTCCCCGTCGACAAGAGGATCACCTTCAAGCTCCTCACCCACGCACACAAAGAACTCCACAACGCCAGACCAGCCTACCTTAACAGCAGACTCAGCTTCTACGCCCCCACCCGCCAGCTCCGCTCCACCGGCCTCGCCCTCGCCGCTGTCCCCCGCATCCAACGAATAACCTCCATCGGCAGATCCTTCTCCTACCTCGCCGCCAAGACCTGGAACACCCTCCCTACCCACATACGGCAGACCCAAGACCTACTCGCCTTCAGAAGACTCTTCAAGACCTGGCTCTTCGAGCAGTAGCAGCACCCCCCCTTCCCTCAGTGCCTTGCGACCCTCACGGGTAAGTAGCGCGCTCTCCAAGTACTCAGATTGATTGATTGATTGATTGATTGATTGATTGATTGATTGATTGATTGAATACTCTAATTTCATACAGCACGACACACACCACCAGAATTAGATTCGGTTGTTGTTGTTGGTAAATTGTTGATAGTCCATGCAGCATGCACCCATAGCTCAAGCATCTGCGCTGATCACAGGGAATCTCAGCTGTCCCTTTTCAGACGGGGTCTAAGAGTTCTACTCTCATGAGGAACACCACACAGCCCCCACTCCGCCCAGCTGAGGCACTCTGAACCACCTGGCGGACATTGTCATCTGGATTTGAAAATGGCTCTTCTTCACCCAACAGAAACAATTACCAACCCCCTGCGTCGATGGTAAATAATTATGAATGAGTTGGCAAGCTGGAATTGAGTAGAGAAGAAACGCTTTGATCTTCTAAAATGCACCGGGGGAGGTTTCAAGCTGCTTTTACTGGGACTTCAGGGGAAATAAAAATCATTGTTTGGATGGATCTTTGAACTGTGGAAAAAGTACAATTTTACGAGCCGACGCTTCCACTCGATAAGCAGTTTCATTGACCTCACACATGAAGGGAGAGGCACCTTCTATAAAAACGCAGGCCTGTTTACTTCATTACACATTAAGCTAACAGCAAAACAGAGTGGAAACGATTTGCTTCATTCGTGACTTGTTCCAACATTTTGTGGACTATACCCATGACAGTGTTAAACTTTCAATTAAGCTTGAACAAAAGCAGCGAGTACACATTGAGTTTAGCTGGATCAATTAACTTCTAAGCACTGGACTAATTTCCCAGCACCAGATGCGTGCAATCCTTTATATTGACTGAAAGGGAGAAGATCAAAGAAGCAAATATTCCTGTATAAAATAATTTAGAATCAGCAGCAAACTGTGTAAAAGGTATACTACAAAGTAACAAAATAGCTTCTGTAAAATAATGTTTATGACGCAAATAAGACAATTACTGCGGGGACACAAAAAGGAGCTAGTTAATCATGCAAAATGCCAATATTTACCCTATTATTTATGTGCATCAACCATGTCCATCCTTAATGTAGCATTAGCTGGCACCAACCTAACACCATATGGGAAAATAATTAATTTGTATTGCCTTTTCTTTCAGTGTGTTGCCTCAGGAATTAACTGAATTAATGTAAAGAAGCAATTTAGTCACAACTATCAAAATTATGTTTGCAAGATTTTAACCGGATTTACATTTTATGTGAACACAGTAGTGTTTTCGTCTCAATGCTATTTTGCTGCTGGGGTGCAGTGGCATTTGAAATGTTCCTACAGCATTTTTTATGCAATCACAGAACTGACTAACACACCGAAAGACGTCAATTGGTCAAAGCACGAGGCTTTAAACAGCAGAATTTAAATCGTAAACTCCATTTTATGGGCCCATTTAACATAGGCTCTTCATGCTTGAATATGAAAAACGTAAAACTTGACACTGGTAATGTAATAGTATATCAAAGATACGATATTTCGCGTAATATGGGTGGCCCAGTCTGAATGTCATGAGCAGTATATTATGGTAGGGGGATTAAGATTAATTTGCTATGGTGTAAGGTTCTTGCATAGGCACGACAACAACTCGGTTTTTGTCTGAATGCTCAATATACCCTTAATTGAAACATAATTTAGGGGCTGATTATGATTTTGTCAGGGAAGCATTCCCACTGAATCAGGTAAGGAATGCTTTCCGAACGATTACGATGTGTCTGGATGCTTACAGACTCGGTTGGGTCAATGGGAGCCTGTGTTCTGACCGAGAATGGGGAAATGGGGAAAACCTTGCACCCTGTGGTGGGCACCCCATTGTACCTGCCACACTGTGCTTGGTTGGGAGGGGGTCCCTTGGGTACATCCACGGGCCCCATCCGGAGGCCTATGGGTGAAGGGGGGCCTGCTACAGGCCCCCAAAGTCCGATTCCCATGGCCGTTTCATCTCTGGCAAACCAATTTGGAATGGCTGTTTGAATCAGTCATTGTACTCGCTCGTTCGGAAACTGTCTCCATTGGGCTGTATGATTTGGCTCAGAATGAGTCAGACTGCCTGAATTCCATTCAGAACTGATTTGGACAGCCCAGGCGGCTTCCTTGCATCATACTCTGTCTCATGGAAAGGTGACTGATTCAGTCGAGAACAGAGGTACCGCATTAGATTTGCAGAATCAGAATCCTGTTCGGAGCCCTTCCTGACGACATCGTAATCAGCTCTTAAGATTTTGCAGTCAATGTTAAAGGTTTGTTAAATGATATACAGAGAACCAAATGTGCAAGGGCTTCCCAAACACTCGATGCCTATTCCTCATGCCCTCGAACTTACTGGGCAAGGCTTGAGGGCACATACTGCTATGCCCCTAAAATGACTGTGCAATTGAAGGTAGATCAGACCTCCAGCTGTGCCTTCTGTCCAGTATGTATGTAGCTGAAGCCACTACACCTGGTTGTCGGCTGTAAGCAGTGGCCCAGCCATGCCTAGGTGCCAACTCCTATACCTTGATCCATTGGTAAACTCCCACTGAGCATGGGATGTGGGCTCCGGCCAAGTCCTTTGCCTAAACATTGTGCTCTACGTGCTGTACATTTGCAACTGGTTTCATGATATAACCTTTGTGCACATCCTGCTCCCAGTCTCCAAAGCCAGTTTTCATGGCCCCAGTGTGAATGGCATTTGGCAATTAGGTTCCTGGGTTTAGCCTTCAGCCAAGCCCTTTACCCTACCTTCATAGGGTTCAGCCATAATCACTAGGAGCTAGTCATGGCCTTCCCAGTGCCCACTTCACAGTGTTCAGCTACATCCAGCTCAGTTTCCATGACCCAAACCCCCTGTGCACAGCCTTAGGCTGTGAAGGCTACCAGTGGGCACCTAATGTGGCTATTATTATGCTCTGCACTCAATCTTCATGACCCTTAACGTTTTTAGATTTTCACAGAGAACGCACAGGGCCAATGTCCTGCATCAAGTCTAATCATGCCATGCAGCCCACTGAGCATGGTTTTAGTTGCAAGGCGCTGTGTATGTCACCACTCGCTTTCAGAATTTCTTATGCTCCAATCTGAACATACACAACCTTTGCAGCAGCCACTGGGTGCAGGATTTCAGCTTCAGTCACACCCTCCACCGAAGATCTCTACTCGTACTTAACTTTACAAACCCCTCTGACTCCTATTCTCCATCATTCTGTAGGATTAAATTCAACACAGTGCTCCTGTGTAAAACACAGATCACAGCACGCCCTGTTCCATATTGTAATGCGGAGAACCCATTGATGAAGCATGCCACCACAGGTTAACCCTTGTGTGTGTGCATTATGTTGCTGAGTAACCTTAAAAATTAAGAAAAAGACAGACTCCTCTTTAGCAATGTAAAGATACCTCTTTACTGTTGTGATAGGGAGAATGGCAAGTCCACATCAATAAACAGCGGTCTCAATTTGCTGCTTAACAGGCAGATTTTTTATACAGATTTAAACAATGGGAGTTCCAAAAGTTCAGAAAATAGATTACTACACAGTTACACATTGGTACCCAATAACTATACAGTTGTGACCCTAGACTACTCATCATTTATTGCAGGCCTAATAATGCTTGCCAAACTAAGTATTCTTCTACTTTTGAATGTGTGTGTATTTGGGTTGAGTACATGCTTCTTGATTAGTGTGCTTTACCCTTGTATACCTAAGACCTTTTTATCAGATTCCCTGTGCTCTTGGCTAAATCGATCTACTGCTCCTATTGTCTAATCAGTTTCCAATCTATATGAAGAAACAGTATAGAACTGGTGTACCTGTGTGCTAAATTCATTCAAGCTTGCTAAACACGAGTTTTCCTTTAACTATGATCTTAAAGGTCGTGCACTCTATTCTAAAGTAAACTCATGACTTTTCTCTCATTAGCATGAGTTGTTGGCCTGCACTGTTCTTTAACCACGTATAGCTGTGTGACACTCTCTGTTGATGCTTGCTTTGCCATGTTTTTCACATTTCACATGTCCCATAACTTCCCCCCTCTTGTTTATCTTTCATCTACTTGATCTAAATCTTGGTCTACACTTCACACTAAGTAAAATGTGATGCCTTGAGAATCTGCTACTTGTGTTGGTGTCCTAACTGAAAACAACACCCCCACTTTTGTACCTATTCTTCTACAACATGATAAGACCAAGCGTATAATACAAATGTTTTTTAGTAGAGCCGCAATAGTTGGCAACAAGGCTCCCGACATACAGGATGTCATCAACGGCAGCCACCAATTAAAAAAATTATCTGGGGCACCTCCTTCATATACCATTTTCTTCTGTAGATTGTGTGAAATCTGTACAGCCTCTGTACAGCCTCATTTGCTGAAATGAAAGCACAGCATGCAGATCAAATTTTAGTACATACTCATCCTTCCTTGGCAGTCATAATGTCAAGTACACAGCAGTGCTGCATTATCATCATTCTCATAGCGCTCAGCTCTTCCTTTACGGCATTGAATCCATTCTTTCTAGTATTTATGCACTTGAGCAATTCCCATTGAGTTATCTGCAGCCATCGAGCAGTTGCCTTAGCCTGGACAAATGGCAGAATGCTTACAAAGAACAACTGTGCATCATTAACCAATCTGTACTCTTGGGGAATTTCGTTCCAGATATTGGTGCCACTCTGCAGTTCTTTTCCTTGATGATGCTGTAACAAAGTCGTTGGACGGTTTATGGAGTGTTCATGTAAACTTTATACATTTATTCCAGGAATTACCAAAACAGGGGCGTGCAAGGTAACGATTCAGCTGAGGCCACCCCAGTTTGGTTGTAACTGGGCATACAGTAGTTCTCCACATTGCCAATAGCAGTCTATGAGGCAGGAGGTGCCTTCCTGTATGACAGTATTATCTGTTGTGGTTCTACAACCATTATTACGTCCTATATTAATGGTGCCGTTTCCAATGAAACATAAAGAAACAGAAGTTAATCTCATTACTGTCTGGTGGTTTACTTTACTATCTATCCAAGTGTAATGCACAATGTTTTCATTCCAAATTCAAGCACACTTGTTTACGGCATCCTGACAACATCAGTACCATTCCATAAATATATGACCCACAGGATTATTCGATATCAACATGCCATTGATCATGGGCAAAAACTGATCCAGTGACTCTAAATCCTGGCCTATGAACACAATCTGAGCGTAAAGGATTTACTTTAATAACTATTGCACTCGGTGGGTGGGCATATTGTTCCATAAAACCCTAAATCTAAGACCGACTGAACCCATTCTACATGAGTAGGACAACCTGTTTTCTTCATGTGTGACATCTCATCCTTAATGTCCTGTCTATCTGTGAGAATATATAAAAGTTCTGTTGAAGAGTCACATTTTGTGGAACTTATTAGAAAACTTGTTACTTTGACATGTGTTAATTGCATTTGGGCTTGAATCCCACATACATAGAGATGCAATAGACATAAAGCTGTGCTTGGTGGTACTTCTTAAGTTGAATGTAGACTATCTGATCCAGTGACATGAGGAATTAGAGAGCAGGCAAAACAGTGTGCGTTGCTTCCCCGCCGCTCAGCTCTACTTGGTAGCGCTCTGCCCTCTGCACTCCAGGTTTAGTGTTTGAGGCCCTCCTCCAGCCGCATGCTCCTGCCTGCACCAGTGTTGAGCCTGTCTCTGCTCTTGTGTTTCCTCCGTTCTCTTGTTTCTATTCTGCTGTTTCTGTTCTTTTAATTTGTTACCCATGGCCTGCCCCCTTCCAGCACAAATTCCCACCTCACACCACCCAGATGACCAGTCTTACCGCCTCACCAACAATACTTAATGGCGGCTGCTGCGCAGCCACACACAGCGGACATGCCAAAGTCAAGCCCGTCTGCACCAGTCAGTGCCTGGACAATAGCCAGTGCCACAGACCCTAGTCCCAGCACCTTTTGGGCTATGATGCCACCACCCTCCACGCCCGCAAAACCAGACATTTCATCGCCTTCCATCTTGCGTCACTGATGGACACCCAAGGCCCGTTCACCTGCCACACCTACACCTTCTCCTGCCTTCACATCCACACACCAGACCCACTGACAGCATGGGCCACAAGAACTGGACCCGACCACTTCACCTTCATCCTACTCAACACTGGCTCTCTCAACAGACACTCTATGGAGATCTGGGAGATGCTCAACTCCATCTCCCCCAAAGCCACCTTCTTCACGGAATCCTGGATTAACCCCACCTCAGCCTCAGACATCTGAATCCCCATCCTCCACTGTTACAAAATCATCCACAAGGTCTGCACCAATCAGCCCGGAGGCGGCATCACCATTGTACACAAAAACACCCTCCGCATCACAACTAGCTCTGACGACCATTCACCCGACATGAAGCACTTTCACCTTCACTTTCACATCCAGAACAACCCAAACACCGCCCTTCGCGGCACTCACGTTCACAGACCTGCCAGACCCCGTCCACCCACCAAACACCACTATATCCAATGCGACCAGTGCAGAAGCTGGAACAAGGTTTCCAAAGACGAAATTGCCACAGCCCAGAGCAAAGCCTCATCGTTGACCAACACTAATGCAAACGCTTAAGCACGTAACTTCCACCGATAGATCTCCGACTGTGCCAACACACTGGGCCCCCCTTCGGAAGCCCTTCAGGAAGCAACCCTACAGCAAGCAGCCCTCCAGGAAAGTCAGCTGTCTCTCCCCTACCCTCCAAGAGTCCAGGCTCACCTGCAGACAGCTAGAAAGAAGATGGAGAAGCAGCATAAACTCAGCAGACCACGCAGCCTTCAAGACCACCATCACTGCACTCCATCACCTCATCAGAACCACCAAGAAAAGTGCCATAAAGGAATGCATCAATGCCAATGCACACAACAGCAAAGAATTCTTTACTGTGATCAAAGAATTCACCAAACCCCGCACAGACACCACAGACATACCCCCTCCTAAGATCTCTGCGACAGCCTTGCCACCTTTTTCCATCTCAAGATATTAGATACCTATGACAGCTTTGCATTCCATGACCCACCCACCCCGACCACTGCACCCAAATATTCCAGATCCCAGCTGAAACTTCTCAATTGGACCACCGTTACCGCTGATGACACCCTAAGAATCATAAAAACCATCCACATTGGGGCCCCTTCGAATTCCTACCTCCACCACCAACTGCTCCGTTGATTCCGCCACCTTCCCCGAAGACAGGAAACATGCAGGGATCAACCCCCCACTGAAGTTATCCTCTGCCGACCTGACGGACCTCAAGAACTACAGACCCATCTCTCTGCTCCTCTTCTCAGTCAAGGTCATTGAGAAGGCCATCAATGTCCAACTCACAGAATTCATCGAAATAAACCAACCCAATTTGGCTTCAAGAGCAGCGACAGCACCAAGACTGCACTCCTTGCCGCAACTGAAGATATCTGCACTCTCCTAGACTGTGAGAAAACCTCAGCCATCATCCTCCTGGACCTTTCTGCTGCCTTCAACACCGTATCACATTACACCCTCTGCACTAGACTCCACGACGGCATCTGCGGCAAAGAGCTAGAGTGGAGGCTCTCCTTCCTTGCTGGCGAAACCCAGAGAGTCAACCTCCCACTGTTCTACTCAGAACCTACAGATATCAGCTGCTGAATCACCCAGGGGTCTTCTCTGAGCCCCACCCTCTTCAACATCTACATGGCCCCGCTTGCAGCCATTGTCAGAAACCAAGGACTCAACATAATTTCCTAAGCCGATGATATACAGCTGATTCTCTCCCTTACTGATGAACCTAGAGCCGCTAAGAGAAATTCCCACAACAGGATGAAGGCAACAGCCTTCTGGATGAAGGAGAGCTTCCTCAAACTCAACTCCAGCAAAACAGAAGTTCTCATCCTGGGTTCCACTCCCTCTGCTTGACACGCTCCTGGAGGCCAGCAGCACTTCAAACACCGCCACACCCACTGATCATGCATGGAACTTCAACATCATCCTTGCTCTCTATGAACTACCAAAACAATGACATATCATCCTCCTGCTTCCACATGCTCCGCCTGCTCCAAATCTTCAAATAGTTCCCCACTGAGTCCAGGAGAACAGTCACACAAGCGATTGTTAGCAGCAAACTCGACTATGGCAAGCACTCTACGCAGGCATGATCCAAAAAATCCAAAAGTTATTGCAACGCATTCCAAACTCTTCTGCCAGACATCCCCTGCTAAAGCCATATCGCCAATCTCCTGCAAGACCACTGTCTTCTGATCAAAAGAAGAATCACAATTAAGCTCTACACACAGACCAGACATTTCTGCTACGCCCATCTGGCCCTGTCCACTAGCCCACGGATCCACAAGACCTCGGCTGGAGAAAGATCCTTCTCCTACCTCACTGCGAAGACCTGGAACTCCCTACCTCTGCATCTCAGGCAATCACCGTCTCTGCCTCAATTCAGAAAGGACCTCAAGACCTGGTTCTTCAACTGAACTGCAGAACCTCCCCCCCAGAGCCTTGAGACCTTTATGGGTGATTAGTCGTGCTCTAAAAGAACCCTGATGGATTGATTTGTTGATTGATTGATTCATTCATTCATTAGTACTTTCTGAACCTATGTCTGACACTTGTTGAAACCACATATTATCTGATAACCTGGTATGGGTACTATGGGTCAAATTAACATGAATAGAAAGTTATCTTCATAAATGTGGGAGGTTACAGCTAGACGGTACATTGCTAGAAGAGCAACAATATAAAATATAGCATTATGAGACAAAAAAGATAAAAGAATCCAAAAATACATAACTCTTTTGCTGTCTTTTTCCCAAAAGATGACCCAAAGCAGAGATGGAGGGGGGTATTTTTACGATGACAAACTTCTTACCCCCTCTTGTTCCATGAACAAAGTCTATGATGCTTGCCATGATGCTGGATTCAGACAAACATTGGGAAAATGGCGTGCTTCTCCTTCTCCTTCCTTTACCTGTTTAGAAATAAACATTGCAGTCTCGATTAATTCAAAAAGGTAAACATGCATTTCATCATTTAGGATTTCCGCCTACCTTTTCCCCTCTACATTACTTCTAGTTCGAGCGTTCTGTACGTTCATGGGCCTCCCTTTCACTATCTGATGGGGTGTCAGGTGATGGTTGGTCAGAACTAGGCGTGCTCCTAAGGGAAAAGAGGGCCAGTGGTAGACAAGACCTTGAGGTCACAGGCCACAACAGTGGATGCATTAGTGCAGTAAACCACCAGATAATAGTATCTGGCATTACACCACATCACCTACCCCTCCTTATAGAAATAATACACCTCCGAATATCCATTGTGTTCAGACTTTCTACGTTAAAGTCTGATACTTGAAATCCTGAAGAAACTGGAATGTAAATTAGATCTTCGTAAACAAAATTATATAACTTTGATCATAAATTCACTTCTTTTACAATAATGCAACTACCTTTTAATTGTGTGTGCATTCTATCTTATGTTGTGCAATATATTCAGGATTGCCTTTGGCAAACTGAAATGCAATATAAATTAATCAACACTACTTAGTTCAAATCCCTTTCATACTGTCACCACACCACTACCTGAAATACATTCTGTCCATAGACGATAAATGAAAAGGAGATAAGAAATACAAATCCTTTCCATTTGCTTCCCATTAAAGATCCATTAATGCTCGACAAATATATTTTCTCTACTACTTCAAGCGCGTTCAAAGTCAGTATCCTAGATTATCAAAGATTGTTTCTCCCACATACATCATTATTTTCTTAGAATACTTAGCTGAGCTCAAATGTTGTGATCTTCCAAAACATGCCTCAAAGACAATCTGCAAGGTTTTATAAGAACTGGAGTCAAGAACACAGCAGAGGCAACATTATCTTGATTGCCTAATAAGGATGCTGTGAGCCATGAGGAAAACCTATACCCAATGCATTTAAAAAGGTCACTATTTCCAAACAAAATGGTGTTTGTGTTTTTTGACACATAGTGCATTCTCCAAATATTTGAAGCCTTTGTCAGGGCATCTCTGACAGTTCTTGACTACTCCAGTTTTTCCACCCTTTCAAAACATTTAGCGCAAGCGAGTTTGGGGTACGACATTGCACGCCAGCATGTGCTAAAAGGTGAACCAGATGGAGGCATTGTCTTTTTTGACCGCATTTGAAGTTCAGACCCCATGTCTGCAACACACTATACTTAGCATTGAACTATGCATAGCAACCCTTGCACATAGCCTTTGTCCTACAGCTGGGAATCATTCACTTTGAACCACTGCACATGTCCTTTGGCAACACACATTAGCCACTAAGTGCAGAATGTAGTCTTCAGACAAGCACAGTGTCTAGTCCTTATGGAACCAAAAGAAAGGTAAGTGGCCTTTGGCCATATCCTGTGCAAGTTCCTCTCTTTTTATTGCCTGTTGTTGCACTGCAATTTCCCTTTCAAAGTAAAAATTGCGGTTCTCAATCTGCTACAAAGTTTGAGAGGTATAACCATTTAAGAATGATTAAATAGGTGAGACTTTTCAAACTTGTTTAGAAACTCGTGGCCCTCTTAACATTTGTGATACTCCTAAAGAAGCATGTTTCTCAATTCCATTGCAATTTTTGTAGTTTGGTACTAGTTTACGTATTACTTTAAATGGACAGACATTTCTAATGGGAGAATATTTGTACTTCACGTTCCCCACGGCATATGAGCGCAAATCATAGGAAGCCTGATATGTGAGAGACAAGGTTTGAACAGCTAGATTCAATTAAGGACTCCTGAAAGAAGCCATGTTGAGGAAATTCAACAAACTATAATTCTTTCAATTTGGCACCAGGGCCTTGAAAGGGCGAGTGCCACTGGCCACCATAAGCCTTTCTACTCCTTCAGTGGGTAAATGGGGGTGATCGCTGACCGGCACTCATTAGGGCACCATAAGGGCGTCCAATAATGCAGAGATCGATTCAGCATTCAGGCACAAGGTGCGTCCCGCTCTCTCTCAGCCCCGCCACAGTATGCATTTCATGTGGGAATTTACCTACCTAGGAAACACTCATCAGCTAACCAGAAGATTTTTTAGTACTAGGAAATTGGCAGGTGCTAGTCAGCATAACCTACCTTTACCCTCAACATTACTGTCATCATTCTGTTAAAATGGGACAATAGTGAGTAGCCCTACTCAAATGGGTAAAACAAACTAAAACTGCTTGCATGAGTACTTCTATAGAGCATTTTAAGAGACATGCCCCCTCAGTGCCTGGTATGTCTGATGTTCTTGGCCCTTGGGTCACCACGTGCCAAGGAAAATCATCAAACCCGGACAGGTTTGAAAACTAGTGATCCAAGGGAAATTAAGCAGGTGAGGCTTGCTTGGATTGTGCAAGCTTTCCTTATGTTATGTTATGTTATGTTATGTTAATTAATTTGTAAAGCGCATCTGTTACCCGAAGGTGTCTGGTGTATCTGTAATACATCAGAATAGCACAGAAATGTCAAACAGAAAATACTATTTGCTCACAATTACAGATCATGTGCAGCATATTTGAATGATAATGGCAAATTTCCATTTCCACACTACCCCTGAAAAAATGGCTATGCGCCAAATGTGATAGTTGCAATTTATTGTCACAGATCACCAAAGCACACTAGGAAGATTGGAATTGGGCGTAGCTTGCATTGATCATACAAGATGTCCTTCTCATAATGTCTCTCAAATGTCACATATTGTTGGAACACTGTTTCCACATAGTTAGTTATGAGTAGAAAGCAGCATTTGCTGCCAACATCAATGATCCAACAAACCTGCCCTTTCACACTGCTCTTGATAAAAACTGTACATTGCATGCGTGGGTAGACTTACCAAATGACAGAGCAAGAAGTGCAACAAGGGGGCTAGACAACTGCTTTTGATAGTTATTTCTCAAAAACTAACCTAGTGAAATGGTGCAGACTTTGATCTTGAGCGCTGAGCCTTTTCAGGGAAACCTACAAAGTAGAGACATAGCACTTTTTAGGTCGAGCATTTGAGACCTCTTGATAATGCTTTAGTATATACTTATATACTTTAGTATATACTTCTAAGTGTTTGTACTTTGTGGGCTTTGGAGATCAGCCCTAGGACTTGTCTGCTTCAGCGTAGGGACTTTTTTTTCTGTTGAACTGCCTCTATTTAACAGTCTTGATATATAACGACCAGCAGAGGTCAGTAAAATACCAGAACTGATTTATTCTGATGGACTTTATTTTTTTTATTTTTTTGCCAACTGCCTCTATTTAACTTTCTTGATAGAAAACGATCAGCAGAGGTCAGTAAAATACTAGATTCACTTTAGCATTCTATAGATTCCAGTCCACAGAAATTGTCTTCCATGAGCACCAGTTGACAGTAATGTTTTTTCAAATCTTGTATTTTCATTAATATGACCACCGAAGGCCCTGATTTTATATTAAAAGCAGAGCTTTGAACTTTACCATTTCCCGCCGAAGAGCAATATTTCTCTCCATGTGATTCCATACCTGGTGTGTCACGCAGTTCGGTACTTACTTTCCCGCCATGTTAAAGAACAGTAGATGTTTCAGCACCCAGGCTAATGTGCTGCATAGCTAAATACATATAAAGTCCCAAAGGCAAGACTGGTTTCAATGCAAATGCTTATTTATTAATTATTATCCCCTGCTAACATAAAACTAAAGCTACACAAACACTGTTTCCTCTAATGTTCTTGCTTTACACATCATTATTATTGGCCTACGCGTTTAGAAGGCGGCTGCAATTTTGTAGGCTCTGTGCTGCCCACCCTGGAATGCTGCCTTCATCCTGCCCCCACTGGCCCATCCATTGGAGGTGACTCAACAGTGCACTGTCCCACTTAGGGGATTCTGGCAAGCCATTTCTTTGCTGTGTCTATCTGGTGCAGTGCCGACTTAGTGTGACGTAGACATCTACATGCATGACGATTCCTTCACCAATATCAATTTCTTGTGTCATTGAGCCCTATTGGACTATCCGCAGTAGACTAGACAGGCTATTGTTGCTGTGGTGGCCTTCCAGTGCACCTCCTGGTGCTGGTGGGATATGCAGCAGTGTCTTCCTGTCGATTGAGTTCCCTCCTAATCACCCTAGGCTGCAGTGTACTTCTGGCCGATCATCTGGCCCGCTGTGGGCCCTACTGGGGTCATCCCCAGAGACTTCCTGGGTATTTGGCACTGCTTACTGCTGAGGGTCTGAGGGGCTCTTATATTTCCTATCGGTACCCTAATATAGGTCCAGGGAACATCGTACACTTTCCCTACATCAGCTCACGTCATTTCATATGAACAGGCCTTGTAAGGACATAACTCCAAAATAAGGAAAGACTGCCTTGTATATTGACATAACGCCTTATAAGTTCTTCAGCCTTTTATGGACTAAACCTTTAACCTAGTTCGTGACGAGGATGGGTTCTGCCCGATCGATACTGCTAAGACGTCATCCTTAGCACATGTGAATAATTAATGAGTACACTCTCCAAAAGGTACACTTCACCTCTCCCATCGACACACAAGCTTTAATCCCCAAACGTCATCCTCATACAATTGGTAACACATGTACATAGACTGTACAAATACAGCACCTCTTGCTATCCGTAAGCAGGAGGGACCCGAGACTTCAAGGCCGACACACTGACCAGAGATGCTGCAGCTCTGACATGACATCGATCCAGCTGACAGTGGTCTGACGAACCCTTGCGGGATGTCCAGCTCAAGTCCAGGATGAGGTCCCACGCTCTCACTATTCTGATATGGGGGTTTGACTGAAACCTAGCGGTATTCTTGGCTCTCAGTCTCTTAGGCTTAGGCTTTATAGCACCTACTCACATGCTAGTTACACTTAGGGACATCTAGTCAGGCATCTTAGGAGTACGCACTTTATTTTATAAATGCATTCTATATTCATGTATAGGTTCATGACTGTTGCAAAATTGTAGAGCAATACTATTCCTTTTTATTCACTGTACTGTTGGTTCTATAGCTCTGTTACTGTGTTATAGTTGTAACAGCACACTTATTCTACATGCGAAGAACTACTGTACAATAAATTCTTATTGTAAACACTTTTGACTGTTTCTTCTCTGTATCTCTCTGAGAGGAAAAACAAGCAAGCACGAGTGATTGGGTGAAAAGTAATATATTGTTTCCACAAGTCTGAGGTTATTGTGTTCTAAAGTTGCACAAACTAAGCTCTCTGATAATAGGAGATTCTAGCGGCACTGCGAGCTAGCTAATGTGAACCATAGGCTGATATATGCAGTGGAGGTGTACAGAGTCAGTATGCCACCAGACCCATACTATATATTAACCATAATTGTCGTAGTTCCTGCATGACAGGTTACTTTTTGGGACTACACTACATGGTGCCCCACGTGGTCTAATTGCACACAATGTGTCAAACATGGCACCCAACCTGGTCTAACGGCACACAAAGTGTCAAACATGGTTTGCCCAACATGGTAAATACATGGCGCACATACTCAACAGTAGAATCTGAGTAGCCCAGTTGTGCTTATTCTCAGGGACCCTACTTACAAAGCCCAGAGACGTCTGGAGTAGGTGGGAAAAAACTCCGCCACAGCTGAGTAGGTGAGATATCCTATGTATTGGCTGTTGGTTAATCAAGCTTGAAAGGAAAATTCCCAAAATTGTGCATAAAACCTTTGCATAAAAACCTTTACATAAACTTCCTTAAAAACAGTTGTTCTGTGTGCTAAACATAATGGTTGAACAAGGGGGAGATTTAAACGATCGAGCCCCGGGACCTAATAGGTCTGGTGAGGTAGATGCAGATGCAATATATATTGCACCCAAAGTAAGACAAACACTTAAATACAAATGACTCAAACATTGGTTACAACTCAGAGGAGGTGTAGTAATTTGCGTGGTAGAGGCACACGAAGATTTCAAAACAGAGGTATTCTACTGATGGGTTACATTCCCAGAAGCAGATGCTGTGACAAAAACTTTTCATTATTACACACATGAATTAGTTCTAGCGGCTTACACTCCATTAGAGGAGAATGAGATTCCGCTTACTTTCCACGAACATATTTTCTGGTTTAATGGCGCCCTACCCCACACAAGAACAAGAGCAAGGCTTGTTCCTTTAGGAAGACCAGGAGCAACATAGCCGATATTAGTGACCTATGCGCGAAATCCAGACATTAACACATTGCCACAGGATGAACTACTTGTTCAACTCAAAGAGGTGATAAAACTTTACAGAAACATGACACATTTTGTCTTAAGGTCACTTGCAGTCCAACCTACAGTAAGCACAACTACTGCAGCTCCTACACAGAGCTCAGGTACTAAAATTACTCCACAAACATTACACGTGATAATGGGCAAAGTGCCCACAAAACGTGAATAAATTTCTTTCTGTGTAGTTCAAAAGATAACCCAGTTCAAAGTCAAAGTCAAAGTCAAAAAGTAACTTTATTTCGATTGAATTTTACAATCATAAAAAGTGTATTTAAAAACATATGTTATACAACATTATAAAAGTTCGATATGCTCATTGATTGCTAAAGGAGGCAAGGTGCTATTGCTTCAAAGCAGTGTAGAAATCATTCAAGTTCAAATAAACACTGACATTCAATGCACAAGGATAATATCACAATAGTCGATAAAATATTAGGGAACAATTGCCAATAATTGGGAATGAATTTTCAAACAGGCTTTGAGATAGCAGGCTACAGTTTTGGCAACATACGGGGTGTCTAAATATTGTAGTGCCAAAAGAGCCGGTCTGCATCTTCTCAATCCTAAGTGCCGGAGGAGTGGGACCAGCCATCATTTCCGCGGGGACTCATAAAAGATGCAGAAAAGGATTACATGCAGGGTTGACTGGCGAGTATGGCCATCACAAGGACAGTTTGGTAGTTCCCGTGACCAGTCTGAGGGCACAGGCAGTGAAACAAGGCGATAGAATACATCAAACCGAAATCTGTTAAAACATATCTCTCATAATTTGACAGAAAAAAAGACAGATACGGTTGAATGCCATAGGAGGATTGAATCATCGTTAAATGTACATTTGACTTTTTGGCAAGTTCTGAACACAGACGTAGGTCGCTTAGGTGGGCGGCACATAACTTTTTCAGGGATTTTCTAGGTATGTCCAATAAAGATTCAGGGTCAGTGAAATATGCAGGGCAATTCAAATCGGTCAAAAATTTAGAAACATATAACAGCCAAGGAATCTTTTTCCAGTGGGACAGAGTGAGACAGTCAGATATTAGTGACCTAGTTAGATGACATTGCTCCTGGGTCCATATTCGGTGCCATAGTAGAATCGGCTGGTATCTAATGATATCAGTCAGATACTCCCAACCGAGTTCCACATGGGCACCGTAAGTAGGAGCACTACGAGGAAGGGCTAATATATATTTCAGAAAATCATTTTCTATAATTTGAAGCTCATCTGCAGACACATAGCCCCAAACTCCAGCCCCGTATATAGCCACGCTCATGCATTTGGCTTGACAGATCTTTAAAATCACGGTTGGGGCGGGCTTGCCCAGTTTCCTAGAGAGTGAAGTCAATGCTGATGTTGTGCGTTGGAACTGCAATTTTTTACTTAATATGGCAGGTTTCCAGGACAGATGTTTATCAATAAGAATACCTAGATAAGGGTAGGTGTTGGCGGTTTCTAACCTGGTCTTCTCAATAAAGAGGGATTTGCATTTGACTTTCTTGCCAATATTCATAACGAAAGTCTTGGACTTATTAACTTTAAGACCAAGAGAAAGCATGAATTGGCAGTATTTATCTAGTTGAGTCTGGAGTTGGTTGGGTGTCCTTGCTAGGATGACTGAATCGTCTGCATACAGTAATGCAGGGATTGGGCGGGAGTTTATGCAGGGGAGATCTTTACTATCAGCTAGCATCGCTTGCTCCAGTCCATTAGTGTAGATGTTAAATAGGAATGGAGCAAGGACGCATCCCTGCCTTACGCCTTTTGTGATGTTAAAAGATTCAGTAAGCTCCCCTTTAGTACCGTATCTCACACAAGCTTTTGCATCCGAGTATAGCTCTCGGAGAAAATTCAGCAGTGCAAGATCTATGCCCAAATCCTTCAGGATCGCCCATAACTTGGAATGAGTTACGCAATCAAATGCGGAACTCAAGTCCACATAGACTAGGTAAAGATTACCGCCTTTGGCCCCGGCATATTTGCCCATAAGTAAGGTCAGGTTTAAGGCCTGTTCCACAGTGCCCAGACCCTCCTGGAACCCAAACTGTAGGTCGGTTAAGATCTTATTCTCTGTGGCCCAGTCCCTTAATCGCTCCAGAATTAGTCTGCCGGCGACCTTGCCTAGAGAATCCAGGAGGGAGATGGGCCTGTAACAGGCTGGGTTGTCCCGATCTCCCTTTTTAAATATGGGTAGGAGCACGGAGGTGGACCAAGAATCAATAAGGCCGATCTTAGTAACTGCAGACATGACCTGAGTGACAATTGGAGACCAAAGATCTGTGTTGCTCACAAATATGTCTAAGGGGACCCCGTCAGGACCGGGCGCTTTACCGGTCTTTGAGGAAGTCAGCGCTGCGGTCACCTCCACTAGATCGAAGTGGAGGTTAATAGGGTAGATGTTGTTGCTAGTGACAGCTTCCGCATCTAGTCTAGAAGCCTCGGTTATCAAGGTATGGTCCCCGAAGATCTGCGAGTAGTGTGCTACCCATTTATCAGCGGGTACTGCCACATCAAGATGTTGTATAGCAGTTTCGTCAGCTAGGTAAGGGGCCTTGACTATTCTCCAAAACAAGGTGGAGTCCTTGGTTAGAGTGCTCTGATGTAGTTGGGCCCAGAGATTGTTTTTTATTTCCCGTTTACGGGATTGTTGTGCCATCTTATAGTTTTTTCTTAAGGAGACGATTAGGGGCTGGTCCCTGGCCTGATTGTGTAGAGCGTTTTTTAATGCACGCTGAGCTTTACGGCAACGGGAGTCAAACCACCCTCTGGAATCCTTATCGTTGTCATGAGTCTTATGTTGGCGAGTAAGCTCTTGTCTGATGACTTCTAATATTTTGACAAAGCTGGAGAGGATCAGCTGGGGGGAAGATGACGTCTCCAAGCAGTGATGAATTAAAGGAAGGGTTTTTTGGATGATCTTACTGGTGATCTCTGTGGGATTGATCATCGACCACTTGACAGTGTAGCCGTTAATTTTGCTCATCTCCAGGGTGTGCTGCACCAAGAGACTTGTTTTTGGGCGGGCTGAGGATGGAGTATTTAATACTATGGTGATGCTGTTTGAGTAGTGGTCACTTGAGGGATCAGTACCAGTTATAAATTGCTTCAGTCGGGTGTTTAGGGATTGGGAACATAAAATAAAATCAATGATTGTGGTAGATCCTCTACCGTGAAAAGTCGTCTTGAACTCTACAGCAGGACTCACTAAAATGTTCGCGAATTCAAGTTCTAGTGCAAAAATACAAGTGTTTAATGCGTGACCGACTGTACTGTGGGCAAAGTGGGCCAGAGGGGCATCGTGCTCATCTAGAAGCCCGCAAATACCTTTGTTATAGTTGTTACACAAATAAACATTGAAATCCCCACCCCAACAACGTGACATTGTAACTGTCGGTTCATGGCTTTTTGATCTTGTAAATATAGAGTAATTTCCGACAAAGATTTTACACAGTCGCTGGGCGGAGAGTTGTTGTACATATTGATGAGATAGTAACAAGAGTTATTGTCAGGAACTATTTTGAGGATTTGGAAAATTGACGAGACTAACGGAACTTCCATGATCGTAAAAGGAATTAAATTGGAAGCATAGATGGCTAAGCCGCCCTTACATCTTCCATGAGCGGACGGTAGAGCAGGAAGATGAAATGTTTTGAAGCCCTGGATGTGAATAGGGTTGATTGCCCAAGTTTCTTCTAGGCAAATTAGCTTATATTTATTGGTCATTTCTGTCCAGGACTGGAGATGGATTTTCGACCTTAAGCCAGCTACGTTCCAGTATAAAATTGGAAGGTCCTGGGTTGATGAGGAAGTATAGCCTGAAGGCTGGGGTTCACCCAGTTTTTAACCCAGTTAGAATCAGTGTATCCAAATACAACACCATTTGAAAAACACAGAATGTTAGCAATCTGTTTACAAATGGGGATTACACCACAGTTAGAGGGTTGCACCGCTTGGGGTACAGTCTTTGCTACCAACTATACGAGAACACATGGTATTCCTTCATTAGCAGTAATACCAGATGTAATAAGACAAATACAAAATGACTGTGGACCAGAACCTGCCCTAAACTTAGGGATGAAGTTATTAAATAACTACGACCAGGTGTCAGCCATAATACTAGCAAATATTAAAGAGGAAGCAGCATCGGTGGCTATCAGCCAACACCTAAGAAAGGTCGGCTCTTAATTCAGTAGCTGAACTACCCAAAATAATTTAAACTGCATACGCAGACCTAGACAGAGATAGTTTGAGGGAAAAAGCATTAAAACCTAAACTACAGGACAGTCCTGAGAAGGACACTGTTAAACAAACACCTACTTCATCTAAAAAGAAGTGGGATAAAAAAGCAAACTCTAAAGATAAGAGATCCCAGTCCCAAGGTAGGTCTCCTCTGAAAAGAGGTATAACCTCAGGAATAGGGAAGATATTAGGAAACCTGACAGGTATCAGGATACTGATACACATTCCTCTCGTTCCTTACAGGGCTCGAAGAAAAGACCTGAAAGGGAAGGATGGTCAGAAAATAGAGAGGAGTGCACACAGTCCAGATACAAGTAGCGCGCTCAAGACTTTACTTCTAAAAAAGAAGATAAGCAAAACTCAAAACTTCAATTTAAGAAAAAAAAAGTTGCTGGTCTGAAAATCAGACATGCCCAGAATTCCCAACTTCCCAACGAGGAATGGGCTCTGACGATGCTAGACAGCGTGGCAGAAGTAACAATAGTTCGCATGAACCTGAAGAAATTTCTGATGACAGCGGAGTTGAATGCTTACATCACTGTGGAAACACCAAACACCTGGGTGAGCGTCCCACATAGGTTATATGAAGTAACACTCCGGCTGGAGGGGGCAAACCCAGGAAAGAAAAAACACTTTTTTGGAAGAACTTATCATCTGGTTATGACATCCTGTTAGCAGAACAAGATTGGCTACCTGCATTCATTATGGAGTGCCCCAGGAGAGAAAGTACAATGTTCCCTGCATTTTCTAACTATGTTCCTGTTCACTTAAAACATGCTTATGCACAGGAGTGAGCAGTAGCCCAAGCTCCAGCACTGTACAAAAACCACGCAGGGTGGGATGAGAACTCAACCTACCAAGTGATCCCGTTAAAAGTTTCACCTAATGCTCAGAGGCAATATCCTATAAAGCAAGAAGCTGGAAAACAGCTCAGGGAGATCTTAGATCAACTTGAATACCAGGGGGTCATTAAAAAATATACCTCCCCAATGAGCAATCCTTTGTTTCCTGTCGCTGAACCCGACTATACATATTGTCTAGTTTTAGATTACAGACATTTAAACTCAGGCACAAAGACATTTGCTGTCCAAAATGCACATTGTGCGCAAAAAATACAAAATCACGCTTGATATCTCAAATGGATTTTTCAGCCAAAATATAGCACCTGAAAGCAGGTATCTGACGGCCTTCAGTCCGTTGGGGTCCCAGCGACAATTTTGCCGACTAGCACAAGGGTACAAAAACAGCCATCAATCAATCAATCATTCAATTTATATAGCGCGCTACTCACCCGCTAGGGTCTCAAGGCGCTAGGGGGGGTCCGTTACTGCTCGAAAAGCCAGGTCTTGAGTTGCTTCCTGAAGGAGAGATGGTCCTGGGTCAGCCGTAGGTGGATGGGGAGGGAGTTCCATGTCTTGGCCGCCAGGTAGGAGGAGGATCTTCCTCCGGCGGTGGCTCTGCGAGTGCGTGGTACGGTGGCGAGGGCGAGGCTGGTCGATCGCAGCTGGCGGGTGGGCGTGTAGAAAGTGAGGCGGTTGTTGAGGTACTTGGGGCCCAGATCGTGGAGAGCCTTGTGTGCGTCGTGAGCGACCCTTGACCCTCAGTTCAGGCAGGTCGCTCCCTCTTCCACTGTACAGACCCCCGGATTCCCGCTGCTGCTGGCCCATGTCATCTGCCTCCCTGCAGACTGATCTACCACGCGCTGACCGCTTCTCTGAGGGTTGCTCTCCGTGTTTTTCGCCTCCGCTCTCCGCCTAACCCTCTAGTTGCTTCCCGGTTTTGCCTCCTGTTTCCACTTCTACGGTGCCCCCTGTCTGTGTCTCTTTCCCTTCTGATTTCCGTTCTGTGCCCCTGTTGCCTTCCGTGCCCCTCGCTCTCTTCTATGCCCCTGTCTCCTCCTGTACCCCCATTTCTTTCCCTCTGTGCCCCTGACCCCTCCTGTACCCCTCGTTCTTCCTCTTCACCCGCTCCCCTCTGCCGCCCGTGGTTCCCGCTGCTCGCGCCCCACGCGGCCCGCCCCCCACTACCCATTGGCCCTCCCTGCTACCCCTCCCTCGCCCCCTCTTATGGAGGCCGCACAGTGGTGAGAGGAGCGACCCTTGACCCTTGACCCTCAGTCCAAGCAGGTCGCTCCCTCTGCCACTGTACAGACCCCCGGATTTCCGCTGCTGCTGGCCCGTGTCATCTGCCTCCCTGCAGACTGATCTACCACGCGCTGACCGCTTCTCCGAGGGTTGCTCTCCGTGGTTTTTCGCCTCCGCTCTCCGCCTAACCCTCTGGTTGCTTCCCGGTTTTGCCTCCTGTTTCCACTTCTACGGTGCCCCCTGTCTGTGTCTCTTTCCCTTCTGAATTCCGTTCTGTGCCCCTGTTGCCTTCCGTGCCCCTCGCTCTCTTCTGTGCCCCTGTCTCCTCCTGTACACCCGTTTCTTTCCCTCTGTGCCCCTGACCCCTCCTGTACCCCTCGTTCTTCCTCTGCACCCGCTCCCCCCTCCTGCCCGTGGTTCCCGCCGCTCGCGCCCCATGCGGCCCCGCCCCCCCACTACCCATTGGCCTTCCCTGCTGCCCCTCCCTCCCTTGCCCCCTCTTATGGAGGCTGCACAGTGGACGCGCCGCTGGTGCACCGAAGGCGCACCTAAGGCAAGCCCGTCTGCGCCCGTCCGCGCCAGGACCGCGCCCAGCGCCAGGACCCCTGACCCCCGACGATGCCAGCCCGCACGACATACCTATGATGCCGCCACCCACCCAGGTGTATTTTCAGCAAGAGTAACAGAGTTACTTCACAAATTTTATTTAAAAGCATTGTCCTATGTGGATGATATTTATCTGACAAATGACAAAATAGAGAAGCACTTGACCATGGTAAGCACCATTATTATGGGATTTGCGGCAGAGGGCTACTAGTTCAACTTTAAAAAGTCAAAAATCGTCCACCTCAATGTCCTATTTTTGGGATCTGAGCTGTCAAGTGAAGGCAAAAGTCTGGCAGATAATTTTTTAGAAAAGTGAATGCTGCTCTAGACTCCAAAATCTTTAAAAAATGTACAATAAATATTAGGATTCCTAAACTTCGGCAGGACATACATTTTAGATTACGCACAAAGGGTAAAACCTTTCTATGAATTAATAAAAACCTGACTTTTCAGTCAAAGATTGGACACAAGAATATACTAATAGTCTTTGTTTACTCCAGGACATGATTGCTTCCAAACACTTACAAACACGTGTGAACGTACACCACTTAGTGATCTGAATAATAGCGGGTCAATGCGGGCACACTTAATTAACTTTTAATGAAGGAGAAGCTGTACCAATCTCGTACAAATCACACCTGTACACAATTGCAGAAATGTGTTTCACTTCAACAGAAAAAAACCTGACAGCAGTTCAGACAGCGGTAGCAAGAGAAAGTGCACTGGCTCAGGGGAAACGCATTATTGTCGTAACTCCAGTACCAACTTTGGAAGCTGTTACAAAAACCAGCTTCCCAAATGCGAAAGCGTTACATCCCAGGTGGATACAATGGGCTAATTCTCTTACTGCAAAAGACATTAAATACAGATTTAATCAAAGTTTAAAAACACAAGCATTCCTAAAATATGAACAAGAATATCCTCTACCAAATGAAATCTTGCCTTTAGACCAGTATGAATATATTATTTATGGTGACGGATATGTGCAACCGGCAATAGGGAGTAAGCAACAAAATTTTTTAGCGTGTGCAATATATAGAATAGAATTTGTAAAGTGCGCTACTCACCCGTTAGGGTCTCAAGGTGCTGAGGGGGGGGGTCGCTACTGCTCGAACAGCTAGGTGTTGAGTTGTTTCCTGAAGGAGAGATGGTCCAGGGTCAGCCGTAGGTGAGTGGGGAGGGAGTTCCATATCTTGGCTGCCAGGTAGGAGAAGGATCTTCCTCCAACGGTGGATTTGCGGATTCGTGGGATGGAGGTGAGGGCGGGGCTGGCGGAACGGAGCTGGCGGGTGGGTGTGTAGAATGTGAGTCGGTTGTTGAGGTACTTCGGGCCCGTGTCATGGAGAGCCTTGAGTGCGTGGGTGAGGAGTCTGAACGTGATCCTCTTGTTGACGGGGAGCCAGTGCAAGTCTTTCAGGTGGGCCGAGATGTGGCTGTGGCGAGGGATGTCCAGGATGAGTTGTGCTGAGGCGTTCTAAATGCGATGGAGTCTTTTCTGGAGTTTGGCTGTGGTTCCAGCGTAGAGGGTGTTCCCGTAGTTCAGACGGCTGGTGACGAGGGCCTGGGTGACCGTCTTCCTGGTTTCGGTGTGGATCCACTGGAAGATCTTTTGGACCATGCGCAGGGTGTCGAAGCAGGATGACGAGACGGCGTTGACTTGCTTGGTCATCATGAGGGACGAGTCCAGGATGAAGCCCAGGTTGCATGCGTGGTCTGTTGGCTTCGGTGCGGTGCCCAGGGCAGGGGTCACCAGGAGTCGTCCCAGGCGGAGGGAGATGATCCGAGGATGAGGACTTCCGTCTTGCCTGAGTTCAGTTTCAGACGGCTGAGCTTCATCCATTCCGCGACGACTTTCATTCCTTCCTGGAGGTTGGCTTTGGCGGTGGCGGGGTCGTTGGTGAGGGAGAGGATCAGCTGGGTGTTGTCAGTGTACGAGATGATGTTGAGGTTGTGTTGGTGTGCGATGGCTGCGGGAGGGATCATGTAGACGTTGAAGAGGGTGGGGCTGAGTGAGGATCCTTGCGGAATGCCGCTGATGACTTCGGTGGCCGAGGATCGGAACGGGGAGGCGGATTCTCTGGGTTCTTCCGTTAAGGAACGAGATGATCCACTCCAGGGCCGCTCCTTGAATTCCGCTGTTGCTGAGGCGGTGTATCAGGGTGCCGTGGCATACAGTGTCGAAGGCTGCTGAGAGGTCCAGGAGGATGAGGGCATCAGTTTCTCCATTGTCGAGCAGGGACCTGATGTCGTCGGTGGCTGCGAAGAGGGCGGTCTCGGTGCTGTGGTTTGCTCGGAACCCGGACTGTGAGGGGTTGAGGGATCCGTTGGTCTCGAGGAAGGCGCAGAGTTGTCTGTTGATGGTCTTCTCGATGACTTTGGCTGGAAAGGGGAGGAGCGAGATGGGGTGGAAGTTCCTGAGGTCCGTGGGGTCCGCGGTGGGTTTCTTCAGGAGGGCGCTCAGTTCGGCATGTTTCCAACTCTCCGGGAAGGTGGCGGATGCGAAGGAGCTGTTGATGATGTTCCGGAGTTGGGGTGCGATGATGGTGTCGGCTTTGTTGAAGACGTGGTGTGGGCAAGGGTCGGTAGGGGAGCCGGAGTGGATGGTGTTCATCAGGCGGGTGATGTCTTCAGTGCTGACCGGGGTCCAGGTGCAGAGGGTGGTGGTGGGGGTCGTTGGTTCGTAAATCGTAAAAGGTCACATCCATGATGGCAAGTTCCATCCTGGTTGCACAAAGACGCGATCTCTAGGAGACTGCACGGCTCAGTTGACAGGATTAAAAGCACTTATACTGGTACTTTTAAATACGGATCACTAATTCCACACTCTAATCGTGTGTGATTCCTTTTACTGTGTACAGTCATACAATGAGTACTTACAACATTGGGAGCAGAACAGGTTTAACGATACAAAAGGTGGCACAATAAAGCACAAAATGCTATGGGAACGGGTAGCGGAATTGAAATCCGAACTACGAAGGACTCACGTGATCCACACACTGAGTCATCAACGAAATGGCGTGCACGTTGAAGGGAATTCATTGGCTGATGAAGCCGCAAAAGGGGCTGTACGCACAGATTCCGTATCTGTGTTGACTCATTTAAAGACGAGAATAGACGGAGATATTATGATTGCTGTTATCGCATCACGCAAAGGCAGCACAGCAGTACCTAAAATATTTCCATTCAAATACTCCTACAAATTAGATACACAAAACATTCCATATGCTCAGATTCCTGGAGTGGGGGATAGAGTATTACCAAATATGGATCGTAGGCAAGGGTTAATCCTAGCTGCACACGAGGGTTTGGGCTCTGTGCACACAGGCATTACAGCAACTATTTCTTTACTGAAACAGCGCTATTGGTGGCCAGGGTTAACTAAGCAAACTAAGGACTATGTCTTGAAATGCGAAATCTGACAGCAGATGAAAGGCTCCACTGATGCACGCCAGGCCCAGACGCCCTTACTGAAGTGAGACAAATCTCTCCCACGTGTGTACTAGGACCACTGTGGCCCCTTACAAACGAACAGGGCTTACAGATATTTCTTGATAGCAGTGGATCCCTGCTCAAGATTCCTATGGGTTTGGCTCCAGTGTTCTGCTGACGCTCAAACTGTTATAAAAGATTTGCGAGTCTTTGTCGGTACATACTCAGCACGTTACACTGTGACTGCGGCCCTGCATTTAGCTCTCGGCCTGACAAAGAAGCCATGGAATGAATGGACTTAGCATTGCGGTTCTCATCTGCGTATCATCCTGAGGGAAATTCTGTTGTGGAGAGAAAGAAATGGGACTTAAAGCAGTCATTAACAGCTAGGGTATTAGGCAAGAGTAGTAGTTGGGTCACACACCTTTATGGGGTTCAGCGGCCATTAAATAACCAGCTAAGAAGCTCTCTAGGGGGAGTCATTCCATATGAATTCCTCTTTGGGACACGAATGTGAGTACCTAATTTTGATTGTGAAGGTGCAGTGGCGGATGAAACACCATTTGATATCCATGATCGTTTGGCTGTTTTACAGGATCTGAATTAATCCAGGACAAAACAAAGCAATGTCCGTCTAAAGCAGACTGCCACTGAAGAGTCAAGGTAGTCATGGCAAGACCTGTCTGGATCCCAAAAGTCGGGGATTTGGTCAGAGAGAAAATTGTGGACAGAAAGGAATTTGGACCCTCTTACAGAAAACCTGTACCAGTCTTTGCAGGACACGGAACAAGAATTGTGCTTCTCCCACCTCTTGCCGGAAAAAATGGAGAAAAGATTTGTCTCAATTGACTTAATCAAACCACACTATGTGGCCGATACTAAACAGTAGGCCCAGTAGACTCCAATGTAGCAGACATCCTCCTCTAGCTACAATCCAAGAAGTTCAAACAGAAAGACACGTTTGAACAGCCACCTGTAAGAAAAAAAAGGACTGAGCAACAATGCTATGGAACTTGTTCCACTTAAACCGAACATCCAAATTCAAAACAAAATTGAGAATAATTCACTAGTTGCAATTTGACCAAATGTAGACGTCTACATCAACTTGCCTCATCGAGAGGATAATACAATTTCAACCAATCCCAATGCAATTCCTACAATGGATCGAACAGCATCTGGCTATTTCATTAATTTTGATACGTTTTCACTGGATCCAAGCGAGCCAGAAAAGAACGCCAGCCAAAACACCATTCAAGCAAGATTAAATAATTTCTTGGTTTTCTTCAAAGGACATACCTGGTATCACCTTGGATTTGAACTCTAGGTAAATGTTTTTTTCTTTTATGGCTAGGTTCAGTATTGACTTTTAGCATGCTTATTAATGGACATTATCTTCAACAAGATTTTACAGCCCAAAAGGTCAACATCCTCCTGAAGCCACACACATCGTCACGTCATGAACAAAGAGACTTGTCATCAGTGAACATCACAACTGTTCTTATACCTCATGGTATAGTATGGGAAAAATGTGATTTTAACATATTCAGACCAACCCAACTTTTAAAAATTGATCATATATTTATAATCTCAGTAAGTGATTTAATTACTTCCAGTACATTTTCTGATGATTGGGACACCTAAACAGTTAATAACATGGTATCTAATCTGGAAAAAAACTGCTGCATTTTCTAACACTGAAATGTTGGAGGGTTCATCAGACTATGACAAGTTGTACTGTTATGAAAACTTTGGTCATCATTTTCTGCACAAATCCATTGCACCTAGGGATGTATTTGAATACAATCAGTGTCCAACACCACCTAAGAGTAGTTCACAAATGTTTGTACAAAAATGTGCCTACTTTTCAGGGTTTAACACCACAGATCCAGCCTCATTTTATTATAAGGTTGCTCCATCATCATCACTGAAAATTATGTTAACCAATATTAAACAGATTTATTCTGCTTCCTTTTTGGCCCAATTGTCTGAACAGGGTTTTAACCTATGGATAGACAAAATGTACACAAAATCTATTTGGGGTACAAAGGACTGGCAAATCCAGGGTACAGAGGCACTATTTAGAGCGTGCCTCATTCCGCTGTAGATAACCTTTTTAAATGATACTGAGCAACAGACATCCTGTCTTGGAATAGCCAAGATAAAGGACCTGAACACACCAACATTTCCTACACCATCACAGGGGTGGCAGAATTCTTCCACAAAGGAAGGGGCAACATTTGATGACATATTAAAGTACAATAGATCAGACCCCAATTGGAAGGAGTGGGTGGTTTGGCCCTTAGACACAAACCACATGTCATAAACTGTTCCTGCACTTCACAGAGGGACTTATTTTACGTAGGCCAGACCCACAATATGTACAGAGAGAACATCCAGGGGTAGTGACATCCTATAGTGTTGGGAAGTTGTGCCTAGATTGGCTAGAAACCTCAACACTTGCAGAGGTAAAACAACACTTAGCTTAACTTTAAGAAATCCTGGGATTTACCATATACATTTTGATGCCGGAGTGGGGCTCGAGAAGTGTTTCTTAGTGGTACCAACTGCAAGAAAGCTTTAAGCGGTTCTCTCATATGCCAAGACATCGTTTTAAACGGAACCTGTAATGGTTCAGATTCAAATCTGTCTTGCCACATGAAAGGAACATCAGCTGCCGTGATAACGCCATTGTTCGAGTTACTTTCCAATGGGAGTTACTTGATGCTGCACGATCAAGGCTGCTGTGGCATGCTTCCAGGCATTTTATGCTTAAAGGACACAGTTCATAAAGTTCAATAGTAACTTTCAAAATTCATCAAATCAAAGGACACATTTGGGAGAAAAAACAACAATCAATGTTGGCATGGCTGTAAATTCTGGTAGTTGCTACGGAAGCCATGATTTGAATTCAAGAAAAACCTAAACAAAATACAAATATCCAAAAATCCATATCGGTGTTGTACTACGGTCCTATAGACATGACTAAAAAATGCTAAATAAACAGCACAAGGTTTAATTAATTACAATAAATCTATCAATAAAAACTACTAGTCATAGTATATTTATTCTAAACAACCTAACAAAAAATGACTCTGTAAAGCAGAGACAAAGAAGACTGCTCTGTACTGCATTTTTTCGGATCATCTAGATAGTTTTTAACAACACTTGAAGGTAACACAACACACTTAAACCACCTGGCTGTACTTAATGTTCAGTGCTAAGATGATATCATCAGCCTAATATATACAGCTCCTTTCTCTACATAGGTTCTCTATTATACTATGGTAGTAATTTAACAGTTGGCCCCCATTGCATTATGTTCCTTGTGCGTTCAGTAATTATGAATTGGTACTACTGTATATATCCCTTTTCCCTTAGTTCCCTTCTTCTTTCTGGTTTATCTTCTAGACCTTTTTCTCATCTGGTTTCCTTTATATTCCATTCAAGTCAAAAGCTCAATAGATATAGGATACCTTGAGTGAATTCACATGGTGATGGATTTATGGTGTTGTTTAGCTCCTTTCTCTATGACAGCAGGCAGCGACAATGTTATGTCTCCCAGCCAGGACATTTTATTTGAATCTGGCTCACCATGTGCTGGGAACAAATATGGAACTTTTCCTTTCCCTTTGTTTACTCTCGAAATACTTTTTTTTCAAATTGACACTTTCTATCTCAGGGCATGGCCTTCTAAGTATGCTTACATTAGTTCAACTTGTATGATCAAACTCATTTAAAACTGTGATTTGCTGAACTTTACCACAATGTCAAATGCATACCAAAGAAACTTTTTCCTTATTTTTAAATGAAAATGTTAACGTTTTAAACATTTGAAATGACTGCTTGATAGTTGATAATTTTATGCACTGGCACTGTTATCAATGTGTATTTCAAAAATGTGTATTATTATTATTAAGTATTAGGTGGAGTGGGTGTTATATTTCATATAGGTACCCTAATATGGGTCCAGGAAACATCGTACACATTCCCTACATCAGCTCCCGTCATTTCATATGAACGAGCCTTATAAGGACATCACTCCAAAATAAGGAAATACTGCCTTGTATGAACATAACGCCTTATAAGGTCTGCAGCCTTTTATGGACTAAACCTTCACCTAGTTCATGACGAGGGTGGGTTCTGCCCGGTCGATACTGCTAAGACGTCATCCTTAGCACATATGAATAATGAATGAGTACACTCTCCAGGAGGTACACTTCACCTCTCCCATAGACGCACAAGGTTCAATCCCCAAACGTCATCCTCATACTGAACAATGGTTAACACACGTACATAGACTGTATAAATACAGCACCTCTAGCTATCAGTAAGCAGGAGGGACCCGAGACTTCAAGGCCAACACACTAACCAGAGACGATGCAGCTCTGACATGACATCGCTCCAGCTGACAGCAGTCTGAGGATCCCTTGTGGGGTGTCCAGCTCAAGTCCAGGACGAAGTCCCACACTCTCATTATTCAGGTATGGGGGTTGACTAAAGCTTAGCAGGATTCTTGGCTCTTAGGCTTAGGCTATATAGCACCTACTCACATGCTAGGTGCACTTAGGTACATCTAATCAGGCATCTTATGAGTACGCACTTTATTTTATAAATGCATTCTATATTCATGTATAGGTTCATGACTGTTGCAAAATGGTAGAACAATACTATTACTTTGTATTCACTGTACTGCTGGTTCTATATCTCTGTTACTGTGTTAGAGTCGTAACAGCACACTTATTCTACATGAGAAGAACTATTGTACAATAAATTCTTATTGTAAACACGTTTGACTGTTTCTTCTCTGTATCTCTCTGAGAGCAAAAACAAGCAAGCACGAGCAATTTGGATAAAAGTGATATATTGTTTCCACAAGTCTGAGGTTATTGTGTTCTAAAGTTGCTCAAACTAATCTCTCTGATAACAGGAGATTCTAGTGGCACTGCGAGTTGGCTAATGCGAACCATAGGCTAATATATGCGGCGGGGTGTACAGAGTCAGTCAGTTGGGTTATTAATTGTGTGGCCAGCACCAAACATAGCTCCACAATTCTTCTTACTGGGAACCAAGCACGCCATTGTAGCCCTTAGCCTCTTCGGGTAGCAAAGAAGAGCAGTCCAAGGCCTACTGTCCAAGGTGGTGTTGGCTAGCAGTCACCATTCACTGACACACAATAACACTCAATAAATGATTGTCCAGTCAATTCATTTTCTCTAGAAAAAGAAAAGGCACATATATCTCACACAGACCACTACATACTATGCAGAAATTCACAAATATGTACATTGGTAGATGTCAAATACCATACGTGACCTCACATAATCAGTATAATAAGGAGCTACACAAACATAAGATAAGTCTACTGGCTTGGTCAAAGACTCTAGGCCAAGAAAACCACATGCTAAAGACAGCATCATTCTGTTCGTTAATGCGATACTTTAAAATAACCATGTGTAAATACATTAATCACTATTATTCTGGCATATTATTGTGATCTATATTCACTGTATGCATTATTATGTAAATGAAACATTTTAAAATGGGGGCGTGACTTGGACGGCAGAGCTAATGGCTGCCTGATCCTGTCGCTTCGTCGGACCGGGCGGAAAGAACACCGATCCCGATGGGTATGTGAGCGAGGAACAGCATCTAACACAAGATTTGGGCACCGGAAGGTCCACTGCCAAAGCTGACACCATCGTACCTGCCTCTGGAGGGCGAGTGGAGAAGAAAATTGATACGGCTCCTGAGCAAAAAGGGAAATGAGATGCAAGCAAAATGGCGATCCTGAAAACTGAAACTGAAACCTAAGGTGACGCTGTTTCCGAGCCGAGGACATAGCCCGAAAAACACCACACACTGATGGGTACGAGGAGAGAAGGAGAAGGTATGTTACACCTTACAGCAAGAGAGCGAGCAGGGCTTTAAACCAGACTTTGCAATAACGATCTGCGATCGATGCAACCTTCTCTAACTCTAAAGGACGTATCACTCCACTAAGCTAGGGCGCACCCTGGGGAAAGTGACAACGCCCTAAGAGGTGACCAGGGTCTATAGGGAGATACCGAGTGTGCCCTGAATCAAGCCGAGGAGAATAGCAGCAAAAAAGGAAAAAAAACTGCGATCCAGCTTCACCAAGCCGGCAAAAGTGAAACCGAAACTTATTGAAATGCTGCTGTGAGCGGAGCCTAGTGCTACAGCCTCATAATAACGCTGCATAAGCCGGCTTTTCCCTTTCTATTAATATATACAAACACGTGCAAATTATGTGTTTATACTTTTTAGATAAATCCAGTCTTCACATGGAGGTTTTCCCAAAATGACACTAAGACGATGAGCCCTGAATAACTAGGTAGGCTCTCCCCTTAATGTGTGCCTAGATATATAAACTGTCTCATTTACTGTTTTTTGCTCTAAAATGGGGTTATTAATTCAGACTCCTTTATTGATACCAATAGGTTGCTAGTCCCAACACCCGTCCTGATGAAGACCCCACTGCAAGGGTTTCAATAAGTCCTGCACTATTTGAGGGTCGAAACGTCGACAACATTTCCCTGCTTTCCAGCCCCCATTGAAAATGTTACATAATGTGTATTATGTGGGGCATGTGATTTAAGTGATTGTCTTGATTTATGATCATTCGAGCATTTCAATTCATGTGCAAATGTGTCAGATTTTGTTCTGATTTTTATGTCACTTCCCCTACTTACACTATCCTCACTTTATCACTTTCCCTTGTTCTTGGGCACTATCCAACCATTTCAAATTGATAAATTTATAAATGTTCGATACTATATCTTGGTTGTGTCTACTCTGTGATTAAAACATTGTAGACTCATTAAGTGTATTATTACTTGTGTTTAATTTGAGTTAAATAGTTTAATTTCACTGGGACCCCCTCTCTCTCAGTACTCAAATATGACCCAGGTCCCAGCGACTATCTCTGGGTAAACCCCCTTTTTCGATACCCCGCATAAGCCGGCTAGCATCAGTAATCAATGACCAGCGCAGCCTCCTCACACACTCCAGAACAGAGAAAAAACACAGTTAGAGCAGCGTCGTGCCCTTAGACTTACAACCCAAGGTAGCCCTGTATCAAGTCGTAAGTCAAAAACGGCGGCTGTATAGGTGAGCACCGCGCCGGGGGGTACAGTCACAGAAATACGTGGAAGAGAGCAGACAGAAGCTGCGGTGCTGTAAGGTGGACACACACAGGGGGACAAGCAATCCTGGGTGATCTGGTTGATCAGACATCCAAGTAAACCACGCGATAACGCTATAGCGCATGAGTGCAAAAAGGCCTAGCTGGCCCGCTGTCATCATTGCTGTAGTGCAGGTCAATGCAGTGCAGTCTCAACACACTGGCCAACTAACACTGAGATACGTCACTAAGCATGCAAGGTACGCAAGGCGAGTGCTCCGTGCCCCTCGTGCTTGGGTAGCAGCCCTCCACTGTTGTGCACCTAAGGGGGAGGACACTTCTACATTCCAACCATGCACCAGGGAAAGTACACCACAGCAAGCTGCTTCACCGTGTATATATGACAGCACCGAAGGAGCTAAACAAGACGGCGCATATCAAAGGGGGGCTGAATCCATGCTAGAATTCTAACCATTACGACAGGGGTCCAGGTGATCTGAATGGGAAGACAACAGCAGGAAACAAGCAACAGAGATAGGGGGACAGCCGGGACTGCCATAGAGACACTGTAAAAGCATAAACGAAATACACAGTAGGAAATATGTTGGACAGAGAAGCAAGGCTCCATCAACAACAGTTGAAAAAGCAAGGGGAAGCCAGCAGGCTCAGACTCACCGATCAAAATGAACCCAGACATAAACAGCACCCTGGACATGATTTTTAAAAAGCTGGCAGATGTCCATGATCTAGCTAAGTCCACAAATCACAACACTGATGTAATCCAACTGGAAACATAGTGAATAGTAGGCTAGCAGCAGCCGAACAGAGAATCAGCGATATAGAGGACACTTCCACCAATGTAGGTCGGGAGGTGAAGGCCTTAGAAAGACTCCCCTCAACACTACAACGCCAATCAGCGGAGTTAGAAAACTGAAATCGATGGGTGAACATCTGTATACTTGACCTTGCGACCCTTGACCTTGCTAGGTAGGTCGCTCCCCCCCGCTGCAGCTCCACTGGCGCTTCGTTGTTTCTTATTCCTGCCTATCCCTGGGCGCTATTTTCCTTGCCACCCTCTGCCTACTGCTCTCTTTTCCCGCCGCTGCTGCCCCTGCGGCCCTGCCCCCGCGGCCCATTCGCTATCCCCTGCCCCCCACCTCCTGCCTCCCGCCTCCCAGCTGCTCCTTTCTCCCAGATCCCCTTAAGATGGGGAAGCTGTGCGGCCGCGCCGCTGGCGTGCCGAAGGCGCGCCTAAGGCAAACCCGTCTGTACCCTAAGGCAAGCCCGTCTGTGCCCGTCAGTGCCTGGACCGCGCCCAGCGCCAGAGCCCCATGACCCCGCAAACGCCACGACACCAGACTCCACTACAACGCCAGCAGCCTCCATGCACTCAACGCTTGCCAAAACCACACCTGCTTCCAGGCCACCCCAAAACAGACCCACTGACCCTTCTCCTGCCGCACCTGCAGCTTCACCTGCGACAGAACCACCAAACCCCCAAGGACTGGACCCAACCACCTCTGCTGCATACTCCTCAACACGGGCTCTGCACGCAAAACGCCATCGAGCTCTGGGAACTGCTCAACACCTCCGCCCCAGACGTGGCCTTCCTGACTGAGACCTGGTGGAACGACTCCTCAGCACCCGACATCGCCATAGCCATCCTGGACGGCTACAAGATCATCCGCAGCGGGAATAGCCATCGTCCACAAGTCCACTCTCAAGGTCGCCACCCCCGCAGACGACACCACACCGACCCCAACACCACCCTCAGAGGAACACTCATCTACAGACCCCCCGGACCACTGGCTCAGTTCAGCGACACCATCGCCGACCTTGCCAGCACCCACGCACTCACCTCCATGGACTACATCTTCCTCTAGGACCTGAACTACCACCTCGAGAACAGCAACGACGCCAACTCCGCCACCGTGATCGACAACCTCGCCAACCTTGGCCTCAACCAACTCATCACTACACCCACCCACGTCGCCGGCCACACACTGGACCCATCTTCTCCACAGGCACCCACGTCGCCTTCAACCACACCACCGAACTCCACTGGACTGACCACCGCTGCATTCATTTCACCTTCAAGAAACCAACCACGCACCACTGCACCCAACAGCTGCCTCGCCGCTGCTGGAGCAAAGTCACCGAAGACCGGCTGATCACCACCCTCGTCCAGAACCCACCCACCGACCCCACCAACCCAGACATCGCAGCCCGCAACTTTAGACAGTGGATCGACGACTGCGCCAAAACCCTCTCCCCGCTCAAGAAACCCTCCACCAGCCACGCCAGCAAGAGAGCCACCTGGTTCACCGATGAGCTGCAGACCTCCAAACGCGCATACCGGAAACTGGAGAAAATATGGCTCCACGAGCGCACACCGGACAACGATGCAGCCCACAAGGACGCCACCCGCAGACATCACCACCTCATCAGATTAACCATGAGATCATCCTTTAAAGACCGCTTGGACAACAACGCACACAACAGCAAAGAGCTCTTTAGCATCGTAAAGGAACTCTCCAACCCCAGCACCAATGCCAACGACATCCCGCCCTCACAAGAACTGTGCGACTCACCAGCCATCTTCTTCCACTGCAAGATCGCTGACATCCATGACAGCTTCAACACCACAACCGCCCCGACTACGCCAGACTCCACCTCTCCTGTGAACACCACCAGCGCCATCCGCCTGACCTCCTGGGCCAACGTCAACGATGACGAGTCACGCAAGGTCATGAACTCCGTCCACTCAAGATCTCTGTCAGACCTGTGCCCACACCACGTATTCAACATAGCAGACGCAGCCATCGCACCACAACTGCGGATGGTCATCAACATCTCCTTCGAAACAGCGACATTCCCGGTAAGCTGGAAGCACACCGAAATCAAATCCCTCCTCAAGAAGCCTAAGGAGGACCCCAAGGACCTCAAGAACTTCTGGCCCATCTCCCTGCTCCCGTTCCCGGCAAAGGTCATCGAGAAAATCGTCAACAGACAATTGGCCCGCCTCCTGGAAGACAACATCTTGGACCCGTCCCAGTCCGGATTCAAACAAAACCACAGCACCGAGACATCCCTCATCGCCACCACAAATGACATCAGGCGCCAACTAGACAACGGCGAAACATCAGCCCTCATCCTCCTGGACCTGTCGGCCACCTTCGACACGGTCTGCCATCGCACTCTAAAGACACGCCTCCTAGAAGACAGAATCCAAGAGAAGGCCCTTGACTGGACCACGTCCTTCCTCTCCCGCAGAACCCAGAGAAACACCTCCCACCCTTCCGAACCGAAACCACTGGCATCATCTGTGGAGTCCCCCAGGGCTCATCCCTCAGCCTGACGCTGTTCAACATCTACATGGCCCCCCTCGCACAAGTGGCCCGCCATCACAACCTCAACATCATCTCCTACGCCGACAACACCCAGCTCATCCTTTCCCTCACCAAGGACCCACACACCGCCAAAACCAATTTCCACGAGGAAATGAAGGCTGTCGTCGACTGGATGAGGAGCAACCGTTTGAAGCTGAACTCGGTCAAGACGGAGGTACTCATCCTTGGACTCACCCCCTCAGCGTGAGACGACTCCTGGTGGCCGACCACACTGGAAACAGCACCAACACCCACCGACCATGCATGCAACCTAGGATTCATCCTCGCCTCCTTCCTCTCCATGGCTAAGCAGGTCAACGCCGTCTCCTGCTCCTGCTACTGCTACAATACCCTCTGCATGCTCCATAGGATCTACAAGTGGATCCCGACCGAAAGAAGAAGAACGATGACACAGGCCCTTGTCAGCAGCAGACTGGACTACGGCAACGCACTCTACGCAGGAATTCCAGCCAAACACCTGCGACAACTACAACGCATCCAAAACGCCTCCGCCCCACTGATCGTCAACGTCCCCCGCCACAGCAACATCACCCCCCACCAGAGAGACCTACACTGGCTCCCTATCGACAAGAGGATCACCTTCAAGCTCCTCACCCACGCACACAAAGCACTCCACAAAGCTGGACCAGCCTACCTTAACAGCAGACTCAGCTTCTACACCCCCACCCGCCAGCTCTGCTCTGCCAGCCTCGCCCTCGCGACCTTCAGCGGCAGATCCATCTCCTACCTCGCCGCCAAGACCGGGAACACCCTCCCTACCCATTTACGGCAGACCTAAGACCTACTCGACTTCAGAAGACTCCTCAAGACCTGGCTCGTTGAGCAGTAACAGCACCACCCCCCCTCCCCTCAGCGCCTTGAGACCCTCACGGGTAAGTAGCACGCTCTACAAGTACTCTCATTGATTGATTGATTGGTACTGGGGGTCCCGGAGGGTGCGGAGGACCAAGCTGGCTCATGTATACCCTTCTTTGATGACTGGAAACTGAAGCTTACCAACGTAAAGTTTGATCGCCAGTTTGAACTGGACAGGGCGCACAGAGTACCCACTTTTAAACCCATGGCAAGACAACATGCTCGGCCGATTATTTTAGCAAGCCATTGAGATCCCAAGACATGGAAGCTATCCTTAGCCACGCACGGAAAACCCACCAGAACATATGGAACGGTCATAAGATCATCGTCACACAGACTACTCCAAACCCACAGTTGACACCAGGAAAGGCTTCCTTGTCTTAAGAGACAAACTCAGAAGCAAGAACATGCGTTTCTCCTTTGTTGGCCCCACCAAAATCAGGGTAGCAGATGGAGGCAGGCAACACTACTTCAGCAACCCTAAGGAGCTTGCTTCGTTCCTGGAAGGCCCGGCAGTTCACGACATGGAGGCTTCCCAATACGCCTCTAGCTAGAGAAGATCATCTCCGGAACCTGGCACATTTTGAGGAAGAAGCAAGTACCTCCTTGGTCAGGCTAAGCTTACCCTGGCAGCTATAAAAAAAACACAACTAAGGAGGTAACCCAACCAATATCTACCTCAATATTTACCTTATTATCTACCTCGCATTGTCAACCAGCAACCAATATCTACCTCGCTAGCTACCTCAATATATCCCGCATTATCTACCTAGTACTGACGATGCAATTTTCCACGACAATGGAACATACTAACATCTATGATCCTACTCTCGTACACTCGGATCCTAAAAAAACAAAACTGAGGGACCCTATTTATGGGCAAGGTGTGAACCACGAGATCTCTCGAACAAACTACAAACAACTACAAAATCGAGATCCCATGGTCAGAAGCCCTATGTTCCAGGCAATGCACAACAGATATCCAAGACAGCGAAGGGATACCTCAAGCATCTAGACCTCTTCTAGAACTCATGACCCTATCTCACGGTCAGCACTTTGCAAAGGCCATAGACAAAATATACCGATAAGAGGACGCACGTGACAGTTTCTTTTTAAACAGTAGATCTCCGGAAAGACGGAACGACGATCCTGCCTTTGCACCTCCGATATACGAGGTATGCAGGGTGGGGAGGGGGAGAGGGGCAAAGGGGTGGGAGGGTATGCAGAGGTTGCAGAATGCTCCATGTATTGACTGTTTTCTTAGAACTTGCTTTCTCTATTATCTAGCTTCTTTTTTCCTTTTCATCTCACTCTCTTCTTTTAGTAAAGGTGTTTGGCACTTCTTACTGTTTTAACATGCAGCAATTTATAACGTGCAATTGTACCGGAAACCTATTCAGTCTGTATCCAAGACATATGTGGAAAATGTCTGTACTGGGCCTACGTGGGAGGGGACATGGAAGGCTACTAGCTACATGTGGACCCTTAAAGGATATAAAGAATATAATTGGAGCATCTACCCCATATCACCCTGTCTGATGGCAAGAAACAACACACTCTCCCTAGCAACTGACCTCAACATAGTGTCCCTAAATGTCATAGGCCTCAATCACCCAATCAAACGCCAGAAAACTCTAGACCACCTAGCCAAAACTAAAGGGGATATTATCCAACTACAAGAAACAAAGCTGTCTTTAGACGATGCCAAACTCATCAGAGGGAACTGCATCTCACAAATGACTTGCTCCCCTGCGGATAGAAAGAAAAGAGGGGTAATCACACTAATATCAAAAAGATCCAACATCTCTCTAGAATCCCAGTCTTATGACAACAAAGGCAGACTCCTCGTTACGCAACTGAGGACGGGGGAGAAGCTAAAACATGTAGCAAACATGTACGGTCCCAACACGGATGACTCGGCCTTTTGGTCCGAAGTGTCCAACACACTAGAGGGATTTCCTCAAAATGACCTCACGGTGGTAGCAGGGGACTTCAACTTCCCATTAGACAACATAACAGGTGGACAATCCACCAGTCAATACCGCTCCACAAGCTCACATGCAGTCTTACAACATATATGCTCCAAATTGAACCTTAAGGACGCATGGCGACTCGAACACCCAGACACCAGAGACTATACCTTCTACTGCAGCCCCCACAACTCATATACCAGGATAGACTATATCCTCATCTCCGGCAGCCACACACGGCTAATCGAACACACAGACATAGCACCAAGACCAGTGTCTGACCACTCGTGTATCAGCCTAAAACTAGCTGGGTGCCACAATCAGGCGGTGCCAAAAAGATGGCACTTTAACAGCGACGTACTCGCAGACCCTTCTGACTTAAAAAAGATAGAGGAGACCATAATAGACTACCTCAAACATAACAACACCCCAGAGACTAACACTAACACACTCTGGGATGCGCTGAACGCAACCATCAGGGGAGCAATAATTGGAATCATGGCAAGAATCAACAGGAGGGCTAACATGAGACTAACCCAGCTAGAACAGGAGATTAAAAATCTAGAACAGGCCCATGCTACTTCACTACAAGATTGCAAGCTCCTCTCATTATTAACACAAAATAAGTATGAATATTACAAAATCTTAAGTGAGAGGGTGGGGCTATGGATCAACAAGTGTAAAGCTCTTAATCTTTACCAAGCTAACAAAGCGGGGGACATCCTGGCGTCCTACCTCAAATTCAAACAGAACCAGGCTACCATCTCATCCATTAAGGACCCTAACAATAAAACACATACCAAACATAAAGACATCCTCTAGACCTTTAAAGAATTCTATCAGGAACTCTATAAAAGGACCAGATCCTAAATCTAGAGGACTGTACCAAATACCTAGGAAAGCTCAACTTGCTGCAACTAAGTAGTGAGGAGAAAGCCAAGTTAGGGCAAGATTTTAGCTGCACAGAGATTGAACAGGCAATCAAATCTCTAAAGGACAACAGGGCCCCTGGCCCAGAAGCCTTCACAGCTACCTTCTACAAGACCTTCTTAAACCAGCTAAAGCCTACCATGAAACACATGTTTAACAACACAGCAGCTAAAGGGTCCATGCCACACACTATGTCTGAAGCTAACATAATTGTCATTCCGAAGGAGGGAGAGGACCACCTTTCACTGAAAAACTACAGGCCCAGGTCTTTGATTAACGTAGACTGAAAAATATATGCCAAGATACTAGCGACCAGACTCAACTCTACATTACCAAACCTAATAAGCAACTCCCAAGTAGGCTTCATCCTTACCCGCATGCCTAATGACAACACCAGACTACTGTGCCACATTAAAGAGCATGCTGTCATTAAGAATTAACCGATAGTATCGATCACCCTAGATGCCAAGAAGGCCTTTGATAAGGTTTCCTGAGGCTTTTTGGAACCATGCATGCAATCCTTCAATCCAGGAGGGGACTTTTATAGGTATGTTATGGCCCTCTACAGTAACCCTTTAGCCCGTATTGTCATCAATGACTCACTCTCTAGAGCCCTTCACATTACAACAAGGTACGAGAAAGGGATGCCCACTCTCCTGTACTTATTCCAACTGGCACTGGAGCCCCTGATCAGGGACATCAAAGCAAACTCTAATATCAAAGGGGTGGGTATCAATGGTACACAAATAAAATTAGCCACCTATGCAGATGACATACTAATCGTAACCGAACAACCGAGAACATCAGTTGCCACCCTTATGGACACAATAACAAGATACTCCGAATTCTCAGGGTACAAACTAAACAGAGAGAAATCAGAAATCAGAACACAAACCGCTAAACATCCACTGTAAGAGGGATATCCTAGGAGAGTCGGGGCTACATGGCCATCAGGCTATATCAACTAATTAGGGATAGAATTTGATAGCAACTTAATCGATACCCTACAACAGAAGGAGAAAACACTACTAGAGAAGATGAAGAAGTTACTGGACTTGTGGTAACCAGAATTCATTACGTGGTGGGGAAGAATCGACACCATCAAAATGATGATCACCCCGATGGTTAACTATCTAAGCAGCATACTCACAGACAACGTCCACCGCCAACTAGATATTATCATCTCTAAATTCCACTGGCGCGGAAAAAAATCTAGGATCGGTATCAGAAAATTAAGACTGGACAAAACATTAGGAGGGGTTAACCTTGCGGATTTCAGACTATATCAACGGGCTTTCCTGGTGAAACAGGTATCATACTGGTTAGAGCCGTTCACCGGCTACACCCCAGCATGGCTAGAGGTAGAGAAGGCCACCCTCAATAACCTAACCCCCATGGCACTCTTAACAGCAAACAAGCTATAACCACATAACTCCAAGTCCATTTTTTAAAACACAAAAATTGCTCTACTCAGGGTGGATAAAAATCTGGAGATAGTATTAAAGGGTCTAAAATGGAATCACTCTGGGTGAATAGGAATATATTGTACAAAGGCAAAAGTCTAGCCCATGACACATGGATTAAGAAATGAATCTCTTCCTCTACCAATTAGAAAATAACACTTTCCCAATTACATTCTCAGACCTCCAATCGAAGTTTAGCCTAGCCAACATTGAATTCTACAATTTCCTGAAAATCAGAGCGGCCCTTACAAAAGCCAAACTATCCTCCACCCAACCATCTGTAGCCTGGTTTGTGACAAACATTAGCAAAGTGGGACACCAGGTCTGACATAAATATATAAACGCCTCCGCCCCAAAACGACTAAACTTAATGAGAAGTCCATAGCTTTCTGGGGAAAACTGCCCCCAGCCCCACCAGAAGAACAGGAATGGTCCTTAATATGGCGATGAGTCTCTTTGAATAAGATCTCTCCTCTTTTCGCCCAAGCTAAATACTGGCTATTGCAAATGGCATTCAGGGACCCCTCCCGGTTATTCGCTCTAGGGCTGCATAATGACGCTACATGCTGGAACTATAATAGGGATACGGGGGATTTAACTCACCTTATCTTTCAGTGCACCTTACTCAAGATGTTCTGGGACAGAATCTTTGCCTTTATAACTGACTTGTTTAAATGTACTATGGACAGAGACTCCTTCAATCTACCCACGGCCTGCATTAACACAAACTTAAGATCTGAGGCCAACGAAAACCTACTGGACATGCTACTTACTTCTGCAGTGAAAATGGCCCTTGCCAACAGGAAAGACACAAGTAAGACATCATATAAAAGCTGGTTAAACTGGATCATCCACCTCTGCGGGGCAGACAACATTGCATTGCAAAATTCCCCTTGGAAACCATCTTCCAGGAAAATGTGGAACTCCTTGGATGCGTTTCTAGACTCCTACGAACTCCCATGAACAAAGGGGTTACCACGGTCCTCACCTTGTGCTCTTTTCTTCCCAACTGATATAACTGTATGTATGTATGTACAATGTTCATTGTAATCTCACTAGGCTTGTATACTATGTAATAATACAAGTCCAAGCGCCAATACACACACAGAAAAGTAATGGCATAGTTACAACTAGCCCAGCCGGGCTCTCCCTTCCCTTCTCTTCCTTTCTCGCTCACTTTTGCGCTCTTTTGCCTGTCCTTCCTTCTTCTTTTCTTTCGGTCATTTATTTGACATGATTATCCTCATGGTAGCCATAAAGGCGCAGTTCCCTAAAACATTTAATCACATGTAAATTTTACCTGAGATACATTATGGTTACCCTGCTATATACCTTCTGCATACCTTGTGAAAATCAATAAAGCATTTTGAAATTAAAAAAGAAACATTTCAAAATGAGTAAAAAAAACTGTGTCAAACCCTAAAGAGCATCACATTTTAATTATATGACATGCAACCATAGACTTAGCACCTAGAGGGCACTGTACAACATCTATCTTTTTCAAATAATTTCAGGTTACCATAAGGCTTCCATAGGCTAAGTCCAGTAATCCAAGTTGTAGCGCAGAAGGTCCAGATTGGGGAATGTTTTGAAAACATTAGGAACAATTCCAGAGGGGTCATTTTTCCCCCTGTAAACATATGATAAGTGGTCGACCTTAGGATAGTCTTTCCTCAAACTTTGTCCTTCCGCCTCCATTTTTTTGCTGATCTCATTTTAGCTGACCATAGCACTCTGTGCCCTGTAACATTGCTGACCAGTGCTAAAGTGAATGTGCTCCCTCCTTAAAACATGGTAACATTGGCTTATACCCAATTGGCATATTTAATTTGCACATCAGTCCTGATAAACTGGCACTACATGTGCCCAGGGCCAGTATATTAAATACTACTGATTGAGCGCGCTACTTAAGAAGCCCTTAAAACATGTCTCAGGTCTGCCATTGCAGCCTCTGTATGCAGTTTTAAACTGCCATTCCGACCTGGCTAAATAACCCATTTGCCAGGCCCATACCTTCATCCCTACTACACATACTTCACCTCTAAGGCAGGCCCTGGAAAGTTCAGAGGGCAGGATGCACTGTATTTAAAAAGTAGGACATGTGCTTACAAGTTTTACAAGTAGCGAAAAACGGTTACATTTGTTTTTCAGTACTGCTAGGCCTACCTTTCCCATAGCATAACATTGGAGGTACCTTATTTCGTTTTTATAATAGTAATTTCCAAATGGGAATACACACCCAGTACTTGTTTGGTGTCTCTGGAATAGTAATTTTAAATGCTAACTCATGGAAAAGTGTCAGATTTTAAATTACAGTTTTGAAACTGCCATTTTAGAAAGTAGGCATTTTCCTGCCTTAGCCATTTAGTGCCTTTAGCCTGTCTCTGGTCACATGCCTGTGTGCAGGTGACAGTTGGGCTTTGTGTATTCCTCTTACACAGCTACACAATGGGGAGCTTAGGTGAGTCTGACTGTGTCATCACTGGCTGGATGGCAGGAGGAGCTGGGCACAGTCCTGACTCTATACAAAGGGCTGCCTACCCCCTGTACTTAGTATGGAGCCAAGACAGGGAAGGCAGGATGCCTGTGGACTTCACAGGGAAATCTCTAGAAGCTTCTTCCCCACTTCAAAGGCACAACTGGGCATAAATACTGGACCTCAGACAACACCACTTCAGTACAATTCTGGACCTTTGAGTAGTCTGCCAGGAAGAAAGATTGCTGTGCTGCTACAAGGACTGCTACTCTGCTGAGTTGCTGCTCCAAAGGAACTGTTGCTCTGCTGTACTGACCTGCTGCCCTCATGCCTGGTGAAGAGAGACTGGACCTACAATTTCACTCTTGAACCCAGGACACCAGAGTGACTTCAAGGGAATGTCTGCTGCCCTGCTGGTCTGAGCCTCAGGAACATAAAAGGCAGCATAACACACTGCACCAGCCCCTGGACCCAGGTGCAGCATGTTCCTGACTCCCAATTGATGCCCCTCAGGTCTTAGGACCTTGGTGTGGCTAAAGGGACCTGAATTCAAGCTTATAGTTTCTTTGCAGCTTTGAACATGCTGAGACCTCACTGCTCAAACCGCGATTCAACGTAAAGCTCTGGAAGCCACCTCTTCATGCTACTGCATCGACCTCCAGCAAGGAGACCGCCAATGAGAAGCTCCTGCGATGCCAGCCTGCTCTTCCAGCTATGCCTACAGCCTCCTGCTGCACTCTCCAACACAAACAGGACCTTTGACATGAGTTTGAGAAGCCAAACTTCACCTGGCCCAACCTGGTGACTGGAGCTGACATGCGCTCCATTGCGGTCAGCCTGAAAGTGTGACTTTGACCTGGTCCGGTGCAACCAAATTCCCTAGGAATACCTTTATGTTTGTTGGAACTATTTTCATTAAAATATTACAAAAATTATATCTCTGGTTCTACTGAACTGTTTGTTATTTTGTTCATTTTTTATTTTATAAGGATTACTCTATATTTTTAAATCCATGGTGGGCTCCTTTTTTGCTGTGTTTTCACTCTGGTACTGTTTTGGTCTTGTTTTATTTATTCACTTTTGCTCCGCTTTTTAAACTGGTTTGGAATGCTTTTGAGGTGTGTTCTCATTGAATTACTGTTTGAATTGTTGCACAAATACTTTACACATTGCCTCTGAATTAAACCTGACTGCTCTGTGTCAAGCTACCCAAGAGAAATATGACAATTCTGGGTGAACCATCATTTGTACAGATATCTTTTTGGAAATTGAAGATCTGATTTTCCCGCACAGGTTACACCCCATTTCGATACATCAGTGTTCTCTGTAGGCCTAAGGGAAAAAAGGCACTCTAAGGCAGTTTTCTCCCTATGTGATTAATAAAGAGGTACTACAGGAAAAAAAGTAAATCACACTGACTTTCTCTATTAGTGTATACTAACATTATAAGGCCTACCTCAAGTCAATTTCTAATCCTGCAGAGTCCCCATTGTGCTAGGCAACTTTGTGCAGTTACCTGGCTGTGCACAACCGTCGTCTCCCACGAGCTGCAAGTGTGTACTCATGTATGTACACATGTTCACGTGTAACCAGCCAAGTGGCCCTTAACCTTGCTCTGTCACAGAGTCCTTATCTTAAAAGGTGGACACTTCCAGTAAAAACATGTAGTTTATTTGCCATATGATTATCCTGGGTGAGACACCTTATAGTGAGGCTCACCGACAGTAAAAGTGTATAGAATGGGTGAAACCCAATTGCAATAAATTGTATCGATATATGTTCAAAACCAGGCTTTATCTGGTTTTGAAGCACAAGAGTGATGCTTCCCAACAGGTAAATATTACATTTTTTTAACAAGATCAGTTTTAGTAAATTGCGATGTGCATGTAAAACATTTGGACAGCGGCAGAGAAGGTGCACACACATTTCTCACCTGTAATAGCAAAACCTGCAGTTAGAAGTGGGGGTTGGTCTAAGCCTCCAAGATGCACTGTACACCTCAATAGGGAGAACCAGAAGGCTTGCCTACGGAATATTATCTTTGCATGGCCTACTTAATGCCATCTACAGATATGTCTGAATGCTAGCTGTTTCATACAAATTCCAAATTAGTTCAAACAGTGGTGGAGCTTAATTTTCTTAGATCTGCATCCCTCAAGAGTTTCATGGCTTGACTCTTCAGTATGGATTTAGCCCTGTAAGAAGGAAATAGTGCTAAGATTGCTCAGGAGATTTAGATCTTGAAAGACTACCGATACATAAGTGGACCATGGAATAATCGCAGATTTATACATTGCTTGAATAACCATTTTCAATGTATCAGGGTTTACCTTTATCACTTTATAGGTTTTGATAGTTGCTGACTTACATTCTAAATCCTGTGTATGAAGGTCAAACTCAAAACAAAGAGAGGTTGCTTTGGAGTTGAAAGTCAGCAGCTCCAAAATATTCCAGCTAGAAGCATCTTTACTTTCCCTTCATGCATTTTGACTTTTCTCTGCCCTCTCCTGTATTACAGATAGCACCAGTGTACATACAAATGCTACTATTTGGGGTTGTTAATAACGGAAGCAATTTGCCTCTGCACCTCTGCTCTATCATTGACTTACAGGCTGTTAGGAGACACACTCATTGCACAGTCAATGTGCCTTCAGGGGGCTGCAGGGGAAACATTTACCCTATGGAACCCCAAGACATCTTCCTACAGGCAAGTGCAGTACCTTTACATGCCTACACAGGGACCTTTGTCCCTCTGCACAGAGAAATATAAAAAAAAAGAAGGCGAGAACGATGGTTTGCAGTATTTTGTGACACACTGCAGTACAAAGCCACCAAGTTGTCATTTTAGGAGAGACAAACAAATGAGTTTTTGCAAAAGTGCTGAACCCCTTCTCAAGCCGCAAACACAATTCGGGTGAAGTCACAAGCAAACCCTAAATTAAACCTGTGCTCAACCCTTGGACAGCCTGGCACAAAGCAGTCACTCTTAACTGAGAGGCAATGTATAAAGTATTTGTGCAGCAAAACATCTCAGGAAAAACGAGCAAAATTGAATAAATAAAACAAGAAAAAAATGACTAAAACCCATTTAATAGAATTGGAGATATGATTTTTTCAACAATTTAGTGAAACTAACGGAAAAAAACACAAAGAGCCAACTGGGGATATCTGGTCATGCTGGACTGGGTCAAAGTCACAAGTTCAGGCTGACAGTATTGAAGCCTAGGTCAGATACAGACACCAGGTTGGGCCCACTGAAGTTTACCTTTTCAAGTTCGTGCCAAGAGTCCTTTTCACATTTGAGAGGGCTGCGAGGAATAGGGAGAACGTCTCAGGAGGCTGTCCTCAAAGAGCAATGAGCCAACTGGCGTCGAGGGTCGGCACTGCTGGAGGTTTACCTTGGTGGTCCATGCAAGCTGTTGAGCTGCAGTTTGAAGAGTCCGGGTGCCGGATCCTCATGCTGATTTGTGATGCAAGCTGTGAGGACTCGTGCAATGGGCCTGTTTGTTGTTGGAAAGAGCCCAAAAGCTTGATTTCAGTGCCTGTGAGCCACACTAAGAGTCCAGGACCTGAGAAGTACCACTTGAGGTCAGGAACTCACTGCAGCTGGGTCAATGGGCAGCAGCGGCTGGCACGGATTGGAGGTAGGGGGGTGAGAGGGTTGGACAACTGTAGAAGTAGGTAGGAGGATGCGGGAGGGAGAGGCCGTGGAGTAAGCAGCTTTAAAAAAATAATAAAACATAAATATTCGCTGATTCCACGTCGCGTCTCTCCTCTGTAGTCCTTCCCTTTCTCAGCCACAGTAAGCACACCCAGGCTCCCAGCCAGCCAATCACAATCCTGCCTTAGCAGCATTATGATTGATCAGAGCATGGTGTTTCGGCATTCAGATGCTGACTGGATGCCTGTGCATGTTCTCCACATAGGCTGTAATGCAGCCTGCATGGAGAACATGCAAAGTGCATAACACTGATATAGTGGCCCAAGAGGGCCTTCCAAGCAGTCATTGTGCACTCCTCCGCTGCCCCCCTCACACAAAACTGTGGGTGGAAGTAGGAGAAAATAAAATGATAATAATGCAAGTTATCATTTTATTTTCTCTGTGTTTCACTGCAAAAAAGTAGGGCAACGCTCCTCCACCTTTATGGAGGAGCCGCCACAGTCCATGGGTTGTGCAGGATGTTGGGGAGCCTGTTATGTCACTGAGGCTCATATCATGAGCCCAGCAGATTGGTCCAGTAGTCACTCTGGTGTCCTGGGTTCAAGATGAAGTTGCAGGTTAAGGTCTTTCTCCTCAGGCAAAGAGGCAGCAGGTCAGCACAGCAGGGCAGCAGTCCTAGAGCTGAATTCCAACAGAGTGGCAGTCCTGGTATCAGCACAGCAGTCCTTCTTCCTTGTAGAGTACCCACAGGTTCAGAAGTGTACATAAGTGGGAATGTCTGCGGTACAGTGTTTATATTCAGCTGTGCCTTTGAAGTTGCGTGAAACTTCTAAAACCATGCCTTTGAAGTGCACATATGTCTTGGCCTTCCTGTCCCTGGCTCCAGACTAATTACAGGGGGTGTGCATCCCTTTGTGTGGAGAAAGAACACAGTCTATTCAAGTGCAAGTGGTCTGGGCTCGACTCCTCGCACCCATCCTGCCAGAGATGGCCCAGTAAACCACACCTAAGCTCCCTATTGTGTGTGGCTGTCTTGGATGAATACACAAAGCTCAACTGTCATCTACTCCCAGTCATGAGACCCAGGTACGGGCTCCTGGCACCAAATGGCTAAGGCAAGAAAATCTCACTACATACAATTCCACAAGGGAAAAAAGGGTCATAGTGACAGTTTAACGACCAACTTTCAGATTTAATCCCCAATACAACTTGAATAAATTATCAACAAAATCTGGTGGTCAAAAAAAGGAAAGGGAAAAGGTGCAACCACTGGTTTCTTACCCCACAACTAATGTGTAACAACAAAAAACTACTTACTCATTAAGTGAGACTAACATATGGGAAAGTGACCACTACGAGATAGTCGGATTTCCATCAGCTGCCCAGAGTGGCCAGTGTCATCATTTGAATATCCTTCCTTCCTAGCACAGCACCTCTTGATCACAGAGGGAAATCTTGTGGTTTGGATTTCGTACAAGTCACTGTAATCTCGGCAGGAAAAGTTAGAATGAAACTAATGACCAACTTGGTCATTAGCTCTCAAGATGTAAACCTAGGATATATATTAGAACAGCTGATGGATAGTATTAGTGCAGTGCAGTGAGTGAAGATATTTAAAGGATATGGAAGAAAATGCCAACTTTCTAAAAATGGTATTTTCAGAATTGCATTTTAAAATCCAAGTTCACTATGAGTTAAGATTTTAAATTGTGATCTCAGAGACACCAAACATTACTTGGGTACCTACTCCTTTAAAAGATAATAAGGGAACTTCAATGTTATCCTATAGGAGAGGCAAGCCTTGCAGTAGTGAAAAACAAACGTAAGAGTCTTTCACTACCAATACATGTTAATATTAAAAGCACATGTCCTGCTATGTATATATACTGCACCCTGCCCCAGGGATATTTAGGGTCTAATCTAGGGAAGACTTGTATGTATTAAAAAGGAATGTTTTGGGCCTAGCAAAAGGTTTTTTTGTCAGTCCTAAATGGCAGTTTAAAGTACACACACAGGCTTTAACGGCAAGCCTGAGATATGTTGAAAGGGCTTTTAAAGTGGGTGTCACAATTAGTGATGCAGACCCACTAGTAGCATTACATTTACAGGCCCTGCCACATGTAGTGCCTCTTTACTAGAGACTCACAAGTAAATTAAGTATGACAATTGTGTATAAGCCAATCTAACATGCTTTAAGGAAAGATCACACACACTTTAGAACTGGTTAGTAGTGGTAAATTGAACACAGCCCTAAAGCCAGCAAAACGAATTCAGCAAAAAGTGTAGGGTAAAAGCAAAAGATTTGGGGGTGAACATGCAGAGAGGGCTAGGTCCAACAAAGAAGCATCATAGAGATTTGCATAAAAACACAAAGAATACAAACATCAAAAATAAACATTATCTCTTAACTGTAATTAAAAATCAAACAAAAATAACAAAGAAAGATAAACTAAAAAGTGCCACGAAAAATCAACACACAAACCCTCCTCCATCCAATAAGCATACTTCCCATATTTTCTACTCATATCAAGAGCCTGTGTGTAGATGTAGTCAGATTGGGGGATTTCATAGAGTTGGGCAAAACATATGGTCAGAAATCAGGCTTTGTGCCTAATCTTGTACAGCATATGGCTGTGCACCATTTGCAGTGATTTAGGCCACCAGAGGAATTATGCATCATGAATGTAGAACCTGTTAATCGAGATATTCACTGCAAAACCCAAAGGTTAATTTGACATTATAGTTAGGTTTGGTAATAAGATCATAGCTAGGTTAAAAAAATACAAAATTACTGAAAAAAAGGTTATATTGATGTTATAGTTAGGTGACAAAGCCTCATAATGCATAAAATGTAAAAATAAAAACAGCTGACATTTTTCAGTTATAATTCAGTGAGCTAACTGTAACTTGTGCCCCTGCTATGCACTGCTTATGACCTCACTTATTACATCAGTCGTGTAGGGTTAAATGACATAAATTATGGCAACAGTGATGATATCTCAAATTACATTATTGATGACTTCACTTATCACATCCTCCAAACTACTGCCCCACAAATTAATAATAAATTGCTAGATCATTTAAAAGAAACTAGTTAGTAAGGGGTCCACAAGAATACTCAGCATAGATTGACTATATGTAGCTGTGTGCATGTAAGAAATGCAAATAGAATAGTAATACACAAGTCTGATTAGACATAGTAGAAGTTACATGGTGAAAACTTTAACTACCAGTAAAGTTTTAAGGGAAAACAGTAGTACTCTGTTGTAAGATGGCATATTAGTAGGGATAAGTCTGTATCTACCCCTAGCAATAAGGCCACCAACACAATATAAGGTCCCGACAAGGTTTCAATAAATTATTTCCTTGCTCAACCCTCAGTAGCTGGAAATGAGCAGGCAGGCTTAGATTGGTAAAGCATTTAAAAACACCAATACATCTACATCACATAAATAAGACACAAAACAATAAAAATCTAACATCAATTTATAAAAATTGGAAATATTTCTTTCTTTAAAATGACACTAAGGCAACAAAAATCCAATGAAGGGAACCAGAGATAGGAATTTTGAAAGAATAAGCACTTTCTAGGGCCTAAAAAACAATCTCGCCAAATTGAGACATCTGGTCATGCTTGACTGGGACAAAGTCAAAGTTTGAGGCCGACCGCGATGGAGCCCTGGAGCATGCACTATGCGGGAGGCTTCAGTCAAAATTTTACCTTCACACTTTTCTGGAACTTTTCCTCTTGAAGGTGAGCAAAGCACTTTGTCAGGCTCGGCTTTCAGTGGGTTCATCAGCTTGGTTCAGTGGGTGCCCCTAGTCAACTCCTGGAAGTCTTGAGCTCTAGCGCTTTTAGCTGGATGAACCTGAAATCTAGTCCGGGTTGTGGCTAGACGTAGTCGGCTTGACTCTCAATGTTGGGTTTGTCACCTTATGGACCAGTTTCCAAACGTTGCTTCAAACTTCTGGAACTTCTTCCTGAAGTTCCTCCTGAAAGTTCAAAGTGTCCACAACACAACTCCAAGGTTCCGGGGTTTCTGAGTTGCTCCTTGGAAGTTGGGACTACAGTTTCCAAAAGGCACCTGGCCTGGGGTCAGATGCACGACCTTTACATTTTGCGACTCTCAAACTGCAACTTTTAGTGACTCACAATTTGCGAGCTGCAAAATGAAATGTACTAATGTGTCTCAGACACATTAACAAACCCAATGGGGTCACAAATGACCTACCTCATCCATATTCAGCTCGCAATTTGTGACCCAATGGGAATGGGCAATAACACAGGGATGGTGGCATGCTGGGGACACCATGTCTGTGTTTGCTTTTTATGCAGCCCATTTCTGTTAAAGGAAAACAGGATGTGTTTTTGAAAAAGAAAAATGTAACATTTCTGTTTCATTTTTTTAAGAGTTGGCCGTTGTACATGGGACCATTTATTATGCAACTTGTATCGCGCAAACTAAACCCGAAGGTGTCAAGGCGCCTATCAGAAAGGATCAGAAATTGCAAAGCACCATTACAAATATGCACGTACAAAGAGATGTGTCTTTAAGGCAGATCTAAAGGCTTGCAGAGTGGGAAGGGACCTTACCTCAAAAGGGAGAGCATTCCACCATTTAGGAGCCAGATTGGAAAAGGCCTTTCCCCCATCTGGCCTTCCTAATACGAGGAACAGAAAGAAGCAGTCTGTTGGAGGAGCGAAGATTTCTGCCCAGATTGTGGGGTGACAGAATAGATCTAATACCCGTGTGGCTAGCTTTAGCCAAAGCCTTATAGACCATACACAGGATCTTAAAACAGATCCGGTCCGCAACAGGAAGCCAATGAAGCTGCTTCCGGGCAGAGGTGGCAGAGGCAAGCCGGGGTAGATCGAGAACAAACCTGGCTGCTGCATTCTGGACCACCTGCAAGCACTGCAGCTGACTTTTGTTCAGTCCTGCGTATAGCGCATTGCAGTAGTCCAGACGAGAGCCTAGTAATGCCACGGCAAGTTGTTTTCTTGCCTGCAAAGAGAGGTAGTGCCTGATTTTCCTAAGTATATGGATGATACCCCAGCAGGTCGATACAGTCCTGTTGACCTGTTGGCACATACTAAGGGTAGGATCAATCATGACCCCTAGATTTTTAGCCGAAGAGGCGAGATCAGGACACACACCCAATGTGTCTGGCCACCACTCAGCTGACCAGATCTCCTCCTTTCCTCCGAACACCATCACCTCCGTCTTCTCCCCGTTCAGTTTCAATGAGTTGTAAATCATCCATTGGCCGACTGCCTCCATGCAAGATCTAAAATTGGCGGCAGTCGACGTAACTGACTGGGAGAGAGAGACAAGGATCTGGGTGTCATCCGCATAGGAGACTACCTCCATCCCATAAGATCTAATAAGTCTGGCAAGGGGGGTCACGTAGATATTAAAAAGGGTAGGACTGAGCGCTGACCCTTGGGGGACCCCACATTGCACAGACAGGGATGGAGATAGAAACTGGCCCAGCATCACCCTTTGCTCTCTATAATCAAGAAAAGAGGAAAGGAGCCCCAGGGCTGCCCCCCGGACCCCGATCTCCCTCAGCCGAGATGTTAATACCGAAGGAGAAAGGGTATCGAAGGCAGCCGTAAGGTCCAAAAGGATCAGGAGGGAGGTCTGACCCTCATCAACCCGCGTGCGGATGTTATCAAGCACTATGGTGAGGGCCGACTCGGTGCTATGATCCCTCCTGAATCCATGCTGGGATAGATCCAAACAGCCCGAGCTCTCCACGAAGGCAGCCAGATGTTGATTTAAATGGGCTTCTAACATCTTCGCGGGAGCCGGAAGCAGTGAGATGGGGCGAAAGTTTTTTAATACCCCAGGATCAAGGGAAGGCTTCTTGAGCAGTGGTTTAACCACAGCCTTTTTCCACTGCTGAGGAAAAATACCCTCCTTCATCGCCCTATTCATGATGTCAGCCAGAGGGGGAAGGAGGGATTCCCTACACTGCTTAAGGATCTTTAATGGGCAGATGTCCAGCGGAGAACCAGATTTGGTTTTATTGAGAAGGACCTCAAGATCCTGGCAGGAGAGAGGAGGAAAAGATTCCAGACCCCCTAGCTGAGATAGTTCATCAGAGTCGGAAGCCAAAGCAGTGGGCACCGAAGGCTCAGCGGTAGAAGATCTTTGTGACTCCAAAGCAAGATAGATGTCCGTTATTTTGGACTGAAAAAAGGCTGCTATCTGGTTACAGAGCTCTTGAGAGGCAACAACAGGATCAGGGCTCTGAAGAGAGGTGAGAGATTCGGCAATCCTGAAAAGCTCTCTAGGAGATGAGAGAGGATGTGAGGGCCGTAAAGTATTCTTGCTTGGTCTTAGTCACTTCCAGCTTGTATCTTTTTAGCAGGATCTTATGGGCTTCTCTGCTTGCTTTTAAAAAAAATGTCCCTGCCAGTCACAAAGAGTAAGGGGTCCTCTGGGGACCAATTCACATTGACTAGTTTACCACCTACTGGAAGTACGCAGTAAACTGCAATTGTTTTGTGACCACATTCTTGTCGCAAAATAATCATATATGACCCTGGAACTTGTATATGAGGAAGGGACGCCCTTGGTATACCACTTCATAATAGCAAATCACAAATTCTATTTTGGGAGTCTGTAATAGCTTACTGACTCACAAAATAGGGTTAGTACATGTCAGAAGCATTTTTAACAGTGACAAATGGCTTGATTCTCATTTGTGACTGCTAAAAACAGTCATACATCTGACCCCTAATCCTTTAAAGTCCAGCTGAAGGTGGTCAGCTGGGTTCTTCTTGTTGGAGATGATGCAGGTGGGGCTCTTTCGGCCTTTTGCTTTCAGGAAGTCTACTTCTTCTCTTTTTTAAGCAATGCAAAGTCCTTATGGCTGTACCTCCTTAATGTGCAGTAGGCACAGTCATCCAGAGTGCAGTACTCTTGATGCAAGTCAGGGTTCCAGCAGAGCAGTCCTTCTTCTTGTAGTTTCAGGCAGCAGATCCAAGTTGCTGTGCAGCTTCCACATATTTATCCACGGTGCTGTGGCGACAAGTAGGAGGGCACCCCTGTCTAATTGGATGCAGGGTGTACAAAAAAAGAATGATAGCTTGCTCCAAATTGTGGCATATTTCTGTCTCACGAAGTACTGCACTTTAAAATTCAACATGGAGTATCTTTCTATCCTGACTAGCCAACCTACTGGTGTAACTCATTTCCCTTAACACTCCCCCTTCCAGACTTCAGCAAATTCCATTCTTAGGTGTCTCATGTAGCTGGGAAGCAACTGGACGAAGCAGATAAGCCTGGCTTGTATTCTTACTGTCCTACTCCATTTGAAGATCAGTATGATTACCCAGGCCCCTTCCGGACCTGTTCGCTGCAGCTGCAGATCTCACATGGCAGATAACCTCTCTCTCTATGCAGGCCACTCATCAAAGCCCTTTGGCTAAGCCTTTTGAGGCCTAGCCAATCAGGAGAGTATGCTAAAATGCTGAATTTTGGCTCACAGAAAATAATGTTTCATAACTTCTTTTCTGTACTCTTTATGATCAATCCAACAGTGTCAAGTTCTTCACTTTATCATTACCAATCTTTGAATTCCCTGAAATAATATTTTAGCTGTAATAAAGTATTCCCATGTCAGCCTATAGAGCTAGAAGGCTACAATGGGGGAAATGTGTAGTTTTTCCCTCACCAGAGCATATAAAACATATTTTAAAGTGTCCCTGCTTATTTGCACATGTCCCCCTATAGTGGAGACACCTAAGGTAGACCTTCGAGTTGACATGTGTAAAAATAATGTTTTTTACTACTTTGTAAGTACCTTTAAATCCAAAGTCGAATTGCATATATATTTTCAGTTTAAAAGCAGCCTGCAAAACAGGGCTGACTTTTAAAATGACAGCAGGCAACACAGCAGTAATCTGATGCGTGGCATCAAGCTGCTGGAGTTTTACACCTCTAAACCTACATGCACCACCATACACTAGGGGCTTAAAGGTAGTTTGGCACAGCCAATTATAATCCCACCAAATTGCCATACACCTTTTTAATCACAGCACTGGCCCTGTGCCTGATTTTCCCAATTATTAATACTATGTATTAATTTACAATTATATATATATTCACTGAAAAAAACATAGGTTTCAGAGACGTTACAGTTAGAAATTAGCAATTAAAAAACCTTAGAAATTCACCAGGGGTGTTATAGTTAGCTGAACATTCACTAGTACAAAACCATAGAAATTTCTCCGTTATAGTTAGTTCTGCTAACTATAACTCGTGCACCCGCAATGCACTGCTGATTATGCTGATGATGTCACATATTACATCATTCATGTCATGGTCAGTGACATCACTGATAACATTACTGATGACATCTCAAATGACATCACTGATGACATCACTGAAGACATCATCCAGTGAATGTGGTTTAGTTTGAAATTTCAATATGTATTATATATATACCAATCTGTATTGAAGATTGAGTGGATATATAACTGTCTGGATGGAGGATTTAGTAGCTGTCTTACTGTCTGTTCAAGTGAGTAATTAAAAGTGTCTCACTTAGTACATGGATTAGTAACTAAACTATGTGAATGGGTGCATCACTGTCTCTGTTGTTGTAGTAGTATACTTGTAAAGTAGTAGTATACTTGTAAAGCGCACAGCTGCCCCAGCAACGGGGCGTCCCGGCGCTGTATAACTCTGGGGAACCCGTCCTGGCTTTCCCTGTGGGATGGTCCCTTGCTGGGAGTCCCCAAGGTGGAGCCAGGCATCCCTGGAATTGGTGGGGCCGTTGTGGAGATTAGGCAAGCTAATGCCCAGAGTTGCCGAGTAGAACCCCTGATTAGAGTAAGCACCGAAGCGAGAATTATCAAGTCCGCTGACCAAGGTCCACGACCCTGCCGCGTCGGGAATTGAACCCTGGTCCCGGGCTGACTTCCGCTCTCAGGCCTGCTGCCTCTAACCAGTGAGCCACACTACTCCACGCTGCATCAGTTGGTCACTAACTACATGAGTGTGTATATTAGTTATTGATTAGTTGGGTGCGTGTTTGTATGGGACACTGAGTTTGTGTGTGGTTGGATGGGGTGTGTGTAGCTCTATGCATAGATTTGTGAATGGTTGATTGACTAGGTGTATAGGTTTAAAAGTTCATGTGGAAACAGTTGTTTGGGTGACTGAGTGTATTTATTTGTGTGCTCGTGAGCGAATATATGTTTTAGTTGTACATCTTCAACAAAGTAAAAAAATAAAAGGCATTGTATGTGAGAGTTAGTATATATAAATAAGTACATAGAAGTATATGTAAGAGTCAGTGATTGTGAAAGTAAAATTATGAATGAGTGTATAATTGTAATGGTTATTTTTTAACATATTAACTATGAGTTACTATGTGTTTGAATAAATGAGGTGTTGTGTATATAATTGTGTAAGTGAGTAAATGTAAGTGTAAATACTTTTTTTCATGAGTGAGTAGGATGACTGCATAACCGACTAAGATGACTGCTGATGTGTCAATGTCTATATATGTGTATAAGTGCATTTGATAGTGTTCTATTAATTAGTGACTGCATGTATAAGTGATTCTGTTGTTGAATGGGTAGTTGTGTGTGTAGACTTCGGAATCAGTGAGTGGGTATGTAGTAACTGGTATTATGTGTCAATGGTTTAAAATATGGTACTCTGTATTTTACAGTGAGTGATGAAAGGTTATACTAGTGTATGATGAGGTCTATCAAATTGTCACGTGGATGATGTCATCAGTGATGTCATTTGAGACATCATCAGTGATGTTATCAGTGATGTCACTGACCATGTCATGAATGATTTAATATGTGACATCATCAGCAGTGCACTGTGGGTGCGCGAGTTATAGTTAGCAGAACTAACTATAACAGAGGAATTTCTATGGTTTTGTATGAGTGAAATATCCAGCTAACTTTAACACCCCTTAAACCTACGTTTTTTCTGTGAATTTCTAAGGTTTTTTGAAATGCTAATTTCTAACTATAACGTCTCTGAAACCTATGATTTTTTCAGTGAATTTCAAAGATTTTTTAAAAGCTAATTTTTAACTATAACGTCTCTGAAACCTATGTTTTTCAGTGAATTTCAAGGTTTTTTTAAATGCTAATTTTTAAGTGTAATAGTAGTTTTACCTATTTTTTAACTGAATTTCAAGTTTCTTAACTGTTTATTTATAAATATTTTATTCATTCATATTCAATAACATTACATATTTTTCTGAAAATTGCAAAAAAAAAATTAAATTCAAACTGTGAAATATTGTTTAATTTTGTTGTTTTATTTTTTTATTTTAATATATTTATATTATTATTTTTCCACATTTTTTTCGGAGTCGTTCACCCAAAGCGTACACATCAAGTTGGGTGTGTGTATTCTAGCCGCCATTTTAGAAAAGTCGTGAAAGATCCACGTACGGTGTGCGATGGCTGCGTGTTTTTCAGTTACGTCATATATATTTAATATTACGTGATGTGCGCGATTGGTATGTGACCAGTCCGCGACTCCTGCTTCCGCGCATTCGCAACACATGCACATTATGGTACGGGTCCAGCATGACGTCATATAAGTGCTCGGGCTCACTGGGTGTGCGACTCCCACAAAAAAATTGTATGTTCTAAAATGATATGTATGTGTCTTTAATATACATATTAGGGCAAGAGATTATCTAAGATATTCATAAAAATAATATATTTGTCTTCATAATAAACTTATATTATTTTTAAATATATTTTCGCAAAGTCCCGTCGGGTGCGTTCTTCGTGAGTGCAGAGTGCGCTGATCCCATGTGACCTCCAAAAAAAGATTTCCTTGGTTCATAACATTTCCCACTGTAAGTATTGAAGGACCCCACCCATTTTAATCATTCTTGTTAGAGCATCTTTAGAGAGAAATCTCTTGTCCTACAAAAACCCTTTTTGCTTGTTTTTTTTGGTGTTTTTCAAAAAATATCAAACAAAATGGCATCTGGACAGCAGCAGGAGGAAGTATCTTCTGAAGAAGAATTCTTGCAGAAGGCACCATGTCCACAGATGCCAGAATATGCTGTGTGGAAATTCTTCACTTTTCCACCCGGAGAGAAGAAAGTAAATGACGAGCAAAATTGGTGACCGAGTCCTGTCAAGAGACAGTGAAAAAAATACTCTTGTGGCACTGCTTTTATGTACAAGCATCTCCGGACCACACATCCTCTCAATCTTGCTCAGGAGGAACTGAGGCGTGCTGCTTTGAACCCCTCACCTGCTGTGGCAAGCACGTCTGGAGCGTCTTCAGGACCATCAGCAATGAACTTTAGGCTAGAATTCACTTTTCTCGAGCAACACTGTGTGAAGTGTAAGAAACGTATATGCTATTGGTCCACTCCGTTAAATACTGAAGTAGTACCCATGCAGTGTAGGATATCTCCTGTCAGTCTCATGCAATTCTTCAATCACCCATCCAGCACTATGTTCCTATTGTTTCAGTCTGTCAATACCTAAGCACTTATGGGTAGATTTATAAGCACCCTGCGCCATCAGTACGTCACTTTTTGTAACGTAGTGATGGCGTCAGACACTCCTTCATATTTACACGGAGAGGAAAAGCCACCCTGCATGGTTTTTCTCTCCTTGTAAATACGACCCCTTCATACACAGAACTTTGTGTTGAAGGGGCGTCCATAGGTGTTGCTGTGGGTGTTCCCATGCAACACCCAGAGAACAAGACACATCTCCAGATTTATGAGAAATCGTAAATCTGGAGATATGTGTGAATGCTGCGCCATGCTAGTGTTGGTGTAGCAAGGTTAACAAGGAGAATTGTTTTCATTTCTCCTCATTTTTTCCTCTTTCAATGCATGCTGAATTCCACAGCATACATTGAAAAGAAAAATGACTTTACTGATTGTTTTTGTGCAGGAAGGTGTCCCTTCCTGCACAAAAACAATCTCCACACAACTCAGACATCATTGCACCATGGTGCAGAGTGCCTGTGTCGCCGCATGGCTGCAGTTTGTGCAGCAGTGCAGAGGGAAGCACAGAGTTGCAATGTATCTGCTTAGAGATTTGTAGGGATTATGTACTTGTGTTGGTGCCTAGGTCATTTTATACGAATACCACTAGTAACTGGAATGATGACAGTGCTGCAAACAGAGTGAACACTTAATTTATAAGTGCGTACGTATTGGTGGAGTGATTGGATAAGTAGATAGTGGTAGATAAGTGTTTAAAGAAGTGCATGGGACAGACTGGACGATTCCTACACTGCATGAGTACTAACTGGGTATTTAGAAGAGTGTATCAATAGTATGTAGCTAGTTAGAGGTCTGCTTGGATAGTGCACAAAATAATATAGCTGTACTTGTGTTAGTAGCTAGGCCATTCCATAAGTTCATGACTAGTAACTAGAATAATTGCAGTATTACAAACAGAGTGTATAGTGAATTTACAAGTGCTTAGGTATTGGTGGAGTAATAGGATAAGTAGATAGTGTTGGATGAGTGATTGGAGAAGTGCATGGGACTGACAGGAGGATTCCTACACTGCATAGGTACTAACTGGGTATTTAGAAGAGCGTATCTATAGTTTGTAGCTGGTTAGAGGTGTGCATGCATAGTGTACAAAATATTGTACCTGCACTTGTCTTAGTGACTACGCCATTCCTTAAGTATACGACTAATAACTGAAGTAATTTCAGGGTTTTAAAGAAAGTGCGTGCTGAATTTATAAGTGCTTAAGTATTGGTGGAGGGATAGGATATGTAGATAGTGATGGATGGGTGAATGGAAAAGAAGTGCAAGGGACAGACAGAAGGATTCCTAGACTGCATAGGTACTAACTGGGTATTTAGAAGAGCGTATCAGTAGTATGTAGCTGGTTAGAGGTCTGTATGCATAGTGCACAGAATATTGTAGCTGTACTTGTATTGGTGTGTCTATGGTTTCGAGAAAGGTAGTCTGTATTTTAGGGTGTGAGGAGGCGCATCAGATGATCACGTGGATGATGTAATCAGTGATGTCATTTGAGATGTCATCTGTGATGTCACTGACGATGTCATGAGTGATGTCGGGGGCGCGAGTTATAGTTAGCACAACTAACTATAGTGGCCCATTTTCTCTTGTTTTGTACACGTGAAATGTCCAACTAACTATGACGTCCATGAGACCTGTGGTTTTTTTCAGATAATTTCTGAGGTTTTTTAAATGCTAATTTCTAACTATAATGTCCCTGAAACGTGTTTTTTCCAGTGAATTTTATATATATATGTATTTAATCTCCTCTCACTCTTACAAGGAAGGAATCAGCACTCAGGTTGTAGTTTGCAAGTATTGAATCTGCAAAGGAGTGATCCACGCATTTCGGCTCCTCCGAACCTTGATAACGATACAAGACGTCATTGTACCATCCTTATTTAAATGTACAAATGCCTAAAGTTGCCAACTTTAACAAAGGACTACATATTACTTTAATCCAAAAAGCAAGCGGCCATATTGGACTGTTTGCGATGTGAAAATTCAGGAATTGAAACAATCAAGAAAAGAAAACAAGTGTTAATATGCACACAATGTCATTGCATCATTCCTTGCCCCATGACAGCCATACCTGTATGTTCGTCAACGTGACTTATTCATAATAAACATACTTAGGATTGCAAACATCATTATAAACAATGGACTACACATTACTTTACATTGAAAGGCTATCGGCCATATTAATCTGGGCACCTTGCATATTATAATGGTTCTTACACGAAAGAAAAGAAAAAAAACGGGTGTTAATATACACACACTATCCCTAAATAAAGCTCTAGCGATTATTGTTCCATTCCATTCACAGCTCATTTGAGATGTCATGAGTGATATCATGAGTGATGTAACTGACCATGTCATGAATGATGTAATCTCTGAGGTCATTAGCAGTACATTGCGGGGGTGTAAGTTATAGTTTGCTCAGGTAACATAACTGCTGAATGTCACTGGTAGTGTATGAGTGAAATCTGAGTCTAACTATACCATCCCTGTAATCTTTGTTTTTTTCAGCAAATGTCTAGTTTTTAAAAAATGTTAAGTAAGATTCATATCCCAATGGAAGGTGGGGGTTAGAAGCAGGGCCTGGCATTGTGCTGCCCTCACCCAAGCTTGCTGCTCCTGCCTTCCATCCTCCTAGCCATCAATTGTCCTAGTCCATGTCCCTGCTCCCTTATTACAGCCCTGTGTGGCCATTGTTCTGCCACTGGCCTTTCCACTTTCTCTGCACAGTTAGCTTGCTGCCCCATCCACCTCCTCCCTATCCTCTGTTGTCTGAATCCTTGGACTAGCCTCCTCCCTCCTGCCATGCATGGCCTGATGTGCTGCCACTGCCCTCCATTTAGCATATTGTAACAGTCCACTCCTCCTGCCCTCCATTGCCCAATTCTATGCCCCATCATTGACCTCCTGCTTAGCCTCTGTGCTTAGCTTGCTGCCCCTATTCTCCTTCCCCCTGCCCTCTGATGTCAGTGTGCATGCCCCTGCTCCATCCTTTTTGCCCACCATGTTCCATGGACCTGCCACTCCTATCTACTCGGAGTGTTCTGTTGAGCTGATACTCCCCTTCCACCTGCTTAGCATTGTCAGATGACTGTAACCTGTCCGTGCCACCTCCACCCTGCCTGTCCACATTCCATGCTCCTATCCCCTTCCTCCTGTCCTCCATGGTCCATTTCACTGCCATACCCTTCTGCCCTCCCTGGTATGTTGTGCTGCAATTGGTCCTCCTGCCTGTCCCCCATGGCTTGTTGTGAGGCCCCTTCCCCTGAACTCTCTTGTCTGTGCCCAGGTCCTGACCCTCCCTTTTTTCCTCCATGGTCCATTGTGCATGCCCCTCCACCCTCCTTCTTGCCCATCATAGCCATTGTACTGCCACGGCCCCGTCCATTTGCCATGCATGGTCTTCTGTGCTGCCACAGCCCCTCCCACCTTCCCTGTGTGGTCGGCTAGCTGCCCCATACCCCCTCCCACCTTCCGTCCATGGTATGTGTGCATGCCATTATAGCCTCATTGTTTCTGTCTATGATGTGTCTTGCTGCTAGTGCCCATCCTGCCTGACCTCCGTGGTCATCTTGCTGCTTCTTCCCTGCCCCCTTGCCCCCATCCCTCTGTTTCCATGTGCAGACCCCTATTCCCTCCCTCCTGGCTTGTCTGTTCCATTGTAATGCCCCTAATCCGTCCCTCTTGCCCTTTATGGTCTGTTATGCTGCAGCTTTCTCTCCTGTCTGTCCATTATGGTCAGCTATCTACCATTGCCTCTTTCCCCTCTGTTCTCTGTTGTCCATGGGCATGGTCCTGTCCCCTACCTATTGTTTTCTATGGATTGTTGTGCTGCACTCCCGTCCCGCATGCCCTGTGTGGTGTATTGTGATGCTGCAAACCCAGATGCCTGCTCTGTAGGGTCAGTTTGGTGCACCTCTCCATGTCCCTCCTGTCTTCTGTTATCCGAGTCAATGTCTCTACCCCAATTCCTCCTGTCTTCCATGATCCAATGTACCATACTTGCTAACATTTTGAATTTGGTAAGAGGCAGATTTTGAAACAAAACTGGGGTATTGGTTTTTCCCTTTGACTTACATTGAAAAAGAGGAGTTTGTAGACAGGAGACAGCTCAAATAAAGCCCATTTGGGCTTAAAAACAGTGGATGTTTTCTGGCTGAATCGGGTCTGTTGGCATATATGGTTGTACTACCACTGCCTCTTCCTTCTGCCCACAATGGTCTATTATATTGCCACGGCTTCTCTTACCAGTCCTGTATTGGTGGTTTGTTGCCCCTGCCCCCTTCCCCCTGCCCTCCATAGTCTGTTGTGCTGCCACTGACTTTCCTGCCTGCCAGTGTGGTCAAATTGTTGCCTCTGCAGCCTCCTACCTGCCTTCAACTTTCAGAGTCCATGCCCCTGGCCTCTGCCTCTCAACAGTATCCTAATGAACAACTAGATTTCTAACATGCTATGTTTTTTTACAAAAGTGTGGAACGCCTGACGTCATCTTGATGTAATCAAAACTGTAATACCTAAAGAATTTCCTTATGAACTTATATATATAAGAGGGTCTTATTTGCATCAGGATTATGGTTAGTGCTCTAAAAAACTAAAATGAGGAATATTTTCTGAGTTTTCAAATAGCCACAAAGCACTTTTAAATTATTTTTTATCTTTATGTTTTGTATCCAGTTGACCACTTGATTAAATGTTGCACTTAGGGGAGAGGATGTGGTGTTACTTCCAGAGCTGCAGACTTTGCAACTGGGGAACCAGGTTGGAGTTTCAGCTTCAGCTCGACATTCTGTGATTCTGGTCAAATCACTTAATCTCACCATGTCTCAAACCAAAATGAATGTGTTCTTGTGTAATGTACCCAATGCTCATGTGAAGCACTCCAATACCTGACAAGTCTGCACTATATAAAACTGCAAAAACACACAAAATAAAAGTGTTTTGCACACTTCTGTCATTGGGCTACATGTGTGCTACATCTGGGTGATATTTGTGCTACATTTGGGCTCTTTTGTCTCTGTTGGCCATCTTGGAAGACTTATTTGATATGAAGTTTCCTAATTTCCTCATTACATGCAGTCGCCTCAGTAGGAAATGCTTTCAGTTTTTTACTTTGATTCCATCAAGAAGGTATTCAGATATGTTATGCATTTGCCATAAATTCTGAATGATCACTGTAGTAAAGCTACTGCTCACCATGAAGAACCGGGTTATTTAGGACCCGGCGGTGCCAGGGGCACGCCCAAAGTCTTCGGGTTTACCTGTCTTAGAATACAGAGACACGGGACTCTTCGTGGTGACGTCAAAGATCGAATTTATTGACTGCAGCCAGTAAGACTGCTCAATTTTACAAAGCAAGTCATCCCTTTTTATGCCAAAAATCAAATTCCAGACAAATACCTAATATTTACAAACTGTCCAATCACATGTATTCACACCAAAGGTATCGCATGACAGTAAAACCCACTTTTCAGTTGCCCAGCCCATGATCAATCATCGGTCAAACCCAACATTCTTCTTTAGACGGGCCAAACAAACCCATAACAAGGAGGCCACGACCCATATCATAAATAGACCATAAAAAGAGAAAAAGAAAACAGGTAGAAGTAGGATAAGGCATATTTGTGTGCAATAAAACTTTACGATGTCCTGTGCTTTGATCCTTAATCTTGATCAGCTACCAGGCGAGGGAAACTAATTCATCAAGGTCAGCTTCAGGCAACTAGGTCAGTTCACTTGGTTCATCCAAAAGTCAGCGCGAACATCAGCTAAAGGGCATAGGTCTTAAGAAAATTCATTCAGCCGCAGTCATCGGCCTATGTGAGGGCAACCACAAAATGGCTGCCTTACACGGAATGAGAACTATGTTTCGCAATGGAATCCTCAAATACACAGTGAATCCTTGTGTGCAACATGGCGGAAACACTCGTACTTGCTGAACTCATTAGTTACGGTTCACTGCTACCAAAATCGTAACGGAACCAGGACATCAAACACGGGTTCAGAATTCACGGAACCTCAGGCCCTCCTTTTGCCCTTACATAGGCAATTACTCAGTCTAGATCGGAGTCGATGTCAATTCTCATCAGATCACCAAGGTGCTGTTGAAGTATTATCTTGTTTCTTTGTGCATCTCTCGAGACAGGTGGTCCCCTGAAGCACGTAGTAGCACAAAGGCCACATATGGCCTGACCGCACTGAACACAAAGACAACATGAGAAAAGAACCGCGAGAGCCGCACCAATGATCATCAGAAGCTTCCAACCCCAAACGGATAACAGTCCCTAAAACCATCCAGTTAACTACCAATCTCCTTCGTCCACATGTATAGACTCGGAGATCTTATGTAACTTGGAAATGGCCTTGTATACCGTCGGAGCATTATCTGGGATAAAAACGTAGCAACTGGATTGGATCACTTTACATACTCCACCTCGATCTGCGAGTATGACGTTTAAAACCATACGATTCTGTAACGTCATAAGACGATCCGCTTGAAGCTCAGCTGTCAGATTACTAAGGGCACCAGCAGTTTCGTTTATGGTGGATTCAACCTCTCTCGTCAATTGCCGTAAGCCTCTACTGTTAGCCATAGGTCCCCAAAACGGTAAGAAACCCTTAAAGAAGTCTCCCACTTCCTGTCCAGCGGTATCTTCCCGATTGAAGACACCTCTAACAACTCTTGTCTTGTGGTAATCTGCAGCGGCAGTATACGTAGGAGGCAACAAGTATCCAACATAACACGTTCCTGAAAAATCAGGGGGCAACCATGTATATGCTCTGTTGTAACAAACAAAATACGTGCCCTTAGCTGCCAAAAACGGCGGGGAAGATTGAGACGTAAAAACATATGTCTGAGTACAAACACTCTTCCCCAGCTGAGCTTTCGGATTTTTGCCATTACTTTGCAGACAAAATTGACCTCGGTGGGGTACGACCCAAATCGGAGATGACCTCTTTCGTTTCTGCTTTTCACTCAGACTAACACTGTATCCGGTCATGTTCCATCCAACATAAGCCGATAACTCTTCCTTGGGAATAGTCCTGTACGTATCGATATCTCTGCTCATATTCATAACTCCCTTTACCATGGCTTGATTACTCAAGTTATCTCTCATGGAATGCAGAGGATAGACTTCCAGGGCATAAATGAACATCGTCTGAAAAGCCCATAACGACCCATTGTGACTTAACGGTAAGATCAGGTAGGGAACAACTCTATCTGTAGTATGTGGCATAAGACCACACACCCAACAATTAGTAATGTTCACTACCAACTGATGTTGATGCAGTAGCTGTCCGAATGTGTTATGTACAAATTCTGACCTTCTAATCTGCTCGTGTTCAGGTAAGATGTGAAAAGAACGCAAAGAAGTAGTAGTAGGAAAAGTCGTAGGTTGAGAAATGGGTGCAGAAGGCACTTGAGTAATAAAAACAATCCAACCCACCAAAGTCAACGTCATGCTAAAAAACATCAGAATACATGTAATCAGAAAATATTTGCTATGCATATTCTACATAGTTTCATCTTAAAGTTCATTTTCTCAGCAACTCTCTCGAGCTAAAAAAACTCCATCCTCTAACTGGGCTGTTCGCGGCGGTTGGTTTTCTTCTGCTAAGGAGTGCGCCTGTCAGTCCAGGGAACGCCCTAAGACCAACCAGAACCGTTGACCTTGTGTCTACACAGCTGCACTCCCAAGTCTTTACACCGCGACCCTACAGCTGAACCCGGATGGCGGTTGCAAAAAGGAAAAAAAGAAGGATCAAAACAGTTTTTCGGCTGAGAGAGTGCGGTTCTGAAATCAAAAAAAGGAATTATTTATTCATTATTTCTAGGTCATAGATTATAACGGTATTTACCAGGCTCTGTCTGGTTTTTAAATAACAGTTCAGGCTCGGTGGTGTCCAATCTCAAAGATGAAGGCACAGCTACTTGTAAGACATCATCGTCTTCCTTCTCAGACCCTCTCCATACCAACTCAGCGTCGCTAAACGGTGTGAACTTCGGCAAGCTTTCAGTCTCAGGATCTGCAATACCATCACGGATCCACTGGTCGTACGGCAGAGGCAAAGGTGCCCTCTTACAATGTACGCCGTGGATCCAATTTTTCTTCCCAAAGACTTTCACAGATGTTCTCGTAGCCAACAGAACTTGGTGAGGGCCTGTCCAGCGGGGCTGGTCGTTCTTGGTTCGTTGAACATTTTTCACGAGGACCCAGTCACCGGGATTGATGGTGTGACCTGTGTCCACAGAGGCTGGTGGTAGGTTATCGTGAACCTGTTGATGCAAGACACGCAATTTAGCCGTTAGGTCATACAGATAGTCCACCAACACAGGATAGTCAATATCACTAAATTTCGTTGGTCTCGGCACTCCCCACACATTTGTCGGTCGACCAAAGACTATTTCATACAGACTAAGTCCAAATCGGGAATGCACTGTAGTTCTAGTTGACAAAAGTGCCAACGGCAAAGCATAGGGCCATTGGAGACCAGAACTCACCTGAATTTTGGCTAACTTAAGCTTCAAAGTGCCATTGTAACATTCCACTAATCCAGCTGATTGGGGATGATTTGCAGCATGAAATTTTTGTTTTATGCCCAAACCCTCACACACTCTCTTCATAATCTTCCCCACAAACTCACTTCCATTATCACTCCACACCATCCTTGGCAATCCAAACCTAGGGAAATATTCTTTGAGCAAGACTTTAGCTGTGGACGAGGCAGTATTATCTTTTAGGGGGTATGCCTCTACCCATCTAGAAAAGGCACAAACAACTACAAGGACGTATTTCAAATTGTTGCATCTTTCCATGTGGATAAAATCCAATTGAAGAACCTCAAACGGATACGTCGGAGGCGCAAAGTGACCGGCTGGAATTGGAGTTCCCTTACCAGGATTATACATCAGACACACCAGGCAATTCTTGACCACATTCTCTGCACATTTGGGAATCCCACCATTCTCCCACACTGGAGCCAACAACTTACAAATTCCTTTCACACTAATGTGAGACAACCCATGTGCCATCGTAACCACAGCAAGCACATACGCATCTGGCAACATCCATCTTTGGTGTTCTGATAACTCAACCCAACAACCAGTCGAATCCAATCTACCCGTATTTTTACTCCACACACTCTTTTCTTTTTCAGTGGCTTCAGCCTGGATTGATTTCACACTCTCAATCGTATCTTCACACATTCCAACTGCACCAATCCATCTCGCAGGGCCTGTAACATACATTCGACTCATCACATTTTTCGCTGTTTCTTTTGCAACTTCATCCGCAAAAGCATTACCACGACCAACATCATCCGTAACCTTCCGATGAGCACTACACTTCACAATCGCAACTTGCTTCGGCAACGTAAGTGACTCAAGAAGCTCATTCACCAACTGCCCATGTTGGATCTTAGTCCCATGCGATGTCAGAAATCCCCTTTCTTTCCACAAGCGTCCAAAACTGTGTGCAACACCAAACGCGTACTGGCTATCGGTATACACATTCACTCTCTTTCCCTCAGACAAAATACACGCTCTCGTTAATGCAATCAATTCCGCTGCTTGTGCCGAATTATAGCTCACTCGTGCAGTTTCAACAATTGTGCATAACATTGTCACGGCATATGCTGCAGTCGTATCACCATTCGGGAGCTTGTAGCATGACCCATCAACCCATGGCGTACCATCAGGATCCAAAAGAGGAGTGTCTTTCAGATCGACTCTACCCTTCGTTTCCTCTTCCGTCCTAAAAAAACAATCATGCTGTTCCTGACCATCTGTATCCACCGAAATCGACAACAATGTTGCTGGATTTAATAAATTACACCGCTTGATGTATACATGACTAGCCAAAAGCGTCAACTCATAGCCCGACAATCTCGCACTAGTAAGGTGCTGAGTCTTTGTTCGATTTAATAAAGTGTCCACTGCATGTGGTACCATCACAACCAACGTATTATCCATCACCAACCCAGCAGATTGTCGGATAGAAACAACCGCTGCCGCTGTAGCTCTTAAGCAACTTGGCAATGCTCTGGCTACTGGATCTAAAGTCGACGAGAAATACGCACAAGGACGCTGTTTATCACCGAATTGTTGAGTCAAAACTGACAATGCACAGCCCTCTCCCTCGTGGACATAGAGTGTAAAAGGCTTACTGTAGTCAGGAGTACCCAACACTGGAGCAGAACACAACGCATCACGCAACTCAGAAAAACTTTTCTGACAATTGTCAGACCAAGGAAGAGGGTTCGGTATATCCTTACAAGTCAATGCCAACAGGGGTTTTGCCAACAAGGAAAAGTTTGGAATCCACTGTCTACAATATGACGTGATACCCAAAAAAGCACGTACCTCTCTCTGCGTATTTGGCACAGTCATTCGAGCAATCGCTTGAATTCGTTCTGGGGTCAACCTTCTTCCCTCCTTTGACAAGAGATGACCTAAGTAGGTCACCTCTTGGCGACAATACTGCAACTTTGAAGGTGACACTTTATGGTACAAGTCAGACAAATGTCGTAACAAAGAAATAGTAGCTTCTTTACAAGTTTCCTCATCATCAGCAGCCACTAATACATCGTCAACATACTGAATAAGAGCAGTACCAGCAGGCAACACAAGAATATCAAGCTGAGTTTTCAAAGCCTGGCTGTAAATGGAAGTACTTTCGCAATAACCTTGAGGAGCGCGTTTAAACCGGAAGCTTCGGCCTCCTAAAGAGAAGTCAAAAATATCTCTACTCTCTTCGGCAATTGGAATACTGAAGAAAGCATTCTTCAGATCTATAACCGAAAACCAGGCAGCTGAAGCAGGAATCAAAGTCAGTAAAGCAGTAATGTCCGGAACAACAGGAAACTGTGGCATGACAATTTTATTAACTTCTCGAAGGTCGATCACAAACCTATAAACAGGTGGCTGAGAAGAGTCAGTGCGCCTCAGGACAGGCAAAACGGGACTGTTACACACATTTATAACTAACAAAACGGTATCGGAGGACTAAAGGGACATTTAAAGACCCGTCTAAGTTCTATCCCCTTGAAGGAACAACATGAACAACAAACAAACTTAGAGGTCTAAATCAGAAACCTGATCTGAATATCTTTCAAAATACCTTCATGTCTAAAAAGTACATCAAAATAAAGAAGTGGCTAACAGTTATGAACAACAGACCAGATCGCCAAGAAAAGGGCCACCTGTAATTGCTAATCAAAACCCATTATGGATTCCCATCAATAACTTGTATGGATCAATGTTTTCATTTGGTAATCCTGCCAGGGTATTCTGTCTCTTGATCATTGAGACATACGGCATACCCCCATCTTTGGCATGGGGTAATGACCTACAATTACTAGATTAGACCAAATGATGATGATCTGATGGGAAAGTGCAGTGCAAAAAATATAAAGATGAATGTGATGGTTAAAACAGGATAGGGAGCTTTAACAAAAATTACTTTATTGGGCATAAGCCCCTTCCTTGTTAAAAACAAGAACAGTGCAACAACATAAACGCAGTTTAAACAAATAGCTGCGAGAGGACCAACATGTTTCAGCCTATTATGGGAAGAAACCCAAGACTTTCGTCAGGGTCTCTGTTCTCAAAGAATGCTACTGCCAAATTAGTGAGAAACGTGTGAAAAAATTATAATAAAAAACCCACAAGTGAATTAATAACAGTAAAGGATATATTTCTCCTACATCTGTTTCAATTCCTCCTTGGCACCTGGTGTGATCCAGTGTGCCCGGGGAAAGGACCTCACCTCTTCCTGGACCTGGCTCACGTAAATGTGAGACCCCGCTCTGTCCGTCGTTGTCCCAAACGATGACTGAGTCAGGGGGAGACTCAGTCATCGTTTGGGACAACGACGGACAGAGCGGGGTCTCACATTTACCTGAGCCAGGTCCAGGAAGAGGTGAGGTCCTTTCCCCGGGCACACTGGATCACACCAGGTGCCAAGGAGGAATTGAAACAGATGTTGGAGAAATATATCCTTTACTGTTATTAATTCACTTGTGTGTTTTTTATTATAATTTTTTCACACGTTTCTCACTAATTTGGCAGTAGCATTCTTTGAGAACAGAGACCCTGACGAAAGCCTTGGATTTCTTCCCATAATAGGCTGAAACATGTTGGTCCTCTCGCAGCTATTTGTTTAAACTGCGTTTATGTTGTTGCACTGTTCTTGTTTTTAACAAGGAAGGGACTTATGCCCAATAAAGTAATTTTTGTTAAAGCTCCCTATCCTGTTTTAACCATCACATTCATCTTTACATTTTTTGCACTGCACTTTCCCATCAGATCATCATCATTTGGTCTAATCTAGTAATTGTAGGTCATTACCCCATGCCAAAGATGGGGGTATGCCGTATGTCTCAATGATCAAGAGACAGAATACCCTGGCAGGATTACCAAATGAAAACATTGATCCATACAAGTTATTGATGGGAATCCATAATGGGTTTTGATTAGCAATTACAGGTGGCCCTTTTCTTGGCGATCTGGTCTGTTCATAACTGTTAGCCACTTCTTTATCTTGATGTACATTTTAGACATGAAGGTATTTTGAAAGATATTCAGATCAGGTTTCTGTTACACACATTACCTCTCGTTTCTTCAATCACGTCTTTCTCAATTGAATCATAAATGATTGCTAAAAGCGCTCTTTCACCATCGCTAGAAATCCTATATTGGGGAATACGTGGCAATTGGACATTTGCTTTAAGCGTCACAACATAGGGTGGGATCTCCAAAAGACCCACATCATTAGGACCAGTAGCCCAAAGAGTATCAGGGAGAGAACGCAATTCCGGTGGAAGCCGATCTTTAGACAAATACATCGGTGAGATCACTTTCTTACCCAATGTAAGCTGTACTCCCGAAGGAGAACAATGCAATGTTGCATGCAACCTTTTTAACAAATCCAAACCCAACAAATTCTCACCACAACCTGTCAGAATGAGAGGTGCTTCCAATTCACAAGGCCCTATAGAAAGAGACAAGGGGCTAGAAACTGGGTTACGAACTGGGGCGCCAGAGAATCCTACCGAAACATTCATTAAGCCAGACAAAGGTGCGCCAGGGAGTTTAGAGTGCATGATAGAACTCTTCGCTGCCCCAGTATCCAAAAGAAAAGGCTCTACCACACCCGATGTGGCTACTGCAACATAAGGCCCACTCTGATCTACTGGAACCGACACTACTCCCTCTCTTTGTTCATGGCTGTCCTAGCAATCGTTATAGTCAGCATTCCCACTCTCAACATAATAGTCATCAGCATAGTACTGAGTCGACTGACCAGACGCAATTTTCTGTTGATCAAAACAATTCATAGAATTTTGTGGGGGAAATGAACGTTCGTTCTGAGGAAACGCACCACCTCCTCTACCCCTAGACACTTGCTGGAAACCACCACGACCCCTCGGGCCGGTATACCACTCTCGCGATGAAGTAGAACAGGACACTCATTTTTATAATGACCTTCCTCCCTACAATACGCACACTGATTCAAGCCCATAGGTGGTCTTGACGGGAAATACCCAGCTTTCTGTTGCGGTCTCTGAAATGATGGAGGTTGCTGAAACTGTGGGCGTTGCTGTAACTCTTGTTGATTTGAGCGAGGCGGATACGCCTGCTGCAAAAGAACCTTTGTCTTTAAGTCTTTTGTCTTTTTCTCTACTCTTTCTTTCTCATCCTTATCCCTATTCTCGTAGTACTGTGCAGTCGCCAATATCTGGGCTGACGAGGAAACAGCCCAAGAACTCTCAGAAACTTTCAACTTATTACACAATTCAGGAAGTAAGTTGAAGACAAACTTATCTACGAACAATCTCTGTCCACCTTCCGTACTCATATCCTGACCACTGTGATCTGTAAATGTCTCTTCAAACCTAGTGAAGAAATCAGATACACTTTCGTCCTTCTTCTGCTTACATGCTGCTAACTTGTCCCAATTTACTCGTAACGCTGGTATCATCGTTTTCATAAGATCTATAATTCTGCCAGGTAGATCTGCCACTAAAGGCTTAGGCTTAGCTCCACCAACCTGTCTACCATCCGCGGCAGCGATATTCACCCATGTATCACCTAACTCAATCGCATGATCCTCATGACGAATTTTTGCCCATAGAGGTTGAGGTACTACATTACCCAACAGCATATCTATGTCGGCTAAGTTCATGATGCATGCATCAACTGTCCGGAACAATTCTTTGTAATAGCCAGCTGGATTCTTACGGGGATCAGGTAAAGACTGCCTAAGGGCCAAAACTTCTACTCTCTTCCATGTCACATGTACCCATACTCTCTGAAAATGTGCGGGTATAGCTGGGGGAACATTATTCGCACCAGCAGCTACCGCATCGCGCCATACTGGAGGAACTTCTCTCATTGGATACTGTCTCACTTTTCTCCTAACGGAAGGATCAGATTCAAACAGTCGCTGAGAAGGGAAATCCCTCCTGAACGAAAGCACCATCGCAACCGCATCTTCAATTCCGGGACCTACTATCGTCCCTTTCGCAAACTCAGACTGGACATTTAGTAATTCTACTGGGACTGAACCCAAATCACTATCTGCCCATTCCTCACGGAGGAAAGTACACATTACATCAAACACATATCTCTACTTGGGTGCTTCCCACTGCAGGAAGAAATCCATAACTGACTCTAAATTATACCTGGAAACATTCGAAATCCACCTGCGAGGCAAAAGGTCTAACACGGCCCGTTCTTCGGGACCAGGAAGCTGGCTACGTAATTGTTTACGTGCAGAAACAGGGGTCATACTTAAAGACCCAAAGAAAGGAGACAAAAGACCAGTAACAGTATCAGTCATTCTTTGTCGAGCAGAAGGAGAAGCTGTCATAAGGACAGGAGACAAAGTATTTTGAGGTGATAGAAACGTAGCAGTAGTAGGGAGAGAAATCGGAGGTACAGGAGAGTAAGATGGAGAAGTTTGAGGCAGAATTGTTAGCAAAGTCGGCGGCCCCAGAGGAGGCTGCGCCGTAGGAGGAGAAACCAACTGGGGAGGAGCTGGCTGTGTGGAGCAGGACCAGGAGGTGGAACAACTAGAGGCGGAGGAGGTGCCGTAGCACTCTGTGCATAAGGAGGTGGTAATCTCAATAGATGCGACATTAAAGGGTACTTTTCAGGATCCTTTGTCACATTCTCAAGGAGAGGTGGCAATGCTGGATAACATTTATCAATAGCCATATTATGTTGCCTATCTGACACCTCAATTGCTTTATCTTCTTCATTCTCATTAAACTGCTTGGCAGCTTGCATTATCGACAACCCCTTTTCTCTCTTATCTTTTTTAGCTTGTTTGATTTCTCGTTGTCTGTCTTCTTTACGCCAAAGGCGAAAGGAGTCAAACATCGCTGGCCGGGCTTTCTTTCTAAACAATTTCGTTTCTAAATTATCTAAAATCTCAGTTTCAAAACTACCATATTGGGTCCACCGTAAAACGCCATCTTTTCTAGTATAACGGATCCATACTTTATTGAACGTATTGGGGCCCATGCCGTGTTTAGAATAGAGCTCATAAGTCGGTGTTCCAACTGGAGGTATCGGACATTAATCCTCCAATCGGGAATCCTTGTTACAACCACAACAAAATATTCTCCTAATTTTGCTAAGAGTAGGCATCTTCGCTCACTAATCTAGCTTCAAACTTCAAGGGATTATCTGCAACGATAGTCTCGCAAATATACGAATCCCTCGGCTTTGGAAATTGCAATTCCCAAATCAAAGACCCAAAAACTAAGTATTCAAAGAACCAAAAACAAAGAACAACAAAGAACTGGGAGCAACCCACGTATACTTAACTAAGGTATCAGTCACGTCACCAGAAGACCCGTCTATTGTCTCGCCTTACAAAGCTGCACAAAGGGGGGTCCAAGACAGGGCAACAGTCAGGGCAGCGGTCCTTCGTAGCCGTCTAGAAAGCGGGAAACCTCGCAGCAAAGACCTTCAGTCCACGTTCGACATACCGTGGTCGATGGAGTGGGGGCCCTCTTCCGGAATTTCCTCACGAAGCTCCTCACGATCTTCAGACTTGGACCGGTACCGCTTGATGTCGCCCTACGTTGGGCGCCAACTGAAGAACCGGGTTATTTAGGACCCGGCGGCGCCAGGGGCACGCCCAAAGTCTTCGGGTTCACCTGTCTTAGAATACAGAGACACGGGACTCTTCGTGGTGACATCAAAGATCGAATTTATTGACTGCAGCCAGTAACAGAAGTCCTAGAAATCATCACGGTATGAGTTCTCAGGAGACTGCTCAATTTCACAAAGCAAGTCATCCCTTTTTATGCCAAAAATCACATTCCAGACAAATACCTAATATTTACAAACTGTCCAATCACATGTATTCACACCAAAGGTATCGCATGACAGTAAAACCCACTTTTCAGTTGCCCAGCCCATGATCAATCATCATCAAACCCAACATTCTTCTTTAGACGGGCCAAACGAACCCATAACAAGGAGGCCACGACCCATATCATAAATAGACCATAAAGAGAGAAAAAGAAAACAGGTAGAAGTAGGATAAGGCAATAAACCTTGCAATAAAACTTTACGATGTCCTGTGATCTGATCCTTAATCTTGATCAGCTACCGGGCGAGGGATACTAGTTCATCAAGGTCAGCTTCAGGCAACGAGGTCAGTTCACTTGGTTCATCCAAAAGTCAGCGCGAACCTCAGCTAAAGGGCATAGGTCTTAAGAAAACTCATTCAGCCGCAGTCATCGGCCTATGTGAGGGCAACCACAAAATGGCTGCCTTACACGGAATGAGAACTATGGTTCGCAATGGAATCCTCAAATACACAGTGAATCCTTGTGTGCAACATGGCGGAAACACTCGTACTTGCTGAACTCATTAGTTACGGTTCACTGCTACCAAAATCGTAACGGAACCAGGACATCAAACACGGGTTCAGAATTCACGGAACCTCAACCAGGGAAGTCTGCTGCAGGTATTGAAAGTGCATGTTTCAGTCTGCATGTCAGAATTTTTTAATGAAATAGAAAAGGATTTGAGAAGTCACTCAAAATGTGCCCTATTTTTTGTTTCTGCAGCACTAAACATACTTTCTATGGCAAAATGAACCCCCTCATTTTGTTCCTTTTTAAATTAAATGTTTTAAGAGTTACCACTTTATTCCAATCAAGATGGCTGCAGGCGTGCAATACGTTTGTCATAAGTAGGACCGTTAGCGCTCTAGTTGCTCTTTAGAACACTTTTGGATGTACAGGTTTTACTGAGAATGTCAGACTTCAATTTCTATGATTCGTAATTTCAACATTATTGCATACAGAACACCTTTTGTTACAGTCATAAGTGTGTATATGTTTTTTACCATTTGTATATCGACAAAGGACAAATACAAACACCACTATATAGGAAGAAGACTGCAACCAACAGCATTATTAATGCTGAAAGCTTCAATCCGAAGCTACTGATAAGGAGCATCCCCTTTGGGGAATTTACGAGGATGAAAAGGAACTGCTCAAAACCAGAAGAAGCGGCAAATGAAATCCAAAAGAGTGCAAACAGATTTAAGAAAAGAGGATACAGAGAAAGGGATTTGAGAACAAATATGAGAAAAATTGAAGAAAGGACACAAACTGAAATCTTAGTCAAGAAATCCTCACAAGCAAGTGACATGGAAAAAGATACAAATCAATTGGCACCGAGATTGATACTAACATACAGCAAAGAAGCACACAAAATAAGACAGAGTGTTCAAAAATATTGGGCTCTATTGCAACAGGATCAAAATTGGTCAATATCATTGGTCTCAAACCGCAAATGACTTTTAGGACGGCACCATCAATCAAAGATGCGATAGTCAAGAGCCATTTTCAATCAAATGGAAAAACAACGAAGAACTGGTTAGAACTACAACAGAGTGGCTTCAATAAGTGTAATAATTGCAAGGCATGCAAAATTGGTGTAAATAGGAAGAGCATAAGAGACCCTGATGGACGAATCATCCAAATGAATCCAAAAATAACTTGCACAACACAATATGTAATCTATGTGATACAATGCAACTGTGACATGATGTACATAGTAAGTACAATCTGCATGTTGAAAAAATGAATCTTGGAGCACATCAGGGCAGAAAAAATAAGGATCTAACATATGCAACTGCCAAACATCTACTAAACTGCCAAGGCGGTGTTTGGCGTAAAATGAGTTTCTTTGCCATAGACAGAGTTGAAGCGAATGAAAGGATGGGAGAACGCAAAAAGAAATTGAGGCAATTTGAGTCGAAATATATTATTCGAATGCGAACAAAAAATCCGAGAGGGATGAATTTCGATGAAGAACTTCATGTCCACCTATAAGATGAATAAGAACTATTTGGACTGATCTGTGTAAATAACACTCCCTCTAAAATCAGGAATATCACTAGTAATTGCATTAGAAATTGATAATAATGAACAATTGTTTCTGGACCATTGGGCCTACTGTTGGACCAAAAATATATGGGTACTATACCCATGATTATGCGATTTAGAAAAGCTCGGAACCTAATGCACTATTGATGTTATAACCATAAATGTACTATACCATTATATACCATCAATATTGGAATTACTGGCACATTCTATACAGAATTGTCAGAACATATTCCTCAATAACCATACAACTGTGTAATTGGATGAGCAAGTCAGCTAAATCTGCCCAGTATTTGAAAAATGTAGAAATCACTGTGGTTTAAAAAACATATACACACTTATGGCTGTCACAAAAGGTGTTCTGTATGCAATAACATTGAAACTATGAATCCCAGAAGTCTATGGGAGGGTGTAATGATATGAAATGCTTTAAAACAGATGCAATAAGTAGTGCCACCTACCGTGAGAAAGGCCGCCAGGCCGAAACGCGTCGGTGTGACAGACTTGGGATCTGTGCAATAAATTGAAAAACTCAAGTTCCAGAGTTTGGCGTCTTTTGTAATGAAAAATAAATAAATAAATATATATATATATATTCCAACGTAGTTTTCGGCGTGTCAAGCCTCCAAGTACGGCGGGCAAAACACGGCAGGGACGCCACTCCCAAATTATGTAGCGAAGACCAGTTACTGAGAAATAAACACTCACTGGTGCCGTGGCCTCGGTATACAGCAGACTTTATTCAAAGCAAACGGGTGCCCAACGCGTTTCGGAGTGAGGTATCTCCGAGACGCGTTGGGCACCCGTTTGCTTTGAATAAAGTCTTCTGTATACCGAGGCCACGGCACCAGTGAGTGTTTATTTCTCAGTAACTGGTCTTCGCTACATATATATATATATATATATATATATATATATATATATATATATATATATATATATTACCTACTGGCGGTCGCCAGTAGGTATATATAGTTAGGATTTTTTCTCTATGGGATTTTTGAAAATTCTATGTCTAATAACTTTGGCGTTTGTGGACGGAATTGGCTGAAATTTTCAGGAAAATGGCACATTTTGTTTCTGAGCAGCCCCTGAAAATTAGGGGGGGGTTCGTCCAGGGGGGGTTGAGAAAAAAGGGGGGTCCCAAAACGTGTTTTTAACATTGAGTTTTCCATAGGGCGGTTGGCCTCACTTTTAGCCCGAACGGCTGAATGGATTTGCACGAAACTTGGCAAAATTGTAGGGACTGGTAGCCCGATGTGCCTTTTGTAGGTCTCAATATATGTGCTACAGTGGATTTTGAGAAATTAATGTTTAAAAAAAGATATATATCTGTAACAGCGGACCGGGCAGCGCTCCAGTACGCGTACTTTTCGCGCAACGGAGCTTTGTGAAGCGAAGCTGATTGGTTCTCCGGCGTCTGTAAACATTCCAAACAGTCCGTAGCGGCCGCCATCTTGTCTCTCGGTAGGATCGAGAGACAAGAGGAGGCCAAAGCGAAGGGGCAAATGACCATAAGGGGGCATAGTAGATCCTCGCTGACCCCCTAGGTTTGATGTGGAGGTTTTAAAAGGGCCCCGCGGGGCAAAAAAATAAAATAATAATAATAATCGAACGGCTGAATGGATTTGCACGAAACTTGGTAAAATATTAGGGACTGGTAGCCCGATGTGCCTTTGCTAGGTCTCAATATATGTGCTCCAGTGGATTTTGAGAAATTAACGTTCAAAAAAAGATATATATCTGTAACAGCGCTCCGCTTCGCGTAACGGAGGTTTGCGAAGCTGATTGGTCATTCTGTCACTGGGCTATAGTTGGGCTACATCTGGCTGATATTTGGGCTACATTTGTTTTTTTTGTCTCTGGCGGCCATCTTTGGGCTACATTGGGCTACATTGGGCTTCATTGGGCTTCATTGGGCTACATTGGGCTCCATTTGGGCTCCAACATATATATAGGCCAATGTAGCCCAATATATATTTTTCAAAGTTAATTTTCGTAAAAACCACTGGAGCATATATCTTGAGACATAGCAAAGGCACATCGGGCTACCAGTCCCTACAATTTTGCCAAGTTTCGTGGAAATCCATTCAGCCGTTCGAGCTAAAAGTGAGTCCAACCGCCCTATGGAAATGAAGGAAATGAATGGGTAATTTGTAATTAGCAAATAGCTCATCGCAAACTAGGAATGGTAAAGAATCGCTATTTATTCCTTAAAGTTCGCTATTTAGGAAATGCAAAAAACTTTGATGATACATATGGCGGTTCATCTCTAACAAGATAAGAAGCATAGGGATAGATTTATGATGACTGGCGCATCACCAGGGATGTGTTAGTCATTCTGTGCCGCTGTTCCGTCACCTATGGTGTGCTGCATTTACAATGCGGCGCATCATGGGGCAAAAACAGCACAGATGCGTGATGTATCTGTGCCGTAAAGGTGGCGCATTGCTGGAGTTGTATCGCAAGTGTGATGAAGCTCCAGCAAGGGTCGGGGGTGCCCCTGTCGCAGGGTTTCTGTTCTCACACAGAACTGTGGACAGAGGATTGGAACCTCGGCGAATTAGGGTGTCCCAAAACTCACCTTAGTAATCAAAAACCCCTTAGCAAGCTAGGTACAGTGTCACATTGGATATAACAAACTCTCAATGTTTAGACAATCCAGAATATGAACTTATAGTACCTCAGGATACGTGGAACTCATGAACAGTCGGTCGTTATATATTTCTTAGAAACCAGAACATGGAGTTAAGAAGAACACATGTGTATTTGAAATGTTTATTTACTAATGCCGTCTTCTCAGGCGTAGTATCTTAGATAATACAAGTACACATATTATCAGTAGCAAAATTACCAGCATAGTTACTAGTACATAAAAAGCGAATGGTGACAGTATGTTAACATGCTGTAAATGAATAAGAGTTAGCAACACTTATAAGCAGCCACGGGCCGTGGAGGGAGTTACGGTGGGGCAGGGAGGCGGGGAGGGGGAGGGGCAGGGTGGAGAGGGCTCCACCCTGCCCCACCGTAACTCCCTCCACGGCCCGCGGCTGCTTATATCTCACCCTCCCTAATACACATATTATATTATTTGCTAAGAAGGTCTGTTTGTGTTGGTTTAGGGCGTGCCCATACTTTAGTGTCTTAGATTTGAAGAAATCACATCAGCATACACCAGCTCTCTCTTCATGTGAACCGCATCAACTGTTGTGTATGTGTGTTCGGCAAAGCAATATAAAACCCGCCTCATGCCCAGAATTGGCAGAAGCTGCACTTATGTTATGAGTATGAAGTCGTGGAGATCAGACCTCATAACAATTCTGTATCGTGTTGTTCTTGAAACTTCAGCACTCGCTGTACAGATATAGTTTAACAAGCAAAGCAGATAGTAGAGCAATAACATATTATTCTCATGTAAACCACGATGAACTACTAGGTTGAAAGCTAAAGCAACAACTAAGTGTCGTGTGCAGAAGTTGCAAAAAAGGAAAAATGGCGTTTAAACCGGTAATGAGCCCATGCTAACTTAACACGGTGTAAAGATATCCAGGACCTAGATGACACCTCCCCATGATCCGGAAACGAACTGAATAAGATAATAGAAGTGCCATCTCATGAGAGCAGATTGCAACTTTATATGTGGACGGTCCGCAAGGTAAAACATTAAAAACTAGGAAAATTTAATGCTAAAGAAAAATAAAACAGCCAAGTACTTTATCGAGTCTTAAGCCAATAGGCAAGCTAAATAATAAAAACTTGACAAATAAGTCAATGAATTGTCAATGAAATGCTAGTACTCAGCATATCAAACATGAAAAAGGTCTATGACATAACTGTGTATGCAAAATAAGCTGCAACAGCCTCCAATAGGAAGTCACCGTCTTCATCCGAAAAGAGTTCAGCCATCCAATTTAAAAGCGGAAAAGAACATACGTGCTCTCCCAGCACCGGATCCTCTATCACCATCAGAGGACAGCTCGGTGGGTTTTCAAGAAAGCTCTGTTCCAAGAAAGACTGTGTTGCCGCCAGTAAATTCCAGGGACCAATTAGTCCATGCATCAATGCCACAGCCATAATCCTTTCGCCAGGACAAACCAACTCGTGAGTAATGATAGGAGTCATCAGCTGATTAAAGTCGACGTCAGGAGAAACCGGTCCGCAGAGACACAAATCAATGGCCCAATCGAAATCACAGGTCAGGCAGTGAAATACAGGCTGGACACAGGTGAAGTAGGAGAATCGAAAAGATAATCCATATGCCGTGCTTAATATCGCCAACGGCATTGTGCCATAATATTCTAGCATGCGATTGCGGAACAGTGTCAGCAGCTGCAGGGCGGGAGCTTGCACAGGAGGGACATCCATATTTAAAAATGTAAAAAAGCACAAGAGCGTCCGCTGGTAATGCAAGTAAAAATGGGAATCCACGAAGCAGAGTGGAAAAAATAGAATGAAAGAAAGCAGGGATGACTCCAAAGATTTCCTCAAATGAAGTCACGAGACCACTGGTAACAACTTTAAAAAAGTGCGCCAGGGCCTTTGTGGAGGACGCGTCAAAGATAGTCCGAACCATGTCGCTGAAATGCAAAGGCGAATCAGTATTTAAAAGGGTCTGCACCTCTGTAGGGGTGTTCGCTATGTGAAGCACGAAAGTTTCACGGGCCGAACTCAAGGCCACCTCTCTCTGAGACAAAAGAGCTCTTATTCTTGCCATGCCGTTGAAATGTGCTCCCAAGGTTGGTATTTGTGGCCAGATTGAAAACTCCCTATGTTCATGTGTGGGAGGAAATAGAACATTTCTGCAGCAAATAACCCGTTCACTTACTGTTACGATAAAAGGAATACTTTTAATTAACCCAGAACAATCTTCATTATTGAGCATCAAATAACTACCATTTTCCAACAACTTGAACGTGGGGATGATAGCAGGAACTGGCGTGCCTTGCAACACGCAAGCCATATTTGGTCGGTGTTTGTTGCATGAACCGTGTAACTGTATGTGCCTACACATTAGTGAATGATCTGGCGTCTCAGTGCATTCCTCTCCATTCAGATAAACTTCTTGATCATCTTTGAAACATCTGTATGTGTATGGAAGCGACCAGACCTCATGAAGAAAAGCACTACCTAAAGGTTCATAACGACCTATTGGTATATATTTCATACAATTTGAAAACTTATATAAAGCAAAAGGCAGCGTTATTAAACCGTGGATAAGGCACGTTGCCAAAAAACCCGCAATCCTCTGCTGATGATGTCACTGAGCATGTCATGAATGATGTAATATGGGACATCATCAGCAGTGGATTACGGGTAATAGTATCTCTAGTTTACTCCCCTATAGCTGTCTTTCTTTTAACATAAGTGTCTGTTTCCTTCCCTTATACTTACTGTTTTTTTTTTTTTTTTTTAATTTTTGGTTCACTTCCGGTTCGCGTACCGGCGAGCGAACTGGGAAGCGAACTACGAGAAATAGAGGTTGGCACAGTTCCAAATATTGTACCAATTTTTTAATAACGGGGAGGTAGTTCTGAAAAGAACTTTTTTTTTTATTGTTTTTGTTGTTTTATTTTTTTTTATTATTTTGCTGAACATTTTTTTACTTTTTTTGAATTTTTCTGAACAGTTTTATATTTTTGGGGGTTTTTCTTGCAGGGGGCAATGAAAACGATTCATTGTAAAGGGCTCAACAGGAGCAACAAAACAAAAAAAAAGTATTTATTATTTGGGGCGTTTCGTACAAACTTGCATATGATAGTCAATAGCTCTGTTGATCAGAGTGATGCTTCTTTCTCCGTAGCAAATGAATCCATTGCAATGTACGCAGACGTGTTTTACTTCATGAAATCTCGTTTGAATATTTGGCACCATCTCCCTGCCCTCTGGTCCCGTTACTTCCGGTACAACAGATCTTCTGGCCATAATAGGGAGATTATCTAGGTCGTTACGAAACTGTGCAGCACTGTAGTTGTTAGGATGCCACCTAGTCATATGGCGATGCATTGTGTAGTTTCCGAAACTGTATTTTTTGTCGGTCCCTCTGGACAGTCTATCTTGACATATAAGGCAAGTTACGTATCTTGCATTTACTTTTTTCTGACCTTTGGGAATTTTAAAAAATTGCCAAATGAAGTTTTCTTTCCGGTGAGACGTCCTGGGCTCCTCAGGCAAAAAGTGCCTCTCTTCGTGCTCGTCGTCCTGTTCTTCTTCTTCCTCTTCTTGCTGAATTATAACTTGAGCAGGTGGTCCACTCTTCCTTGGATGTGGTGGAGGTGGTGGGGAAGCACCAGCTGAAGCTACTAAAGAAGCCATTGCTCACTGGTAACAAAGGGTCTTTCTCTCACAAAGATGAAAGTCAGAGTGAGGAAAGAAGGAGGGGTTTTCATCATTTGGGAAAAACAATAGTTCTCAACCAATGAAAAGTGTTCATTTTAGATTATATGACCTAGTCTTACATCATTAGGAAACCAAAAGCGAAATGAACCAATGAAAAGTGTTATTACCAAGTCACATGACCTGCTGTGTTTACGTTAAGCGCTTTGCAGGGCCTCCAGGTTTGCTTCCAGAAACCTGTGCTTTGCGACTCGGTAAGCGTACCAGTTCGCTAACGTAGCACGTCATATGACGTATCACGCGACAACGCGAAACGTCATGCGAACGGGAGGCGTCACGATGTTGTTTTCTAACGCGGCAGTTGCGGTAAAGAAACGTTTACCGGCTCGCAGTCTATTTCGCGGCATCAAGGTCAGCTAACGGGAAGCTTCCCGATTCGCGAAGCGGGAACGAAGAAAAAAAAATATTTAAAAAAAAAATTATTAATAAACATATAAAATATATTTTTGGATTTAAAGAAGAATACATTTTACAGCTACAGATATTAGCTGTTAAAAAACCAATTACATTCACTGAAAAAACCATAGGTTATAGACCATATATAGTTAGGAATTAGCATTTACAAAACCTTGAAAATTCACTGAAAAAACCATAGGTTATAGACCATATATAGTTAGGAATTAGCATTTAGAAAACCTTATTTTACTCACACAAAACCATTGAAATTCCATATATAGTTAGTTGCACTAACTATATATCGCGCACCCGCAATCCACTGCTGATGATGTCACATATTACATCATTCATGACATGGTCAGTGACATCACTGATGACATCACTGATGACATCTCAAATGACATCACTGATGACATCACTGATGACATCTCAAATGACATCACTGATGACATCATGACACACCAATACCAGTTACTACATACGCACTCGCTGATTCCTACGTCTACACACACATTCACTCATTCACCCATACAATCACTCATACATACAGTCACTCATTATTACAACACTATCATATGCACTCATACACCTATGCAGACAGTCACACACTGCCACTCATCCATGGAGTTACTCACACACCAAGTCAGTCCTGTAAAGAATCAATCACACTTCCATTTCTTCATCTATACAGTTAAACACAGAACACCATACTTCAGTGACATCACTGATGACATCACTAATGACATCTGAAATGACATCACTGATGACATCTCAAATGACATCACTGATGACATCATGACACACCAATACCAGTTACTACATACGCACTCACTGATTCGTATGTCTACACACACATTCACTCATTCACCCATACAATTACTCATACATACAGTCAGTTATTATTAGAACACTATCATATGCACTCATACACCTAGTCAGTCCTGAGAATAATCAATCACACTTCGATTTCCTCATCTATAGTTAAACACAGAACACCATACTTTTCACACATATACTAACACATACTTACTCTCTTATACAATCACTGATACAAGTACACATTGATATGCACAGCGTCACACACCTCCCAGCCAGCCACACAGACACTCAGTCTTCCATCCATCCAGTCATTCTTCAATATGTAAAACGTATTTAAACTTTACAAAAACACACAGACACTAGATGATGTCATCAGTGATGTCATCAGTGATGTCACTGACCATGTCATGAATGATGTAATATGTGACATCATCAGCAGTGGATTGCGGGTGCGCGATATATAGTTAGTGCAACTAACTATATATGGAATTTCAATGGTTTTGTGTGAGTAAAATAAGGTTTTCTAAATGCTAATTCCTAACTATATATGGTCTATAACCTATGGTTTTTTCAGTGAATTTTCAAGGTTTTGTAAATGCTAATTCCTAACTATATATGGTCTATAACCTATGGTTTTTTCAGTGAATATATATATATATATATATATATATATATGTGTGTGTGTGTTTGCTCGAAATTGCTCCTTCCGAATGCTTGGGACCCGAGGGAGGTGGCGCCACGCCGGCGGAGAGCACCGGTAGTTAATCCACAATGAAAGTTCCCAATGTTGTGCGCTCTCAGTGACACAGACTCCACTGTGTCACTGAGAGCGCACGGCATTGGGAACTTTCATTTTATATATATATATATATATATATATATATATATATATATATATGTATATAACATAAACATAAACAGAGGTATAATGCGAGGCAATGCGCGGAGGAATTGGAAAGAATAACTATAACAATGGAGAGCACAGTTGTGAACCTAACAGATGTCGTGCTTTCCAAGGCTGAAGAGCAGCTTCTATCTTTGGGACTCACATTTTGCCCTAAGAATAATTTCTCGTACAACCAAATGCATATAGATGTTTTTAAATTTATTCGGAAGATCAAATTGATCAAATACTTCCAGTTACATCCTTTGCTGAGGCAAAAAACATCTCTTGAAGCACCAGCTGAAAACTCTATCAGCCCCATTCAAGTTTGAGACATACCCGATTTGCAAATTTTTTATGATCTTGCCTTGGAGGACAACACACAGAATATCCCCACTGTAAGCCAAGTTATCAATTTGAATAAATCTGCACCCAGTCCTTTTCGCCCAAAATCCACTTTCTTGCCACTCATGCCTAAGGACGCTGTAGATGTCTTTAGTGACAGAGTTATCACAGAATTGAAAGAACTCAACAAAAGACTATTGGGCAAAACAACACAGGCCAACTATAACAACAATCAATACCATCTTTTGATTAAGAAACTTCAGAGCAACCAAAATGTTATTATCAAAACTCTGATAAGGGCGGCAACACTGTTTTATGGTCTAAGACGGATTATTTGAAAGAGGCTGAAAAACATCTATCAGACCCTACCTGCTACATCAAATCTACGAAGGCAATCATGAAGAAATGCGAAGAAACAACTCGCAAAAAGATCCATATGTGGCAGAGGAATGGACTACTGACTAAAGAGGAGTACAAATTTTTAAGTGTTGAAAACCCTATCACTCCGATTTTTTATTTGCTGCCAAAAGTGCACAAATTCGTTACTCCTGTTCCCGGCCGCCCAATAATTTCTGCCAAAGGTAGCATGAATGAGAACTTATCGAAATATGTTGATTTTTTTCTTCAACCCCACATGACAAGTCTACCATCTTATTTAAGGGACACTACTGATTTCCTCACTAAAGTGAAAAATATTGATTGGTTCTCTGATTATTTGTTTGTTGTGATGGACATAGAATCACTTTATACCAGTATCCATCACTGACAGGGTACTAAAGCAACTGAGTATTTTCTTGACAGCTGTGATGCCACCTTTAGGGAGCATAACATTTGTTTGCAAACCAACTTTTTCCAATTCCAGAATGACATTTTCCAACAACTACGTGGGGTGGCAATTGGTTTGTGCTTCTCCCCCAGCTATTCATGCTTGCATGTTGGCTGGTGGGAGAGGCACGTGCTCGGAGCCACCCATTGCCAATGGTGGGCACACATTGTCCACTATTGGCGTTATATCGATGATATTTGTATAATCTGGAAGGGGTCTAGGGAGGCAGCAACTGCTTTTGTTAATGCTATTAACATCAATGACCTAAATTTGAAGTTTACAGCATCGATTACCAACGATTCAGCTGTGTTTTTGGATGTCCAAATGTATATTGAGGCAGGCATCCTCCATACTAAGCTACATAGAAAGTCCACAGCGGGCCATTCTATTCTCCATGCCCAAAGTGCACACCCTAGTCATACCATCAACAGTATTGCGTATAGAGAATTTATTCGTATCCGGCGGATTTGTAGCGATGAATGTTTAGCTGAGGCTGTCCAAAGATTCCTCCATAGAGGATACAAAAAGAAAGTACTAGACCAGGCTCTCTTGAAAGCTAAAAGCAAACTGAGGGATGATTTGTTCATTCCTGTTGCTGCCACACCAACTGATTTAGCAGCAGCCTGTCCGGTTCGCTTAGTTACCACCTTCTGTACCCAGGAGAAGACCATTCGACGCATAATTTGCTCTGAATGGCCAATTGTTATGACGAACAACATTCTAGGTCCCATCATGCCGAGCCAACCTGCAATAACTTTCAGACGGGCACCCTCTATGAGGGATGCCCTTGACAGATCTATGCCAGAAGCTCCTTCGAAAAAAACCTAGTTATCTAAAATGGGTTTCTTTAAATGTACATCTTGTCATGCTTGCACGTTTGCAAAAGAATGGTACTCACTATAAAACTGCCTTTAGTGAGAAACAGATCGCAATTCGTATATACCTTACCTGCAGGTCTGAGTATGTAATTTACAAACTCAGGTGCACTTGCGATCTAGAGTATATCGGAAGCACGAAGCTTCCGGTAAATAAACGCATTCTGCAGCACGTTAGGGCCATCGTCAATTCTGACAGTAACTACCCAGTGGCCTGACACTTTAAGTCGGTACATGACAACAAACTTAGAGACTTAGAGTTTACTGTTCTAGGCTCAGTCCCTAACCCCGGACGAGATTAGGGCAGAACCGAGGCACAAGAAACCCCTCAAAAAACCTCGCAAAATGCGAAAAGGGTTAGGGTAGAAACACCCTGATCCCCTAGACCTGCTCAGGGGGTCCCACAAGGACCCCCAAGGCCCCAAAAAATATTCTTCATTTAAGAAAAAAACCGCCAGGATGAGCGCATCTTGCTGATAAAAAAATTAAGAGCAGGCTTAATTGATATTCTGCCCCTGGGGGTGCCAAATCCTGGGGGCAATGGATCATATGTAAATGGGGCCCAGAGGGGCCCCCCCAGCCCTGGGGACTGCCACCCCCCAGGGCTTATTAGAATTGGGTGGGGGGGCTCTCAGGCCCCCCCAGCCCCAGGGACCTTCTATTAAATGTGGGCAGGGGGCCATGCCACGCGGCCCCCCTCCTGGAGACTTGTACAGGCCCTGGGGACCGCCATCCACCAGGGCCAGCTCCTGCAGTGTCCGGGGTGCCCACCCCCGGGACACTGCTGTTTGCAATGGTGAGGCGGGAGGCTGATGGCTCCCGCCCTGCCATTGCAAAGTGCTTTGCTTCATTGAAGCGAGAGCAGGGAAACCTGCTCTTACTTCAATGAAGCAAAGCAGATTGCTTTTCCATATGGGGAGCAGCATGCTAGCTGCTCCCCATGTGGAAAAGCAAAGCCAGCTCCCGCAGAAGGCTAGTAGCCCGCTTGGTCCATGGGGGATTGAGGACCCCCCCACAGTCCCCAATGAGAACCTAGGCCCCGGGGATGGGGTCCCCGGGGCCATAAGTGGCCCGGGAGGGGGACACTCAGCCCCCTCCCCATTAAGAAAAATAATTATTTAATTAATGGCTGACCCGGGGTATGGGTTCCCCGGGGCCTTAAGTGGCCTGAGGAGACCCCCCTCCATAAACATATATTAAAATGTGACCATGCCCCGGGGGATGGGTCCCCAGGGCATGGAATTAGCGACAGGAGGGGGGCCACGCGGCTCCCTTCCCGTAGATTTTTTTTAAAAAGAAGCAATCGTCCCTAGGCCCTGCTCCCTCACAAACACACTCTGCAAACGCACCCTGTTGGGGAATTGATTCCCCGTCAATATTGGGGATCCCTGGGGGCCAACTAGCCCACCAGGTACCTCCAGTAAGCGCCACAGGGTGCGTTGCAGAGAGGTGCTACAGGCCACGCCCCTTTTTACACCTCTCTGCAACGCAGCCTTGTGGCGCTTACTGGAGGTACCTGGTGGGCTAGTTGGACCCCGGGACGCTCAGGATTCAAAGGGACTTAATCCCCCAACTTAACACGCACCACGGGGCACGTTTGCACAGTAGTGAAGGTAGGGGGCAGGGCCTGAGGTGATATGTGTGCAAACACGCCCTGTGGTGGGTTGTAAGTTGGGGAATTAATTCCTCTTCAATCCTGAGGTCCCCTGGGGACCAACTAGCCCACCAGGTACCTCCAGTAAGCATCACGGAGCTGTGTTGCAGAGTTTTGTAAAATGGGGCGTGGCATCTGAACACCTCTCTGCAACGCAGCCCCCTGGCGCATACTGGAGGTACCTGGTGGACTAGTTGGCCCGCAGGCGACCTCAGGATTGAAGAGGAATTAATTCACCAACTCAAAATGCGCCACAGGGCGTGTTTGCACACATGTCACCTCAGGCCCCACCCCCTTCCTTCACCATTGAGCAAATATTCCTCTAAAATTGGCCGAACTAGGAATTCCAATTTACTCACCTGTTATCACGAGATACCTCAGTGCTACATCTTTGAGCCCAATACTGATCCTGAAAAGTATTTCTAACCGTACTTACCAGTAACTTGAATTTCCTTTCATAGGATATCATTGCCTGCTTTTTACTGAAAAAATTTGTGTCGATTTTTGAAACGTAAAAATATTCCTCTACAATCATCCGAACTACAAATTCCAATTTACTCACCTGTTATCGGGAGTGACCTCAGTGCTGCAACTTTGAGCCCAGTACTGATCCTGAAAAGTAATTTTAACCGTACTTACCAGTTACTTGAATTTCCTTCCATAGGCTAACATTGACTGCTTTCACTTGGAAATTCTTCTAAGTGTGGAGTTTTGGAACTTTAAAATATTCACCAAAAATCATCCGAACAACGAATTCCGATTTACTCACCTGTTATCGGGAGTGACCTCAGTGCTGCATCTTTTAGCTCAGCACTGATCCTGAAAAGTAATTCTAACCGTACTTACCAGAAACTTGTATTTCTTTCTATAGGAATCCATTGTCTGGTTTTCACCAGAAAAGTTTTCACAAACTAAAAATATTACTAAGAAATCGTCTGTATGACTTAAAAGCATTCTTTCAACTGTTTAAAGGAGATGCATCAGTGCTGGATCCAGGATCCACCACTGAGTAGGAAAAAGTAACAATAACACTACTTACCTGCTAAGTGAATTTTCTGCCATATGATAACATTGGTGATTCTATGTGAAAACATTTCTAAGTGTCATCTTTTAACCCCTTCCATGCTCATGACGAGCTCAGCTCGTCATGCAGTACACTGCTCCTGTGCTCATGACGAGCTCAGCTCGTCATGAACAATGGGATTCAAAGAAGATCAGCACCAAGGATGAATTGCTGTAGCATTGATGTGGTTAAAATGCAATAATATTCCTTAAAAATCACTACTGTAACCAAAACGCTTTTACTCAACTGTTTACAGGAGATGTCCAAGGACTGAATCTAGGATCCAGTGCTGTGGTTAGAAAAGTAATCCATCAAGTAACTAATTGCATTTGACTAGAAATTTACATCGAGCTCAATTTTGCATTGTGTTTGAAATTGTATTGCCCATTGCAACAACTGTAACTACTGTACTTAAAAGTCTATTGCCTATTTGCAAAGTATTTAAACTAAAGTAAATAGTTCTGAGAAAGTATATTTTGTATTGTAATGTATAATGTAATTATAATGTAATTAAAAAAAGAAAATATCTAAAAACAAATAGTTTAAAAAATGTAGTAAATCAGTATAAAAAAATCAGTACAACAATTAATACATTTAAGAATTGTCATTTACAAAACCTTTGAATTCAGTGAAAAATCCATCGGTTTCAGATATGTTATAGTTAGGAATTAGCATTTAAAAAACCTAAGAAATTTACTGGAAAACCCATAGGTTTCATACATGTTATAGTTAGGAATTAGCATTTAAAAAACCTAAGAAATTCACTGAAAAAACCATAGGTTTTAGGGGTGTTATAGTTATCTGGACATTTCACTCGTACAAAACCATTGAAATTCCTCTGTTATAGTTAGTTGTACTAAGTATAACTCGCGTGCCTGCAATGTACTGCTGATGATGTCACATATTACATCATTCATGACATGGTCAGTGACTCACTGATGACATCTCAAATGACATCACTGATGACATCATCCACGTGACAATCCGATACATCTTATCATACACTAGTATAACCTTTCAACGCTCATTATAAAATATTGAGTACCATATTTGAAACCATTGACACACCAATACCAGTTTCTAAAAACCCACTCAGTGATTCCTACATCTACACACACACCTAAACACTTACCTATAGATTCACTCATACATGCTAACTAAGATCAATTGAACACTATTAAATATACTTATACAATTACATCGACATTACACACCAGCACACATCCTATTCACGTATGCAGTCCTCCTACTCACTTATGCAAACAATTGATCATACTTACATCTACTAAGCTACACTCTTATACAAACACCATTTCATTTATTCGTATAGATAGTAACTCATACTTAGTGTGTTATAAAATCACTATTTCAAATATACAGTTTATGATAGTCACTCATACAATCACTGAGTCTTATGTATGCTTATTTATATACAACAATTGTCACATACCCTGCCTTTAAATGCTAATTCCTAACTATAACATGTCTGAAACCTATGTTTTTACAGTGACCGAGCTGCAGTCAACCGGCTAGCAGCGTTTAGGAGCAGACAGGTCGTGTTTGCAAGACTTTATGAGCAGCCCAGGGGCAAAAGGACGCTTTCCAGACCCACTGAGGTTTTCATTTTAAAAGATATGCACACTTAAACCGAGCAGCTCACTGGAGTGGTATGAGCAGCACTACGAATACCAGCAGGCTCTGGGAGAGCCAACGCCCACTGTGGCAGGTGTTCAAAAGGATGCCAGTGCTCGAGGCAGTGAGTTTGAAGACTCAAAAGAAATGCTAGAGCAGCATGAAACGCATCAGGCTATGGTGATACTTTGGACTGTGTTTCCTTTCCACTGCACTGTGTTTTTCAAATAAATACGAAGATTTACTTACCTACCTGCTTGTTGGCTGTTCCAAATGGGGCAACCTTAGTTTTGGATATATATATATATATAGATATATATTTTATGGATAACAATCAGGTGATATGTGCTGTTAATAACGATAAGTTGGATATGTCATTTTTAAACTGTGCAAACAGCCGTTCCTTTTTAAGAGATAGAGGTTTATTGGCGTGTTAGTTTAGCCCTACAGATATTGACGTATGGGCAAACTTGGTTAATTTTCCATTTTTTTTAATGGTAGGCATTATGGCTGTAGTGATTTGTTTACACACGCTGCTCTCTTAAATTAACTACAATGGAAATTAACACAGCATAGAAAACAGTTTCCATACCTTTTAACATAACCTATTATATTGTTATTAATTTTTAGGTCTTTGGTTAGATATATATAGGCTGCTTTTAACAAATGTGGTACAATATTTATGTATTTATTTATTGTTCCGATGAAGCAATTTGCACAGTATTTCTTCCATGTTTATACTCTGTTAACAAGCACTGTCACTTTAAAAGTCTGCACATTGGCTTTCAATACGTCATGTGATCAAGCCTCTACCTGAGGCGAAACGCGTCATGGCGGACGTGCTGGCATGAATTGAATAAATAACACTTCTGCACCAGCAATTTAAAGAGTCTACTCTTCGTCATTTTTCATCAAACTAGCAGTGGCAGCTTGCAATGTGGCGATTTTCTCGATACATATATATATATATATATATATATATATATATATATATATATATATATATATATATATATATATATATATATATGATGGTGTAGTGTAGTTCCTATATTCCCAATAGGCTCTGCGCATTGGAATAACAAACAGCAGTTTAGACGTAGGACTGAGGTCATCTAGGTCTCTACTGACTGTGTTAGACTTAATTAGGTTTGCCAGCTAGCTCAGAGGTCACTAGAAATGTTCTCGAATGTTCAGGAAGGAGTTGACTTTCCTGATTAGACAAGAAGGGATTAGTTTCTGACAACCGCATAAACATGACAACTTGGCTCCCTCAGAATAAAGAGTATATCTCTAGAGTCGTGTGAAAACAATAGACAGCTATTTCACTCAGTCAATCGTGCATGCTTAGTTTCACCAGAGTGCAGAGAAATAGAGAGACGGGCGTTTTCAATAAAAGTTGTTATTTATTGAGCAGTCTTCCTTCTCATGCAAGAGAAGTGAGTTGACACAATTGCAATACTTATCATGAAGTAAAGTGTGTACAGTAAAAGTAGTATTATGAAATAATACTGTAAAAGCATTGATATGGTTTCTTAGCCATATGATACTTTAAAACGGATAAAATATATACATACATAAAAACATTGACTAATGTACTCAACTGGTGCTTCTAAGATACGCCTACCCCGGTGTACCTGACCTAAGCCTAATACGTGGGAAGGAGTAAGTAAGTTGCAGTTTAAGTTAAGTTGGTTTTTGCCAAGAATCTGAATCAAGAATTCTCTTAAGGTTTTATTCAGCTCCATACTTTGGTTCTAGAATGAAGGAGGTCTTGTATCTCTTTCTCAGGACTCGATCTCCCAGCAACCCGCAAGGGTTACTGGGAACACCAGAGCTGGATTTCTCGGCAGGAGAAAATACAGCGTCTCTCTCAGTGCGTCAAAAGGGAGGGTCGGCTTCCTTCGGCTCACGCATCAGCTGGGCGTCGGGCAAGTAGATAGCCGCTCTGCTCCAAACCACCGTGTGTTTGCTGAAGGCAACGTTGGTATATTTATACCTGAAAAGTGCCGTGTTTGACGTAAGGTTGGACATAAGACGTCACTAAGAACTAACAGTTCTTTCTGGACTCCAGGAGTTCTTGTGCAAATCAAAACAAAAGCAGGGGGAATTCCCGGGCTGCTGGAGCCTTGGTTTGTTTAAAGAACGCGTTGTACTTTCTAGTAGTCTATGGGAGTAGCCTTGCCGTATTTGGACTGCATTGGCTATGACTAAATATGGACTTGATTCTCATGCCTTTATAAGGATATGTTTTGTTATAACCACATAAGGGCATGAATCGGGGATATCTAATTAGGGTCCTAGATAGATTCACAACACCCACTCCTTGTATTAATGTCCATCACTACTAAATACTAAGTAATACTAAACATATAACGATGCATGTGTGTTTTCCAACCCACCCCAAAATACATAAATTGCATTTGAAATGGTGTATGGTATATACTCGAAAATTAGTATTAATACTGTACGTTTTTCAAGCAGTGGTATCATTCAGATAATGCATATATAAATATCGGCTGAATGAATTGCGAAAATTACATTTATGAAATGGCTCTGAATACAGAAAAAAGGTCGAGACCATTTCATCACATATTTATACAATACTGTACATGTGCTAGAGGCTGAGCTAAAATATTGTCTCTAGTGTCTCTAAAAATAGAAGCTCTGTTGTCTAAGAATAGTTCTACTTTAAGCAGAGTACCATGTGCCAGAAAAAAGGTAAATATTTTGGAAGGGGAAAAAATAATTTCGCTTCCAGGGGAAAAAATAGTTCCAAATGTTTTCAGTAGTGTTGTTTATCAAAAACTGAAGGCCGAATTCAGAGTTCAGGGAACGCTGTGTGCTCATTATTTTAAAAGTTATTCTCGTTGTTAGGAGAGAACATCATATCAGACAGGCTTGCGAAAAATTGGTCTACAACAGTAGGTGAAAGTTCGACCAAGTTCGAAAAAGCTGAAATAGTGCATATGTGAGAATCATTGCCATCATCGATTTCTACATCAGCAATGCTCACAGAAGGTAGTACCTGTGTATTGATGCTTTCATCTCCTACTTCACCACCACCTAATCGTAATGGTGAAGTCTCAACGAATGCTGTCATCAGAATAGGTAGCTGCTGGGGACAACACGTTGCATGAGCCGTTACCGAACCAAGCAAAGTATCGATATCCATAGGTACTGCTGATGGTAGTGTAAGACAGACATCCAACACGCATTCTTCTCCGCATAGCAGACATCGAAGCACAGGTAAGATGCAATCTTGCCAGATTGGTCTGAATGAAAGAAACCAAGTTGTATTCAGATCTCTTAGCCGGGCTAATCCGAGGACTCTAGTGATTCGGTCTCGGTAGCATATTGCTAGGATCGTTTCTTCCATAGTAGCTGGAGTTTTGTCTGTGGCTTGGCTTGCCATATCGGAGCAGAAGGATCAAAAATAACATTCCTGCTACGAGTCCCAAAAGAAGAGGCAGGCCGCCGAATAACGAATGCACAAAATTCGGGAAAATGCCCAGAACTGTTTCAAAGGGTGCTAACAGTCCCGAAAAAATTGTCTTAAATACATGTGTGATGCCACTGGTATCAGACATGTTTAAGATTTGACCTAACATTTCTAGGAAATGCACGGGGCAATGTGTCGATAATAGGGAATGTATCTCTGACGCTGCCATTGCAACTTGCAGATTATACGTCTCTTTGGACGAGGTTACAGGCATAGTTGTCTGTAAAAGAATAGACTTCATTCTGCTTAAAGTATCAATTCGAATAGAAGAGATATTCAAAGACGGCCATATTGCCGCCTCCATGTCTGGATTGCTGTTTGGATACAATACTTGCATACAGCAAATGACCCTGGAAGTAACGGTTGCGAGATAGGCTGTGGTCACTTATTAGAATGTAACTGCCGTTGGAAAGCTGTCTGAAAAATGGCTCTATCTGTTTTGTTGTAGTGCCGTGCAGGTGACATGAAAGGTTATTTGATGACCCTTCGCAGGCTCAGTGCAAGTTAATACCTTGACACAGAAGTGTACTTGCTTAGTGATTTTTTACAATTGTTACCACTAAGAAATACCTCTTTTTTCCTTTCACTATAATATTTGTGTGTTTAAGGTAAATTCCAGGTTGATTTGATGTATCCTTTACCCAACCTTTCATACAGGCCTGCTGGTATATATTTTTGGCAATACTTAAACTGGAAAGTTGTTATCGGAATTGTAAATGTTCAGTGTATTATCCATTCAATGACAGGTCTCTCTGACATTGTCAATGGTAATCTCTCAAGTTTTTCAATGCTCAGAATCGTATAGTCTGCTCCTTTTTGTGCCAAACTGATTTGTTTATCAGTAAGGTTAAAGATAGAAAATAATGACGTTATGTTGATTAGACGCCATGGCACGTAGCCTGAATGCAGGTTTTGCAACGTCCAGCCTAGCTGTACAATAGAACGTAATTGGGACTAACCATGTTGTAACATAAGCAAGTCCTGCTCTATTATATCAATAGCAGATGATACAATGCATTCCAGTGAATATATTCTGGAGGACAGAGTCATTAACCCATTATCCACTACAGAAAGTGATTTTTCAAAATTAATGCGATCAATTTCTCTTATTTTTTCAGCAGTTTCAATTTGCGTTACTTTCCAAGCTTCGTTGTAAGCAGGGTATATACCGGCGTATATGAAACGTTTTTGACGCTGTTTGCGAGGTCCCAGTATGAAATCTCGCAAGTCATCACCGTCTTTAAGTAAGTCATGTGTTGCTTAATTTCAGCCAGTGTGGATTTCTGTAACCATTCAAGGCATAGTTTCCCTACACTGTATGTTGTAACTATCCCTGGATGTTGTCTCTGGGAATATCTTGGGTCTGGCCTGGTCTGTTTGAACCCCTGTGTTTTGTTCAGGAATCTATCTTGACAGTTATTTGTGTCTGTGGGCCAGATCAACCATTTTTTCCAATCAGGATTTGTTCTGTTTTGGTGTAAAATATGGGATACGTCTATCTCCACATCTGTAGTGCTATTATTATCAGGTATGGGCTTTGGAATAGACGGTTTATTTAAGTCTTTTATCTTGGCTAGGCTAAGACAGGTTGTTTGTTGAATGGTGTCATTCAGGAATATTATCTGTTCTGGGATCATGCAGGCTCTAAATAATGCTTCTAGACCTTGTACCTGCCAGTATTTTGTACCCTAGATGGTTTTTGTTTCAATGTTGTTTTTCCAAAATTCAAAACCAAATGTAGTCATTTTATCGTATATTTTTTCAGAATAAATCAATTTCGTATTTGTCAACATTGTTTTCATTCCTGTCTTAATTAACATTTTAAAATAAAACATTTCTGGATCACTGTTGTTAAACCCTGAGAAGTATTGGAATTTCTCATAAAATGTTTTTGAACTGCCTTTTGGCGGAGTTGGGCAATGTTCCCATTGGTTATAAGTAAAACAAATTCTAGGATTAGCAGATTTATGCAAATAGTGATGACCAAAATGATTATAGCAATACAACTCTTCATAATTTGATGAACCCTGTAAATAATCGTGTTCTGTGAATTTAGCTGACATTACTAAATCTGACATCATATTATTAATATTTTCAAAGTCCCATTCATCAGAGAAAGTACTTGGTGTCACAAAGTCACTTAAGGAAACTTTGAATTGATGTGGATATTTCAAGAGCTCAATCGGGCCATAGATTTCATAATCCGTTTTGTCCCATGCTACCCCACCGGGTATTGGATTGGCTGTGATGTTCACTGATGACAGTACTCTTTTCTCGATGTGAGAGGATCTGTGAGGCTTTAGGACCAAGTTGATGTTCTGACTTGCTGTGTCCATTGCACTATATTTTCCATCAATAAATCTACCCAAAGCAGGAGGAAAAATACACCTAACACAATCCAAAATTCAATCCATGGTGAAATCAGATATGTTTCTTTTAGTTGACGAAAAAGTTCAGTAAATTTTTCTTTGAAGGTTTTTGTTGCTGGCGTTTCTTCATGTTCACTTGGATCATCCGAAAAGTCATAGAAATTGATGAAGTAGCCAGATGTAGTCCTGTCAATTGTTGGAATTGTTCCGGATTTTCATTAGCCTTTGGATCTTTCTTTGTTTCATTAGCATAGTCTGAGGCTACATCGTTGTAGACAGGTGTTTCTTGACGAACTGTTGCAATTTGGGTTTCAAGAGGCACAAGTTCCATGGCTTTGTTGCATAGACCTTTTTTATTCACTGCAGTTTTATCAAAAGTGATTAGTCTCTCAGTTTGAACCTCTTGTATTGTAGCAAGATTTGGTCTTCTGCTATTTCTTGGGAGTCCACAGGGACTACTACTTATTATTGGCCACATGATTGTGGTTTTACCAGGTCGATGGATATATCTCTGTTCTCCTTTTTACCAGCAAGGGGCGGTAGCACTACTGATCTTGTTCCGCTGACAGCTAAGACAGGTACTGCTTTTCTGTAAGAAGGCCCAAATTCCTTCTTCGCCGCGATCTTTTCTCTGACCAGATCCCCAATCTTTGGAATCCAGACAGGTCTTGCTGGGACAGGTGGTTTCTCTTCAGTGGCTGTTGGCTTTAACTTTATGTTACTTAGACTTCTTCTTGTTTCATTTAAGTCCTGTAAAACAGCCAAACGGTCTTTGATATGAAAGGCTTTTGCTTTTACCACTGAAGTCTGACAATCTAAGTCATGGATTTTCATTCTAGTGCCCAACAATAGTTCGTAAGGAGTGATACCTCTTAGAGAATTTCTTGGCAGATTGTTAAGACTACGTTGGACACTTATTAGATATTTGACCCACCCATCACCCGAACCTAATACCCTCGCCGTTATAGATTGCTTTATGTCACGTTTTTTTCTTTCCACTACCGCATTTCCCTCAGGATAGAAGGCAGAAGAGTATCGCAATGCAATGCCCATGGTGGCCATGGCCTCCTTGTAAGCCCGAGAGCTAAACGCAGGACCCTGGTCAGAATGTAGCATGCCAATTGCGTATGTGCCGATAAAGACTCGCAAATCTTTTATAACAGTTCTGGCGTCAGCCGAGCACTGGGGCCTACATCCTAAGTGAATCTAGCCTTAATAATTATGGGAACGCATTTCTCCGGCTGGATTTCTGCGTATAGATAGCCTGATGCTTTCTAATAAAGGTGTCCTGGCAATTGTCTGGTCCGGTTCACAACTGCGATCTCTGTTGCAGTTCTGACAATCCATTGCAAAGTTATACATTTGCAAGCTCATCCCCGGCCACCAGTATTCTGATTGTTATTCCTATTATAGATTTCAAGATCTCTTGGTGCCTTAGACCCTGTCCCATTTGTGCTTCTTGAATCAAGTAAGCCCTCCGGTTCGTGTTTAGAATTACTCTATCGCCAACTCCAGGGATTTGAGCAAAAGGAACGGAGTTCGCATCAATTATGTATGTATTACTGAGTGGATAGTTGAGAGGTAATGCGGCATAATCGCCTTTTAATGAGGCTTTTACTGCCAACATAGTTTCTCCATCTATGTGTTTTTTAGAACGCTTTTTTTGTGGCTACGGAAGCCGGTTTGACTGCTGCCGCTGTGGTTCTGTTAGCCAATGAATTCCCTGCAACGTGAACGCCATCACGCCGATGACTCAGTGTATGTATCACGTGAGTCTTTCGTAGTTCTTTCTGCAAAAGAACTACTTGTTCCCAGAGCTTTTTATGCTTTATTGTGGCACCTGTGTCATCTTCCTAATCATTTTTATCCATGTCTGCGTGTCATTATTGTAAGACCTGACACAGTAATGCGAATCGCACAATATTAGTGTTGGGAATTCGCAATCGGCATTTTCAAGCGCCATCTTTAAAGATCTTATTTCAGCTCGCTGAGCTGTACAGTTTCTGAGTGATTCAGTTTTGGTGATTATTGGTCTGAATTTACCAAAGCGCCAGCGACCTTTAACCATCGCGCCCACTGCATTGTAGGATTTTTTATCCACATCGTAGTGTTGTGCAAATCTGTCCATGTAGATTACACAGGTGTACTGTTCGAGAGGCAGAATTTCGATTGACAGAGGATATTCATGTTCGTATTCTAGATTTTCTAGTTTTTTCATTTTTGGATCAAAAGCGTGTTTCACGTCTTCTGCAGCAAGAGAATTTTCCCATTGTATCCATTTTGGATCTAATGCCACTGCATTTGGAATACGTGGTCTAGTTACTGCCTCAAGGGCTGATTCTGCTGTTAAAACAGATACGTTTCTTCCTTGAACTAGGGCTCTTCTTTTGCTACAGCAGTTTGAACCGCAGTTAGATTTTTTTCAGTTGAACTGAATTTCATTTCAGCTTGTGTGTACAAGTGTGATTTGTAAGCTATTGGTACCGTTTCTCCCTCATTAGAGGTCAGGTACGTGAATCCGCATCTTCCTGAGATGACTCGGATTACAAGGATGCGTATGTTTTCGCGTGTTTGCAATTTTGTTTTAGTTAACATGTCTGTTTGTAATGATCTTAAAATTTCTGTGTGAGTCCAATTAATTGGTTTGAAATCAGGTTTTATTAATTCATATAGAGAGTGTTGAGATTATTCTTAATAAATGTTTTTTCAGGTTTTTCAGTTAGCTGGGGGTTTAGTGGTTTTCCACCCAAACTATCTCTACCTAGTTCTTCATAGGATTTTTCTATGATTCTGGCAAGTTCAAAAGGTTGTTCTGCTATATCTGTTTCTTTCAATTTCTGGCGGATTGCCACAGATGCTGCTTCTCCTTTTATGTTGGCTAGTAGTATAGCCGAGACTTGCTTAAAGTCTTTCAGTAATTTCCTACCTAGAGTTAAAGCAGGTTCTGGACCGTATTTTTTTTTTTTGTCTTAGTACATCTGGTATAACAACCATTGATGGAACACCATGTGTTTTTGTGAAAATTGAAGCAAAGGCTGTGCCCCAAGTGTCACAGTCCTCCACATGTGGTGCAATCCCCATTGGAAGGCAGATAGTCAGAATTCTGTGTTTCTCATGAGGTGTAGTATCAGGAAATACTGCCTCTATTTGAGTGATTTTTTGTGCTAACCAGAATGGAATTTGTTCCCGTTTTGCGGGTATTTTTCCGATGGCTGATTGTATATTCTGTGGTGTTATTTTATTTGTGTTCCCCTGGTGAGGGATGTGCTGTGGAATTTGTATTGCTGGTTGGACAGTTGAAGTCCGCATGACATATTGGACCAATTGTCTATGTATTTTAATTAGTTGTTTTAGCTGAGCTAAAAGTTCCCGGTCTGACATTTTTTCAATGTCGGGATGTGGTGTGTATCTGGCTAGAACCGGCCACGTAGCTCCTGGTCTACCTAGTGGACCGAGCCTGGTGATGTGATTTTGATGTTTTAGGGCGCCATTAAACCAGAGCAGGTGCTCTTGGTAAGTTAGTGGGATGTCAACGTCCTCCAAAGGAGCGTATTCATCCAGAGGTTCCTCTAATTTGTAATAGTGGATATCTTATGTTACAGCGTGTGCTGCTGGAAAATGTATCCGTGAATAGAATACCTCTGTCTGCCGATATTCATGGGCCTCTACCACGAATATGACTGTACCACCTCTTGATGATAGTCCATTTTCTATAAGTTTAAGAGTTATAATTCTTCTTACATTGACCGGAATGATTATAGCATTCGGATCTTCATTTCGGAGACTTGTGTCATCCGCTAGGAGTTCAGCTGCTATTCTAGCTTTCTCCCTTTCATCGTCACTTTCCATCATTTTTACTAACAGAAAGCTTTTTGTTGCAGATCAAGTTTCAAGGAAACAAAGATTAGGTGCACAATATTTTGGAACACTGTATCCTTCAACGTTGACTAAACCAAAAACTAATACATAGGAATCTCTTCCTACTAAGTTCCGGCGGATATTAACCTTTTACCCACTCCAGACGTCTTTTGGAGTTTTTACGGGAAAAGGGGTCTGTGTGAAAAGCACGACTGAGTTCCTCTAGTGTCTTGCGTTAGATTATCGCCTTACCAAACGTTGGGCGCCATGTAGTGTAGTTCCTATATTCCCAATAGGCTCTGCGCATTGGAATATCATAAACAGCAGTTTAGACGTAGGACTGAGGTCATCTAGGTCTCTACTGACTATGTTAGACTTAATTAGGTTTGCCAGCTAGCTCAGAGGTCACTAGAAACTTTCTCGAATGTTCAGGAAGGAGTTAACTTTCCTGATTAGACAAGAAGGGATTAGTTTCTGACAACCGCATAAACATGACAACTTTGCTCCCTCAGAATAAAGAGTATATCTCTAGAGAGGTGTATCAAAATAATAGACAGCCATTTCACTCAGTCAATTGCGCATGCTTAGTTTCAGTGCAGAGAAATAGAGAGACGGGCGTTTTCAATAAAAGTTGTTATTTATTGAGCAGTCTTCTTTCTCATGCAAGAGAAGTGAGTTGCCACAATTGCAATACTAATCATGAAGTAAAGTGCGTACAGTAAAAGTAGTATTATGAAATAATACTGTAAAAGCATTGATATGGTTTCTTAGTAAGTATGGGCGAATTTTGCGAATTTAGGGTTCGCGAATTTGCGTATTTACGAATTCGCAATCTGCAAAATTCACGAACTTTCGCGATTTCGCAGATTTCTTTATTTTTTTTTGTGTTCGTAAGGGTTTCTGCCAGTTCGCGAGGGTTTTTGACCAGTTCGCAAATGCGAACTTAGTTGTCGGGTCGCAACGGTCGTGACCATGTTGTTTTTACGTCTGGTTTATCACAGCACCCTCTGTTTCACCACTGCCACCCTATGGCTCACCCATGTCACCCTCTGGTTCATCACTGCCACCCTCTGGTTCATCACTGTAGATTATGGAGGGAAAAACACACCTGCCCTGCCTCAACTGACATGAATTAATTTGGGGCTGATGAATGTGTCACTGAATTTGAGCTGGCACCTGCTTCCTTACCTTTAAGTGCTTCCTCATTAATGATGAGCTTGAACTTTTGCACCTGCTAAGTGCCTTCAGTTTTGCAAAATTCGTTAGCACACCTGCCCGGCCTCAACTGACATGAATGAATTAGGGGCTGATTAATGTGTCACTGAATTTTAACTTCCAATCTGGCACCTGCTTCCTTATCTGTAATTGCTTTCTGTTTCACAGGACCTTTGTGGCATACTTGTAGCTATTCTCTGAGCCTGCTGTGAGGGTCAGAGCAGGGTCATAGAATAGTTGCAAGTAGGCAACTGAACTCTGGAGGGGCCCCTCAGGAAGCACTACAGGGAATGGTTACTAATGATGAGCTTGAACTTTTGCACCTGCTTTCAGTTTAGCAAAAATCGATTTTCTGCAATTTCGCGCGATTCGCGGGACGCGAATTTGCGCGAGATCGAATTCGGAAGCCGCAAATTCGTGCGAATATGCGATTTGTTTTTTTGTGACGTGTTAGTTCGCGTGGTTTTTTGCGTTTTCGCGAGCCGCTTGTAGCGCAACGACGCAAAGTTACTCTAGCGGTCGTACATGGGCGCGGCCATCTTGGTTGCGTGACGTATTTCCGTTTCCGGGCGCTATGTGTAATCTCGCAAAGTGTGTGGCTCGCTAGTACAAGTTCGCGCGTGATCGCTGGGGAAATCTCGCGCGAACTTACCCACGCGGTCGTGAACGGGCGCGGCCATCTTGTTTTTCATTTATTGCTATGGTTCTGGGCATCCTTTCTGTATCCTCTCTCAATCTCTGCCATCCTTTGCTTGTTTGAAGTGTTTTTTTATCTATTTTACTTATTATCTATCCCTCTATTTTTCTAGCTCTATATTTTTGTGTTTTCTGCTACTTTTGGTTAATTTTAAACTACTTTTTTAAACTCTTTTCTTTTCCTCTTCCCTATTCTATTTCTTATTTATTATTTACCTTCCTTTCTGCCCAGACTATGGTAAAGGGAGCCGGGAAGCAGCCCGCGAAGGGGAAGGGTCCCGCACCCCGTGCCCGGCTCCCGTGCGGGCGTTTGAGGGGGGAGCTAGTGATCCCACGGGAGATCTTTAGCGCGGAGGAGGTGGCCGCACTAGTGTACTTTGTACAGCGCCACCTTCCCAGGACCATCGTGGCAGGCGGCAAAATCGCAAGCGGCTACGGGCTCCGGGAGCACCGGAAGCGGTATGAGAAGGTGTGCCGGGCCATGTTTGAACACTCTCGTGTCCGGCGCACCTACAACCAGGCCACCCACCGTTGGACGGATCTCCTGGACCCGGAACGCGACTTGCTCGACCTGCTCGGCGTCGAGATCCCCGGGCTTGGTGAGTAGTAGTAGCTATTTCATCACTACTCTGTTTTCTCCTGCTCTGTGTGTTATTATATTGCAAATGTTGGTTTTTTATCAAGAGCAATAATGCTGCCGATTACATTGTAGGTAAATTATATTTCAAAATCTTCTGTGCATTTCAGGTGCACTGCTCTCCTCAGTAGCGTTGTTACTATGCTTATTTGTTTTCGATGTTGTGTTCATTTCATTGGCCTGAGAAATTATGTATGAGTGTAGTTTATAGAACTGCGTAATGCTAGACACTAAGGGGCAGATTTGCAATTACCGGCGCATCCCTGCAAAGTAGCAGGGATGCGCCAGTAATTGTGCGCCACGCCACCACCACCCATGGTGCGCCGTATTTACAATGCGGCGCACCATGGGACCAAAACGTCACTAAAGCGTTATGCATCTGTGCCGTAAAGGCGGCGCATTGCTGGAGTTGCGTCGCAACGATGGCGCAGCTCCAGCAATGCTCTGGGGTGCCCTATCTCCCCAATGCTGCATCAAGCCGTACGTCTGCTTCAAGCAGGCGCAGGGTTTGAGTGACGCATCATTGTCTTAAAAGTGACTGATTGAAATCTTGTAGATTTCCCTCAGCCACTTTTAGGATGCGTTCCTACGCAGGAACGCCCTCCCTTGCTCCCGAACGCCCCCTGATGGCGCAGGGCTTTACAACATGATGCATCTCTCATATGCGTCACGATATTAATATACGCCGCACCATGGCGCCTCTTTTGTTCTGCCGCTGCGTCACAAAAGTCACGCAACAACGGAGCAAAAGAGCCGCAAGGGGCTTGTAAATCTGCCCCTACAGACTCAAGTCCAGTCCTTCCTTTGTACACCTGGCAATAAGAAGAAATAGTGGTGGTGGATAGATAGTTTGAGTATTTTAATGACTGGTTAATGTAGTAGGAAACTTTTTAGTGTTGTCACTGATCTGCAATCACGATGGAGTTTGTCTGGCACTTCGCGTGCTGCGGACAGCTGCCTGCCAGTCCTAGGCGAACCTTTTTAGTAGTTTGTTTAGTGAGTTACATAACTTTCCAAGTCGACGGTCCGCAAATCAAGCAATACTAATATCGTAGTAGACCACATGAGATAGGTCAATATATCCTGTGGAATAGTTGTCTATTTGCTATTTCGCCAAAATATGTTGTTATTGTTCTTTTGAAATGTTTGATTTGGTTGACAACATGCATCCATGTTTTCGGGTCTTTCTTTCTTTCATGTTGTACATCAGCTCCCCCCAGGGGCAAGAGGACAGAGGAGGTGGTATTGGCTGCTGCTGCTGTAGAAGGCCAGGATCGGTCAGGCGAGGGCTCCTTTGCTGGCCCCGGTAAGTTTTCATTTTAATATTGAGTACCTACTTTTTTCCTAGCGTTCCTCATTAGATTTTTTCTAAATCGTCTTTGATCTTCTTGTAGACTGTATCTAAATTCTTATCCTGCCTCTACTATGACTTCCTGTGGTATTACTAGATTATTCTTATTAGTCTGTCTGTGTAGCTAACTAAGATTGCATAGTTGGCAAAAGGTGTTAAACGACACTCCCATTCTAATCAGCAAGAGCTGTATGCACTGAGTGCAGTCCTCTGGGATTGTCCATAATGTAGACAGTCACAAATTATTAGATTGGTTTCTGTATTCACATTTCTTCATTCCTAGAAAAAATACTAGTGAGTGGTGTATGTCTATGACATCTAACATTCTTAAATGTACTTTGTAGGTGGAACATCTGGTGCCGGGGCCAGCGCGGAGGTGGAGGAGGACACTTCTGGGGAGGAGGCAGTGCAAGTGCCGCAGGAAACTGCTGTGAGGGTTGCCACGGTAGTGGCGGGCAGTGGTAAGCTCTTATATTCCTTACTTATTGAGATTGCAGACTGCAGAGTGTGCTCTCTGCACGGGTGTAGTATATATGTTGTACAGTTAAGTTACTATACTGTTAAGAAGACTTTCAAATTTAGAACAAAGTTTTATCAACCAGGTATTAGCCTCCTCTAAATTTACTTTTCGAGAATCCAAATCAGAGATTAACTTGATGGATGGGATGAACGAAAAGCGAAAGAAGGGTGTAAGTAAGTGTGGAAGGACGAGCAAGTTAAAAGTAATGATGACTGACAAAGAAGAATGATACGTGTTTGATTGGTGCCCGAGGTGGCTGGGAAGGAATATGATGCATGGCTGGGTGAAGGATGAAGCAAGGATGGGTGGAAGGAAAACAGCCTTGGTGGGTGAAACAGAAACTGTATGTGTGCGCAATATAACCTTTTGTTGAAATTCAAATGCAAGTCAAGCACGGATGTATGGCTTGCGGTTTCCCAATTAAAATGAAAAGGTTGTTTTCCCGTGAGAAAACGTAAGGTTTGTCCAGATGAGAGACATGAAGAAGAATGATTGACATATAGTTTGAATGGATGGATGCCTGGATCATGGTACTATCTGACTCTTAGATAGCATATGTGTATCTAGAGAGGGTAGACGGTCACTGGATGAACTAAGTGTTACTTTGAAGAGCATGTAACACCGCACCCGCATGTCCGTTCCAGTGTAGGAAAGGCAAGGAAAAGAAGTTTTAATTTTGTCCGAATACTACCATGAATGGTAGCAGTAGTTTGTATTGCAAGCACAGCATATATCCGGCTATTACGATGGCCACTCACTACCTCTGTTAATAAGTTTAGTAGAACTCGGTCATTCATGTGTGGATGTATCACTGTTCACTCAATAAAAAGCAAAGCACCTAAAGTCATCCCATATGTAAGCAAATACATACCATGTGCAGTGATAGATAATCAGATTATTTATCTTCTTCATTTTCCTTTTCTAGTATTCATTGGCACTGCAGGGTGAAAGTTAAGTTAATTAAGCGGTAGCCCTTGTAACAGAGTATTCTCAGTGCCACCCGTAATAGAAAAGTAAGAGCATCACCACCTGCATGTACTGGACCGGCACAGTAACGCAAGTCTGTCTCACTCATCATGGCGGGCATCTGTTTTTCTCGGGTTCAAGTTGACTGCGCTGGCATTATGCCGGCTTGCAGAGGTTAACGTACCAATTTTGCTAAACAAGAGAGAAGAAGAAGAATAAGACTGGTGTACTGTCATAGTCGACTCTAATGGAGTGAGTCCATAGTGCTCGTAGAATTGATTCCTTTAACTCCCCCTAATGTTAGAGCAAGGATGAAGAAGTGGGAGGTTAGATAGATACTGGCCACAATAGTTATGTACTGCGCTTGCAAGTTGCTAGTTCTACTGTGACACAACTTTCTGCTGAATCATTTTGTGTTAATCTTAAAGAGCATTGGTTACAGACTATGTCTTTCTTTCTTCATATAGATGCTCCTTCCAAACCAACATGGAAGGAGCTGGCTAAAAGGGCCTGGCAACGGAGGCTGGAGGCTACTGTCGCCGAATATCGGCGGCTGGTGGCCCAGGAGGAGGGGGACATGCAGTCAACCACAACATTGACCGGGACAGCTGCATCCTCCTCTGCGCTCCCTGGGTCAGCCAGTCAGCGCAGCAGGTCTCCAGCGGTACGGAGCCGGGGTACCGCAGCCACCCGCCACTGCCGAGCAGCAAAAAAAATCAGCTGCCCCCCACAGCAGTACCTATAAAAGGTTGCACCGCCTTTCACAGAGGGTGTCCTACCTCGAGCAGGAGCTGTTGAACACCAAAACCCTGCTCGAGACCCTCCGCAAGGAGCATGCCGACCTGGCCCGAAAAGTGAACAGCAGCCAGCAGTAGGAGGAGACTGTCCCTTACCCCTTTTTTAAAGACTTCTGGGGGGTGGGAAATGGGAGTTGGGTTTTTTGGACTTTTCACGGACATTCATTGGGGTTCGGGAGGGGGTTGGGTTGGGTCTTGCGGGAGATTATTTATGTTAGGGATATAAATATACTTTAAACTTTATCTTAGCATACGTGTTTTTTACTGCTTTTGAGGCTGGTGGGTGGGGGTTTAACAGTAAGTTTGTTTTCCTGAAACTTAAGTGGCATCTTGATTCAAGTTGTGTAAGTAATTGCCCAAATGTTTTCAAAACTAAGAGCCTCTCACAGAGTGAGTGAATTCAATAGTCCTAGGACTTTACTAGTACTACCGTCAGTCTCTCGTCTCTCCTAATACTCCATTATACTACCTCGCCCCAAACGCTTATCTTACCTGTAATTTGTGTTTGGCAATAGGGCTAGGCACAGGGCTGGCTGCACGGGAAATGGCGATTAAGGTTGGCAATCCTGGGCGGATGAAATGTCATCATTGCGGTGGTACTAGTGGTGTTACACAGTGACAGTTGCAGCATCAGAAAAAAAAGAAAATGAAACCTTGTTTGTCCTTACCGTAGCATTAGAACGGTACAATAGAGAATATAGCAGTTGACAGTACACTAGAACAGTGCCACAATGTAGCCTAACAAATGGTAAAGTATTGAAAGTATAACTACTACTTGCGTTGAATTTCTTTGACATTGGCTACTACTACAAGAAATAGTACTGAAGTTGAAGGACACAGCAGCGTAATCATTTGCCACGTCTAGGAGGAGGATGTTCTTGATGATCAATCAAGTTGATGGCACACATGAAAATCTGCTTTCATTTGCCAATAGTCATGGTTCTGTGTCAAGCTGAGTAAGAATATATCCTCGGATTCCTTCACCAGCCTGTTGCTATGACCTTATCCTCCCCAGCAAGTGTGTGGAATTATTGCTGTCATTTAGTCACACTTCAATCAAAACCACACAGCCCGGGGGAAGAGGGTTAGGGTTTGGAAAATGGATGGGAATGAGATTTTTTGGGAAAGTTTTGTTGAGAGAAGAAAAAAAAAGCACAGCATGGACAAACAATAATTGAAGATAAACAAATCTTTCGGTACAAAGCTAACCATAAATCTTTTAAGTGACATAAAGGAAGTGCATGCACTACTGCATGCATGGTTACTGAAAAGTAAGTAGTACTTTCGACAACCGTGAATGAAAGAATGTGACAGTACAGGGCTGCAGTAATTATGCGTTTTCACTTGCCTATCTCTGCAGTCAGAGAAACACTTTTGTGCATTAAATTAGGTTTGAAAAATAGCAGAAGTAAAACCTATACAATGGTTGTAGGGTTGAATTTAGAAGCAGAGATCAAAGAAATGCAGAGTCACACTCATAGAAGTTCACAGCAATAACATTACTTAAAAGATCATTAGAAAAGAACGGATACTGTATCTGTATGTTGTTGTAGTTGTCCTGTTGAATTTGGGAAGTTGCATGCATCAAACCATTCCTCTTATTAGCGGGACTCCTCCATTCCATCTGACGCTCCGTCCATCAATGTTGGTGACCAGAAGACACCCTGTCCACTGCCTGCCTGGCGGATGCTGAATTGCGGCTCGCTAATGGGAAGCCTGACTTCATCCTTTTTTCCCATTGCACAGGCTGAAACCCGGCCTGTAATTATTGCTGGAAAAACAGGAAGTGATATTAGAACACCACTGACAAATAAATATAAGGTATGTATGCTGTGTAGTGCAAAAAGTCACACTTTGAGTTTCCTAATAGACAGTACAATATTTTTGAAAGTGCGTACTCTGTCTGAGTCTCCTTTTGAAGGATAAATAAGTATGGGCGAATTAATTTAGCGGATCTTTCCCCTCAAGCTAGGTGTACTGTAAACTGTGTTTTAGAACGAAATTAGACCTTCCCAGCGGTGCTCCCAGACCCTTACTAAACCCAGTCGCAAAAATGTAGAAGACCCCCAATCAGATCTCAAAAAACGTGCGATACTGCTACCTGTCAGAGGCCTAGTAGAAAATGGTGACAAAACGTACTTTGAAAGTAAAGTAGGCCCAAATCCCCCCTTACCCACCATGGATTGTATTCAAACCACTTGCAAGCAAGCCAAAGTATCCATACCCAGCATTGCTCCAAGACTCGCAAACCCCCCCCCCCACAAACACCAGGAACCACAAACATCCCCCCGAAAACAGTAGAGTGAGCGAAATCTCAGAAAATGCAAAAACTTTTTCCCCAGGGATTGTCTCCAAAACACTTTCTTTCGGGTATTAGACCTTCCCAGCAATGGCCCCAGAACTGTCAACCCGGGGGAAAACAAGTTTAACACCCCCAACAAGCCAAAAGGCAAAACCCGGGAAAAGCCACACTTAGAAAACTTTGGGCCTACTTGGAATTCAGTCCAAATGCGCTCTGCAGCTAGGCCCCAACTCCCCTTTTCCATCATGGATTTCCTGTAAAACAAATGCAATCACCATTAGAATGTGCCAGCAGTGCTCACAGACCCCAAATCCCACCCCAACAACCTAAAAGCCCCCCAAACAGCACCCCAAAGACAGGCAAGTGATCAAAAGCTCAAAAAGTGTTTCTGCTCCGATTTTCTCCAAACCACTTTTAGCCGGTATTACACCTTCCAAGCAAGGCCCTCAGACCCGTGAACCCGGGCAAAAACAGGTTTCACCCCCCAAAAAGCCAAAAAGCAAAAGCGGGAAAAGCCACACTTAGGAAACTTTGGGCCTACCTGGAATGCAGTCCAAATGAGCTCTGCAGCTAGGCCCTAACTCCCCTTTTCCACCACGGATTTTCTGTAAAACAAATGCAATCAACATTAGAATGTGCCAGCAGTGCTCACAGACCCCAAAACCCACCCCCAAAAACCTGGAAGCCCCCGAAACAGTACCCCAAAGACAGGCAAGTGATCAAATGCGCAAAAAGTTTTTCTGCTCCGATTTTCTCCAACCCACTTTTATCCGGTATTAGACCTTTACAGCAATGCCCCAGACCCGTCAACTCACCCGCAAAGAAGTAGAACACCCCCACAAGTGCAGAGTCTTTCTTCATTGGGCGTAATCCTGCCATCTGCTTTGAGGGAAATAGGAGTCTGGAGGAGGAGGATAGAAGAGCATGTTCTTGTGAACTTGTGAACCTGAGGAATGCAGACTGCGGCACCTTCAAATTAATAAGCAAATAAGTGAAGACAGTTCTGCTGATGGGCTTGTTTTTGTGATTAGGTGATTAAAGTTTTTTTTTATAGATTTTGCAAAACAAAGAAAGACAGACACACAGGAATGAAAGTGAATAAGGACAAAAAAGAAAGTTAGATTCATTGACTCATTTTCAGGGCTCGTGTCAGGGAAGAAGAGCTCGTCCTCAAACTCTGCTAATTCAGACGGGAGTAGGTCAGTTAACAGAGAAGCACTTCCCTCATCTAAGTTGGTGTCCTCCTCGTCTTCTTCCTGCGTGCATTCTCATATTTTGTAATCTGGTGGTATGAAGTGCTGATTCATCTTGATCATTGTTAACCTCTCCACATTTTTGGGCGAGAGGCGGGTCCTTTTGGAAGTTACAATGCCACCAGCAGCACTGAAAACACATTCAGAAGACACGCTTGCGAGTGGGCAAGACAAGTAATTTATAGCCAGGTTGGTGATCTCTGGCCACACATCTCTTTTCCCATGCCAATACGCCAATGGGTCATGATGAACATAGACCTCTGTTGAGTCATTCAGATAGGCCTGCACCATCGATTCAAGGTTCTCCAGGGTTCCTCCACTTTGCTTACTTTTTTCTGGGACCTTCTGAGAAGCAAACCCAAGCTGAGTTAGCCAATCCTCCTCTTCACACAATATTACTGTTGTGTCTGGTGCAGATGATCCGGTTGCTGGTGTCGTTAACGGCTGAGAGGGAAAATCACTCACTTCTGCCACAGCCACAGATGCAGAAGTGGATTTTTTTGACTCCGGATGGCCTGCTGATGCTGATGTACTGCCTTTTCCGTCAATTTCCTGCCGTTCTCTTTCAAACCGAGTGGCTGACACAGCTAGCCAATGTTTGTACTTTGTAACATCTGCGTCATCAAAAGGAAAGAATACTCTGCCTGCCACTGCCTTTTTGTACCGTGGATCCAGAATAGTAGCAGAAATGTAATGCTGTTCTGTGTGGATCTTTTTCAAGACGTTCATCGTGAAGTAGGCGCTGTAATAACTTCTCCGCCAAGTCAAATGCTTCTTGCTTTCCATCTTTTTGAAGCGTAGAAAACACCGCCTTCAGTTGGTGTTCTAGCATGCGCAACAATGGGATAGCTTTTCCCAAATTACAGTCCTCCCTGCTGACTGCACATGTGAAGACCTCAAAAGGACGAAGCATGTCTGTCAGGCTTTTAAATAGCTCCCATTGCTCCACCTGTATCCTCATGCCTATCATAGGTGTACCCAGTTTAAAGAAATACTGATCGACTACCGCATACTGCTCATACAGACGCTCAAGCATGTAGAAGGTTGAGTTCCAACATGTTACCACCTCACTTTCACTGGCACTTTACGTTCATGTTGCAGGCCCCTCAGCTGCTTCCGGGCCTTAAAAGAATGGTTGAAATGTGTGCACATTCTTCGGCAGGTGGTCAGTAACTCGGAGACTGGACTTTCTTCACTCAAGAATTGTTTAACAACCAGGTTTATACAGTGCGCCAAACACGGCACTCTGAAATAGTTACCCTTATCCATGGCCTTAACTACATTGGCGCCATTATCCATGGAAACATAACCAATCATGCGTTTTCTTGGGGACAGCCATTGAAAGACCTTTGTGTTAAACTCATGCAAAATGTTGTCTCCTGTATGATTTCTCTCCATGGCAAACATGGCTAGTATTGCATGTTTCCGAGCAGCTTTATAAACTTTGTCCATGTCAACACCTGCGCTTAGCTCTGCTTTAACCCCTGAAAAAGAGACCCAGTGTGCAGTGATGCACATGTAATCAAGGGCTTGGCAACTGGTCCACATGTCTGTTGTCAGATGTATAGTGTGAACAGCACTCTTCTGCAAAGCTGCCCCAATCACCTCCAGCACATCTTCATGTAGTGCTGGAACCGCAACTATGGCAAAATAGAACCGGCTATGAACCTTCCATTTAGGGCAGAGCGTTGCCACCATTTCAAGAAAACCCACACCTTCCACAAAAGAAAAAGGGAGAAGGTCCAGCGCTAGCATTTTAGCCAGCTTAGTGTTATACAGACGCGCCGTTGGGTGGTTGCGTTCAAATGGCGCATCTGAAAACAACATGCTTCTAATGGTGGGCTGGACCATTTTACGGGATGATGATGACTTCTTCGACCCAGTTACGCTCAGTGATGATGAACTTTTTCGCATTGGTGTCTCACTCTCTCCCACGCTCTTAGTGTGGCTCATATATCTTGCAGGGGGTGTACTGCTGACAGGGGTACTGGGTGTAACTGAAGGACTGTTTGACGCTTCTTCCTCCTCGTCATCATCAGATGAAACATCAACGGATACAATTTGTTGACTTGCAATTCTGGCTGCCTTGATCTCCCTTAGGTGCGCATGCCATTTGACAGTGTGCTGTCTCTCAAGATGACCTCTCTGGCCTCCGGTACCATAGTTGGTACCAAGCTTACCACAACTAACTCGAACCTTACAAATGGTACAAATGGCTATGTTTTCCCTTGTTGGGCTAACACTAAAGAAGTCCCAAACTGCGGACTTCAAATGTCTGTGGGGGGCGGAGGAGGCGATACTGGGAATGCTAATGCCAGATGAAGTGGAGGATGTGTGATGCCAAAATTTAGTACGTTGTGCACTTACAGCACCACTAATTGAGGAAATGGAGGTCGAGATGGATGGAGGTCCCTTCTGGCGAGAAAATATGGAAGCTGTAGGTGGTGATGTACTAGTTAACTGCATTGGTGATGGTCCCATTGACACGTCGCCAACATCACGCTCAGCAGCATTTCGGGATAGGGTAAAAATGTCTGTTTGCTGCATGCCCGCTGAGGCTGGAGTGACGTCTATGATCACTGCGTAGTCCTCGTGAGAGTCTTCATCAGCAGGAGTATACGCCACGTCTTGTTCGGCATCATCATCACACTCCATAATTATGAGACTTTCGGGGACCTTCCTTTTACGCTTAGCTACCTTTGTCAGATCATGGTGTGCCTCACTCTCAGACAGGCCTGGTGGTTCCCAATTTTCATCCATATCATCAGAAGGGCCTAGAAGAAGATGTAGACACCATCCTTGATTTTTCCCTTGCTGGGGATCTGGAAGACAATGAATCATCAGGAGGAGTGGCTTCCTCAAATGATACCTCGGCTTGAATGTCGATTTCCTGATGTGCCTCTACTTCGGGAGGAACAACTATTGTGGGCACTTGTGCCACTCCATGCACCTCTGCTTGCGCCTCTCCTTGCGCCGCCTCTCCTTCCACATGTACTTGGGCTTGTACTTGCACGTGTGGTTGTTGTTGCGGCTGTGGTTGTTGAACACTTGTCAGATGAGTTACAACAACCTGTGTTGATTGAGGGATGCTGCTACTTTTTTGCGATGAGCCAACATCACTGGTCGATGGTGATTGAACAACTATACTGGCTGCCTCTGCCGCACTCAAGGGCTTGGACCTAAGTTGGCGTGGTGGTGGTGGCACTGAGTCCAAAGGAGCGGAGGTGCTGCTCCCAGCTTGGTCCCCAGCAGACCCTGCTGCTGCTGCAGGCGTACTTTTTTTACCCAAAAAATGTGGCGGTCGGCACACCAGTCTCCTTGGTAAGTGGCGCCACTTGCTTCTTCTGCTCCTTACTGGCAACTTTCTTGCTAGAGGAGCTACGGGCAACTTTTTTTGGGGCCATCTTCTTCAGATGTCAGAACAGCAGGCTGCAGTTGCACAAGTTGCAGAGTTGTCTGTGGCCACACGTGACGTTGTGCTGCACACACCGCAGCAGGACTTCTTCCTGGCACTGATGAGGAACGATAAGGCTGATGATTCGTCTTTCTGCACCTAAAAGCAAACGAAGCAAGAGGAACATCAGTTAAATAAATGTTGCATATGTAGCGCTTCAATTAATAGTTTGCAAGTAAGCATTTTTATTACACCCACCCCCCAAAATGAAAAGACCAATAAAATGCACCACTGACAGAGTACCCCTGGGCATAATGGATGAAAGCATGGCAGTCTGGGTACAGGCCTATGACACAACAAAGGTCACTGCCTGGCTTCAAAATGGCCCCTAGACCCCCACCCACATGGCCAGGCCCTGCCTGGACCAGGCCTCAAAATGGCCCCCACCCACATGGCCATGCCCCATCAACACCCCAAAAAATCGAAAAACACACAAAAATCACCACAATCCAATGCCATCCATGCCTTCCATGATGTTTACATTAAAGAGACCCCAGAGAAAGTCTCAGTCCATGCACCACTGAGTACCCCTGGGCAAAAGGCCCCAACAACAGCCAAAAAATCGAAAAACACACAAAAATCACCACAATCCAATGCCATCCATGCCCTCCATGATGTTTACATTAAAGAGACCCCACAGAAAGACTCAGTCCATGCACCACTGAGTACCCCTGGGCAAAAGGCCCCAACAATAGCCAAAAAAACGAAAAACACACAAAAATCACCACAATCCAATGCCATCCATGCCCTCAATCATGTTGAAATTCAAGACACCCCACAGAAAGACTAGTCCCATGCACCACTGAGTACTCCTGGCATAATGGATGAAAGCAAGGCACATTGGATGCAGGCCTATGGCACAAAGCACACTGCCTGGATTCTAAATGGCCCCCTGACCCCCACCACATGGCCAGGCCCTGCCTGGACCAGTCCTCAAAATGGCCCCCACCCACATGGCCATGCCCCATCAACACCCCAAAAAATAAAAAAACACACAAAAATCACCACAATCCAATGCCATCCATGCCCTCCATGATGTTTACATTCAAGACACCCCAAAGAAAGACTAGGCCCATGCTCCACTGGGTACCCCTGGGCAAAAGGCCCCAACAGCAGCCAAAAAAATCGAAAAACACACAAAAATCACCACAATTCAATGCCATCCATGCCCTCAATGATGTTTACATTCAAGACACCCCACAGAAAGACTAGGCCCATGCACTACTGAGTACCCCTGGGCATAATAGATGAAAGCAAGGCACATTGGATGCAGGCCTATGGCACAAAGCACACTGCCTGGATTCAAAATGGCCCCTTGACCCCCACCACATGGCCAGGCCCTGCCTGTACCAGTCCTCAAAATGGCCCCCACCCACATGGCCATGCCCCATCAACACCCCCAAAAAATCGAAAAACACACAAAAATCACCACAATCCAATGCCATCCATGCCCTCCATGATGTTTACATTCAAAACACCCCACAGAAAGACTAGGCCCATGCACCACTGAGTACCCCTGAGCAAAAGGCCCCAACAACAGCCAAAAAATTGAAAAACACACAAAAATCACCACAATCCAATGCCATCCATGCCCTCCATGATGTTTAAATTAAAGAGACCCCACAGAAAGACTCAGTCCATGCACCACTGAGTACCCCTGGGCAAAAGGCCCCAACAACGCCCAAAAAAAGGAAAAACACACAAAAATCACCACAATCCAATTCCATCCATGCCCTAAATGATGTTGAAATTCAACAAAACAGTTGCATCATGCACCCATACCTAAGCCTGGTCCTACTGGATACTTTGGCTACCCACAATATATTTTATTTAATGTTCTGAAAAAGTTGCAAAATTGTAGTTGCAGCAACTGTAATGCCCCAAACAAACAACATCAACTTACTTGTGAAATTTCTAATCCAAAAGTGATCCAAAGAAAGTCAAAAAGGCCTCAAATCCAAATATCCAGCAGCATCCACAAAAAGTAATCCTTCCAGGTCAAGATCCAAATCAAAGTGACCAGGACATGAACAAAGCACTGGGAGGAGCCTGCTGGACAGGAACAGGAAGTTGGGGACTGTGGGGCACTTCCTTCCTCCCACCCCCCCCAAAATGGACTCCTTGCAAAAAAAAGTGCAGGCAAATGTCTACCTGAGGAGTTATTCTGATAAAAATCATCATTTTCAGAAGGTTTATGCTGCCTGCTGGTGGATTTCTTGTGCAGAATTGCAAATTTTGCAATTTCGCAAATGCGAGATTGTCGCTGCCCGCCGCATCTACGTGATCGCAAGTGTTTACTCCCGCGATGCGGGATCACGGGCCTTTATGATGTACTCGCGTTCACAAACTCTCGCTCTGCAAGGTGGCAAGCCGCGATGACGTAATCGCAGTCGACAAACTCCCGTGGGATCCCGCAGCAAGATTCAAAATGGCGCAGCACACACAAACATGGAGAAAAACAACTCTTCAAACGCTGAATGACGGTAAGTGAACGCCGTGCGCCGCAATATTGTATTTGTCAAGCGGACCAACTTCTGGGGGTGCCTTTGCCTTCTGAGGACCAGACCAGTATGCATACTTTCTGACCCAGGGCCTGGCATGCCCCTAGACATGGGCAGATGGGTGACAAGAGCACCTGGCATGGTCTTGTATTCCCTTTGTTCCCCTGGGAAATGGGGCTCCTAGGAACACTTTAATATAGGAGAGCATGGCGACACTCATGTTGTTCTTTTCTTGTATCACTCATGTTTCATCAGTCCCAGAGAACTAAAGGCCCTGAGGCACAAAAGCACCACTGAGGAGGGTGCCCCATTCATGCTCCCTTACATATGTAACTGCCTACACCGAGCCCTAAGTATGTTGGACCTCCTCTGGGGGATTCTTGGCAATTGGGGAACAGCACTTCTTTCTTTGCTTTTTTTGGCTCTTTTTGGCCAATTTTGGTAGAGAAAGTCGTGTTTTCCACTGGTGATGCACTTCAATTAATCAATCAAGTTTCTTATACAGCATGACTACTCACCCATAAGGGTCTTAAGATGCTGAGTAGGGGGAACTGGATCTGAGGTTCAGTTGAAGAGCCAGGTCCTTCCTGAAATGCGGCTGCGATGGTGATTGCCTGAGGTGCAGAGGCAAGGAGTTCCAGGTCTTGGCAGTGAGGTAGGAGTAAGATCTTCCTCCATCCGTGGTCTTGTGGATTCGGGGGATGGTGGTCAGGGCCAGTTAGGTGGAGTGGAGATGTCTGATGGGAGTGTAGAAGGAGAGGTCGAGGTTGAGGTATGCAGGTCCAGCATAGTGGCAGGCTTTGTCGGCATGCATGAGGAGCTTGATAGGTAGCCAGTGAAGATCTTTCAGGTGGCCGGTGATGTGGCAGCGGCGTGGGATGATCAGGATGAGTGCTTCTGTAGTGTGTGTTGCTGTAGTTGAGTCTGCTGCTGACGAGCACATGGTAGACTGTTTCTATGGATTCTTGGAGATCTTACGAAGCATACAGAGCATGTGGAAGCAGGAGGAGGAAATGGCATTGATTTGGCAGTTCATTAGGATGATGGCAAGGTTTTGTTTATGGTATGTGGGCGTGGATGTGGATGGGTTCCGAGCGCTGTGGGCCACCAGGAGTCATCCTAGGCGGTCAGGAGTGGAGCTCAGGATGAGGACTTAGGTCTTAACTTAGTTAAGCTTTTTTGTTATTTTTTTATTGATTTCTCATACAGTGTACACAAAGAGCTTTAAAGAGTACAACTATAGGAAAAAAGCAACCATTAACATCACATGGCTGTATTGTATTCTTAGATGGCATAGTTACACATATCATTCGGCACATGTAATCACAAAAAATTATGTTCACAGGGAAGTATTGTCGTGGGCATCTGCCTGTGCAACAGAATGCAAATATATCAATAGGGGCTCCCAGATGTAATTTGGCCTGGAGGATGACGGCAGCTCCTCTGCATGCAGCACTAGATTTTCTCTGCAGTATGCCAAGTCCCTAAGCGACTGCTCAGCTGATGGGCTCTGTGTGCTATCCCACACCATTGCCACTCGTCGTTTTGCAATAAGCAGTCCCACCCTCGCTAGCCTGCCAGTGACACCCTTCAGGAAAGGGACGAGGCCTATAAAGCATATATGCGGGGAACATTGCAAGTCAATCCCAATTATCTTAGACAATTTGGCAATCACATTAGCCCAGTATTCCAACACTCACCTACAGGCTCAGGCTAGATGCCAAAAATCTGCCACCAAGGCCCCACACCATTTACAAGCATCAGTGTCCCAGAGCCCATATTCAAAAAGTGTGTGTGGTGTATAATAAACCTGATGAAGGTATTTAAAATGTATGATACGCAGATTTCTATTAGAGGTGATGGCGCTAGTCAGTTGGCAGCAATGTTCCCATTCTTTCTGCGTGAGCTTTGGGTCCAGATTTTCATTCCACTTATCCAGGCTCCTATTGCAAGGGGGAGCCTATCCTCTCTAGCGGCATGGTAGAGTTTAGTGACAAGCTTGTGTCGGGTAAGGCTTATAAGTACTGTGTGCAATAACATTGTCGGTGGCATATCTGCAGGAAACATGGGGTAATGGGCTTGCAGAGGCTTTTTTCAGCCTGTGAAATAAAAAAATGAAGAGTGGTGTCTTAATTTGTATATAGGGTCATCAGCGGTCAAAAATGTGCCATTGGGATAGAGGTCTTGTAACTTGTCAATTCTCACCAGGGCCATTGTGAGCATAGCTCCCTCCTCGTGTGTTACCGATATGTCAGAGTGGTAAGCGAGAGGCAGCAGCGTGGAGTATAGTGGTAAATTACCGGCCGCACAGCCCAACGCCTGCAAAGGCTGCAATTGTTGTGTTAGTTGCACTTCGGGCGTAGTCCTATGTTTGTGTTTTAATAGGGAACTCAACGGGATGGGATGTGCGTCCCAGTGTTCCACCGCCACATGCGGGATAAAATCGTGAGACGTGAACAAAAAGTGTGCGTATTGTGCGTGCGCACAAAGATAATATAGGTAAATATTGGGCACACTGAAGCCCCCGTGCTTGTAGTCGAGAGTAAGAGTTCTTCAGCCTACCCGGGCCTGCCGACCACCCCAGATCAGCCGGAGAAGCAGAGAGGGTACAGTTTATAAAAAGGGTTGGGAGTGATATCGGTATGTTACTGAAAAGATATAAAAACTTAGGAAGTACAACCATTTTTAGGTCTCGGCTAGGCAGCGCATGCGCTGTCTCGTTGAGAGATGCTGTATACAGTATTGTAGGGGAAGCTCCGCCCACTTTCTGCCCATACTTTTGATTGGCTCAAATCTAAAATGCTGCATTCTGATTGGTTGCTAACGTATTAGTCCCGCCTCCTTTCTACCATGATGTCATTTTTATCCTTCCATTGCTATCAGACCCTTTACTTCAGCAACTCTTTTGTTCCCCTTCCTCCCCTGTTCCCTCCCACAGTCCATGACTTCTCTGCCCCCCACCCCCTCCCCCCCACTCCCGTTCGTGCCTTTTTGGACGCTGCAGTTTTGTTTACAAATGCAATAGCTCGCGTGTAAATATGAGTCCTATTGAATTTGTAAATGCTTTTTTATCGTGGGATTGGCTGGGTGAATCCGCACTCTTTGTTTGTCTTGTGATCGTGGCATGTCGGAAGTGGTAGTCTCTTCTGAGCTGAGGAAAAACACAACGTATCAGTGCAATGCGATCTCTCGGATAACTAGATCTGGATCCCAGTGGACCCATACCCCTAAGTATTTAACCAACTCTTTGACCATACAAGGGGGACTTTGGGTTTGTGCGGAAATGCACACACCGTCAGTGGCATCACCACAAATTTAGACCAATTAATATGTAGCCCAAAAAATCGAGCAAGGCGAATATATTCACACAGGACCGGCGCCAGGTAGTTGCGGGGTTCGCAAACGAAAAGCAGCATATCATCAACATATAGAGAGATGATAACCAGCCGATGTACACAATTGAGAGGCGCATATTTGGGAAATTGCCTAATACGGCAAGCCAGCGGTTCCAGCGTCCGGGCAAACAAAAGCGGGAAAAGGGGATACCCCTGTCGGGTTCCACTGGTGATTTGTATAGGGTCCGAAGTGTAGCCCTCCACCCGGACTCGCGCCGTTGGGTAATCATATAGAAGCCACACCCAATTAACAAAGAGAGGGGAAAAACCCATCCACTCTATTGAATCAAACGCCTTGGCGGTGTCAAGCATGACAGTCGCTGCTGGTAGTTCGGGATCCAGGGTGTGAAACATAGCAAACAATGTACGCAAATTATGAGAGGTGGACCGCGTGGGAATAAAGACAGATTGATCTGGCAGTACCAGATTCTGCATGAGCGGCTGGAAACGAGTGGCCAAAATCTTTGCTAGGATTTTCACGTCCGTGTTAATGAGCGATAGTGGCCGGTACGAATCACAACTAGTTGGCGGTTTATCCTTCTTAAGTAGTGTGATGAGGAGCGCTGGAGAGACTGTAGTAACACACACAGATCATAAGCCTCGGCATACATTTCTAACAAGTAGGGGGTCAGTACATCTGCATAGGTCTTGTAAAATTCAGAGAGGAACCCATCAGGACCCTGCACTTTCTTGTTGGGAAGGGCGTTTATTGACGTTCTGATATGTTTCGCTGTAATCGGCTGGCTGAGATATTCTCTCTGGCCATCCAACAGCCATGCGATGGCCAACTGCGACAGGTAAGTAACAAGTTCAACAGTATCTGTCTCGCCTTGCGAGGTATACAATTTTGCGTATGATTGCCGGAATTGGTCTGTATGTCTGGGGCACTATAATGGTCTCGACCCGTGTCATTCGTAATCTTAGTGATGATGCCCCGGTCCATACGGTGTTTTATCTTAGTGGCTAAATAATGTCCCAGTCTCCCACCCTCCCAATAAGCGCGAGCTACATGATGTTTAGAGATGTATCTCATCTCTTCCTCTGCCAGCTTCGCATGTTCGAGTATAGCGTCCTAAAAGGATGCCAGGGTCGACTCAAAGGGCGCAATCTCGTAGTCCCGCTCCACCGTAGTCGATTGGCCTCGCAGGTCCTTTAACATTCCAGCTGATGTACCTATGCAGGTGCCCTGAATAGTAGCTTTGAACACTTCCCAGAGCACTCCAGCGCTATCTACAGAGCCTTTATTGTGCGCAAAATATTGTGTGATGGCCTCACGAATTGTCTCCAGATAGAGAGGGTCCAGCAGTTCTTCAGGTCGAAAACGGCAGGTGAAGGACCTGGGGAAAGTTTGTGGTATACAGAGAGTGAGGCAGACAGGACAGTGATCGTAAAGTGAGCGTGACAATCCCTCCAAATCGGATACCCAGCATGCCACCCCCACACTTATCAGCCAATAATCGAGGCAAGACCAGTTGCATGTGCGGTGGAAATGTGTGTGCCCTTGAGGGTCTCCTCATGTCTATGTCACCATATGTTTAATAGTCCCAAGTCAGCCATACCATCATTAATTACACGAGCCTCCCTGGAAGAATGTCCCTCCCTGCCACTGGATTTATCCTTGCTGGGGTTCAGGTGAGTGTTTAGCTCCCCCCCCTCAGAGAACCACAGTGTCTGGCAGAAGTCGCAGAACAGCGAGAGACGCTCATACAAAGCAGGGTTGTCTATGTTGGGACCATAGGTGTTGACAATGGTGACTAGCTTGCCCGCCAGTTTCCCGTGTACCACGGCATAACGACCCGCTGTGTCAGCAAAGGTCTGGATTCCGGTGAAGGGAAGGCATTTTTTGACAAGTGTGAGAACCCCACAGCTATAGGAGGACTAGGAAGAGGCTAAAAGGTAGCCAGCCCAGGGAATCCCCGCCATTTTATCGGTAGCCTGTGTCAGATGCGTTCCTTGCAGAAGGGCAATGCTGAACCCATGGCGATCCAAATGCACTATTACCTACCGTATCTTTTTTGGCGTGTTAAGACCCCGCACATTCCATTTTAAATAAGAGATTGACATTACATTATTATGCACAGATAGCAAAATATACTTGAGACAGAATTTATCTTAAACCCCAAACAGTCTCGCTCCAACATTGTAGCATGAGAAAACATGTCAGCCTATAGAATGCACGTGTGTTGTCCAAGAAATTGATAAAGTAACTAGCCACATAAACAACCCCTGTAATACCCTCCCACCCACCATCACCCCCACCCACTTCAGCAGCCCCAACTTGCTAAAGCCATCCCAAACCCCAAGGAACAATTCCCGAGCGCAATGTTGAGGTAGTAACCAATTATGGGAAATACCCATGAGGGGGGCACCGGAGTACAGTGTCGCTCCCGGTGAGATAGGAGGTGGCCGAGCCAGTGTGAAATCCCCTCCTGGCCATTTTAATGTTACATCACAGAACACCGCAAGGGCTGCCCCAGTGGTAAACATTGCAGATTTAAACAATGAAGAAAAAATTAAATTATCATCATTAGACCATGACATGGTGTATGTCTTCAGCACTCACGTCAGATTTCAGTGTGGCAACCTGGTTGATTGACGACATCTTAGATATAGAACAAAGCAAAGGTATACCCCGGCTCCATCACATATAGGCATTTCGCTCGTACCCCCGCCATCACCCCCGCCACAGTTTTTGGGTGCCGACTCTGACAAGTGACAGTTTTGGCAAAATCCATCGCTGATTTCAGGCAGGTGAAGATCTTGTGTTTTCCATTTTCCTCTATGCACAACCACAGCATGGAATATGGTACCTGCAATGAGCAGTTTCTTGACAGACTGATACTCTCTCCGAACCTCCTGAACGCCACATAAAAGTTGGGGTAGTAGGCGAGGGTGTTCCCCTCATGGATGATGGTACCCTTCCCGCGAGCCATACGGAGAACAGTGTCCCGGTCCCTATAATTAAAAAGTCAGGCAATGATGGGATACGGCGGGGCCCCCGGGGGAGGACGGGCAGCCAGAGAGCGGTGAACCAGTACTACAATCAGGACCTGAGACAACTGTTCCGCCCTAAACACCTCAAGAAGGAGATTTTCCAGAAAGGGCTCAAGACGGCCTGTGTTCATGGACTCTGGCAGGCCCGTAATGTGCACGTTGTTGCGGTGTGATCTGGCTTCCAAATCCTCATTACGGGCCTGTATGACAACCAGAAACTTTTCCATGGACGCTGCTTTGAAAGTCACCTGATGCAGGCCGTCTTCAGCATCAGAAATACGTGTCTCCGCTTCCCCTAAGCACAGCTCCTGCTTGCAGTTTCGTGGACATTTGAGCCATGCCTAAGTTCAGGTGGTTGATCTTTCCATCTATTGATTGCAAACTGGCCTGAACCGCGAGAAGGGTTTTGTCGATGTTGGTGAGGTGATCAGTGGGGGCGCCAGGGTCGGAGTCAGAGACAGCATGCTGAGAGGCCCTGCTGGTCTTACGTAGTTCAAATGTGAGACGCGGCTGGGATTTTCCAATGATGCTGGCACGAGCTGTAGATAGCGTACCTCAGCCCAGACAAAAAAACAGAAAGCCCCAATTGGCAGCACCGCACAGGAACACGAGGAGGTGATGGAAAGCAGAATGAAGTTGTGGCAGTGCAGGTAAGGTGCAGCGAAGCCGAGGGCAGGAGTCAATCCGCAGCGTGTCTGAAGCCCATCACCAGTGCCACTGATTCAGTGTGAGGCCAGGGCAGGGAGTGGTTGCTCAGCAAGTACCAATCGGAATCCAGGCTAGAAGAAAAGAGCATGCACACCCCATGTCTTCAGTACAGCGGCCCCGCCACACGGGGGGAGAGTAGTGCAGAACGGGTTCCTAATGAAGAGCAGGGATGACAGCAAGCACAGTCACAGTCAGTGGATGGGTCACAGAACAAGGCAGAGCGATTGTGTCTCTGGCACCAGGATAGGAGGACGTGGGGTCAATGATCTGGCACAGTAACACCACCCCAGAGTTGAGGGAGCGACAGCTAAGGAGGTTCACACCCAGGCCACACTCTGCCGCACCTCTCCACAGGGCCTAGCTGATCAATTTCTGGTGGCACAGCCGTACACAGTCACTAGAAGAGCCACACTGCGTCAGCCATCAGCGGCCCCATAGGCTGCAGAAGAAGCAAGCCCACCACCTGTCTGTCAGCCAGCGGCACGCAGAAATCACCACGCAAGAGCACAGGCGTCCCCAGTCCACCGCCATCCACAACCAGTGCTCCGCAGTACGATCTCCGGCCAGACTTCAATGAAATTGGCAGCAGGGGCGGGTGGGCGCAGGGCAGTCAAGATCAGGGCGGCAGCATGCCGTTTTAGGAGCGGTCGCAGTGGTGAAAGGTAGGCGCATGGGGCTTACACCCAAGACCTTGGTCCAGCCCTCAACGACGGCCCAAAGTAGCTCGACAGTAGGCCCGGCAATCAACCCTGAGCAGAGGGTGATCAGCCCCACTTCCCATATACCTGCAGCCGACAGACCACCAAACAAGGATCCGAGGGCGGCCTGCTCCCCAGGCGTCACGATGTCGCACAGCAGGGAGCCTGCCAACCCCCAGTCCAGACTGCACAGTCCACCGGACACAGGTTTAGAGGCGCATCATCCCCACAGTGCCCGCAGACCGCAGTCGGCGCCACTCGCAGCTTACCTTAGTCGCGCGCCCAAAGCACGTCCTAGTCCACCACGCTACTGGCGCAGGCCCAGAGCTTTACACGCCTCTTAGCTGTTCAGGAGTCACCTCTGCAGTCTGCAATTCCCAGCCAAAGTGCTCCGCAACACTCCACAGTGCAGCTCATGCAGGCAGGGCAACAATCAGGGCAGGATGGCAAGGATAATGGGCGGATTGTGGGCTCCACCGGCGGAGCTGCTCTACAGAGCGGCTATCTTGCTGTGCGCCCTCTAGCGCCCCGACTTAGTTAAGCTTGAGGCATCTGTCCTTCATCCAGGTGGCGATTGCCTTCATCCTGTTGTTGACGTTGCTATTGGCAGCTATGAGGCTGTCTGTGAGGGGGAGAATCACCTGGGTGTCATCGGGGTAGGAGACAATGTTTAGTCTGTGGCTTCTGGCGATGGCTGAAGCAGGGCCATGTAGATGGTTAAGAAGGTGGGGCTGAGGGAGGATCCCTGAGATACTCCACAGCTGATCTCTGTAGGTTCTGAGTTGAATGGGTGAAGTCTGACTGCGTGTTTGGCTTATGAGGAAGGAGCGTATTTAGGGCTTTGTCATGGATGTTGGTGTTGTGGAGTCATGTGCAGACAGTGTGGTGGGGGACAGTGTCAAAGGCAGCTGAGAGTTCCATGAGGATGAGGGCAGAAGTTTTGCCTCGGTCGAGGAGAGTGTGGATGTCAACTGTAGCAGCGAGGGAGAGGTCACAGTCATGTGGTTGCTTCTGAAACCCGATTGGGAGAGGTCTAGGATGTGGTTTGTATCGATGAACTCGGCGAGCTGGGCGTTGATGGCTTTCTTGAAGACTTTGGCTGAGAAGGGAAGCAGAGAGATGGGTCTGTACTTCTTGGGGTCCAACAGGTCAGCAGAGAGGTTGCTTCAGCACAGGATTGATCTCTGCGTGCTTTCAGTCTTAAGGGAAGGTGGTGGGCTCGATGGAGCAGTTGATGGTGTGGCAGAGTTCCAATACGATGGAGGTGCCAGCTCTGTTGAAGATGTGGTGAGGTCAGCAATCTGAGATGGATCAGGAGTGCATGCTCTTCATGATCCTCAGGGTGTCGTAAGAGGTGCGGTTGGCCCATTTGGCAAGGTCTTCTGGGGTATTGAGCCATTGGGTGAAGTGGTTGCAGGTGGGGTTGGTGGGTCTTGGTTTGTGAAGCTGTTTTATATCTCCTTGATCTTGCGGTGGAAGAAGGTAGCGAGGTTGTTACAAAGGTTTTGAGAGGCGTAAATGTCTGCTGTCTCTGCGCTGGGTTTTGCAAATTCTTTAACGATGACAAAGAGTTATTTTCTGTTGTGTGTGTTGGCCTTAACGCATTCCTGTATGGTTGCATTTTTTGTTGCTCTGATGAGGTGGCTGTGTGCGGTGACGGCGATTTTGAAGGCTACATGTTCTGCCACGATTTTGCTGCTCCTCCATCATTTCTTGAGCCATCTGCAGGTGGGCCTGGACTTAAGTAGGGTAGGGTAAAAACCAGCTGGCTTTCTTGGAGGGATGCTTGCATGAGGATTCCCTGAGGAGAGCCAATGTGGAGATTGCGTGTTCAGATGTTGCCTTCCATGGATGTCGGTAGGGGGCTTGTGAGCTGGACTTTGGTGACCTTGTTACAGCTTTTGCAAGGATTGCGGTGAGCATGGTGGTGGTGAATTGTGAATTGAAGGTGTGGCTGACGGAGATGTTGTTGCTTGGGGAGAAGATGGGGTAGAGCACGTATTCTGCTGAGTGGGATGGAGATGTGACTATTTGGGGTGAAGTGCTGTGGTCGTCAAAGTTGTCAGGGTGGAAATGAAAGTCCCTGAGGAGGATGTAGTCTATTGAGGCGAGAGCGTGTTGAGCGATGTAGTCAGCTATGGTCCTGCTGACTGGGGGGGCAGATTCTGGGAGTTCTGTAGATGAGGGTGCTGTAGAGAGTGATGTTCAGGTTGGTCAGGCATCCTTAAGGTTCCTCTCAGGCCTCTTGGCCTCTAAAAGATTTCAGTTATTTTTACAGTTTGATTCTTACTGCTCTTCCTCTTCAAACAGAGTCTGTATCTTGTCTGGGCACCTGGCATTCTGCCTGGGCTCTTTCTCAGCACCACCTTGCGACCCCAAGGCAGAGTACTGTTGTTGGCTTATTCTGTACATTTTGTATTTCGTTGCTTGGGCGACATGTAGCAATCGAAATGTGGAAGGTTGTAGGTATGGAACATAGAAGGTAATTTCAGGAGTACTAGAGTTCTGAAGTGGACAGTTGGAAGCTGGTGAATAGATTCTTGGATGCTGTTGGTAGTCCTGGAATAAATTAATAAACTTCATGCTTTTTTACCATCACTTATCTGATGAGTGGTAATTTAACAAGTATCCTCCTGGCCTGCACATTGCAGGTCCCACAACATCCTTTAGACACTTGCAGAGTACCTGGGGCCATAGAAGTTAGGCCCCCCTTGTCTGGAGGTTACACTCCTGCAGTAACTGGTCCAGAGAAGATCCGAGGAAGCCCTCAAATGTTCCCCAAAGGAGGTCAAATCTTCCACAGCCCCCAAAAGGTGTACACTGGCCTAGGAGAAACAAATTTTAGTCCCTGAAGTCCTAACGACCTGGTGTCCCTGCAGTCTGGAGTCTTCTCTCTCCCAACTGGGCTTTCCTCCAGCATCGCTCCCCTAGATCCAGACTGTACTGAAAAGTCTCTCGCCTATACAGAGTTTTTCAAGAAGGGTTGGGAAGTTCTAGAAAGTTGGGCACCTCTGCCTAGATCTAGATCATCACTCCACCCCTCCCTTAACTCTCCTGAAGAATATTTGTCAAGTGTTTAAGATGGGGCTTCAATGTGGTCTGCTAAAAGATCTTCTCTGGAAGCCTAAGCCCCGTCCCTAACTGCCACAGCTTCTTGGTCCCTTCCTCCATAACTTCAAAAGGCAGCCCATCATTTGACTAGCTCCAGAGATTTGGCTACCCTCCTTTGTTTCTGTGTGGTTTTGCCTTGCCAGGCCAGGTACAGTGTGAGAAGTAATTACCACATCTAGATCCCTTCCCCACCTTTTGCTCTCCCAGGAGCAGGCCTAAATATTTGCCAATGGCCCCATTGTGTAGGGAGGCCTTTGGTTTTCAACTGGCCAGCAACATTATTAACTTAGTCCAGCTGGATGAACAAAAGCCAGGAATCTAGTTAGGAGCGGAGTCAAAGACATATGACGCATCCTCAGAGCCAGAAAGAGGGTGAAAGATGACAAAAGTACATTCAATCTGCAATTTCAATCCATGGTTACTATAGGATTGTTGCAACATGGTAGTCTTTAGGCCTAAACTGTTTGGTGCAGTGTCCCCCCATAATGAATAAAACAGTAAAGCACACAGAATTTTCAATTAAGCACTAAAAACTTACACTAAGAATACCTGCTCACATTAGAAGACCTACACTAGGTCATCGCCAATCCCTGCAATGTCCCTTCTGTGACGGCAATCCCAAAGCGTTTTAACAGAGTTTACAGTGAGTGGAACCAAGGGCATTAGAGTATTTTACATTACAGAAGTTTAGATTAGTTTTTGAGGCGCGGTGAGATTAAGTGATTTGCCTAGAATCACAGGATGTTGAGCTTATGCCTGCTTTCAAAGTCTGCAGCTCTGGCTATAATGTCACTCACGTTTTGTGTGAATAACCATGATGATCCTCTGGTAGGTAGGGTTCGTATGTATATGTATAGGTTATCCGCGGCAATATGTGGATGTCTGCTCAGATATTGTGCACCTACGTGCTTACATCATACAAAAGTCAAACCTATTTGCTTCATGATGGCTTATTCTATTCGCGCTAAATAAGAAATTAAACTATTGAAGAACAGAGAAATGCTCGATATAATAGGCTGAGGCACAGGACCAAGCTAGAAACTGAACGAATTCGTTTCTGGGCCTGAGCCCGTGTGGTACCCATTAGAGCTCACTCCCTTCTCTGAGACATAAGGACATAACTAGCACACAGTAGTTTTTTCAGGAGTGAGCGGCATCTTGATGTGGTTCTATACCGAGATGGCTCTAGGAACAGAGCTCGACGCCTTGCTGCCAGGTTAATGGGCTGAATGAAGCTTCTTGGATGGCAATTGTGCAGCCCACATCGTCCTAGTACATCATTAAAACCTGGAAAGATGCCGCAGCCACGGCAGCTCTCGAAACCGCTGCCAATCTAAGTGCCTCTTGAAGTGGTTTTCATTTCACTGATTACGAGATCTTCCAAACAGCACAGTATGACTCACAGCCAAGGGCTGGCTTTTTATGTCGGAATAATTCTTCCTGGCATGTTGTCATTAACCGCCTTTTACTAGCGAATGCAAAGATGATTTAGTTTAAAACAAAGCAATGTTAGAGAAGCGCTTTGTGACAGGTCGGGGGGACAATACAACAAAACCTGCAGGCTGTGATTTAGTGACGGCCCCCGGAGGGCAGGGCAGGGTGCGTATTTATTAAGCTACAATGCACATAAGACTACGGCTGGTGAAATAATAACCAAATTAACCAATTGTATTCTTCAGATCGGTTTCTCCCATGCAGGAAATCTATTAAAATCAATATGGACAGCAGCGTCTATGAAGTGAAAGTATGCAATATACGACATATACTTTTAAAATAAAGGGGCATATTAGCAAGAAACTCGTTAAAATTATCGCCGCTTTAGCGACAGGAAACTGCCGCTAAAACGGCGATAATTTTAACGAGGTTCTTGCTAATATGCCACGTATTTTTATACCTAAGGTATAAATAACAACACAAACACTTGGATCAGTACTAGTTTTCAACAACACGAGTCAGTATTGTGGTAACCTCACACTTTGGAAAGAACTCGAGTGTTAAAACCCTGCTGTGCCGGAATGGAAGCTCGTTGTCTCGCCTCAAATTGTTGAAACAGTGGAGTCCATCGGTATTATTTGTAGAACATGAGATGGCACGACCTAGATCTCTGGCATCGGCACCAACAGAGTGCCCATGAGTCAGCAGCATCATCAAAACAAACCTTTGACTTTTTTTGCAGATTTATATAGTGCGAATTGAACCCGAAGGTATAGGAGCGCTTTACATGAGCACCAGTTACGTAACACAAGGACACATTCATTTCTGTTAGGCAATGGGAGATTGATTGATTTGCCCAGAATCAGAGGATGTGGAGTCGACCGGAGGCTCGAACCTTGGTCTCCCAGGTCCACGATCGGCAGTCTAGCCGTGAGACCACATCCTCTCCTGATGGAACAGTAATAGTGTTTAAAGAAAAATTCGAAATTGTAAAAGAGTTTTAGTGGAGCAATGGTTGTAGATAGCAATACATTTCCCACAGAGAGAAATATAACAATTTGATTCTGAAGAAATAAGAGACTATTTTCATGGACAAATTCATTTAAATAAATGCAAAGCTATTTCCTCTTTGAATAGAAATCAGCGGTTTATGCTCCTGCAACTCACTGAGTATTCTCAGCAGCTGGATGCTTCGAGTTTACAACTTTCGTCTTCCCCTGTCTGTCTATTACACCAGAAGTTATTTTTCAGTGCTACAATGTCTGCAGGTGAACATCAGCAAAGTATGACGTGGTCAGTGATTGGCTGCCGCCCCCTCCCTATGACCACACCAACCCCCGGACACAAGGACATTAAACATGGTTATCTTTGAAAGGCGGGGGCGGGGTCAGGGAGGGCGCCCGCCAATCGGTGGTAGGGCGCGCCCCTGAGGACACGCCCTACCACCGAGAGGCCTTGGTGGAGGGGAGCGGTCGCCACACCGCCATGCGGGCGGGGGGGGCCAAGAGCCCCCCCTTTTCACATGGTCAGTGATTGGCTGCTGCCCCCTCCCTATGACCACACCAACCCCCGGACACAAGGACATTTAACATGGTTATCTTTGGAAGGCGGGGGGTCGCAAGACCCCCCGGCCGTATTTATTAAGATATAAAACAATACATTTTTTAATTGTACGATAAGCAGTTTATACAAAAATTCAGCAGGACATTAGATACATGATTGTCAACAAGTGTGAGAGACTATCCTTAACAAAAACTCTAATACAGATTGTTTCCTAACCGAATCTAACATCCTCATCTGAAATTTAGTATACTAACATTTCTGGCCATATGGCAAGGTCGCTAACCGGTGTCAGGTCCTACTAGCTGCGCCTCACCACAAGATGTGCACATGCGCAGCCGGGCCCGTTACTTACCCGGTCCACGGCGTGAACTCCATTACCCACTTAAGGAGGGCCCTTACTCAGCGCCATCTGTTGACGTCATAAGTATGCGCGCGCGGGGTGGCTACCAGCCTAAGGAAAGCGTGACTCCTCCAACCCGCGCCCCTTTGAAGCACCAATTACCTTGCCCCTGAAGTTCTAGGAAGGGCCAATGGACCCTCCCCCTGGGCGGGAACCTCCATAGGATGATGCCCGCCCCCTCAGACCTTAAAATAACTGCTCATCGGTCATGACCTTACCGCATGCCCCACACCTAATAAATACGACGATCTATGGAAAAAATTCTAAAGGACAGCTACCTTGACTAAATAAACATCACGCATAACACCGTAAAGCAAAAACGGGAAAAAGGGCCTAAATACCAATGCAACCAATCACATAATACAGTACCATTAACTAAAGGGAAAAAAGGCCTAAGAGAAAGCATAACAAGCAAAATTACAAAACCAAATCAGTTTTCTAAGCATAGGAAAATTGGCCTAACGAACATTACATCAAATTACCGACTGAATTAGGCAAATAATGCCTACAACACCGCATTGTTCCAGGGATGGTGGGTGGGGAAACAGAAGCCCCGAGCGCGGGGCACCACCGGTATGGGGGGAGCGTCCAGGCAACAAGGAGTCCCCTGGGCGCTCCCCGCTTCTTTATCCCCTCCTACAGCCCACCCCCCTGACCCGGATGTCGCCTAATGCCATCCGGGTCAGGGAGGGCGCCCGCCAATCGGTGGTAGGGCGCGCCCCTGAGGACACGCCCTACCACCGAGAGGCCTTGGTGGAGGGGAGCGGTCGCCACACCGCCATGCGGGCGGGGGGGCCAAGAGCCCCCCCTTTTCACATGGTCAGTGATTGGCTGCTGCCCCCTCCCTATGACCACACCAACCCCCGGACACAAGGACACTAAACATGGTTATCTTTGGAAGTTGGGGGATCGCAAGACCCCCCGGCCGTATTTATTAAGATATAAAACAATACATTTTTTAATTGTACGATAAGCAGTTTATACAAAAATTCAGCAGGACATTAGATACATGATTGTCAACAAGTGTGAGAGACTATCCTTAACAAAAACTCTAATACATATTGTTTCCTAACCGAATCTAACATCCTCATCTGAAATTTAGTATACTAACATTCCTGGCCATATGGCAAGGTCGCTAACCGGTGTCAGGTTCTACTAACTGCGCCTCACCACAAGATGTGCGCATGCGCAGCCGGGCCCGTTACTTACCCGGTCCACGCCGTGAACTCCATTTACCCACTTAAGGAGGGCCCTTACTCAGCGCCATCTGTTGACGTCATAAGTATGCGCGCGCGGGGTGGCTACCAGCCTAAGGAAAGCGTGACTCCTCCAACCAGCGCCCCTTTGAAGCACCAATTAACTTGACCCTGAAGTTCTAGGAAGGGCCAATGGCCCCTCCCCCTAGGCGGGAACCACCATAGGATGATGCCCGCCCCCTCAGACCTTAAAATAACTGCTCACCGGTCATGACCTTACCGCCACAGGCCAGCATTGTTAACCGACGATCTGGCCTCCCCCTTCCTATCCCTACAATCGGACTGCCTTACCTAGCAAAACCCTCTAACCATGCCCAGAGATTATTAGACCACAGGACATTCTCTGCCTCAGTCAAGTGTACCCCGTCCCCCAGATAGAAATGCTTACCCCAGATACACCCGTGTGGAATCGTCTGCAACCGGGGGGCTCGGAATAGTTTGTCCAACTGTGTGTTGATCCTCTTTACCGAGTGATTCGATGCCATGACAGAGTCCCCCCTTCGCCACTGCCACCGAGGGATAAGTTGCGACCATACTACCGTGCAGCCCGGGCAAATCCTAGTTACCCACCCAGCAGTGGAGATGATTTCCTCAATAAGGATGCGCCTCCCTAGTCTGGCCAAATCATTCTCCCCCAGGTGAATTATCACCACTGACGGGGGTGGGCTGCTGCGCTAAGAGTCCCTGGAAGAAGCTCCTAAACTGGCTGAGGCACAGACCCCCTCTACCAAAAAAGGAGATATGAAACCCTTTCTGCGCGGCCCTGTTCCTACGGTCTCCTGAAAGAAAAACATGTTTAGCACGCCTCACATAAGAATGGCCCACAATCCAAGTCACCACTTTCATGTGTCCCTCCTGTTTCTTGTGCTGCGATGGTGTTGCTCGTTGACGGCCGCCGGCGAGTTCCTCCCCTGCGTCACAGGTTTGAGAAACTGCAAAAAACCAGAAAGACACCAGGGGTGAGCACCATCCTGTCACAACAAGTCAATTCGTACATATCGTTTGTAACATTCTGACGACCATCTCCCTATTCTCTTTACATTCTCTACCGGGAGACCCCTTGCTACTGCTTCAGTTGCTGCCCCAATCCTAAATGAGTGAGTGCCAAATTCCTTGGGGTCGAAACCTGTCTGTCTGACCGTCAGCACCAAGACTCACCTAAACTGGTACCCGGTCAATGGTGTGCCATCTGCGTGACACACCAGTGCACCCCCCGACGTGCCCTCTTGCTGCCTGTGGAGGAACTCCACGTGTGAAACCGGGCAGCAAGGGTTGGCCCGTGCCCGGTGGAGCACTATGATGTGACCCCGAGACTCCTGGTCAGTCTTTGACCTCTGAATTGTCACCCACATAGCATCCTCTCTGATCTTTACACAAGCCCGCTGCAGGCCGCCCAGCGTATCCCCTTTTGACCCTGCGACTAATTCACCAATTCTCAGAGCCCCATAGAAGGCCAGGGAAAATGCAGCCTTAAACAGAAGTACCTCCCACTCGGAGCTACAGACACTGTGAAGCGCTCCCATTAAGGCTGTCAGCAGAGCTAGCCCAATGGGCCTTCTTCCATCTGGTGCGTGACCTTGTAGACGGCGCCAACCCCTCAAAGCCTTGCGCACCATAAAGGTGTTAGTAGGATCTCGCAAGCCCTTAGCCTGCGCAAAGAAGGAAACCGCCGCCCTATGTCTGCTCGCCGCCGCCACTGAGCGCCCTTCCCTGTGCATTGATTCCAAGTAGGCCGCAAAGCTGTCCTCCTGCGCCCACCTAGCCTCCCATTCCAGCCCCAAGAAAGCCCGGTAAGACAAAAACGCCCCTTCGTAAGCTGTCTTGGTCCTGGGGGCTAAGCTAGCAACCACGAGGTCCTGTAGTCTGAGGCACCAATCTGCCAAAGTACTGCCGGGTAGTGAGCTGGCGAGGGGTCTGCTGCAGGAAGATGCTCCCTGAATACCTGCATTTTAAAGCGAGAAAGGGAATCAGCTGCATTGTTGAGGATTCCTGGGACATGCTTAGCTCTGAAGACCACATTCCATTTTAAGCACTGTAACACAATCTCCTTTATCAGGCGGAGTATGAAGGGGCAGCGTGCCCCCTGTTGATTTATACATTCACAACTGTCATGTTATCCAACCAGAACACCACTGATTGATTACATAGGTGTTCCGGCCAGACCTTCAAGGCCACCCATATTGGGAAGAGTTCCAGGAAGCCAATATTGGTGGTCAGACCCCACGCTTTCCATTCCTCCGGCCACCGCTGGGCGACCCACTTGGACCCAGAATGGCGCCGAAGCCCACACTATCAGCAGCGTCAGTCCATAAACCCAACTCTGCTGATGTGGCGGGAGGACCGGGCCACACTATCCTGCCATTAAAATCCGCCAGGAATGCCATCCATATATGCACATCCTGGCGAACCTCAGATGACAGCCTTGTGCGGTGATGTTTCTCCCGTAGACCTCTCATAGCTTGTGCAATGGAGCGTGAAAATGGGCGTGCCATTGGGATAACCCGCAGAGCAAAATTCAGTTGCCCCACTACTTCCTGCAGCTGTTGCAAGGACACCTTGTCCTTGCATAGGGATTGGGAAAGCGCTGCTCTAAATCTAGACACTTTGTCCCTGGGCAACCTGAAGCATCCCTCCACCAAGTCAATTTCGATCCCAAGGAATTCTAAGCAGGTGGCCGGGCCGACCGTCTTCCCTGGCGCTAGCGGGACCCCAAAAGCCCGCATGAGCACGCAAAATTCCTGCAATGCCCAAGCACACTCCTGAGAGCCCGCCGCACCTAAGAAAAGGAAATCGTCTAGGTAATGCATGACCTGCTGGTGACCCGTTGCCTGTCTCATGACCCACTCTAGAAATGAGCTAAACGTCTCAAAGTAAGCACATGAAATGGAACAGCCCATGGGCATGCATTTGTCCATGTAAAACTTGCCTTCGAAATTGAAACCTAGGAGGTGGTGATCTAACGGATGGACTGGGAGAAGACGGAAAGCCGATTCTATGTCAGACTTTGCCATCAGTGCCCCCGGCCCCAGAGCTCGCAATAAATCAACTGCCTGGTCAAATGAGGCATATTTCACACTACAAATCCCCTCATCAATCGCATCATTCAAGGATGCTCCTCTTGGTGCTGACAGGTTGTGAATCAGTCTAAACTCGCCTCTCTCTTTTTTAGGTACTACTCCCAGCGGTGAACACACAAAATTGCGGACAGGCACCTCCTGGAAGGGGCCCGCTATCCTACCCAGTGACAGTTCCTTGCTAATCTTCGCCCCCATCACTTCAGGGTTATGCTTTACTGACAGTTGGTTCCTGCAACGTGCGCTTCCTGTGTACCCCACCGCCGGGATCCTAAAAACTTGTGAGAAACCTTCCTGAAGGAGAGTGACCGCTGCGTGGTCCGGGTATCTATTCAACCATGGGATCATTGCCAAAACGTCTATCGGTGTGGGAGGGCCCGAATCGTCTGCACTACTCTGGCTTCCCCCTTCCCCTTTGACCGTGGTTGCCTTGCTTGGACCTGCAAGTTGTCTCAGGGTGGGATGGGTGACCACAGACTGCGCATGCATGTCTGAATCTACAGGTGCCCTGGGCCCTTGTGCAGGAGCGCTTATTAAAGTCCCAGCAAACACCCTTTCTCTCCGACCCCCCGACCCCTACTTTTCCCCGGGACCTCACTCCCCTGGGATGCTCGAAAGGGCTGTTGTGGTCTGGCGGAGAACACCCTGACTGCATTAGTGGCCTTGGATGGGGCTGTGTCCCCTGAGAACTGCTTATGCCAAGACATAGAATCTACTCTGTCCCATGCCAGTGATGAGTCAAATTCCTTTGCTTTCCTGAAATTCACATCATACTCCTTCCACGCATCCCCAGTGTATTGATCGCTCCACCCCACAATCCTGCTCTGGTAGCAAGCCATTGCTGCCTGCACATTAGGGGGGCGTTCGGCCGTAATAGCCTTAAGGACGGAAAAGGCCCTGATCCAATTCTTCAGAGTCTCATCTACCCTGAACCTGGAGCACTGTGCCCTCCATTCACTCAGATGCATCCATTCCTTCAGTAACTTGGCCTCTCCATTTCCCTATTGTCTAGCAACAATGAAAAAATGTAAACATATTTTCCCACCCAAATCAACTCTTTCACTGCCTGTGACACATGTTGTGCCAAGTTTTCACTCCTGCATGGCACTGAGCCGTCCCCCAAGAGAGGCAGAGCCACCTCCTTACCATTGACGGGCGGCTGAACCGGTAAGCCCTCGTCTCCCTTCGGTTGAGCGGAATTGGAACCTGTAAGTGAAGAAGATGATGGCACCGCAATATTGTCAGCCGCAGTTGCAGCTTTAATCTTTTCTACCAATTTCGCCGCTTCTGCCGCATGATCTGATGAGGCAGGAAACACGCCACCCTTTTGCAACCATGGTAATAAGGCGGCTATTTGAGATACCAACTCAACAGGGACCGGATCCAGGTTGCCCACTGGCACAACTGGGACCCCAAGTGGCATGTCCGGTGGCACTGGCGCGATAGCCAAGGGAGCGGGTGTTGGCGGCACACTCGGGACCGTTAGCGGTACCACGGGCGGTGGGTTAATCCCCGCAGGAGGGGGTGCCGGCGTTATGTCCGGCACCGGTGTCGCGGGCACAGGAACAACTGGCAGAGGTGCCAGAGGAACCGATACCACAGGTGTGGGTGTATTCGGGACCGGCACTAGAGGCACGAGGGCTGGGGCACTGTACCTCGGTTTCTTGAAGCCCCGAGCGCGGGGCACCACCGGTATGGGGGGGAGCATCCAAGCAACAAGGAGTCCCCTGGGCGCTCCCCGCTTCTTTATCCCCTCCTACAGCCCACCCCCCTGACCCGGATGTCGCCTAATGCCATCCGGGTCAGGGAGGGCGCCCGCCAATCTGTGGTAGGGCGCGCCTTTGAGGACACGCCCCACCACCGAGAGGCCTTGGTGGAGGGGAGTGGTCGCCACACCGCCATGTGGGCGGGGGGGCCAAGAGCCCCCCCTTTTCATTTGCGCTACAGCAACGACAGCCCCCGGTGACCCCCCAACGTGCAGCTCTAGCAATGACTGTCAGTGTTGCCTGACCAGCCCTTTAGGAAAGGGGGGGACGCTCGGCCCCCATGCACGCATGGCTGGGCCCGGCCCACCTTGCCCCTATAGGATTGGTCGGTCCCGCCGTTGACCCGGAAGCGGTGTGAGTGCTTCTGGGTCAAGGGGCGGGACCAGAAAGGGGGGTTTAAAGAGCCTGGGGCGCGCGGGAAGCACCCTCTTTGTGCCCGCGCTTCCCAGGCACGCTCCTCGCCCCGCTGTGGGGCTGTTAATTTTCTGTTAATTTTGTTTTTTCAGGTTGAGGAGCGGATCGGGAGCGGAGGCCGTTAGGAGCGGACACCGGGTCGTAGCAACATCGCATCGGGGACACGCGGGCGTAGCGTACGGCGCGGAGCACTACAGGAGCTGCCAGCTAGTATTGTGCGGGCTGGGGCGGCTGTGGTGCAAAGATCGGCCCGACTGAGCGGCCAGCAAGTTTCTCGGGGCCGGTGGTGCGCTGAGGTATTGTGCGGGCTGGGACAGGCGGGGCGGCTGCGCTTGCCGGTGTGCTCAGTTAGTTAGAGCCTGGCGCTAATAACGGCAAGGTCCCGAGTTTATGCACCATAAAAATAGAAAGGTCATGCATTGCAGTACAAGGGTTTAAAACACTGTGTAGGGTTGTTTGTTAGGAACTAGGATCGGCCGACTGCACGGGAGGTTTTGCACAATAAAAACAGTACATCTTATGTGAAGCTAAGCAGGGTCGGCACGGTCAATAGCTGGATGGGGGACCACAGCTAGTTTAAAGGGGGGAAGGCATTGCAGTGCCTTATTATTGCAAGAATTGGTTTTCTCTGCTGAGTACTGTGTTGATTTAAGGGAGTTAATCCCCAGGCCTGTTATTAAGCAGGACAGGCTGGAATATTCAGTGAAAGCATAATTTCAAGGTACTACGGCTCATTGCTGACAACAAGCAGTTACATATAAAGTGACATCAAGAAGGTTTTGTATTTTAAACTGCAGGCTGTCTACAGATAATCTACCCGTATTTGGTAGGCTTACAGACAAGGGGCGCTGCGGACCGAGTAGCGGAGGAGCTCACGTGAACGGCGGAATCCGAGGTCACAGGCAGGCTTGCATTTCACTGCTTCTGGCGGGCCGCGGGGCTAGAGTTCGCTTGCCCAAATACCCAGGCTAGCTGGGTGTGCGGTCACAGTTGCATGGTCCTTACGGCCAGCCTGTGAGCCTCCAACTTGGGACAGGTACAAGGCACATTGTGCCCATAATTACCGTATTGTGTAGTACAGGTGCCAGTAGTAGGAAATGTCTGGTAAACGGGGAGCAGGAAATTCGCGCATGGAGTTAATGTTTCAAACCATGATGCGCAGAATGTCAGCGATGGACAAGAGATTGGGAAAGGTGGATACATTGGGAAAGACTGTGGCAGACTTGAGTGCGAGGGTTGATGCACAGGCAGGGCCATCAGGGAGGCCCAAGCGGATAATAGTGCCACCTAGACCAAGGGGGAATTTGAGGCCCCACCTAAATGTGGCAGAGCTAAGAAGGGTTTTAGTCGCCCCACCAAGCCCCGTGTAGGAGGGGGTCCCCGGGACCAGTCCCTAGCAGAGCGCCGACAGCACCTGAGGCGCCCACGCCAGCCCCACCTAGCCCGATAAGTGTACCGGTGGCACCGGCTCCAGCCACGCCACCTATAAACTTAGTGCCGACAGTGGTCCCACCAGAAATTCCGGCCAGCCCAGCACCGGGGGTGGGTCAGGTACCCCCAGAATTGGCAGCACAGATAGCGGCAGTTCTTCCATAGTTGGGGATTGGGGGAATGTTACCCTCCGCAGCTGACCCCACGGCCGAGGCACAGAGAATGGTCATGAAAATCATGGTGGCTAGGGGCGAAGGTAGCATTCCAAGCACACCAATTTCTCACCAAACAGGTCTGGTGAGCAATGCGGGGACAGTCAAGACCGTAGAATCATCGCAACTCGCTGAAAGTGGTAAGGAGGTTGCCTTGCCAGTATTAGGCGAAGGCACGATACCCTCCAGGGGGGAGAATTTGACACAGCAAGTCTCACAGAGTGTGAAAGAATTTATTTGGGCACACAAATATGTAAATATTTTCTCATTGCTGATTGACAACAGGGAGTGGGAATATGGCAAGTCGCAGAAAGATATGATGTTGCCTAGTGAGTGGCGGTCTCAGTTGTATAAATTCAGGGTGGAGGAGACGCTCATCAACTGGATCAGGGCTTTTTCTGTGTTTGTGGCAGTTACCGCTGAACGTTCCCCTTCAATGCAGGCGGAGATGGCTTGTTATCAGAGTAGGATTACAATGTTCAATGAGAATCATGGGGGGATGCATGGAAGGAATATGACATAGCGTTCAGGAAAGCTAGGGAATTTAACAAATCTTTAGCCTGGGACAAAGTCGACTCAATTTCCTGGCATTCTCAGTTTGAAAGGGGGCAATCCGCAGGCGCTAGCACTAGCTGTAACAAAGGATATTCGCCCAAGCCCCAGCAGCCCTTTCAGCAGCCCTTTCGGTCAGCGCAAGGGGGGGGCACGTGCAAATTCAGACACGCGTGTTACATATGCGGCTACCCTTCCCACCCAGAAACGACATGCCGGTTAAAGGGTAGTGCTTCAGGTAACAGGGGGAGAAGAAAACCAGAATAGCGGGGAATACCCCCAGGTCGCGCATTCCCCCATTGACGTGGTGGCTATGATTCCTTGGCTCAATAGATACCCAGACCATACCTCCGCAAGGATGCTGCAAGAAGGTTTCACACACGGTTTTCAGATTCCAGCTGGGGGTTATACCGGGACACCGCAGTGTAGGAACCAGTTGTCAGTTAAACACAATCCTGGGGTGGTAGCAAAAAAAATTGAGAAAGAGGTAGAGTAGCGGGTCCTTTCCTGGACATCCCAGTACCAAAGTTTGTCTGCTCACCCCTGGGAGTGGTCCAGAAGAAAGAAAAAGGTGAGTTTAGACTCATACACAATCTTTCAGCACCTAGGGGATTATCATTGAATGATGCGATTGACAAGAACATTTGTAGGGTGAAATACGCTTCTTTTGACCAGGCAGTAGAGATGTTGAGAGTTTTGGGCCCCGGGGCATTGATGGGGAAATCAGATGTTGAGTCAGCATTTAGACTGCTACCAGTGCATCCATCTGACCAGCACCTGCTGGGTTTTTCCTTCGAAGGCAAATTTTATATGGACATATGTATGCCCATGGGCTGCTCCATTTCATGTGCTTACTTTGAAACATTCAGTTCTTTCCTGGAATGGGTTCTGAGACAATCTACGGGCCACCAGTATGTGATTCATTACCTTGACGATTTTCTTTTGCAGGGGTAGCGGCTCACAGGAGTGCGCATGGGCATTGCGTGAGTTTTGCGTTCTCATGCGTGCTTTTGGGGTCCTGCTGGCACCAGGAAGAACAGTGGGGCCATCTACGTGCCTGGAATTCTTAGGCATTGAACTTGACTCTGTTGAGGGTTGTTTCAGGTTACCAAAGGAAAAAATTGCGAAGTTCAGGGCAGCCCTTCAACAATGTTTGGTGAAGGAGAAAGTCACATTGCAGCAGTTGCAGCAGACTGTTGGCCAGCTGAATTTTGCATCAAGGGTCATCCCTATGGCACTCCCCTTTTCGCGCTCAATTGCGCAGGCCATGAGGGGTCTGCGAGACAAGCACCATCACACAAGACTATCAGTCGAGGTTCGCCAGGACATGCGGATATGGATTGCATTTCTGGAGGATTTCAATGGCAGAGTACTGTGGGGTGCCCACACTGTTACCTCAGCAGAGTTAGGATTATGGACTGACGCTGCTGGCAGTGTAGGGTTTGGCGCCATACTTGGCAACAAGTGGGTGGCACAAAGGTGGCCCAATTGGTGGGAGAAAAATGGTTTGACAACAAACATTGGGTTCCTAGAATTGTTCCCAATATGGGTTGCTTTAAGGGTCTGGCCTGATCAATTGTCTAATCGATCCGTCATTTTCTGGTCGGATAACATGACTGTAGTGGAATGCATCAATCAACAGGCAGCACGGTGTAACTTGATACTCCGCCTTATAAAGGAGATTGTGCTAAGATGCATGAAGTTGAACGTGCAATTCAGGGCCAAACATGTTCCAGGGGTCTTGAATAACGCAGCTGATGCCCTTTCTCGCTTTAAGATGCAGGTATTCAGGGAACACCTACCAGCTGCAGAGGCCTCCCCAGCTCACTTCCCATCAACACTTTGGCAGATTGGTGCCCCCAACTACAGGACCTCATTGCAGCCAGCCTAGCTCCCAGGACGAGGACAGCTTACGAAGGGGCGTTCAGGTCTTACTGTAATTTTCTGGGACAGGATTGGGAGGGAGGCAAATTTTACTGGGTACATGGACACATTGCACAAGGAGGGGCGATTAGCTGCGACAGCTAGCAGACACAAGGCAGCTATGTCCTTTTTTGCACAGACAAAGGGGGCCAGGGACCCTACGAAAAGCTTCTTAGTACAAAAGGCGATGAAGGGGTGGCGGTGCCTACAGGCAAACACCACCGATGGCAGAAGGCCAATAGGTCTAGAACGGTTGGCAGCGGTATTGCTCATCCTGCCTGACACATGCAGCTCTGCGGGAGAGGTAGTTCTCTTCAAAGCCGCTTTTTCCCTGGCATTTTACGGGCCATTGCGGGTAAGTGAACTAGTGGTTAGCAACAAACTCGACAAGGTTAGGTGGCCTACAGCTGACAAATACTACTATACGGGGCGACTCAATGTGGGTTACCATTCGGAAATCCAAGACTGATCAGGAGGCCTTGGGGGAGAGTTTGGTGCTACACTGGGCACTGAACAACCCGTGCTGCCCAGTGTCGCATGTGGAGGCGTTCATCAGACAACGGGCGGGTGAGGCAATGGGAGCATTGTTAATACATGCGGATGGTACCCCATTTACCAGGTTTCAGTACCAAAGAGTGTTAGCAATGGCTATCACCAGAGCTGGTGTGAACCCCATGGAATTTGGAACACATTCTTTCCGGATAGGGGCGGCCACCGAGGCCACTGTGAGAGGATTGCATGCCAACAGTGTGAAGAGGATTGGGAGATGGTCTTCCAATGCCTATAAGCGTTATGTGTGGCTGCACATGTTGTAAGGGTCAGTTCATCCCCCATGACACCTGCCTTGTTTATGTTTATCTTTCAGATTCTCGGGCCTGTGATGCAGGACGGAAACTACTACAGGGTCAGCAAATGCAACCATCAACATCCCGACAACGGAAAGAAGACAAGAGGAGGACACATGTAGTATGGGTGGTTGGTCATTCTTATGTGAAGCGTGCTAAACCATTTTTCCTTTCAGGAGGGGGTGGACAGAGGGCGGAGTGCGGGGGGTTCAATGTTTCCTTTCATGGCAGAGGGGGGCTCCGCCTTAGTCAGCTTAGGGGCTACATCTCTGACTTACTCGAAAGGCATACCCCACCACCCTCAGTGGTCATCCTGCATCTGGGGGGGAATGATTTGGTGATGCTAGGCAGAAGGGTCTTGTTGGAAGAGATTATCTCAGTGGCAGGTTGGCTGGCGAAGTTGTTACCAGGTTGCACCATAGTGTGGTCGCATTTGATACCTAGACTTCAGTGGAGGGGGGGAATCAGTTAGGGCGTTGAATCACTCGGTAAAGAGGATCAACAATAAGATGAAGAAACTCTTTCGAACACCTCACCTGCAGAGGGATGTATGACATTACAACGCATGCTTTTACATCGCATGCCTTTACAACGCGGTATGTACAACGAATACCTTTACAACGCATAGTGCTTTGGGGCGCTGGATAGTGAATTGTTTAATTTACTATTCCAACTCCAGTCCCCGTGGATAGTCGGGAAGGTGTTGGATAGTAAATTAAACCCATTCCCTATCCTAGAGCGCCCCCCAGCGCAATGCGTTGTAATGGTTTGCGTTGTAAAAGTTGCGTCGTAAAGGCACTGCGTGGTAAAAGTTGCGTTGTAAAGGTTGTTTACCCCGGCAGAGTATTCCACATGGGTGCATTTGGGGGGATCAGTTCTACTTACGGGATGGGGTCCAATGGACAGAAGCAGGTAATGACCTACTGGTAAGGAACATACTGGCATGGCTAGAAGGTTTTGCTAGGAAGGTATGACCTTTCAGTGTAGGGATTTTGGGGGTAGCCAGATAGTCGGTCAACTATGCTGGCCTGTGGCGGTAAGGTCATAATCGGTGAGCTGTAATTTAAGGTCCTCAGGGGGCGGCACCATTATCGAATGGGGTTGCCCAGGGGGAGGGGCCACTGGTCTCTCCTAGAACTTCAGGGGCAGGATATCCGCTTGCTTGGAAGGGTATGGGGGAGGGAGTCACGCTTTCCTCGGGCTGGTAGCCACCACGCACATACACTATGACGTCAGCAAATGGCGCGAGTAAGGGCCCTCCTTTTTGGTTAAATGAGTTCACGGAGCGTACGAGGGTAACCAGGAGAGGGACGAACTCTCCCGGTATCCGGGCCCTTGTTGCGCATGCACACTCAGGCGTGAGGGCGTAGCTGGGAAAAAGGATCTGACACCGGTTAACGACCTTGCCGTAGGCCCAGAAATTATTAAAATGCAAAATTGATATGTAGGATGTTAGATTCGGTTAGGAAACACGCTGTATTAGACATTTGTTAAGGTTAGCCCTTCATTCCTGTCTACCTTGCTGTAAATCTAATGTCTGAAATTTGCATTTAATAATTGTGTAAATGATGTTTATTTTACTAATTTTTAATTTGTTTTCATATTTTAATAAATACGGCCAGGGGGTCGTGAGACCCGCTGCCTTCCAAAGAATTCTCTCGCCTGATTGATTACTACGTGATGGTAAATATTGTTGCCATGATGAGGGGGGGCTGTCGGTAGTCCCAGACCATGAGGAAAGGGGGGGTCGCTCGGCCCCCACGCACGCATGGCTGGGCCCAGCCCCCCTTGCCCCTATAGGATTCGTCGGTCCCGCCATTGACCCGGAAGCGGTGTGAGTGCTTCTGGGTCAAGGGGGGGACCAGAAAGGAGGGTTTAAGAGCCTGGGGCACACAGGAAGGACCCTCTTTGTGCCCACGCTTCCCAGGCTCGCTTCTTGCCCCGCTGTGTGGCTGTTCATTTTCCCCACCCTCCATCCCTGTTAGCAGAATTCTATTGGGACGTTGGTAGGTATCACCGGTGATGGTTTTTGAACGCTGTAGTTATGGATGTGATTTTCTTCCTTAGGCCTTTTCTACCGTGTCCAGGCAATGTTAATTTAAATGTGCTTAATTTGTTGTGTTGATGCGTATTCACTTGTTTTCTCCTCAGGCCCTTTTCCCTTCATAGGTTTCTTAGTTGTCGTATTTATTGCGTTGGTCAGGCGGTAAGGTCACAATCGGTGAGCAGCAATTTAAGGTCCTTAGGGGGCGGCACCATTATCGAATGGGGTTGCACAGGGGGAGGGGCCACTGGTCTCTCCTAGAACTTCAGGGGCAGGATATCCGCTTGCTTGGAAGGGTGCGAGGGAGGGAGTCACGCTTTCCTCGGGCTGGTAGCCACCCCGCACATACACTATGACGTCAGCAAATGGCGCGAGTGTAAGGGCCCTCCTTTTTGGTTAAATGGAGTTCACGGAGCGTACAAGGGTACCAGGAAGGGACGAACTCTCCCTGTAACCGGGCCCTTGTTGCGCATGCGTACTCAGGCGTGAGGGTTTAGCTGGGAAAAAGAATCTGAAACGGTTAACGACCTTGCCGTAGGCCCAGAAATTATTAGAATGCAAAATTGATATGTTAGATTCGGTTAGGAAACACGCTGTATTAGACATTTGTTAAGGTTAGCCCTTCATACCGGTCTACCTTGCTGTAAATCTAATGTCTGAATTTTGCATTTAATAATTGTGTAAATAATGTTCATTTTACTCATTTTTAATTTGTTTTCATATTTTAATAAATACGGCCGGGGGGTCGTGAGAGCCCCTGCATTCCAAAGAATTCTCTCGCCTGATTGATTACTACGTGATGGTAAATATTGTTGGCATGATGAGGGGGGGTGGTCGGCAGTCCCAGACCATGATGCTACATCGACAATAGTCTGCTCCTGCTCTGTGTGCTTTAGCGAATACCACCCATGACGCTTCACCTACTCCTTGCAGCCGCCTCCAAGGCGAGTGGAACACTTCACGCCAGACTTTGAGAGGGCAGCTTTTTCAGCAAGATTTATCTAGTCGCTGTATCCAGCCTGTTTCTCATCGCAGTCGGCCTGAACTTGTGGCTTTCCCTCAGTGTAGCACGACCAGATGACCAAGCATAGGCTTGCCAGACTATACACAAGAGGCACTTGGCCACTGGTGCAGAACTGCCTGAAGGATGTACATCTATGCTATGGCATTGTTGCACCATATGTGGCTCTTCATTCTATGAGAACATTGGGAGACTGCTTAGAGCATATCTAGCAGAGCGTAGAACTGAAATAGAGGACTCTAGAACTGCATAAGGTGCATTCTTCCTTTAAACTTATACATGGTTCAATGGGAGATGAGTCTGCATGGGTTCATAGACACCTTAAGAGAAAAAAAACGCCTCTGTAGGAAACGAGAGAGAGTGTGGCGTCTAGATTTCCTACCTGAAAAAAAGTCCCAATATAGAGAGGCTATCAAGGCCTACAGAGATGGGGTTAGGGCAGCCCAGGCTACCTACTTCGCGGACAAAATTATGGAAGCCAAATCCAAACCCAAGAAAATTTTTCACTTGGTAAAAAAATGCACTAAAATGAACATAGCTCCTCCCTTGGCAAAAACGCAAGACCAATGCAATGAGCTAGCGGAATTCTTCCATAATAAAGTTACCCAGATCTACTCTTCCTTCCCGATAGCAGCCACAAATCCAGGAGCAGCCGACCAAATATCTTCGAGACACCCCACCCCCCCAGACCAGCCAAATCTTGAACATTTCCCCCTATTAGACCTTGGCACCCTTAAGCAACTGGCACTCCAAGTCAAATCTGGCTCTCCTCGTGACCCAGCTCCCCCGGAGATCCTGCTCCAGGCAAACCAAGCCACCCTTCTCGTAATTCTGGATCTATTAAACTCCTCTATTTCCTCCTGTACAGTGCCTACTGTATGGAAGAGAGCCATGGTACGGGCACTATTAAAAAAAAACAATCTTGATCCAGAAGATCACTCCAGTTTCCGTCCTATTTCACTACTCCCCTGGGTAAGCAAGGTCCTGGAGAAGCATATAAACACCCAGTTAGTCCAATTTCTTGAGAACAACTTGCTATTGGACACGACCCAGACAGGCTTCAGACCTAAGCACGGTACTGAAACCGCCTTGTTAGCGGTTACCGAAGAATCACGCAGGATACTAGATCAAGGAGGATCAGTGGCAGTGATCCTCCTTGACCTAAGTGCAGCCTTTGATACGGTCAGCTATACCACCTTGCTGAACCGTCTACGTAACATCGGAGTAACAGGCGATGCACTGAGGTGGCTTGACTCCTTCCTGACCAACAGATCTTTTCAGATCTTTGACGGGGAAATAGTGTCAGCCAGCAAACCACTGAGCTGTGGGGTGCCGCAGGGCTCTTCTTTAAGCCCTGCGTTGTTCAACATATACATGAAACCACTGGCTGGGGTCGTCGAACCGCACGGTATTAAAATCATATCGTATGCCGACGATACCCAGCTAGTGGTTTCTCTGGCTCAAGAGGGCAACAGGCAAACCTCGGAAGGCCTGATGAAATGTCTAGAGGATGTCAAGGAGTGGATGACATCCTCCTCTCTAAAACTCAATGGAGAGAAAACTGAGCTCATGCTCCTGGGCCCAGTATCACCAGTGCCACTCATCTCCCTATGGCCTTCCTGTCTGGGCACCCCTCCCACCCCTAAGGAAAGTGTAAAAAGCCTAGGAGTATGGCTGGACAAAAGTCTCTCTTTCACCACTCAGGCCACTAAGCTATCTGCCACATGTTTTGGCATACTCAGAACACTGAGGAAGGTTCTACCCCTTCTGCCAATGGAAGCCAAACAAGTAGCAGTACAAGGCCTGATTCAGTCCCGGCTAGATTCGAACAACGCCCTATACGTGGGAGCCCCTGAGATGACCTTACGAAAGTTGCAGGTGGTACAGAACTGTGCAGCCCGTACCTTGCTACAGATCCCACGCACTCAGTCAGCCAGACCCGGATTAAAAAGCCTGCATTGGCTGCCAGTGAGGCAGAGAGTGGCATTCAAGGCGCTATGCATTGCCCATCGGGCCTTCTGGAAGACAGGCCCAGCAATCAATGACAACTTAGTCACCCACTACCACCCAAGTAGAAATCTTCGCTCTGCGGAGGCTTTCTTGGCTGTGGTACCTAAAGTTAGGAGAGCTAGGACCGGAGGCAGGTTCTTCTCTCTGAACGCCTCGAAATTGTGGAACACACTTCCTTTACAACTCCGGTCCAACTCGAACCTTCTCTCCTTCCGTAAACAACTGAAGACTCTTCTGTTTACAAGGTCCACCGAGTTCTAACCTCTTCGGCACTGCCCAGTTCTGTCTACATGCGCAGCGCTTGGACGCCCATTGGGCAGCAATCGCGCTATATAAATCAATATTCAATTCAATTCAATTCAATTCAATATTCAATATTCAAAAAATGGGAATTATAGAGGTAACTTCTGCCGTGCCATTGCTCACATGACGTGAAATACTGTATAGTTGACCTGGTTGGATGAGGATTTCAGCACTTATTGAACATTTTACGCCTGCCACCATTTTAAAAGTCTGTTAACAAGAAGAAAGAAGCACATTTGCGTGATTCTATTTTTGTCTGCCAATGTATGCAGATGATCACAGAAAATCCTAATAAATAAATGTTACAAAAAATAAAAGCACATCACTTCACAAAGAATACTGCATTTTTCATGCATGTGTTACAGTAGCACCATCTCAAGTCTGGACAAATACTGATTTCTTAGTGTATCTTGAATCGTATATTCATAAATCTGTTCAAGAGAAAACACATGCTGAAGTTTTAATATAGGAATACTGGTGCAATGTTACTTTTTTGTGGTGGGGACAACAGGAATCTTGAAAATAATGAAATGACACTCTCCATTTGGTGTTGCTCCACATTGCCAAATATAACTTATGAATATGTATACCAAACCAGGACCCAACCCACTGGAGGGTTTGACTGGCCACCTTGCATGAGTATAAATATGCCGGTGCTAGCATCAATGATTTATAGTGATGAATTGTCATACAATTGCTTCTAATATGGTCATGATTGTCAATAATATGAGCATGATTAGGGATGGGTTTTTAAATTATTAATTTCCCCCTTGAGCACAATTTTAATTTTCTTAGCACACACTATTAACCCTTTCTTTTTGTTGCAACTACATCTCCCACAACGACTAGCCTTGTCCAACAGCAAATGATGTAATGCATTAGTTTGTAGATATTGGTTGTTATGCTTATGCGGGAGTTACCATGATCAAGGTCTCAGTGAGACTGAAACTCGTTGGTTTCTGTTGTTTCCAAGAATTATTGGGAAAGGAATTATTGACCCTTCCATGGAGTGCGACCAAATTCTTGTCCTGTGGAGAGGTGTGGGAAATATTTTACGGCTGGGCTCAGCATTTAAAAAACCTTAGAAATTCACTGAAAAAACCATCGGTTTCACACATGTTATAGTTAGCTGGACATTTCACTCATACAAAACCATTCAAATTCCCTCGTTATAGTTAGTTCAGCTAACTATAACTCGAGCGCCCGCAATGCACTGCTGATGACGTCACATATTACATCACTCATGACATAGTCAGTGACATCACTCATGACATCACTGATGAGATCCCAAATGGCATCACTGATGACATCATCCTGTGAATGTGTGTCTTTCTGTAAAAAAATCTGTTTTATATATGTATATCTAAAGGCTGATGGAATAATAAATGGGTAAATAAGTGTCTAAATTGATGTTTTTTTGTAAAATTGATTGTATAACTGACTTATTAAGTGTATCTTAGTGAATACATGTATTAGCGAATAATGTTTAAATGTGTAAATATCTGTATCAGTGTCTTACTTTGTGTCTAAGTGGCTGCATGGGTTGGTGAATAGCTACATGAGTTTCTATATGGGTTATTAGTTGGTTTTTTGAGTATCAGTATGAGTGTCTGTATGGTTTGGTCGGGGGTATTAGCGCATAGATGCATGAATGACTGACTCACTGTTTGCATGTGTTTTGAAGACAGAATGTGTGCAGGACTGTATGGGTGGATGAGTGTGTGTATGGGTGTGTTAGTGAGTGAATGACTGTCTCAATAGTATCTTTATGAGTAACTGCATATGTTTTAAACTAGTAAATGTAAGTATTGATGTATATAAGTGAGTATATGTGAGAGTGAGATTGGAAGAGTTCCTGTATATATAAGTATGTGTTTCTATAAATGATTGTTTAAGAGAGTAAGTATGTGTACGTTTCTGTAGAAGTAAGTGTAGTGGTGTCTGTATAGCTGTATATGCAAGTAAATGGATGTTTGATACTTTATTTACATGTCTGAGTATGTGTGTGAGTAACTCTATTGATGAGTGTCAGTATGTAACAGGATGTATAGGTGAATGAGTACATATGATGAGTGAGTACATGTATGAGTGATTATATAGAACTGTTGTTGAATGAGTTGATATGTATGTAGATGTTGGAATTACTGAATAGGTTGTTGTAACTGGTTTTGGTATTTTCATTGTTTTGAAAATTTTAGTTTATATTTTTGAATGTGTGTATCAAAGGTTATATTACGGTGAGAGGAGGTCTGCCACTCTTTCACAAGGATGATGTCATCAGTGATGTTATGAGTGATGTCACTGACCATGTTATGAGTGATGTTCTATGTGACATCACCAGCAGTGGATTGCGGGCGCCTGAGTTATAGTTAGTACAAATAACTATAACGGGGGAATTTCAATGGTTTTGTATGAGTGAAATGTCCAGCTAACTATAACATGTGTGAAACCTATGATTTTTTCAGTGAATTTCAAAGGTTTTGTAAATGATAATTTTTAAATGTATTACTTGTTATATATTTTATAATGATTTACTACATTGTTTTAAACTATTTTTTTTAAATTACATTACATATTTTTAATATAAATTGAATACAAATATTTTTAAAACTATTGAAATTGTAATATTTTTATTTTATATATTTTTTTATTTATATATATTTTATTTAGCAGGCAATGGTAGTTACTGGTAAGAACGGTTAAAATTACTTTTCAGGATCAGTACTAGGCTGAAAGATGCAGCACTGAGGTATTTTCTGATAACAGGTGAGTAAATCGGAATTCGTAGTTCAGCTAATTTTAGATTAATATTTCAAAGTTCCAAAACTCCACACTTAGAAGTAGAATTTCTAAGTGAAACCAGTCAATGTTAGCCTATGGAAAGAAATTCAAGTTACTGTAAGTATGGTTAGAATTACTTTTCTGGATAGTAGTGGGCTGAAAGATGCAGCACTGAGGTCTCTCCTGATAACAGCTGAGTAAATCATAATTTGTTGTTCGGCTGAATTTAGGTGAATATTTTCAAGTTCCAAAACTCCACACTTAGAAGAATTTCCAAGTGAAACCAGTCAATGTTACCCTATTTAAATGAAATTCACTTAGCAGGTAAGTAGTATTATAGTTACTTTTTCTTACTCAGTGGTGGATCCTGGATACAGCACTGGTGCATCTCCTGTAAACAGTTGAAAGAATGCGTTTAAGTCATACAGGTGATTTTTTAGGAATATTTGTAGTTTGTGAAAATAGACAGAAACTTTTTTGGTGAAAACCAGACAATGGATTCCTATGGAAGGAAATACAAGTTACTGGTAAGTATAGTTAGAATTAATTTTCAGGGTCAGTGCTGGGCTAAAAGATGCAGCATTCAGTTATCTCCTGATAACAGGTGAGTAAATCGGAATTCGTTGTTCGAATGATTTTAGGTGAATATTTTAAATTTGCAAAACTCCACACTTAGAAGAATTTCCAAGTGAAACCAGTCAATGTTAACCTATGGAAGGAAATTCAAGTTACTGGTAAGTATGGTTATAATTACGATTCAGGATCAGTACTGGGCTCAAAGATGCAGCACTGAGGTCTCTCCTGATAATAGGTGAGTAAATCGGAATTCGTAGTACATCCAGTAAGCGCCACAGAGCTGCGTAGCAGAAAGATGTAAAAAGGGGCACAGCCTGCACCACCTCTCTGCAACGCTGCGCAGTGGCGCTTCCTGGAAGCACCTGGTGGGCTACTTGGCCCCCAGGGTCCCTCAGGTTTGAAGTGGAATTTTTTCACCAACTTAAAGCGAGGCACAGGAAGTGTTTGCACACATCATGTCAGGCCCCTCCCCTCCCTTCACCACTGTTTAAACGTACCCTGTCACCGTTCTAAGTTGAGAGATTAAGTCCCCTTCAATACTTAGGATCCCTAGGGTCAAACTAGGCCACTAGGTACCTCCCTGGTGGGCTAGTTGCCCCCCAGGGACCCTCAGTATTGACAAGGAATTAATTCCCCAACTTAAACCGCACCACAGGGCGTGTTTGCACACATGTGAACTCAGACCCCGACCCCCCTTCCTTCACCACTGTGCAAACGCGACCCGTACCGTGTTTTAAGTTGGGGAATTAAGTCCCTTGGAATCCTGGGGGTCCCTGTGCTTTTGTCTTTTGTTTTTGGAAGAGAGAGCAGGTTTCCTGCAGGAAATCTGCTCTCTCTTCCAAAAACCAAAGCAGTTTGCTATGGTAGGGAGCCGCGAGGCCCCCGCCCTACCATAGCAAACTATAGTGTACCGGGTTAGGCACCCCGGGACGCTGCAGGAGCCGGCCCTAGGGGGTGGTGGTCCTTAGGGCCACCACAAGGCTCCCCTCCCAACATTTAAAAGCCCCGGCGGGTAGTGGTCCCCGGGGCTGGGGGGTCCGTCACTGACCCCCAATTGAGAAACGTAGTGCCCCAGGGAGGTGGAGGTCCCCGCGGTGTGCCACACAGGTTTGTTTTTTTATTTTAAAAAAAGCCCCGGGGACCGCCACGCCCTGGGAGCAGTGAGCCCCCGCATACATATTGTTTAAGCCCTGGGGGGTGGTGGTGCCCAGGGATGGGGGACCCTCTGAGTCTCCCATTATTATTAAAAAAAGCCCTGGGGTGTGGCGGTCCCCCGGGCTGTGGGGGGGCTGTGAGCCCCCTGCATACGTATTGTTAAAGCCCCAGGGGGTGGCGGTCCCCCATTATAATAAATCACATAGCCCACGGGACGTGGCCCCCGGGGCTAATTATCACTAAAGTGGCATTGTTTTTTTTTTTTTGCGGGATACGCGTATCCTACGCTTATGCCGTGATTTTTACCCTGCCCCCTTTGCGTCTTTTGGGCACTTTTTTTTCAGTTGTCTTGTGCCTCGGTTCTACCGAGACACAAGATGGCTGCCAACACTTCCTGGGTTGGAATGTTGACAGAGAGTTGACAGCCAATTAGCATGCAGCTTGTGCTCGTGAGGGTACGCGGAGGATACGCGTACCCTACGCGCCCATAGATAAATCTTTGATTTTACTTTTGATTTTCTCAGGAACTACTGCGCAGATTTACACCATTTAACAAAAAGTGTGATCTGTGAACCAAACTCTACCTTTTTGCCAAATTTGGTGTAATTCCGTTCAGCAGTTTGGGCTGTAGCCATGTCTAAAGAATCCCCATGGAAAATTGCATGGGGAAAAAAGGTTTTGGGACCCCCCTTTTTTCTCGGCCCCCGCTTGACGAATCACCCTGAAACTTTCAGAATAGAAGCGGGGCGCCCCATCTTCTCGGAGAATTTCGCGAAGATTCGTCGACCGGCGCCAAAGTTATTCCAAATAGAATGTTGCAGATTTCCTATGGGAACTAGTTCCTAACTATGAATACCTACTGGCGACCGCCAGTAGGTAATATATATATATATATATATATATATATATATATATATATATATTATATATATATATATATTACCTACTGGCGGTCGCCAGTAGGTATATATAGTTAGGATTTTTTCTCTATGGGTTTTTTGAAAATTCTATGTCTAATAACTTTGGCGTTTGTGGACGGAATCGGCTGAAATTTTCAGGAAAATGGCACATTTTGTTTCTGAGCAGCCCTTGAAAATTTGGGGGGGGTTCGTCCAGTGGGGGCCGAGAAAAAAGGGGGGTCCCAAAACGTGTTTTTAACATTGAGTTTTCCATAGGGCGGTTGGCCTCACTTTTAGCCCGAACGGCTGAATGGATTTGCACGAAACTTGGCAAAATTGTAGGGACTGGTAGCCCGATGTGCCTTTTGTAGGTCTCAATATATGTGCTCCAGTGGATTTTGAGAAATTAACGTTTAAAAAAAGATATATATCTGTAACAGCGGACCGGTTAGCGCTCTGGTTCGCGGACTTTTCGCGCAACGGAGCTTTGTGAAGCGAAGCTGATTGGTTCTCCGGCGTCTGTCAACATTCCAAACAGTCCGTAGCGGCCGCCATCTTGTCTCTCGGTAGGATCGAGAGACAAGAGGAGGTCAAAACAAAGGGGGAAATAACTATAAGGGGGCATAGTAGATCCTCGCTGACCCCCTAGGTTTGATGTGGAGGTTTTAAAAGGGCCCCGCGGGGCAAAAAAAAAACAAAATAATAATAATCGAACGGCTGAATGGATTTGCACGAAACTTGGCAAAATATTAGGGACTGGTAGCCCGATGTGCCTTTGCTAGGTCTCAATATATGTGCTCCAGTGGATTTTGAGAAATTAACGTTGAAAAAAAGATATATATCTGTAACAGCGCTCCGCTTCGCGTACTTTTCGCGTTACGGAGCTTTGCGAAGCTGATTGGTTCTCCGGCGTCTGTCAACATTCCAAACAGTCCGTAGCGGCCGCCATCTTGTCCCTCGGTAGGATTGAGAGACAAGAGGAGGCCAAAGCGAAGGGGGAAATGACCATAAGGGGGCATAGTAGATCATTCCTGACCTCTTAGGTTTGATGTACCATTTTGCCAAGTTTGGTGTAATTCCGTTCAGCCATTCAGGCTGTAGACGTATGTAAATGTCCTATGGAAAATTGCATGGGGAAAACACATTTGAAAGTGTTGAAATTTAGAACCAATTAAAATGTTACTTTGGTTTTGTATTTGTGTGTGATGAAAGTTAATTGGTTATGTATATATGTCAAATGAGAGGAAACCACAGCCATTTTGTGATACTACTGTCTGAGGTACATTTGTGAGGAATTTTTGGTGGTGAATTTCTGGTGTTTGATTTACACAGTACTAACACTTCTGCTACTTTTAAAAAGGTGAGTTGTTAATTTGTAAGGGGAACTATGTTGTACACTTGAAGATAATTTGAAAAATGTTTTCTGTTATTTATTTGCAGTCCTTCTGTTATACTAAATACTTGATGAAGTTAGTTTTATATTATGTATTACTAAAAACGATAAATGAAAGTGATTATTTTTTTCTGCAATTTACAGCAAGCAATTTCAAAATAAAATGGCTCACAATGAAGAGACCGTGGCAATTTCTTTTGAATTGTCCACTACATTGATTGAAATTGAGAGCACCAATAATGAAATATTGTCACAAGGAGGACATGACTTGTATGATTCCATTAGATTGATTGAAATGGACAGCACCAAGAATGAAATATTGTCACAAGGAGATGACTTGAATGATTCCACTACATTGATTGAAATTGAGAGCACCAATAATGAAATATTGTCACAAGGAGGAGATGGCTTGTATGATTCCATTAGATTGATTGAAATGGACTGCACCAATAATGAAATATTGTCACAAGGAGGAGATGACTTGAATGATTCCACTACATTGATTGAAATTGAGAGCACCAATAATGAAATATTGTCACGAGGAGATGACTTGAATGATTTCACTACATTGATTGAAATGGACAGCACCAATAATGAAATATTGTCAGAAGGAGGAGATGACTTGAATGATTTTTTTGATCAATCTCTTGATGGCGAATTTATCGAGTGTTTGGAGACCATAGAGTTACAAGAATCATCATTGCAGACTTTTAATGAGGAGATTCCAGATGAGATGATTGAAGAGGAAATTACTGATGAGGACATGTTACTAGTTGTTTCAAATTTAGAAAATTCTGAAGAATAAATTTATATTTAGAAATCAAAAATTGTTTGAGACATTATTTATTTTTATTTTTAATTTATGAGGTTGTAGCGAAGTGATTGTAGTATAAAATGAGACTTATAGTATAGAGTGCAACATTTTTATGTTACATGGTAAGTTTACTCATATTTACTTCCCTTCTGCCACTATATTATCTCCAATGTGTATTTGACATGTCTTCTTCATCTCCGGCCTCCTTTCTCTCACTGTGTGTCTCCGATGCATCTTATCGCTGGTATTTTGTGTAATTACAGAAGAGAGTAAAATAAAATAGTTCGGAACGTGAAAAGGGGGCAAAGTAGAGTACTCCTCACCCCCTAGGCCTTTTTAGGCGGTCCCAAAAGGATCAGTTTCTGCTTTCCTGAGAGATTATGGTATGAGTTCCATATACCACAATAACTTGCATTACAACATGCAAGATATCTATCTCCTATTACCAACTTTTGGAGATATTCGCGCTAAGCGCGAATATCTCCAAAAAGTAACACCTGCCCTGAGCAGTTCTTAGCCATGTTATCCAATGGGAGGTGGATAACATGGCTAAGAGTATTAGCTCGGTAATGCATGAATATCGCTGACTTTTTAGCGATATTCATGCATTGCGGCCGTTTATTATCGCATTTGCGATAAACCTTGATAATAGTAAGGTTTATCTTCGATAATTTCTGACGATGCTTAGTGGTAAAAAATTGGTTGGTAAGCATCGTTAGCGATAAATATCGCTTAACTTTGGTAATATGCCCCAACGTCTGTTAACGTTCGATTCGAAGGAAATGAGGAAGTGTTGAAAAACATTGTCTGCGCCATCTTGCCTTTTTTGAAATGCCACACTTTTGTCGTGCACGGCAGCCATTTTAGATGTCTTGACCAGACCCACTCTCTGCACGCTGTCGATTCGTAGCATGGCTCCTCACCCTCGTAAGCATCTCCCCCAGGCACTGGTCACCACCGCTCTCTGTCTTATGCATGGGCAATAAACCTTCCCCCATCTGCGCTGCTCTTCCCTGAGAATCACACTCTGTGCCCGCCCGACACCTCCCTTTCGCCCTATTCACTACCGCACCCTCTGACACTCCTCTTCCTCTGTGTCCGAATGTCCAGGCCGGTCCTAGGCTATCAGCTAGCCCTGCAGATGTAGTTTATGGCCCCAGCTGTAAAGAATCACCCCTCTTCAAAGGAGTTATAGTAGATCAAGGCCCACACCCGATGTGATCCGTCACAGCACACGCGTTCCTACTATCTGAAAACCATCCTGTATTGTGATTGGGGAGGGGACCGAGCCTGAAGCGGAAGATTCCAGGAATGACTCTTTGTACATCAAAGTTTTTACAATTATGTGTCACATTAAAAATATATAGCACTCCAACAAAGTAGTAGGAATATAAAACTTTAATAACATATAAATATATACAACAAAACAAAAACAGTAAAAACATTTAAACAACGAAGAGACCGTGGCAATTTCTTTTTAATTATCCAATAGATTTATTGAAATTGACAGCACCAATAATGAAATATTCTTGTCAGTAGCGGTCTGTTGTGCGAATAGTTCCAAGGCAGCAGAACGCGCTGAAATCTAGATGGCACGAAAGTGATGTCTAGTAAGTTGCCGCCCAGCAAAAAACGGCGTGGGGCGCCGCGGGGGTGAGTGAGTCCAGTAGGCACCACAGCTATTCTTACCGGCATTGCAGAATTACTGCTGGGGACAATGCCTGTGCTGTAGCAGGGTCACAGCAGAAACAAAAAGGATTCTGTTGAAGATGTTGTTGGTTTTCAATTTGAAAACAGTTCTGGTGTCAACTGCTATGCTAATGTAGTGGTTAATGTTTTGTTTTCTCTAGAAAATGTAAAAGAGGGGGAGGCAGTCCAAAGTTCCGTTAAAAGGGCAAAGGAAAGGATCGGTGGTTTGAACTATCAGTCAAAAAGGGGAGGGGGTGCAATAATTTTTCCTACCGGGTCACACTGTGCTTTCACCGGAAGTAAGGTCTGCAGGATTGTAGTAATTCAAAGTGAGGCTGGCGCCAGCATGGGAGCGCCGACGTCCCGCGGATACAGTTTCGTCACTCCACGGGCGATCATGGCAGTCATTCCCCATCGGGGGTCGGAGACTCCCGCGGCTCCTCTAGAATCTTCAAGGTCGTGGAGGACTACGGTGGTGGAGTCAACCAGTGACCGGGCCATTTCTTTATGTTGGGCCCGCTCTTGCCAGGTCGACCGCCATTTTGAGAGTTCGGCAGCTACCGGCGATCGCGGGGTCACATGAGCGGACGGGCTCCACCCTGCCGGGCGAGACGTTGCAGCATGGCCACAGTGGAAGAACCGTTATCTAGGTCGTTCCGAAACTGTGCAGCACTGTAGTTGTTAGGATGGCACCGCCTGGAGCGCTGAGGGTGCAGCTGGGAAGCCTCCACCTGGGGAGGCGGGAGAGGCCTGTTCGCACCGTCTCTCCCTCCCAGTGCACCCCACGGCGTCTCGCTTGAGATTTGTTATGGCCGGACCAGGCGATGAGGACGAGGGGGGGGTCGGAGGCATGTGCAAGACATCCCCCTCCAGTGTTGTCGCAGCCATTATAAAAGAAAGAAGTGTCCCGTCCGTCTTCGGGCCGGGCTTCCGGTGGATGTCGGCCGGACGCCCCTGGCTCTGGCCCCATGAACGGGTTTCTTGGTTTATCGGCTGCAGCCGGATCCCGTCGGCCTCGGCCCCCCGACCGTTGGTGGTCGGACCGGAAGAGCATGTGGCGGGACTACCTGCAACTCTCAAGGGCCACCGCGGCCGGACTGGGAGAGAGAGGGGAGGGTCGAGGAGACATTCCCCCCCCCTGCAACTGTTCAGCGTTGTAAAGGCAATCCCCTGGCCGGGTCCCGCTGGTCTCGGCCTCTCCTCCGGCTACACCCTACGTTAGGATCTCCTGGCCGAGGCGTGGCAGCAGGACCTGCCTTATATGGGCTGCTCCCGGCTGGGCGTAGCCGGAACCCTGCCCCACCTTGGAAGTTTCCAGAGTGGGGGTGGATGTTCTACTGACTTGCATTTTCCCTAGTCTATCGATTTTTTTGGCGTGGCAGGCGGTGGGACAGCGAGGGGTGATTTGGTTTCTCTTACTGTTTTTCTGGTCTCTCACCACTGGCATATTTTAACGTTTTCTTGTTTCTAGGACATTAATAGGTTTTATCATTACGTTATGTTATCGTTTCTTTGTTCGTTGTTTAATAAAAGTTCATGTTCATCAGTGGCCTACTGATTTTCGTTTTCCTATTTTTTTCTTTCCAGGTTGTTTCATGGTAAAGTTTCTGTTAACAGGATACAGTGATCACTTCGTTATTATTGCATATGTCCTTTTCACTAGGGGTGCTCTCTGGTCGGGCCAGATGACGTATCTCTAGTAAATGGTCCGGGTGAAAAAGGTGCATCAATCAGTGGGGAGTAGATAGGCATGACAGATTACAACGGGGGAGAACGGTCCGCATTACGTACCCTTTCACTACTTGCAAAGATTTTCCTACGTTTATTTGCAAACAGGGAATACCTCCAAAAAGAACTAATTCCCAAACAGTCAATGTTCGGACAATCAATCAATCAATGAGGAATGAAATAGGTACGACGTGTTAAAGGCTTGCGTTACCTACCCTTCACTATCTGCAAAGGGAGATAGAATATTCCTATTCTTCCTCGTTTGCAGGTAGAGAAGATCGTTAAGAGAATTAACTTCGAACAATTCAATGCTCGATTGAAACAATCAACAAGGGGTACTGTGAACACAAATGAACGCCGCTTATATACATACGCATTGCTATTTTCAACAGGTTGTTCCTAATGTTTCTATTTTAGCGAGGTCAAAAGAGATCCCATTAGTGGCCTACTGATTTTGCTCGATTCCTTTTGTTTTTTTACACGATTTTTCGCTATCTGCAAAGACTAAACAGAGTATTGCGACTCTGTGCTTGTTTGTAAATAGAGAATGAACCAAAGAGAACAATCAATCAAATGGAGAGAGAAGCAGGCACGACGGATTACAAAGGGGGAAAGGGCTGCGTTAACTACCCTTCACTATCTGCAAAGAGAGAGTACTCCTAATAGAAATGAGGGGTGGGGGGCAGCAATCAAAGCAGATCAGTGTGCATAAACACGAAAAAAAAAATTCTTACCACGTACTTGACATTCGACAGCTTATGATATTTGCTATTAAAAAACCATTGAAATTCACTGAAAAAACCATAGGTTATAGACCATATATAGTTAGGAATTAGCATTTACAAAACCTTGAAAATTCACTGAAAAAACCATAGGTTATAGACCATATATAGTTAGGAATTAGCATTTAAAAAACCTTATTTTACTCACACAAAACCATTGAAATTCCATATATAGTTAGTTGCACTAACTATATATCGCGCACCCGCAATCCACTGCTGATGATGTCACATATTACATCATTCATGACATGGTCAGTGACATCACTGATGACATCACTGATGACAACATCCAGTGATTATGTGTTTCTGTAAAGTTTAAATATGTTTTACATATTGAAGAATGAGTGGATGTATAAGTGTCTGAATGAAGGTTTTAGTAGGTGCGTGATTGACTGTATGAGTGAGTGATTAAATGCGTCTTACTGAATGCACGGGTTAGTGACTAAACTGTCTGAAAGTGTGCATCAGTATGTCTGTTGTTGTGCAAGCTGCTGCATGTGTTGATCAGTAGCTATATAAGTAGCTATATGGGTTATTGATTGGTTGCACAAGTGTTTGTATGGGAGACTGAGTGTGTGTATGGCTGGCTGGGAGGTGTGTGACTCTGTGCAGATCAATGTGTACTTGTATCAGTGATTCTATAAGAGAGTAACTATGTGTTAGTATATGTTTCAAAAATGTAAGGTGTTCTGTGTTTAACTGTATAGATGAGAAAATGGAAGTGTGATTGATTCTTTTCAGGACTGACTAGGTGTGTGAGTAACTCCATGGATGAGTGGCAGAGTGTGAGTGTCTGTATAGGTGTATGAGTGCATATGATAGTGTTGTAAAGATGAGTGATTGTATGTATGAATGATTGTATGAGTGAATGTGTGTGTAGACATAGGAATCAGTGAGTGCGTATGTAGTAACTAGTATTGGTGTGTCAATGGTTTCAAAAATGATACTCTCTATTTAACACTGGGTGTAACGGAGGTTATATTAGAGTGTGAGGAGATGCATTGTATTATCACATGAATGATATCATCAGTGATGTGATCATTGATGTCAAGTGAGATGTCATCAGTGATGTCATTTGAGATGTCATCAGTGATGTCATCAGTGATGTCACTGACCATGTCATGAATGATGTAATATGTGACATCATCAGCAGTGGATTGCGGGTGCGCGATATATAGTTAGTGCAACTAACTATATATGGAATTTCAATGGTTTTGTGTGAGTAAAATAAGGTTTTTTAAATGCTAATTCCTAACTATATATGGTCTATAACCTATGGTTTTTTCAGTGAATATATATATATATACACATTATCAATACTTGACCAGATTACTGGAGTCACTGGCCCGTTGGCAGGTGGCGAGTCTCACCGGGTGGGTCTCCCGATAATGATTATTCCACACAAAGTCTTCTGCAAGAAGCGCTCACACTCAGAGGTTTAAACCAGTGTTTTATTTGTAACTTGTTTCGTCAGTGAAAATGACTTGATCACACCCTTAGGTGTGATCAAGTCAGTTTCACTGACGAAATGCGTTACGAATAAAACACTGGTTTAAACCTCTGAGTGTGAGCCCTTCTTGCAGAAGACTTTGTGTGGAATATATATATATATATATTACCTACTGGCGGTCGCCAGTAGGTAGTTATAGTTAGGACCTAGTTTCCATAGGAAATCTGCAACATTCTATTGGGAATAACTTTGGCGCCGGTTGATGAATCTCCGTGAATTTCTCAAAGAAGATGGCCCGCTCAACTCCGCCCCTTCCCTGAAAGTCTCGGGAAGATTCGTCAAGCGGGGGCCGAGAAAAAAGGGGGGTCCCAAAACGTGTTTTCCCCATGTTAATTTCCATTGGACGATTAGACACGGCTACAGGCCGAACCGCTGAACGGAATTACACCAAATTTGGGAAAATGGTAGGGTCTGGTACGCAGATCACGCTTTTGTTTACATGGTGTAAATCCCTCCAGTAGTTGCTGAGAAAATTAAAGTTGAAATCAATTATATATCTATAAGCGTGCACCGTGCGCGCACCGTGCGCGCTCCGTGCGCGCACCTTGCCGTGCACGAGCTTCATACTGATTGGCTGCCACTGTCTGTCAACACTCCAAAACAGAAATTGATGGCAGCCATCTTGTGCCTGAGGCACAAGAAAATAGAAAAACAAACGTGTAGAACACAAAAAGGGGGCAGGGTAGAAGCACCCTGACCCCCTAGGCCTGCTCATGGGGTGCCACAAGGACCCCCCCAAGGCCAAAAATGTTTTTTTAACAATTACCCCCCAGGGGGACCAAATTGTGGGGGCATAGTGATAAAGAAGTGTGGGGGGTGCCCAATCCCCCCCACACTGCCCCGGGAACTGCCGCCCTCCGGGGCAAAGCAACGCAGCCCCTGGCGCATACTGGAGGCTCCTGGTGGGCTAGTTGCCTCCCAGGGACCCCCAGTATGCAAGGGGAATTAGTTCCCCCTCTGCAAACGCGCCCGTGGGCTGCGCTGCAGAGAGGTGTAAAAAAGGGTGTGGCCTCATTACACCTCTCTGCAATGCAGCCCCCTGGGGAATACTGGAGGTTCCTGGTGGGCTAGTTGGCCCCCAGGAACCGCCAGTATGCAAGCGGAATTAGTTCCCCGTCTGCAAACGCGTCAGGGGGCTGCGTTGCAGAGAGGTGTACAAACATTTTTTATCAATTTATATTAAAAATATGTAATGTAATTTAAAAAATAATATATCTAAAAATAAAAAATGTATAATAATATAGTAAATCAGTATAAAAAATATAACAATTATTACATTAAAAAATTTTCATTTACAAAACCATTGAAATCCACTGAAAAAACCATAGGTTACAGCCACGTTATAGTTAGGATTTAGCATTTAAAAAACCTTTGAAATTCACTGAAAAAACCGTAGGTTTTACACACGTTATAGTTAGGAAGTAGCATTTACAAAACCTTTGAAATTCACTGAAAAAACCGTAGGTTTGACACATGTTATAGTTAGCTGGACATTTCACTCATATAAAACCATTGAAATTCCCCCGTTATAGTTAGTTCAGCTAACTATAACTCGCTCGCCCGCAATGCACTGCTGATGACTTCACATATTACATCACTCATGACATGGTCAGTGACATCACTCATGTCATCACTGATGACATCTCAAATGACATCACTCATGACATCACTGATGACATCATCCTTGTGGAAGAGTGGCAGACCTTCTCTCACCCTAATATAGCAACCTGCAACTCAACCAAAACATTGACAGCAACAACCTCCTGAACCGTCACTAATCGGGCCTGATCCTTGACATCCCTTGCTGCAGCCACATCAGACCCCACCTGAGAGACCTGCTCTGGCTCCCTGTCAACAAGAGAATCACCTTCAAGCTCCTCACCGTGCATACAAGGCATCCCACAACACCGGACCAGTGTACCTCAACAGACTACTCAGCTTCTACACCCCCACCCACCAGCTCCACTCCGCCAACCTCGCCACAGCCCCTGCATCCGAAGAGCGACCTGCGGCGGCAGATCGTTCTTCCACCTCGCTGCCAAGACTTGGAACACCCTTCCCATCCAGCTACGGCAGACCCAAGACCTGCTGTCCTTCAGTAGACTCCTCAAGACCTGGCTTTTCAAGCAGTAGCAGCACCTCCTACCTCCAGCGCATTGAGACCCTCACGGGTAAGTAGTGCACTTTACAAATGCTTTGATTTATCGATTGATTGATAAAAGGATGCAGCACGGAGACAACTAACCTGCATTGTATAGGTGATGAATACAAATCCTTTGATGTTGACTGATGCTGCCTACTCATACCCCTTGACCTATCGGTGGCCTTTAACACTGCCGACCACAAGCTTCTCCAGAACTCCCTTCAAAAAAGGATCAAAGCAGATGAGGTGGTCCTAGAATGGTTGACATCTTTTTTACAAAACCGCTCGTAACAAATAAAAATAAACAATTCAACCTCTGACATATTTCTAAGACCTCGGGGTGTCCCACAAGGCTCAGTTCTCTCTCCCTCAAGGTTCAACATCTACATGGAGCCTCTTACTGTCATACTCAAGAAAGCAAATATCCTGTTCCACCTCTACGCTAATGGCACCCAGCTCTACCTGGAAACATCCTCAGTAGATGACATACACCAGGTAAATGCCACTCTCAGAGAAGTCCGACACTAACTGTCTCACAACCACCTAAATCTCAACCAAGATAAGACCAAAATACTTCTCATATATAGCAAAAAATAGGGTCCCCAGATAAAAAAATGGGTAGTATACATTTATGCTCTAAACTGCAATCTAATCATTGCTAGCTTCGTCAAATCCCCGGGAATCACTCTGGAACCATGATTGAACATGAGTGAGCATATATAGAACACTACGAAGAGACCCTTCTACAACCTAAAACTCCCTAACAAAATCAAACACTGTCTCCATCCAAATGATCTTAATTTTGCCACACAAACTATGGTTCTGTGCAGATTGGACTATGGGATTGCCACCTTCACAGCCACAGCAAAATCCCACTTAGCCCCCCCAGAGACCACTCAAAATGCAGCTGCTAAGATGGTTGCTGGAGTAAAAAAAATACAACCAGATCGCACCCTCTCTGAAAGAATCAAAGTCGCTCAAGATTGAAGTTCGTTCCAACTCCAGAACTGCATGGCTCACCCATAAAGTCCTTCACACCAGCAAACCATCTTACCTGGCATCCAACTCAAAAAAGCAGGTCTGAGGAGAAACCTAATGCTCACCAACACCCAGCTTCTCATTCTGCCTAAAAATCGCAAACAAAAAACCTTGCTGCATCCGTTCTGGGGCAATGCCCCTAAAGTCTGGAACTCCATCCCGGTATATATCAGGCCTAAACATTCTTTCCTAAACTTCAAAAGACAGATTATGGATTTCTCCCTCAATCAGAAGCTCAACCAACTGGATAGCAACTGCCCAGCATGCTAGAGTGCCTCTGCATCGGGATCTCGTCCAGATGGTTAACAATCGCACACTGCAAGATGGTTTATACATGCTCTTTGTTCCTCCTTCCGTGTCACCCTCTATGCCATCACCTGATTCTACTTGCGACACTGCTGTTTGCTAAACTAACTTTTGTGTGTCATCGGCATGGTAATCTTGTAAAGCACTCCGATACTCCGGTTCTGGCCAACGCTATAAAAAAACTTATATATATATATATATATATATATATATATATATATATATATATATATATATATATATATATATATATATATATATATATATATATATATATATATCTATTACCTACTGGCGGTCGCCAGTAGGTAGTTATAGTTAGGTTTGGCTACCATAGGAACTCCGCAACATTCTATTGGGAATAACTCTGGCGCCTGTTGAGGAATTTGTGTGAAATTTTCCAAAATTTGGGCCAGCTCCGCTCCGCTCCTTCCCTGGAAGTTTCGGGGGGATTCGTGAAGTGGGGGCTGAGAAAAAATGGGGGGTCCCAAAACGTGTTTTCCCCATGTTAATTTCCATAGGACGGTCTGACAAGTCTACAGCCCGAACCGCTGAACGGAATTACGCCAAACTTGGCAAAATTGTAGGGACTGGTAAGCAGATGTGCCTTTGCTATATTTGGTGAAAATTGCTCCAGTGGTTTTTTTGAAAATGAACTTCAAAAACACATATATATCTATAGGCGCGCTCCGAGCGCTTACGGGTACGCGTACCGGGGAGCGCACCCGGCGCGCTACGGGAGTGCGCGAGCGGAAGCTGATTGGCTGTCGGGTGTCTGTCAACATTCTAAACAGTCCGGAGAGTCCGCCATCTTGTGTCTCGGTAGAATCGAGACACAAGAGGTGAAAAAAGAAAGGGGGATATAATTAAAAGGGGGCAGAGTAGACACCCCCTGACCCCCTAGGTATTCTGAGGGGGCCTAGAAGGACCCTGAAAAGCAAAAAATCGTTTTTAAAAAAAAAAGAATTTCACGGGGTAAGTGCTGGGTGCGCTCCTGGGTGCGCTCTCCAGTACGCGCACCCTGAGCGCACCACGGGGAAAAACAGTGTAAAAAAATAGAGTAAAAAAAATAATGTAGAGGTAGTTTAGAGGAAAGTGATGCATTGCTGGAATATGTCACAAAAATGATGCAACTCCAGCAATGCATCTTTTCACATGGGGCCAGTCCCATGTGAAAGGGCCTGCGTCGGTGTTATGCCTGCTGTGAGGCAGGCGCAAGATTTGGACGCAACAGCGTCATAAAAGTGACGCAGTGATATCTCTTATATGTCACTGCGTCACTTCTATGACCCTTCCTTATGTCAATAAGCCCCCTTTGCATACATTACAGCTGGCGCAGGTATAATGTGGCGCAGGGGGTTACAAAGTGACGCATCTACCTAGATGCGTCACTTTGTAAATATGACTCAACAAGGTGTATTTTTTACAGCACTGGTGCGTCACAAAAAGTGATGCATGGCCTCATAAATGAGGCCTTCAGTCTTCTACTCATGCGGCATATTTAATGTATGACGCATTATGTCGCAAGTAGTTAGAGATACGTCAGTATTTCTGACGTATCTGTAAGGGCAAAAGTGATGCATTGCTGGAGTGTGTCACAAAAGTGACCCAACTCCAGCAATGCATCCTTTCACATGGGGCCAGCCCCATGTGAAAGGGCCTGCATCAGTCTTACGCCTGCTGTGAGGCAGGCGCAAGATTTTGACACAACGGCGTCCTAAAAGTGACGCAGTGAAATCTCATAGATTTCACTGCGTCACCTCTACGACCCTTTCTTGCGTCAATACGCCCCTTTTGCATACATTACACCTGACGTAGGTGTAATGTGGCGCAGGGGTTTACAAAGTGACGCATCTACCTAGATGCATCACTTTGTAAATATGACTCAACAAGGTGCATTTTTTACAGCACTGGTGCGTAACAAAAAGTGACGCACCGGTGGCGTAAAAGTGACGCATGGCCTCATAAATGAGGCCTTTAGTCTTCTACTTATGCGTCATATTTAATTTATGATGCATTATGTCGCAAGGAGTTACAGATACGTCAGTATTTCTGACGTATCTGTAAGCACAAAAGTGATGCATTGCTTGAGTGTGTTACAAAAGTGATGCAACCCCAGCAATGCATCCTTTCACATGGGGCCAGGTCCATGTTAAAGGGCCTGCGTCAGTGTTACGCCTGCTGTGAGGCAGGTGCAAAATGAGGCCTTCAGTCTTCTACTCTTATTTTTTCTTTCACTTTCTCTGTTTCTTCACTGCCTTACTTACCTGGTCTCACACTCACTTGTCTTTATCCAGTCTGTATCTCCACTCTTTCCAAAACATCACTGCTCTTTTCTTACCCTTCCACAGCCCCGTTCCTTTACTACATTTTTTTCACGTATCCACATTCCCATGTTCACTCTCCTTATCCTCACTCTCCTTCCCCACACTCACCTTCTTTCAGTCCCCCTACTTCACTTCCCTTCTCCTCTCGTCCCTTTCTTTGCTTTCTCACTCATTTTCCTCTCCTCTCTCAATGCACTCCATTTCACTTACTCTTTTTCATTTTTTTAAGAATACAGCTCTTTGATGAGAATTGGAGGTAGTTCTAAAGAACTTTTTTTTCTTCTTTTTTCCTTTTTTTTTAACAAAAACAAAAACAGGGAATGGGAAACTGCTCAACAGGAGCAAAAAAAAAAAAAAAATTAGGGCTGGGAACGGCAGCGATGGTTCTCTAATGCTCGAACCATGAGCAGAACACTTTGTTCCCCATAGCAAAGTAGCTGATCACAATCTCTGCATTTAATAACGCCTTTAGTAAAAGCAGCCTGAATGTTAGGAATCAGCTCTTGTGATCGCCCCCTCCCTGATGTAGTTGCTCTTCCGGTTGAAGTAGAGGCCCCATCACTGGGAGCCTCTCGTGCCAGAGCCCTGACACTCTCGTGACACTAGCGTGGGAATTTCAATGGTTTTGTATGAGTAAAATGTTAAGCTAACTATAACTGGTGTGAAACCTATGGTTTTTTCAGTGAATTTGAAAGGTTTTTTAAATGCTAATTCCTAACTATAACGAGTGTGAAACCTATGGTTTTTTCAGTGAATTTCAAAGGTTTTTTAAATGCTAATTCCTAACTATAACGATTGTGAAACCTATGTATTTTTTAGTGAAAATATATATATATATATATATATATATATATATATATATATATATATGTATAAAAATTCACTGAAAAAACCATAGGTTTAACACATGTTATAGTTAGCTCGGCATTTCACTCATACAAAACTATTGAAATTCCCCGTTATAGTTAGTTCAGCTAACTATAGCTCGCGCGCCCGCAATGCACTGCTGATGATGTCACATATTACATCACTCATGACATGGTCAGTGACATCACTGATGACATCACTGATGACATCACTGATGACATCTCAAATGACATCACTGACGACATCACTGTTGACATCATCCAGCGAATGTGTGTCTTTCTGTAAAATAAATATTTTTTATATATGTATATCTAAAGGTCGATGGAAGAATAAATGGGTAAATAAGTGTCTAAATGGATGTTTTTTTGTAAAATTGATTGTATAACTGACTAATTAAGAGTATCTTAGTGAATACATGTATTAGCGAGTAATGTTTAAATATGTAAATATCTGTATCAGTGTCTCACATTGTGTATAAGTGGTTGCATGGGTTGGTGAGTAGGTACATGAGTGTGTATATGGGTTATTAGTTGGTTTTTTGAGCATCAGTATGAGTGCCTGTGCGGTTCGGTGGGGGATATTACTTAGCACATAGATGCATGAATGACTGACTCACTGTTTGTATGTTGGAGACAGCATGTGTGCAGGACTGTATGGGTGGATGAATGTGTGTATGGGTGTGTTAGTGAGTGAATGACTGTCTCAATAGTATCTTTATGAATTCATTGAAGTATTGGTTGATATTGAGTTTAATGTGACAAGTTCTGAAGTTGATGAAGATGTTAATGAAATTGCTGATGACATCATGCTAGATGTTCTATTACAATATGAAATGTTCCAAGAATAAATTTATGTTTACAAATTAAAAATAATTTGAGAGAGTCTTCTTGTACCATTGTAATCTTTGAGCTAGTAGCCAAGTTATTGTGGTATAAACCGAGTCTTACAGCATAGGTTTTATTTCCAAGTGTATATTGTTTGACTTTTAGCAAAGTCTCTGTGATTGTTGATTTTCTATTGTAGAGAGGTATTCAAGAGAATGTCTGTTTGTATGCACTGTGGTAAAAAATTAGACTATTTGTGATCTTAGACACATGACAGTATGCCTTGCAATTCCGTAAAATGATTAGTACAGTAAAGAGAGTCTTGCTGGGAGTGGTGTTTCAGGGTTTAAGAGCAAAACCTGCAAAACTCTTTCAACACTACTGCACTGCTTTAAAACCAGAATCACCATCCTCAGCAAATACCCCTATAATGTTCAAACATCACTGCACTGTCCTAAACCCTGAAACAGCACTCCCTGCATGATCTCCTACACTGCCCGAACACTGCTGCTGTGCCTTAAAATTACTTATGTAGTGAACCAGACTTAACAACATATAGTGCTTCTAATTGCTACGTAGTATGCTAGTAGTGGTCTTCATTTAAAAAAAAAAATTAACATGTTTTTTTTCACAACAGATTTTAATTATCTACAGAAAGAAAAAACAATATGCCGTCAAAGTGTGATAGAAGAAAAAGATATAAACAGGCTTACATTTCCAAGAAAAAAGAAGTACAAGATTTATCTAAACAGCAATGTGTGGAAAAAACAAAGAAAGCTCCTGGTAAGTCAACAAAGGATTTTATAAGGAAAATAACACAAAGTAAAAAAACTGTGGACAATCAGGAAAAAAAATGATCTGTAAATACAAAGAAAAACTAGACAAAAAAGAAAAATAGACGAAAAATCAGTTTGTTGAGATTCGGAAGCGAATGCTTCATAACAGAGTTGTTGTAAATTTATTAAAAAATATAAAGAATTGTAAAAGAAAAACAGCTTTTTTATAAGAAAAAAAAACATATACAGACAATTGTTGAGAAAGCTTTTGAATTAAATAAATGTTTTCTTTTAGTAATCAGTAGGATTCGAACACTAGATAAGCCAATCAATGTTATGAAGGTCAAAAGTAAGTGGAAAAGACTAATTAATAGAACTCATTTTTGTAATGTTTTTTCTGGAGATTGGAAACATAGTTCAAGTTGTGAGCCGTTTTTTAATGAAGAGAGTTACTTTCAGAGTAATGATTTGCTGCATGCAGTTGACACCAGTGGTCGAGCTTATGAGGTTAAGAATGGTTGTCCGATTGAAAAAGAGAAAATTGTCCTTCGAAATGCAGAAGAGGTGTTAGCTGATGAAGTTTTAGGGAGACGTCCTAAGGCTCCAGTGTACAATTGGAATTGTAGTAGTATTTGTAGTGAACGACAGGATTCAATTGACGTTTTTCGCAATTTTTTACGTAAGTATACTAAGAAAAGCGTTAAACAGAAGATTAAGATGTTGCAAGAATTAGACCCCTGCAGAGTGAGAGAAAAAACGGATTTGCAAGGTCATTCTTTGGCTTGTCTTTCTGAAAAAGTATGTCAGAGTGTTTTCACCATTTTGCATCATACTGAAGTGAGGAAATTAGTGAGAAGGTTGTATTATGCAAAAAGTCCAGCAATAATGTTAAAAAAGTTGAACAGTGCTCGATCAATCAATCAATCATAACACTTGTATAGCGCACTACTCACCCGGAAGGGTCTCAAGGCGCTTGGGGGAAAGGGTCCGCTACTGCTCGAACAGCCAGGTCTTGAGTTGTCTCCTGAAGGCGAGATGGTCCTGGGTCAGCCGAAGGTGGATGGGGAGGGAGTTCCATGTCTTGGCCGCCAGGTAGGAGAAGGATCTTCCTCCGGCGGTGGCTCTTCAGATGCGTGGTACGGCGGCGAGGGCGAGGCTGGTAGACCGTAGCTGGCGGGTGGGCGTGTAGAAGGTCAGGCAGTCGTTGAGGTACTTGGGGCCCAGGTCGTGGAGAGACTTGTGTGCGTGGGTGAGGAGCCGGAACATGATCCTCTTGTTGACGGGGAGCCAGAGCAGGTCTCTCAGGTGGCCGGAGATGTGGCTGCGTCGGGGGATGTCCAGGATGAGTCGGGCGGAGGCGTTCTGGATGCGTTGGAGTCTTTTCTGTAGCTTGGCTGTGGTTCTGGCGTAGAGGGTGTTTCCGTAGTCCAGTCGGCTGGTGACGAGTGCTTGGGTGACCGTCTTCCTGGTTTCGGTCGGGATCCATCGGAAGATCTTGCGAAGCATGCGCAGGGTGTGAAAGCATGATGAGGAGACGGCGTTGCCTTGTCTGGTCATCGAGAGTGAGGAGTCTAGGATGAAGCCCAGGTTGCGTGCGTGGTCTGTTGGCTTGGGTGTGGTGCCCAGGGCGGGGGGCCACCAGGAGTCGTCCTAGGCAGAGGGCGATGGTCCCAGGATGAGGACTTCCGTCTTGTCTGAGTTCAGTTTCAGGCGGCTGTTCTTCATCCACTCGGCGACGTCTTTCATCCCTTTGTGTAGGCTGGTTCTGGCGGTGTCGGGGTCTCTGGTGAGGGAGAGGATCAGCTGGGTGTCGTCGGCGTAGGAGATGATGTTGAGGTTGTGTTGGCGTGCGATGGCTGCAAGAGGTCTCATGTAGACGTTGAAGAGGGTGGGGCTAAGTGATGATCCTTGCGGTACGCCGCAGATGACTTCGGTAGCCTCGGATCGAAACGGGGGGAGGCGGCGAGGAACGAGATGATCCACTCCAGTGCCTTCTCTTGGATGCCGATGTTGCTGAGACGTTGAACTAGGGTGCGGTGGCAGACAGTGTCGAACGCTGCAGAGAGGTCCAGGAGGATGAGTGCCGCTGTTTCCCCGTTGTCTAGCAGGGCTCGGATGTCGTCGGTGGCTGCGATGAGGGCGGTCTCGGTGCTGTGGTTGGCTCTGAAACCGGACTGCGAGGGGTCGAGGGATCCGTTCGTCTCGAGGAAGGCGGCAAGCTGTCTGTTGACGATCTTCTCGATGACTTTAGCAGAAAAAGGGAGGAGCGAGATGGGGCGGAAGTTTTTGAGGTCGGTGGGGTCCGCTGTTGGTTTCTTCAGTAGGGCGCTGAGCTCGGCATGCTTCCAGCTCTCCGGGAAGGTGGCGGTGTTGAAGGAGGTGCTGATGATGTTCCGGAGTTGGGGTGCGATGGTGCATGGATCTATGTTAGATGTGATCAACATTTGTGAAGAAATTGAGGTTAGCTACTTTGTTCCTGAAGAAGACAGTGCAGAAACAGATACATTAATAGAAGGAAATGTGGAAGAAAATGTACTGAATTTTAGTACAGAAAATTTTGAGCAAGAAATTACAAGGTTTAAGGTCATTTCAGATGAAAAGCCAAACTTTTCTTGTATTTGTTGTAGACAAATTCATTATAAAAATCAGACCAGGTTAGTTGATCTATATTTAAAAAGTGAAAAGGAGAATAATAATGAGTGGAAGGAATTTGCAACTTATTTGTTGGTAGAGAATTGTTTTGATTTGGGTTCTGATCAACGTATTTGTAAATATTGTTATAATAAATTAGATGAGAATAAGATGCCTGCTAGAGCTGTTCATAATAATCTTGAGTTGGTAAATATTCCTTCTGAACTGATGGATTTAAATACTATTCAATGTGTCCATCCATTTCAGGCTATTGTTCGCATGGAGCCTAAGACAGGGAAATTGCCTCCTTCAGATTCACAGAGAGGATTAAAGAGAAGAGTTGTATATTTGCCTTTAAATTTAAAGAAAAATATTGAAACAATTGGTGTAGAAAATGTGGAAGAGGAATCTCTATTTATTCTAGTTAATGGCGTTCCTACGAAGAGTAAGAAAATCTGGCAAGAATTAGTGGATGTTAGGAAAGTGAAAAAGGCAACGTTGTATTTGGTAAAAAATAATCAATACTATAAAAATGTGTATGTAGGAGAAGAGGAAACAACTGTAGAAGAGGAGAGTGATTTGCCAACTGCACAAAATGAAAAATTGGATGGGTCCAGAACTGAAGAAATCTATGAACATTATAGTGTGCATCCACTTCATTCTAAAGGAGTGATGGGAAATACTATTGAGTTATTTCAAATGAAAGAAGCAAAAGGAAGTCCCATTAGTGCATGGGAAGAAAGCTTGGAAGCTCGTTGCTTCCCTCAGTTATTTCCAACAGGCAAAGGTGGACGATATGATGAACGACCTGTGCAGATTCCTGCATCTGAATACCGGACTTCAAGATTATATGCAGAAGATTCAAGGTTTCGCCAATGTATTCCATATTTGTTTCATCTTCGGTTTGAGAGTGACTTGTCTGGACTTTCTTATGCAGTGAACCATATACTAAAAAGTGGAGTACGTTTGCAAAATGTTTCGGCAAAGGACTTTATGGATAAAGTCCAACAGAAAGATACTGTTTTGGAATCTCAGCTAATTAATCCCATGGCATGTTAGCGTGGTACTAATGAGTATTGGTACCATCGTCATGGGGAATTGAAATGTATGCTAAGAAACTTAGGAACTCCTACATGGTTTCTTACTCTAAGCTGTGCAGAGTATACTTGGGAAGATTTACTTCAATTTCTTCTAGAGGCAAATGCTAACATAAAAAATATAGAATACAAGACACCTGGAGAACTGTGCTCTTTGGATCCAGTTAATGTATGCAGGTATTTCAATCATAGATTTAAAGCTTTGATGTATTTTATCACAAACAAAAAAAATCCTCCTCTTGGAGAGGTTCTGGATTTCTTTTGGAGAAAGGAGTATCAAGCAAGAGGTGCTCCTCACATACATATGCTGCTAAGGATCAAAGATTCCCCCAAATTTGGAACAGATTCAGATGACACAGTGATTAGTTTTATTGAACAATATTCTACATGTGCTGTACCTAAAAGTACAGTAGAAAAGAATTTAAGACATCAAGTCTTACGGTTTCAAACCCTTCGTTGTGGAAAATACTGTCATCAATCAATCAATCAGTCCATTTATAGAGCGCACTACTCACCCGTAGGGTCTCAAGGCGCTAGGAGGGGGGGGTGCCTTTACTGCTCGAACAGCCAGGTCTTGGGCTTCTTTCTGAAGGAGAGGTGGTCTTGGGTCAGGCGCAGGTCGGTCGGAAGGGAGTTCCAGGTCTTGGCGGCCAGGTAGGAGAAGGACCTTCCTCCTGTTGTCGCTCTTCGGATGCGGGGGACGGCGGCGAGGGCGTGGCTGGTTGATCTGAGGTGGCGCTTGGGAGCGTAGAAGTTGATCCGGTTGTTGAGGTAGCTCGGGCCTTGGTCGTGTAGGGCTTTGTGTGCGTGGGTGAGGAGGCGGAAGGTGATTCTTTTGTTGACGGGGAGCTAGTGCAGGTCTCTCAGGTGTCCGGAGATGTGGCTGTTTCGTGGGATGTCGAGGATGAGTCTGGCTGAGGCGTTCTGGATCCGCTGGAGTCTCTTCTGGAGTTTGGCAGTGGTTCCGGCGTAGAGGGCGTTGCCGTAGTCCAGTCGGCTGGTGACGAGGGCCTGGGTGACAGTCTTCCTGGTCTCGGTGGGGATCCACCAGAAGATCTTCCGTAACATGCATGACGAGGAGACGGCGTTGACTTGTCTGGTCATGGAGAGGGAGGAGTCCAGGATGAAGCCCAGGTTGCGTGCGTGGTCCGTCGGTTTGGGTGCGGTGCCCAGGGCGGGGGGACACCAGGAGTCGTCCCAGGCGGAGGGCGAGGAGCCCAGGATGAGGACCTCCGTCTTGTCTGAGTTCAGTTTCAGGCGGCTGGTCGCGGGAGTCAAAATATATAAATGACTATAACCCAGTCGTTTTGTCCATGTGGAATGCTAAAATGGATATTCAATATGTTGCAGACAACTCCATTGCTGTGGCTCGATATGTAACGTCTTACATTACTAAATCTGAAAAGACGGAACTAAAGGAAATGTGGGAAGAAATTTCTCATGAAAAGAGCCTACGTAAGAAATTGTACAGCTACAGTTTGAAGATGTTGTCTCATCGAGAAATCGGAGCATATGAATGTTCAGATTGTTTATCATCTGCAAGTTTATACTCCAAATCTAGAAACAATCATTTGGGTGAGTTTAGGTCTTGCAATAACATGAAACAGAGTTTTGAAATCTGTACAAGAAATTGAGTATTTAGCAGAGAGAGAACCAGACAGTACAGATATTTTGAAGACAAATATGTTGGATACGTACTATCCAAATAGAAGTAATCATCTTGAGAACGTTTGTCTCTATGAAGTACTGCAAAGCTATACTTTTAAGAGGAATATTACAGAATATATCAGTAAAGGAGTATATTCTGTGATTGGATCTGAAGGATGTTTAGTGAAAGAAAGAAAAGGACATTTGATTAATCACCGAAAACTGAGTTGCGAAACTCCTGACAAAAGGGAATTTTACTACTAAGCTCTTTTGAAACTCTTTAAGCCATGGCGAACAGAACTGGAACTACTTGGAGATTTTGACAGTTATGAAGATTCATTCAACGCAACTAAAAATACTATAGAATGTCCTGCTTTTACTAATTATCTGAAAATGTTGAACGACGAAATACAGGAAGAAGCTACAATTGCAGCAGAGATTGCTAGAGACAGTTCTCAAGACAGTCAAAGTTCTCCTTTGTTGAGTCAGGATCCACTAGGAGAACCAATTATTCAAAATGAAGCAGCAACTGCCATGGATGAGGTAGAAACAGCAATGCAACAAGCTCAAGAGGATGTAATAAACTTAGAAGAATTAGAAAAACAACTAAATGTTGAGCAAAAACAAATATACGATCAAGTGACAGAACAGATTGAGCATGGTTTATATCAAGAGAAAAAAGAGTGCTCATGTACGTCATTTAAACCTGTCCGACTGTACGTGAGTGGAGAAGCAGGAACTGGAAAAAGTTTTCTAATTAAAGGAATTGCAACTTATCTACAGAAAAGAACTGAGTCGTCACTCTATTGTGTTGTTACTGCTCCAACTGGGTTGGCAGCATATAACATTAAAGCGATTACTTTACATCATTTATTGATGCTGCCAGTAGAGCATGAAAATAAATTAGAATACCACAAGCTATCTGGAGAAGCTTGTTGTGAAGTTTCTAGAGTCTTGAAAAAAATGAAACTTCTCATTATTGATGAGGTAAGCATGGTATAAAATGTAATGCTTGCCTTTGTGCATTTAAGAATGCAACAAATCCTTAAAACAGAGTATGATGTGTTATTTGGAGGCAAACACGTCATAGTTTTTGGAGATCTACTACAACTAACTCCTGTGAAAGGACAGCCAGTATTTAAAACAGTTACACATGAAGACACCAGAAAGTGCCTGGGAACCATTGGTCATATTTCGAATATTCAGAACTCATTACAAATATGCGACAGGCAAAGGATGCTGATTATAAAAGTATTCTTGAAGATATAAAAATTGGAAAAGTGAGTGAACACAGCAAAGAAGCTTTACAGACATGATTACTTACAAATTTGTTTCCAAACGAAAATATTCTCCCAGAGAATAAATATATAGAAAAATTTCAGAAAAGAAATCAGTGATATGCTTTATGCCAACTCTGCAAGAATGTTCAATATTCAATGAAAAAATGCTAAAGTCAGAAAATCAAGAAATTATAAAACTGGAAGCTATTGATAGAATAGAGCATGAACGAGCTACTATTATTTTGTCAGAAAAGTTGAAGTCAAAATTGGATTCTTTAGAAAAATCAATATCTAAAACTGCTGGTTTAGAAAAGAATCTATATGCATGTATAAATTGTCGGATAATTTTAGGACGTAAGTTACATGTGGAAAGAGGTTTAGTAAATGGAGCAATGGGTAATGTTGTTGATTTTGTGAATTACCCAAATAGAGATGACATTGAATTTTTGAAAATCAAATTTGATGAAATTGAAGAAGTACAACAATTGAGTCGTTGTTCAGCTCGATTTTTGATTATAAAAGATTTATATGTTCACTGAAAACAGTTTCCTATTTGATTGGCATATGCGGCGACTAAGTTTAAGTGTAGATTGTGCTTTGGTGAATATTGGAAGTACTGTGTTTAAAGAGGGTATATAGCATATGTTGCTTTATCTCGAGTCAGAACTTTATCTGGATTATACCTGATTGATTTTGATGACATAAAGATTAGTGCAGATGTAAATTGTGTAAAAGAGTATAATAGGTTAAGAAGAGAACATGCTCCCAATTTACCTCAATATCCAGTACTCGAAAAGCGTGTGGTAAGTCAAAAAAGAAGATATGAGAAAAATTGTAGCTAGGTTGCACAGAAAAGAAAAAAACTAGATGAACCAGTGATAGTAAGCAAAAAGAAAAAGGATTCTATTGAAGAGGTTGTTGGTTTTCAGTTTGAAAACAGTTCTGGTGTCAACTGCTATGCTAATGTAGTGGTTAATGTTTTTTTTCTTGAAACTTTACTACAACAAATTGTTGAAAATCGGGACAAAAGATTTTGTTGTTTGTTGAATTCTGTGTTTGAGAAATGTAGTAGTGATAAAACTAAAATAGAAAGTGTTTCTGATATTCAAAATGTTTTAGACATATGTTCTGGTTTAAATCAATTGTCACAGAATATTCAGCAAGATTATCAGGAATTTCTAATGTATATGCTTGTTGTATTGCAAGATGAAGGTATAGATATTGATAATCTTTTTGGCCTTTCTTATAAATGGCAACATGACTGTGACAATTGTTAGTTTTCGAGTAGTACTGAAATAGACACTGAAAGATTTATATATTTGACTTTACCAGACTGCAAATTAGTGTCTTTTAATAATCTAGTTAGAGAAGCAAATCAAAACATGGTCTGTACCCAATGTAACTCACAATTGTTATCAACATTATTTATACAAAGATATGGACAGTATGTAATTTTAATGCTGCAACGATGCAGACCTGATGGAAGAAAACTGACAACTTCTCAACTATCAATATCAGGAAGAACTTTTGTAAGTGTAGCAATTATTTTCCATGATGGTCCTTCTACAACAACAGGACATTACAGAGCTTATTTAAAATGTACAAAAGACTGGACTCATTGTAATGATATTCAATTGATTTTTAAACAACGTTTGCCTTATGACTTAGCAAATTCTTACCTAGTGTTTTTACAACCCAAATTTTAGGAAAAATAATTGGCCTGGGAAAATTACTGCTGTTAAGAAAGGGTAGTCTGGTGTTGAAAAGTACTTTGTGAGTGAGGGTGATGAGGTTAAAAAAATTCTTGTAGTTGACGTAGAGGTGGTGTAAGTGTATCAGATAGTGGGTGATGTGGCTATCACAGGAGATGTTGATCATCAGTGAGGCAGAGGTGTTTTAGATTTGTTGTAGTTGTTGGAGATGTTGGTGACATTTTTTATTCCCTTGTAGAGGTTTCTTTTAATGGTATACAGCTCCTTGCTAAGATAAAGGATGAGCAGAGTGTCATCGGCATACCAGATGATGTTGAGGTTCTGATAGAATGCTAGTTGTTTAAGGTTCTATATACATGATAAATAGCATCGGGTGGAGGTATAACCATTGTTAGATGGTACAAAAGATGTTGGTGCTTATGATTCAGAAGGTTGGAAAACGAACGCTTAAGAGTACTATTAAGTATCTTCCAAACTAATGATTTGACAATACTATTTGGCCATGAGGAATGGTATTTGAAACCAAAAATGACTATTTGGGGTAAATGTTGTTAACATATGTTTGTACATTACTTTATTTAGAGTGTATAAAAAAGAAGTAATAATGTTTTGTTACTTTGTGATTGTTGGAAATATCCCTTACTTACGTAACAAATTGCTGTTCGAAAAAGACATTTAAGATATGTTTTTTTCTAATTGTTACATTCATAATGAAAATGTTGAATGAGTTTTTTAAAGACAATCTTATTGATTGTCTTTTTTTTGCCCGCTGTTATATGATGAGTACTATTGAACTCACTGTTTTCAGTGAAATTCAATATATTCTGAGAACAGCTAAATAAAATATATAACATATTGTACAAATTATTTTGTATTGTGAAATATATATTATAACTCAATTTTTCTCTTCCACAGATATTATATTTATTAAAAATATATTAACTTTTCATTACTTATAAGGTGAGTATGACAAACAAAAATACTTTCTCATCAATCTCTTACTTCTCTTTCCCCTTTTCACTTTCTTCACTTTGTCTCTTACTCCACTTCCTTTGCTCATGTTACTCTCCTTCACTCACTCTCTTTACTCCCCTTAATTCACCTTTATACTCCTTCTCTCACAATCAGTACCCTTCCCTCACCCTCACTTACCTTCTCCTGCTCCCTCTTTCCTCTCTGTGACCCTCACTTCTCTTTTCTTTCTTTCTCCATCACAACCCTTCTTTTGCTCTATCCCTCACTCTTTTCTCTCTCCCCCCTCACTCTCTTTCCTTCACACCATCCCTCACTCACTTTCAGTCACACCCTTCTCTTATTCCCTCACTTCCTTTCGCTCACTCCCCTTCCTTTATTCCCTCCCTCACTCCCCTTTCCTCCATCCGTCTCTAAGTCTCTTCCTCTGTCTCAGTCACTATAAGTGCCTCACTCTCTCACAGTCCCTCACTCTCCCCCTCTTTCTCTCTCACAGTCTCCCTCTCTCTCCACCAATCTTCCTTTTCTTTCCTCTCTCTTTCCATAAATTCTTCTCTCTCACTCACTACTTTTTGCTCTATCTTAATATGCTTCTTTTTCCCTCACTGTCACTGCCCTTCACTCAATCTCACTACTCTTCTCCTACTTCATATTCTTCTCTCTGTGCATCACTCCCATTACCTTTCAACCTGCTCCTATTCCCTCACTCCCCCTCACTCTCTTTCCCTCACTCCATCCGTCAGTTCTCTTCCCTTACTTTCCTTTCCTCATTCACTTTTGCTAACTCCCATTCGTTTAGTCCCCCACTCCCCTTCACTCCATTTCTCTCTCCCTCTCTTCATCTGTCTCACTCAGTCTCTCTCTCTCTCCCTCACCCTTCCTGTCTTTCTCTTTCTGTTTCCTTCACTCCTACTTTATCCCTCAGTCCCCTTTCCTCTCTCTTAATCTCCTTCCTTCTCTCTCATTCCCCTTTCGTCACCCTCATACCCCTTCTCTCACTGTTACTGCCTTTCACTCACCCTCAGTACTTTTCCCTCTCTCACCTTCCCTCACTCCCCTTCCTTCACTCCTCTTTCCTCACTCCCTCACTCCATCTCACATGCTCCCCTTTGTTTATTCCTTCCCTCACTTTTTTTCATCCATTTTTCTCTCCCAGTCTCCTTCTGTCTCACTCACTCTAACTGCCTCACTCCTTCTCAGTTCCTTACTCTCCCTCTCTCTCATTCTGTCCCTCTCTCTCCCTTACCCTTAAACTCCTTCCTGTCTCTTTATATCACTCCTCCTCTCTTCCTCACTCACTTTCCCTCTCTTAATTTTCTTCGTTCTTCCTCATTCATCTTCCCTCACCCTCACACTCCTTCCCTAACTGTCACTGCCCTTCACTCACCGTCACTCCCTTTCCCCCTCTGCACTTCATCCTATCTGTATTTCTCACCCCTTCACTTTCCCGCTCCCTTTTCCTCACTCCTCCTCGCTCTGCTTCTCTCACTCTCCTTCCCTCAGTCTCCTTCCTTTACTCCTCTTTCATCACTCCCTCACTCCATCTCACTTACTCCCCTTCATTCACTCCCTCACTCACTTTTTTATCCATGTTTCTCTCCCTGTCTCCCTCTGTCTCACTCACTCTAAATGCCTCACTCCATCTCAGTTCCTTGCTCGTCCTCTCTTTCACTCTCTCCCTCTCTCTCCTTTACCCTTAATCTTCTTTCCTCTCTCTTTCTATCACTCCTCTTCTCTCTCTCTCACTCACTTTCCCTCTTTTTTAAATTTCTTCCTTCTCTCTCATTCCCCTTCACTCACCCTCATACCCCTTCCCTAACTGTCACTGCCCTTCAATCACCATCACTCCCCCTCCCCCACTCCACTTCCTCCTGTCTGTATTTCTCACCCTTTCACTTTCCCATTCCCTTTTCCTCAGTCCCCCTCGCTCTCCTTCTCTCACTCCATTCCTTACTCTCCTTCTCTCACTCCCCTTTTCTAATTCACTCCATCCCCTCACTCCACTTCTCTCTCCCTCACTCCCATTCTCTCACTTTCCCTTACCCCCTTTTCTTATCCTCATACCCCTTCCCTCACTGTCACTCCACTTCTCTTACCTTCACTCACTTTCCCTGCTCTACTTCTTCCTCTCCGTCTCTTACTCCCCTTCCCTGTCTGCATCCCCTGCTCCCCTTTTCTCACTCCTCCTCCCTTACTTTCCTTTCCTTACTGCACTTCCTTACTTACTTACTTACTCTTGCACTCCCCTTACCTCACTCCCCTACCCTTAGTCCCCTTGTTTCAGTCACTTTTTGACTCCCCTTTCCTCACTCACCATACTACCTTTTCATGACTCATACCCTCAGTCCCTTCCTCTCCTTCACTCAGTCATTTCAGTCATTCATTTATATACTACGCATTCATTAAAAAAAAAATGACACAGTATATTAGAAATATAGGTCTTCTTGGAGAAGTGAAGTTAGTTCTGAAAAGAACAGTTTTTTGTCTTTTTTGTTTTGTATTTTTTTTGTAGTTTTTTAGCAATTTTATATTTTTGGGGTTTTTTTTTAAACAAAAAAGTAAACAGGTAGCGAAAAACTGTTCAACAGGAACAAAAATAATAAATGAAAAAAATTAAGTGCGACGGCATGTGTGCTGCCTAATCTTCAACTCAATCAAATTAACACTCTGCTCTTCATAACAAAGAATCTCATTGCAGAAGTTGCAACGTATATGTACATTACTGAAAAGTAGAACAATTTTCAAAGGAGATGCTCCAGCAGAAGAGGTGCTGGGGACAGCAGCTGGAGGGTTGGCTGCAAGGGCTTGAGTAGATGCCCTTGCAAAGTTAACTGGATGCACATTTTTTACGTGCCTAATCATGGTATGAATTCTAAAGAGTAGTGCTTCTTCGGATCCCCTCTTGAAACCACACTTCCACATATTGTGCAGGTAACTTTGGGGGCATTAACTTTCTTCTGCCCCTCTGGATACTTAAAAAACTTCCAAATAAAAGAATGTTTGCTTTTCTTAGGAAGTGGCTGCTCTGGAACAATGTCAATATCAGAATCAGATGATGAATCTTCTGGCTGGTGTTGCACTGCCATTTTCTCAAGTCAAAAAGCAGAAACAAAAACTCTGTAGATCCTTCTCCCAGCAATGTGAAAGAGATAGTGAGGGAAGTGGGTAGGGTGTTTGAAGATTCTGGAAAAGGAACTACTATGAACCAATGAAAAGTATTGTTTTCAAGTCACATGACTTTAAGTGCGCGCACGGGAGCGCGCACGTTGCGCGACCGTCGCATATGAATGACGTTTTACCAGTTTTTCATAAATACTTTTAAAAACGTGAAAAGGAGGCAGGGGAGAGACTCCCTGACCCCCTAGGCCTTCTCATGGGGTCCCTGAAGGACCCCGAAGGGCAAAAAAAACATTTTAAAAAAAATAAAAAATCGCCAGGTGCGCGCACGTTGCACGCACCCTTGAGGCAAAAGTGACTCAAAAACAAAAGTGGAGAAAGTGAAAAGGGGGCAGGATAGAGACTCCCTGACCCCCTAGGCCTTCTCAGGGGGTCCCTGAAGGACCCCGAAGGGCAAAAAAATATATTTTTTAAAAAAATCACGAGGTGCTCGCACGTTGCTCGCAAGTTGGAGAAAAAAAAGTTAATTGACAAATTTGACTGTTTATATGTTGATTGAAGATGTAGACTATACTGTTCAACTTTATCCAAATCTTAAAAACTAACTGTGCTGTTGCATATTACAGTATACAGTCAATGTATTACAAAATACAAAGGCAGTTTGTGAAAAAATAAATATATAAAAAAATAAAAATTGATACAGAAATTAGCATTTTAAAAACCTTTGAAATTCACTTAAAAAACCATAGGTTTCACACATGTTATGGTTAGGAATTAGCATTGAAAAAACCTTAGAAATTCACTGAAAAACCATAGGTTTCACACACGTTATAGTTAGGAATTAGCATTTAAAAAACCTTGCAAATTCACTGAAAAAACCATAGGTTTCACACACGTTATAGTTAGGAATTAGCATTGAAAAAACCTTAGAAATTCACTGAAAAAAAAATAGGTTTCACACACGTCATAGTTAGGAATTAGCATTTAAAAAACCTTGCAAATTCACTGAAAAAACCATAGGTTTCACACACGTTATAGTTAGGAATTAGCATTGAAAAAACCTTAGAAATTCACTGAAAAAAAAATAGGTTTCACACACGTCATAGTTAGGAATTAGCATTTAAAAAACCTTGAAAATTCACTGAAAAAACCATAGGTTTCACACATTTTATAGTTAGCTGGACATTTCACTCATACAAAACCTTTGAAATTCCCACATCAAAATGAACAGGTTTTGAACGTGTTATCACAATATACTTGTTATTACCGAATATTAGAATAAAAATGATGTAAAATAAAAATATATATATATGTCCGAAGCATCTCCTTGTTCATATTACCGTTTGGAAAAAAAAATGTGAACAAACTTTATTTCACTTGTGCACTTTTTTGCACAACTAAATAACTCTTTTGCACATTTGATTATTTGTGGAGACGTATTTGCATTTAAATTAACATGTATGGCTTTAAACTGATTTTTATTGTAAGCTTTTATTGTCTATCTTAAAATCAGGGGTTTCTGCTTATATATTACACAGCAGAGCCAAGCATGTTCTGACAAAAAAGAAAAAGGAGAAAAGACTCGTAGTTTTGGATAGTCTGTCTCCAATATTGACTGGTCTGTATGCCTCTTGCACCAATGATGTCGTCCACATAGCTCACTACTTAAGCCAATGTGCAATGCTGTACTGTGTCATGTGATCAAGGCCCGTGGGAAGGGCTGAAACGCGTCATGGCAACATCTTGGATGAAAATATAATAGCTTTGCACTAAAGTTGTGGTCCGTGTCCGTTGTCTGGTGAAGAATATATGCGCAATAGAAGCAGAGCACCTTGGATACTTAAAGCCGGCGAAGTCTCTTCCCGGCGTTCTACGGACCCCCTCTTGATTTAGGTTGCAGCACTTGGAGAGGCCTGTTTTCCTGTTCCAGGAAACCGCAAGCTTGATCCGGAAGGAGTTGTGCTGTCGGACCCCCCCCCCCCGGAACTGCGAAAGAAGCACGATCCCGGAGCGGACTGGAAGCTGACCGTTTTGGAGGAAGCAACCGTTTCTTCTGTCAACTCAGGTATGTATTAAGTAGCGGACAAGGGGTGAGAGGTGTGCGGGACGAAGTTTGGAACTCAACTACAGTTTCTTTATCTTCGGGCCTTATACTCGTATTTCAATTGTGCAATGTCGGCTGACAGAGTCAAAGAAAGAGAAGCCGCAGCATTGATGATGTTCAATGACTGCAGAACTGCAACTAATAAGGAAACTAAAGTTAATACCAACCCAAAGGAGACAAATACTTCACTAAGAGATAAATAAAACTATTGGAAAAGAAAAGTCGTTCAGAACAAAGTAAATGGTGGGAATCACGCTCCTTACAAATGTACCTGGACATGGACAGAGCGCCACGTGTTCTAAGGATACTTCTAGCACCAAGATATGAGGCATCTAATCCACTCATGATGCAGGAGTGGGCGGAATGTAATCTAGACTCATGCAAATATTTGATGCAAATCCTGATTAAATATGCAGACATCTACCGCACTGCTCTACTGGAAGAGATAGCGAAGATCAATGAGGACATTGACGCAATGGAACACACCTAGGAGAAACAAAAATTATGTCAAGAAATGCTATCAAGGCTCAAAAAAGAAGAAGAGAAAATTAAGGAGCAGAAAACCTGTACATTTTTTCGCTGCAAAACAGACTATCAGGTGGGGCAGATCTTCACCTTCTCTAAGAAATATGAAGCGTTAAGATCAAGCAAAGATAGAAAAATAGGACTTGCCAAATCAAATGCCAAAAAGACGGATGGGATATCTTCTAGTACATCACAGTCCGATTTAAGCTCAGTTCCAGATAGTGATTCTGAGTGGGAATAAGCCTCTAATCATGGCAGGCCAAAACGTACACCAGATGAAGAGTTATCTTTTTTATGCGAGGACAGACGCCAAACTCTTGGTCCCCGCACGCACAAAACCATCTATGGCCAAGCAAGAACTGGAAACGAAAGCAACGACGGAAGGCAAACCGAAATTGAAACAAACCGCAAAAAAGAGGAGGGTGGAGAAGAGGCAAATGAACGTGTCAACAGTTATTAACAAAACAATTGTGAACCTGTGAGACATGGAGCTGAGTTACAATGATAAAAGAATACTCAGTCTGGGTTTAACATTCTGTCCTGCAAACAATTTTAATTATGTGAAAACAAGACTAGATGTATTCAATAGTACTCGAAAATTTAAACTGATGAAATATTAATTGCTCAACTGGAACACTAGAAAACAAGATCTCCCTATGGAAGGAGGAACAAGAGCGTTGAACCCAGCAGAAGTCTCACAATCAGAGGAATCATTTCTAAATGAGATGCAGGAACTATGGGACCCACAAATGAAAACCTATCAGCATGACGTCGAACTGTCTGACCACCTTCAAAAACAAGCAGGTGAACCACCCACAGAGCACAGTAGTATGCAGATACAAACAAAACATCCTTTGACCCAGTTCAAATCGAAGTCAACATTCAATCCAATCATGTTACGTGACTCGATTGATTTATTTCACGACCAGGTGACAGATCAACTTAAGGATCTAAACATTAAGACACACAGAGGAAACCCTAAAGACAACAAAGAAAAATCAAATTATATTACTTTGATGTCGAAACTTAGGAAGAACAAAAAAATTATAATCCATGCCTCTAACAAAGGTGGGAACATTGTACTGATGGCCAAAGACAAATACACTAGGGAAGTCTATAGACAGTTGAATGACAGAACCTGCTACACTAGATGTAATGGATCAGAACTGAAAGCAATGTATACAATATTTTACAAAAAATTGGAAATCAAATAATTTGATTACAGGGCAAGAATTCAAATTCCAGAAAAATAATCACCCAGTGGAATCCACTATTTATTTTTTGCCCAAGATCCATAAAGACTCGGAAAATCCATCTGGGAGACCTATTATATCTGCAAGGAATGGATGTCTAGAACATACATCCCAATATGTAGATTTTTTCTTGCAGAGTCTTGTCAATGCCCTACCTCCATATATGAGGCTCACAAGCGATTTCCTACGGAAAATCAAAGACTTTACATGGAAACCAAGTTATTTACTTATCGCTCTGGATGTCAGCTAACTCTACACAAGCATCCAACACACTGAAGGGCACTTAATTATTTTTTGGACAAAACAATGGGCAAAATGAGAGACCACAAAAAGATACTTATCGAAATGGTTGATTTCTGTCTAACGAACAATATTTTTATGTTCAATAACCTACTTTACAGACAACTCAGAGGTGTTGCAATGGGGGCTAGGTTCTCCCCCAGCTAGGCATGTTTACACATGGGTTGGTGGGAAGAGATGGTCCTCATAAGGGAACACCAGGGGGCCATGACAACTAATGTCAAGTTATGGCTGCACTTTATTGATGACTTGTTCATCATATGGGATGGTAGTATGGATAAAGCCCATGAGTTTGTACAAGCGTTTAATGTAGATGATTTGAATTTGCATTTTACTGCCAGCATTAGCGCATCCACAGTGAGTTTCATTGACACAGAGGTTTATATTGATAACAATAGAATTGAAACTAATTAAACTCCATCGCAAGGAAACCGCTGGTAACTCGACATTCCATGCGAGTAGCTCTCATGTAAAAACACTTGGTGACTAGTATTCCCTACGGTGAAATGCTTAGGCTGAGACAGATTCATAGCAAGGAAAATAATTTGTTGATAGCCCAGATCGAAAGCAAACAGAGGTTCAAGGAAAGGGGATACTCTGAATTGATCATAGACAATGCCATCAATAAATCTTTGCCTAAAAGTAGGTTTGAGCTACTATGTGAGACAGAATCTAGGACCAACACCACAGTAATTGAAGCAGAAAATAATATCGATGAAACTGACAAGGATTTTAGAATTGTGGTCCAATACAGTCAACAGCGTAAAAATATTGAATCAAAAATATCTCGAAAATGGCCTTTGGTTCTTAGTGACCCTATAATAGGTCCAGGATTGCCCAAAAGACTGTCCATAACCTACAGCAGAGGTCGCTCCATGAGAGACGAATTAGTCAAAACTAGTCCTGAAGTTATTGAGTCTACTAGTTGGCTGCAAACCCATACCATTTTTTTAACTGTAAATCGTGCAAAGCTTGCCAACGGGGTGAGAATAAAATCATGTACATTACTCCCTTTGATCAGAAAAATCACAAAATTGGCAAATTTCTCACATGCAAAACCGAATTTGCGGTATATGTGTTGTCATGCCCATGCAACTTACTTTACATAGGGAGCACTAAGCTCCAAGTACATAAGAGAATATTACAAAACTTGAGAGGAATTAATAATCAGGACAACACATATCTAGTGGCGCAACACTTTAAAGCTAAACATGATTACAAAAGCAAACATTTAAGATATTTTGTAAATAACTCAATCCCTGTTAGTAGCAGAGGCGGAAATAGAGAAGAGAAATGACGCCAACTGGTGACTAGATACATCTTAGAACTAAACACAAAACAGCCTTTCGGTTTAAATGTAACGGAGGATCATTTTACATGCCTGTAGAGTGTTTTCAAGATTGTTGACTAATTCACATTGTGACTTTTATACTAGGAATTTTAGATCTTCCTTTAGAGCAATATTTATGAGATTTTATGAATTGTGGATTTTATAACTATATTTATTGATTATTTATTGATATTCCAGTGTTGTAATTTAAGGGCAGATTTTTTTGCTGAGAAGGTAGCAAAAATCAATTCCACATTCTCAGAGGAGGCACGTTGTGGTACCACAGGTCAGGATGGGAGGATAAAGGTGGAGGAGGCACAACGCCTCTCCTGTTTTGTTATCCCCTCTTTAGAAGACCTGAAAAGACCTGAAAAGCAAAGCACTAAATATCAAATCCAAATCTCCCGGAGAACCGGCTACTCCTAAGGTTTTGAAGGATAGCTTGGAGATCCAGCTACCCCATATCAAGCACCTCCTTGAACTCTCCTTTGAAACTGCCGCAGTCCCAATAAGTTGGAAGAAAGCTATTGTTCTATCTATAAAGAAAAAACCTAGTTTGAGCTTGAGTCAGTTGCAAAAATTCCGTCCAGTCTCTTCTTCTGTCCTACTGTGCTAAAATTGCTGAGAAAGTGGTTAATTAACAACTTACGACCCACATCAATAAACATAGTTTATTACACCCCCACAATCAGGCTTCAGGGCCTCATATTCCACAGAGTCAGTCCTGCTCCTATCTACTGAAACGATTCGTAAACAGGTAGATGAGGGCCAGACTGTTACCCTGGTCCTCCTAGATCTCAGTGCAGCCTTTGACACTGTCTCCCACCCACTTCTCCTACAACGCCTTGGAGAAGGGGGGGTGGATAAAGTGGCACTCGAATGTCTGGGGTCCTTTTTAAGAGACCGGAGCTTTCAGGTAACCCAACACCCGCACTTCTCTAAAAACATTTTGCTTTCCCAATAGGACCCCCAAGGATCTATATTGAGCCCCACTCTCTTTAATCTCTATATGGCCCCATTAGCAGAGATTGTAGAGAGTTATGGGATCAGTATTGTGTCATATGCGGATGACACGCAACTGGTGGTTTCCCTGTCTCAGTCTCCAGAAGTGGCAGCCAAACATTTCTCTAACTGCCTTCAAGACCTAGCAGTCTGGATGATAAATAACTGTCTACAACTGAACTGCAGTAACATGGAGCTATTGGTGGTGGTAAAGACACCCTCTATATGGTCCTGTGCCTGGTGGCCTCAGTCACTGAGCGATCAGGTTAAGAATCTGGGGGTGTGGATAGATTCTAAATTTTCCTTTGAGAGCCACACGAGTATGATAGCAGGGAAGTGTTTTGGGATTTTAAAAGGTCTACGGAGGACTCTAGCTGTGCTGCCCATCACAGCTAGGAAAACCGAAGTTCATGCATTAATAATCTCTCACCTGGACTATCGGAACGCTCTTTACTTAGGAGCAAGTATCAAATGCATACACAGACTACAATGCATTTAGAATGCAGCTGCTTACCTGATCTTGATGCTCCCGAGAAAATCCTCCTCTAGGAGGGCCCTCTCTGCTCTCCATTGGCTCCCAATACAAAAAAGAATAGTCCTTAAAACACTATGTATTAGTCATCGGGGCCAGGTTATTTACATGAGCTACTCACCCCATATATACCAACATGGCATCTTAGATCATCGGGACTAGGCAGGTCACAATACCCAGAGCAAGAAAAGCGAGAATGGGAGCTTTCTCTTTCAGCTGTCTGGCCTGAAAGCACTGGAATTTATTTATTTATTTATTTAGAAGGTTTGTATAGCGCTAGCTGGACCCAGGGGTATCAGAGCGCTTCACAGCATATGCAGTAATGAGCAAACATATGATACAAGGGAGTGGTAGAACATGAGGGTTCAAGCAGGGAAGGGAACACGCGTGTGGGCGAAGGGGCACTCTCTCTTTCTTTGCGTAAGGAACAATCGGAGTCACTCTTTAGGAAGAAGCTGAAGACATGGCTGTATCCGGAGAAATGTTCTGAGGGGTGACGCAGTTGATACCTTTGCTCCCTAGAAGGCATCTATACCGTAGCGTGGGGACACAATGGCTAGTGTAACCAGGCGCTTTACAAGCTTAATTATTATTATTATTATTATTAGTATTATTATTATTATTATTAGTATGACAATGGGCAGTTTTTTGATACAAGAATCATGAATTGAAGTATGGCATTTTATATTATCCCCAATGACAAAAGCAGAAAGCTTCATTTTGTAAGAGCAATGTTAAAGCTTTGTGCAATTGGAGACAATGTAACTACATTTGATCTACTATTTGTATAGAACACACAATCTTTGTTGCACCATTGTCCATGTTTCTGTATGTAACCTGGGGTATCATCTGTTGTTGTAGTACTCAATCAATTTTTTTAATAAACATGCAAGTGATGGCCCAGACTTTGGTTTTTATGTAACAACCTAGTGCATTCTGGGAGTGGTACGTTGATACAATTGAAGTAATTTTCACATCGGTGCCAAGCGCCTCCTAGATATTGCAAGAATTCAGGAGAAGAGACTGTGTTACTTGTGCAGTTAGGCTGAATGTTGCTACATACCAGAATCAACTCATAGTTAAGCATCCTTGCAGCCTTGACGTCACTGAAGGTTTAATCACGGTTTAACAGAGGGTTTTTCTGTAAGCCATATGAAGTATCAGGAAAGAAGGGCATCAGTGGGACTGCAGAATTTGGTGTGATGGCAAAGGGTGTCAAACCTGCTTCTCATGATAGGGGTGTGGACAAGTGCTTGCCCTCTCTGAAGGGTCATCTCAAACCTTTTGCCTTCATCCTCCTGTTTTGCTGACCTTGTTTTTGTTGTCCTGTCTCCAATACACACCTGGGGTGGATAACAACTACACTTGTGCATTCCCTCTAGGCAGCCACAAACATAGGAGAGTTAGGCTCATCTGCATTCTGAGCTCTCGTCTGCATTCATCAGCATTCTGATGGGTCTTCCTGGGCAGGTAGGGGAGGAATGGGAGTGGCTGACACAATTCAATAGGTACTGTTCTATCCACACACAGTTGAATGATTACCTTCCACTGATAGCCTAGCAGACATGACTGGGTTGAGAGGGATCCTTGTGCACTTCAGAGAGCTGCTTTGAATCACCCTACAACAAAGACATTTTTTCTGTCTCTGACACCCACAAATCAGACACATCTTGATCTTGAACTGAACCTCTGTCAGAAGAACTGCTTCTTAAAGGACTCAACTGGACTGCTTTTCCGGAAGAACTATTTTTCTACTTGTTGCCCTTGTTGGCTGCTGCTCCCTGCTCCTGCTGAAGGAGAGCTGGACTCCGCCTTCCCTCCAAGCGATCTATACGGGTTTGCTGGCTTGCCTCCTGTTTTCTGAAGCTCAGGAACACAAAAGACTTCCTGCAATTCTGCTGGTGCTGCTGGACTCTGCCATTGTTGAATGCTACCCTTGCCTGAGGTGCCCTTTCCAAGTTCTAGGTCCCAGAAGAGGATTATGCAGCTATTTTGCTACAAAACAACATATTGCCTCCACTGCACTGGTTAGAACTGACACATCACCCCTCAATGCCAACACAGAGGTTGTTCGACAACAGGGGTTCTACAGCCTGCGATGCCTGATGACGACGCTTAGTGCAGCTCAATGAAGATGCATTGGCTTCAGCTCAGCGAAGTTTGAAGACGACGCAGCAACCCAACTTCATTGAAAAGATTGACACATCATGCCCTCAGCCTCGATGCTTTGCTCCATCCAAGGTACTTACTCAGCAGGCCCCGTGGGAGCCCTGTAACTGTAAAAAAAGCTAGAAGGCCCCTGAGTAATCAATATATTTGCGGAGAAGAAGGCAGAGAAAACAACAGGGTATATAACAGAAAACACTTCTCCCAAAACAATAATTCAATATCAGGTATTGCATCCAAGATAAAAATGCATTTGTCCTACAGACCAAGGTTATTCAATTTTTATTATCAAAAATATAAATAATTTTTATAAATAGATTTTTCCATTAATAACACACATATACCACTGTTACCTTAATTTGGTAGTATACATTCAGTAATGGTGGCCACGCTACTACGAGCGCTTACTCCAAGATGGCGATTGTATTAGCACTCTTAGTATTGCTCTTAATGTTCTGCGCTCCAAAATAGGTTCCAGGTGCCCCTCATTGTAGTACGTTTTTCAGTTGCTTCCACCTATATATATACCTCCTGATCCCGGTCTTGTGTACCTGCTCTGGACGGACACCGATACCTTAATACTTTGCTTCACCCGGAGGACGTTATCAGTAACTTAAATACTTCTGCAGTTGTTGCCTTTGTGTTTCTTGATTTATTCGTCTGCATTAGTTGGCACCCACTCTGATATCCTATTTCTCTCTCACTTTTTGGTCCTTTAGATTACACAATACTTCCTATTAAGTAGTTCCCTTATTATTTCACTGGATATAGCACATCATACTGTGGTAGCTTATGGAGCGGGAGTCCAGGCTGGGACGCCCATGTAAGTTTCTGTCTTGATTTGCTTTGCACTCTCTTGATATTGTAGCTCTTGCCTGACAATACCTAATCCTTCTGGTGTATTCTATTAGAACTTTCTTATGAACATACTGGACTCTTAATACTTAATACAGGACACCACAGTGAGTCCACTCGAACTTCTGGGTAAGTGACCCTGTGGCTTTATTTCAGACTGGTTATGCTGCACTTGGTTCATGGCTATTTTTAGGTCTCAGACTATGCAGCGCATGTGCTTTCCCATCGAGAAATGCTGTATACAGTATAGTAGGGGAAGCTCCGCCAACTTTCCCGGCTATCATTTTCATTGGCCGAAACAGTAAATACAGCATTCTGATTGGTGTTTGGCAAGTTAGTCCCGCCTCCTGACGGCCATTACGTCATTTTTGTCCCTCCATGGCTATCATCCCCTTTACTTTCAAAACAGTTCTGTTGCCCTGACTCCCCCCATTCCCTCCCGCAGTCTGTCACTTCTCTGGCCACCACAACCCCCCCACCCATTCCCGTTCATACCTTTTTGCACACCCGCAGATTTATTTACAATGCAATAGGGCTCCTGTAAATACGAGTCCTATTGCATTTGTAAATGCTCGTCTTCTCCTCTGATTGGCTAACTAAATACTCTTTTTGCCTGACCTGTCCCTCTCTCGTGATTCACAAGGCTGAATTACCCGGAAGCGGTAACGCTTTCACTTTCCAAGCAGCCTAAGCACTCTGCCCTGATACCCACGTGTCTCCGCAAGACCCTCGCCTCTTCGCTTGTTGGATCAATCCTAATCTCTCTCCTGCCCTATCCTAGTGTGTCTGCTATTTTTACCCCTGCCTGCTTCTCTAGTCTCTATGTTTACCGCCTCTCCCCTGTCTTTCACCTATTCGTTCCCTCACTCACCCCATGCCCACCTCTCCATTCGCTGTGTATGTGCTAGGAGGGTTGAAGGCTGGATGCAGGGGGCAGCAGTGTGCCTGTTCCGGGAGGCAGCGGCAGCAGCAATAGGGACTTGAAGGCTCCGAAACATGTAAACACGGGAGCAGCAGCCCCAGCTGCACCGCCAGTACCAGAGCCGGACTCACTAGCAGCAGGTCACGCTCCAGCAGCCCCCCCAGAACCCCTGCATCCTCTCCCGCCCACCTGTCCTCCCTCCCACCGGCAGCAGACGGCGGGCTCAGCCAGGGTCCAGCACCACGGCTTCTCGGAGACCGAGCAGTATTTGCACCACCACACCATGGTGTGCGGGGGCCCCGAGCTACAGAGGGCCCCCTCAGCACACTACTCAGGCCTGAGCATCCAGCTGGGTAATAGGAGTGAGCGTGTTAGACATCTCGGAGGGCTGCTGGGGGGGAGAGAAAGAACACGTGCAGAGTCCCATTACGGTGCTGTAATGGGATCCGAGTTCTCGCTGCCACCTGTCGCACTTATTTTATTCTGCTGCTGTCGGTGTTTGCAAGACGAGCGCAGCATCTGAGGACTTTAAGGTGCGAAGGGGGGTGACACGGAAGGGCCGTAGCACCGGGGCTGTACCTGCAGAGGAGTGGGTAATCTTTCAGCTGGAAAAGAAAGGGGGTGGCTGGTAAGCGTTTTCTCCAGCCCTGGGGCCTAAGTGGGCTGATGCACCCGCTGCATGAATGTCTATTCGGTTCAATGACCATAGGCCCAACTCCTAGCGGGTCCACTCAGCCTTTCATCCTTCCTGGGTCAATTAAGTCCTCATCTCACCACTAACGAGTGCAAATTATCTCCTAAGGCCCAATCTTTTCCTAGGCGCCCCAGGCCGGAGTTCTTGCTTTCGTCTGGGGCCAACCTGGCCTGCCGTTTTATACCAAGGCATGGTGTAATCATTGGACCTTGAGTATTTTATCTCATTGCTATTCCCCAATCCGTAAAAGGTTTCCACACCGTGCTATTTACATTGTGAGTTGAAAGTGATTCTAAACGTGCCATTCTAATTGCTGCTTGGAGCCAATTTTCGTATAGTGGAGGGTTGGCATCCTTCCAAATCTTACAGATTTCTCTTCGAGCAATCAGAATTAAACAAAAAAATAAAGCAACTTGTGTCCCCCTTAATTCAGCAATGAGATCTGCATCCAGGCCAAACATAATTCTAGCTAAGTTCAAACATAACTTTGTTTTAAAGATGCTTTCAATGGCCCGCTCCATTTTACCCCAGAATGACCCAACTACCGGACAGTCATAGAATATGTGGGTGTCGTCTGCTTCTATAAGCCCACATCTTGGGTAAAGAGGAGGTGGGTTTACAAACTTCGCTAGTTTTTTTGGTGTATAGTACAGCCTGTTTATTGTATAAAAATGATTTTTTTTAAGAGATACAGTCCTAACATATTTATAGAGTACTTTAAGAGAGATGTCATACAAGGTAACTGAGTCTGCCTCCAGCCTGGTAGAATTTCACACCCGATATAATGGGGGGGGACTGTGCTTCCTCTGCTTCCAGCATTTTCCTATACCAGAGCCCAACTTCCTTCTTCCTAGGCCCTGGAGATAGAAGAGCATGTTCAATTTCCCAATTACCTCCGATGTTTTCTTTCTCGGCCATGAACCACGAACATAGTTGGATGTATTTAAATTTAGAAAGGGAGTCCCCTATCCTAGCTTTCAGTACCTCCCACGGAAGGATCCCCTCTGATGTTATTAAGTCGGACCAGATGTTTATTCCTGCTCTCCTGATGGGAAGGGACAAGCTATCCCTGAGGCATGATGGTAAACCAGGTGAATCCCAAATTGGGGCAGACTCAGATTAATATTTGATTCCCCATCTTCCTTTAACTTTGTTCCAGACTGTAAGAGCCGATATTAAGACCTTTAAGCGCACTTTTTTAAAGAACTTTACTGCTCCAAATTTATATAGGAACCAGGACTCACTTCCATCTAGACCTACCATTATGTTCAAAATCCTCCTCCAATTTGAGTCATCGGGGCATGACAGGAGGCATCTAATATTTTTCAGTTGAAAAGATAAGGTATACCAATTTATATCTGGGAGTGCCAGTCCCCCCTTTAATAGTCTTCTTTTCAGCTTTTTCCAGGATAACCTGGAGGTTTTTTTTGCCCAGATAAAACTGCCAATCTTTCCCTGAATGTTCACCAACATTTTGTCTGGGAAAGTGAGGGGTATTGAGTTAAACAAATAGGTCAGTTTAGGCAGAATTATCATTTTGACTAAATTGACTCGGCCATATATTGTGAGGGGGAGGTTCTGCCATCTAGAGAAGAGCTGATCTATGTCCTTACTTAGTTTCTTTATGTTGGTTTGAGCTATGTTATTGATATCTGGTGTGATAGTGATTCCCAGATATCTGAAATGGCTGCTGCGAGGACCTTCCCAATTATCAATCCCCCAACACATGATTTCTGTTTTTGAGTTGTTTATTTGATAACCCGAATGGAGCCCAAAATCTGCCATTATTACCTCCACCCTAGGGAATACTTCCACGGGATTGCTGGTATAAATCATGAGGTCATCAGCATATAGGGCTAGTTTACAACTGTAGTCCTTGTATTTAAAAGGTGTAATTGACTCATCAATTCTCAATGCTTGTGCCAGCGGCTCAATATAAATGTCAAAAAGAAGGGGCGAAATGGGGCACCCCTGCCTGGTGCCCCGCCCTATTTTGAAGCTTGATGTTAAAAAGCCATTCATTAAGATTTCCGCCGAGGCACCCTCATAGCACCCTCTCATAGTTTGTATAAAGGTCTCACCAAAGCCCATTACCCTTAGTACGTTCCATAGGAAGTCCCAGTTGACACGGTCGAAGGCCTTCGCCGCATCATATGGGGCTACCACCAAGGGCTCCGACCGTGTCTCTGCTAGATCTATACTTCCAATCAGCTGCAGATTCAGCTCATGAATATATCTTCCGGGCACGAAACCTTTCTGGTCCGAGCTGATGAGTTGGGGAACCAGTTTAGCCAATCTCCCTGCCAAAACACTGGTAAAGATTTTATAGTCAGCGTTTAGCAGGGAGATGGGTCTATATGAGTCTGCATTAAGAGGGTCCTTCCCTGGCTTTAAAATAAGTACGATAATGGACTTTCTCCTGGATGCTGGTATCCCACCCTTTGTGTTATATACATGGCTAAATAGCTCACATAACCTTGGGATCAAACTCTCCTGGAAGGTTTTATATGTTTCACCAGGGAGGGCATCAGGCCCCGCTGCTTTATTGTTTTTCAATTTCCTAATATGGTTCCTGACCTCCTCCTCAGTGATGGGGCTATTAAGAATGTTTCTACCTTTATCTGTCAGGCTAGGGAGGGCCTTACTCTCCAACCAACGTAGGGAGTTCACATGCGTAGAGGGTGTTTCTTCCTCATAGAGTTTAGATAACTTAACAAGCAAATGATATTCCATGTCTTTCTGTTTACAGGATATATTCCCCTGTTCATCGAGCATTAACCTGTCTATGTTGTTTCGTACACGATCCCCTCTGGTCTAACTAGCCAAAACTGCTCCAGCTCTCTCACCATACTCATAGTTTTCCATAGCATGGGTATCCCATTGGGCCTTCACTTTTTGATCTAATAACCCTCTATATTCTTATCTGAGGAGTTCCAGCTCGTCTAGTAACCTTGTTAAATTTGATTGCTGGGTATCCAGCCTAGCACTCTCTAGCGAGGATATTTTGTTCTCTAGAGTTTTAAATTTACTCTTCTCCGCCCTATTTTCTGAACAGATTAGGCTATGAAGATGACCTCTGATATGCGCTTTCCAGTCATCCCAGACATGCTCAGGGAGAGTGGAGCCTACATTATCGAAGAAATAATTGTCTATAAATGTTCTAATGGATGCTACTATATCTTGATTACGTAATGCAGACCTTTTTAAAGTCCATCTTGGTAATGCCATACCTGTATCTCTAAGGAGCAACACTGAGAACATAATGGGTGCATGGTCAGATATAATAGTGGGTAGAATTCTTATATCCTCCAAGATCTACAAACATTGCCTATCTACTAAGATATAGTCCAATCTTGATGCATGACCATGCTTCTTACTGAAGTAGGTGAATCCTAGGGCTGACCCTCCCTTAACCTTCCAAGCATCAATGAGCCCAAGCTCATTCATCATATTAACCACAGTACGCCTAGATCGTGGTGTGGTCACATATTGGCGTTGATTGGAGCGATCCTGCCTAGGATCAAGCAGAACGTTAAAGTCCCCCCCATGATAATGGGGGATCTAACATCCACCAGGTTGGACTGTATCTTAAGGAGATAGGAAGGGTCGTCTATATTGGGCCCATAATAAGAGATGATAGTCTGTGTTTTTCCACTGAAATCTAACTGGGCGAGGATCCATCTTCCTGTGTGATCCGTTAATGTTGATCTGATGGAACCTCCTATCCCAGTCTTTATCAGGATTGCTACTCCCTTGCTTACAGCCGACTGCCCAGAACAACAAAAAGCTCTTTACCCTCACTGAGGCTTAGATGTGTTTCTTGGAGCAGAATTATTTTAGCCTGGGATTGTTCTATATACTTCAGGACTAGCCTTCTTCTTCTCGGACACCGAAGCCCGTTAACATTCCTAAAGATATAGGAAACCTTATTACTAGTCATTGAATACTCCCCTTACCCGACAGCCAAAACCCCAAATAGTTAATAGGAGTCTCTGCCATGGTGTGATATGGTGAATGTGACGTGTGCGATGAGAACTTAATTTTCGATTTTTCGACCCTCCCAACCCCCTCCCCTCCCTCCCACCCCCCCCCAACAACTCCACAAACTACCCTTCCTCCCCTGGAGAACCCTTTCTTTTTTCCTGGGCATGTGCCCCTTCAACGGCACCACCCCCTCCCTCCTGTGCATGAAAAAAAGAAAAAGAAAAAGAAAAATGCATGTTAATTGAATTTTAATTCTCCCCATACCTTTAACATTAGTGATAATACGCCACAATGTATGCATTGATGTGAGATTTATATTCAGGGGATAATAGGATATAGTAAGTATTGGGCCTATAGTTTCTTCTATCTAAGAGTTTCGATGATACTCTCAGGCAATACCCAATATCTTACCACTATCCAATTACTAGCTGATACTCTACTTCCCTCCCTCACTACCACCCCTTATCATCTCTATCAAAGTATCTGCTTCCTCTACCTGATGCAGGATATGCATATGATTGCTCCACATTACGCGGAGTGACGCGGGGAACTTCAGCTGGGCACTCGCCCCCAGTGAGTTGAGTATTGCTGCCCTTTTGCCCAGCTCCCATTGTTTTGTAGCAGTTATCGATGAGACACCCGAACGAATCACATATGTGAACGGACTGGAGAAGGAAGATGATTTTATGTGACCTGTTTTGAGGGCCACTGATAGAATCTTTTCTTTAGTGGCATAAGTTAAAAAATGTACTAAATCTTCCGTGGGCATTCTTTGCCAGGTTTCCTCCTGTATGGATCCCGATGGATCCTCTGAATGTCAGCTGATAAATCCAAGTCCGTTTCAGGGGATTCCTTCAATACTGTTGTTTTTAGGAGCGCCACTATGAATGCCTTAATGTCCTTACCCTCAATATCCTCCGGGATATTCAAAATAATTTTTAGATTATTTTTTCTCGATTGGTTTTCTAACCTCTCGATATTGTCCCTCATCTCCCGATTCTGCTGGGCAAGTTTATCAAAAGCCATTGTGGCGGCACCTATGGCTTCCTTAATTTTTGGCAGTTCCATTTCTAATGCATCAGTCCTTGATGTCACTTTCTCCACCTTCCAGGCGAGTGTCTCACAGGAGGCCTAAATTGCACTCTGGTTGGCTTCTGAAATAGAGAACCGCTTTCCAATGTCCTCTTTTAAACCTAGTAATATAGCCGCCAGTGATCCAGGAGCTGGGATTCCAACTTTGGTTGGGGGTTATTATCTGCACCAGTCATTACAGGTAAGTCGTCATCAAACATTACTGTGTCAGCAGGTGCAGGATCTATCTCAGGATCTTTCTTGACCAGCTGTCCTGCTTCCCTACTGTTATAGTCCACCTGCTTGGCCCACCATCTTCTGCCACTTCACGAATGGCCAAGGCAGAGAAACTGTTCGACAGTTCTATTGTTGGATGTACAACATCCTGTAATGGGGAAGAGGTGAGGCGTGGAGATGGGTCAATAGGGTCTATAAGGCTAGATTGATCAGGTATAGTAGGTGCAGGAGTGCCTACCTTTTTTGTGACACGTATGGCGTTATTAGTACTTATGGTGTTTATAGACGTATTGCTTGTAGTTCTCCCTGCAGAGCTCATGGTGCTAGTGGAGGTTAAAGTGGAGGTTAAAGTAATTGCGGAGTCTGTGGCGCCAATTGCCGCCATCTTTTTAACCTGATACGTGCTGCTGGTGGATAAGACCTTATAGTATGATTTTAGTGATGGTGTAACTTTGGGCAGACAAGATGCTCCTCCCGATATGCCAGCCCTTACTTTCTTGATTTTCCCCTTACCGGGGGGGGGGGGTAGCCACCCCTCCAACGCTTATCTTTCCTCTCCTCACTTTGGCCTTCAATTGGATCACCGGTGGGGAAACTGATGGTTTAGAGGGAAGTGTCACAGCATTCGTGTTAATGTTCGTAACACGGTTCCGCAGTGTGTAATGGGTCGCTCCCACCCGGGTAGCCGAAGTATCTGACTTGTAGCCACTCTTATCTAGGTGACTTTTTGGCTGCAAACTGACACCAGCAGCACCCTCCTCCATGCAGGGAACCCGATCCTGACACCAATATTTGTCATAGGGATCCTGTATTGTGGCAATATGTGTAGGCTTGTAAATGTCAGGTCCCAAAGCACCCCCGTAATTACTTATGCCAAGAATATACAATTTATCTTCGGGCCGCGTATTATCGCTTTGATGTATATCAAAATTAGACAGCTTACCGAAGGTGAGCACAAACCTACGGGTGCTGATAGCCTGGTATAGTTCACGCCGGACGGACGCAGGTCCTCCAGTCCTAGGGATCAGTCTTCTGGGAGCCTGTCGCCAGAACCTAGCGGCTCCCAGCTCCTTACACCAGGCCGGGACAGCCAACTTGTCACTGCTCCCGCCGAGGATCATCCGCTCTGTTGCCCCAGCTGTGCTCTACAAGAACGCCACTACAAGAACGCCTGTGACGGGCAGGGAAGGGGAAGAAAAAAAAAAACGATCTCAGGCTTAAGCAGAAAATGAGCCCAAGCACGATCTCCCCTCTAGTTTTGCATTTTCGCACAGAACAGAGATTCGCTCGATTAGCTCTACGAACGGTTGCACAGAAAGCGAGATCGCACAGCCTCCAGAGAGCGAGTTTGCCTAACACCGACTCTCCGCGGACGCCATACACAGGAGAGGGAGAGGGAGGAGCCCCGTCACGGCCGTTAGCTTCCGGCCGTCATGTCCTCCCACCGCCCGGATCGTCAGAGATTTATGTCTTTTAAACGTACTTTAATACGCCTCTAAAAGTATAAAGTATGAAAAACATAAGAACAACAGTTGCGAAAACAGAAGTGGCCTGCGCTGGTGGGTGGTGAGATAAGACCTCACGCAGTCTTTACATACTCTGGTGTAGTAACAGAAAGATAGCGTTCTAGGCCAGCGGACGTTGTACCCTACTGGACCATCTGTAAAGTGCCAAGTGCGTGTGCCTACAAGAATCACTACTGTGTTCAGAGGAAGCTCAAAGTGTGTGTGCGCTGGACATTCCTAAAACTGGACTCTCAGAGCCAAATTCACTTCTGGGACCAAACTCTTTCGGTTTACGCCTGTCAGACACTCACCAAGTGTATTGTAAATCTATTTACTACTGTGTGGTGCATGCTGCCACTGCGCTCAATAACGCAGTAGTAATCTCCTCGTAAGGTGTGAAGAGTAGGCAGGACAGGGCGAGGATGTGGTCCGTTGGCTAGACTGCCGGCTTTGGTGCTGGAAACCAGGGTTCGAGCCTCAGGGTCGCATACACATCCTGTGATTTTGGGCAAATCACTTACCCCCACATGCATCAAGCATTTTTGTAGTCGCAAACGGTGCGATTCCTTAAAATCGGCCGTTTGCGCATGCAAAAGTGCTTTTTGGGATGCATGAAGCAATTTTAGAATTCGTAACATGTGTGCGAATTCTAAAATTGCGGGTGCTTTTAAGAAGTCGCAGATTTGCGATTTCTTAAAAGCAATGCATCATTTTTTTAAAAAGTGAAAATTCACAAATAGGGTGCCAAATTTACCGAGTGGTTGAACCACTCGGTAAATTTGGAAAAAGTGTGTAAAATGTTGAAAATGGTTTTTTTTCAACATTCATGTTACGGACACACATGTCCTTAGGACATGTGTGTGTGCAACATGATGCGAAAAATACATTTCAGGGGTGCATGGGGGGGTCCTTTGGACCCCCCCATGCACCCATGAAATTTTCTAAGTGCCACTCGCAATTTCCATTGACTCCTATGGGCCTTTTGGCCCATAGGAATCAATGGGAATTGCGAAAATTAAGTTAAGAAATCGGTATTTCTTTGGGATTCGGTAAAAATTGCGATTTTTACCGAATCCCAAAAGAATACCGAAAATATTGATGCATATCATTTTGCATTTCTTAATTTGCGATTCCTTATTTTTCGCAAATTAAGAAATGCAAAAAGTCACAATGATGCATGTGGGGGTTAATCTCCTCATGCCTGAATGTGTAATGTAAATACGGTGCTCATGTAAAGTGCTCCAATACCTGCGGGTAGAGTTTGCGCTATATAAATATGCAACAAAAAGGCATGAATGCCTGCGAGACTTTACAAACTCCCACAACTCATGAGCTGGTGGCCTTTCACAAAGTCTTTTCCAACACTTTCTTTCCCACCCTGGAACCTGTTGAAGATTTTCTTCAAAGAGCAGGAGTAAACGGTATTGAAGGATGTGCACAGCATTAAACACCCCTAAGTGTCATAAGGAAAGGGAGGGTTCTGGAGGGTATTCCTGTACGGGAAATAATGTTCCCACGTAACAAACTCAAAAGCAAAACACTGTGCACTTGTACAGCACGGCTGCTTTTTACTAATGCTTAATTGTACCATGTGTTAAAATCATTCAACAATCTACACACCCCAGATATTCAATCACACTTGGTCAACAACAAAGGCCCATGTTTGGCTGAATATTGCATTATTCAAATTTCATAAAACAGCTGCATTCCGGTTGCTGGAGTCCTGGCAAAGATTTCTACGCTGGTCCGCCAATATCCGTGGAATTTGCACCCATTGCTGCAAAATTACGAATTATAGGGGAGATTACCTCAAATGTGTAGTGTAAACGCAAGAGGCAAAAGGCTGGCTCCGCCGTCTTGAGGAGACCCATTGATTTATTCAGCCTGGGTCGAAATTTGGACACACTGTCAGGGTTGTCTTCTATACCAACGCCAAATTACGACTCTGTGCGGACACTGTACTGATTGGTGTATTCTTTTGTGACACCTTGTGGTTTTGGTGTGTATGTAAACATGTAAATACAGTCACGCACTGAGCACTTATTGCACCTTGCGCAGTCTGTGCTATTGAATAGCAGCTGTCTTATGATTTTTGAATAATGTAACATTTATTGAAACATGGGCCTTTGTGTTTGACCCAGTGCAACTGAATATCTGGGGTGTGTAGATCGTTTAATTATTTCTAATTCTTAATTTTTCATTCTGAGGAAGGCCCTCCTGTATCAACGGCTCTCTTTCTTAGGGGCCGAAAGGTCAATGTTCACATTGCAGGTTTGGCTTAAACATTTCATTAACTGTAAGTGTTTAGAAATTTGATCTGCCTTATTAGCCATTGGTTCACCCTAATTATCGTTCCTGTTAAAAGTACAGTCTCCAAATAGTAGGTAGTTGTCCTATAAAAGCAAAGTAGGGGTCTTAAAGCGAATCCGTTCTTATGTGAAGGCTATGTTCTTTCTGGGGAAGTGGTTTATTACAGTTGTGTTGCATGAGTTTGAAATCTGGATGTTAGATTTCAGGCATTTGAGGGCTTCGAGAGCGCACAGGTATAAGGGGGATGCAACTGTCTTCTTTGTGAATTATGGCTGCTCTTCATCATGGTCTATTTTTCTATGCTTTTGAAATATTTTATTTCCCTGTGTAATCCTCTTGCCCATAAGAGGGTGAACTAAGTGTGCAAGTCATGTCTTGCTGAAGAAATGTAGTGATTGTGTCAGTAGCGGATTGTGCTTTAATTGTCGCAAAGCACCAGTTTAGTTAAATACATTTTAGTTTTTTATGCAGAGCTTTGTTAATTATTTCTTTTTATTTTGTTTCATGTGACAGTGATACTTGGATAGGCTCGTTTAGTAAGAAATTATGTATTTCTTGATTCTTCATCAGTGATTCTGAAAGAGGTTTGTGATTTTTGGTTATCATGTTCTTGTGATTTAGGTCCCTCTCTGTGGTGAGTAATAAAGGAAACATCAGATTAGGTTGATTTATTAGAGGAATTACAGTTTAAGGCAAGAGACCAAGAGGGCCAGTCAATACGGGCAACAGCTATCCAAACATAGTAAATAGGAAAAATGTTTTTTAATTTCTTTTCTCTACCTTTGTTTTTTACATCTTGGCTACAGGCATATTAAGTTGTCTGTTGGGCAGACGCAATATTTCCATTATATGTTATGCGTTATTAATTTGTAAAGCGCACTAATCACCTGAAATGCTCATTATACTAAGAGGTGACCTGGGTCAGCCCCCTGCTCGTAATTGGAGGGGTTTGTTGCCCATCTCATATCTCTCCTCTTGATTCAATGGCTTCCCCCCATATTCCTGTGTTTGTCCAGCCACGGAGTATTCTGGTCTGATAGTGTGACAACTGGATAAGCTGTACCCTTCAACTACATACTTGAGGGATTTATTTTTCCTTTTATTGTAAGCACTCCATTTCCTGCCTGGCTCTCTTTTGTTCTTTTTTTACTATCCATTACCGCTTTAACCGATTCAGACCCCGTCTCTTCCCTGCTCCCCTAAACACAGTAAGATTATTCTATCCTTCATTTCAATTCTTTAAATTATTTAACTGGGTTAATGCATTGGTCTAAAGTGGATTTTTGCTTGTTCATTTTAGTTACTGTTGGAATATTTTTCTTTATTCAGCCATAGCCTTCATTCATTCCATCACTTCCATTGATTCCTTCACTTCACTTCCTCCCTTTCTTTCTTGCCCTGATCAAGTTCTCAAAGTGTTCACTCAGGTGAACTATGGAAGTGCCTGGTCAACCGTGTTAGCCCATAGCTCTGGCTAAACACTTCAAAGGTCCCAAATACAAGACCGATTGGCATGGCATTCTTCTCAATGCAGCTCGATAATATGCCTATGTGTGCTTGCATAATGTAACAGAGGCTCATGTTAAGCACTCCAAAACCCTTGTGTGTAGTTCATACTATATAAAACTGTGAAAAGAAAATTGAAGGTTAAAGAACACTAGATGTTGTGGCACCCAGGATTATGTGCTGCATAGCTAAAAACGTATATGGTTCCAAAGCCGAAACCGATTGCATTGCAAATGCTTGTTTATCCTAGTATAGCTGCTCATTCCTTTCACTACCCCGATTTTGCTACTATGTGGTTTTTATTCGACTCACCAGGGTCTGCTAACGTTAATCATCCTCAGGTAGCTTGTGACGAGTCCTATAGAGCAACAGTCGCTATACAATTCATTGGTGGTTATTTGACCACCAAGGGGCCATTTTTTATTCTAGTATAGCTGCTCATTCCTTTCACTACCCAGATAATAGTGTTAGAATAAACACAGCAGGCAATAGTTGTGGAAGAGCTGGTTTTATCACGTCTTGGTCTCTCGCACTCCGCCGCCTCACACACCAACGTTCTATCTCAGACGCCTCGCTAACATTCCAGAGGTCTGATAACACGGGAAGGGAAGGGGTGTTGGAACATACCATTTTAGACAACCAGTAAAAGGAGATTACAACAAATAGCTTTTGCTATATGGTTTTTGTTCGATTAACCAGGGTATGCTAACGTTAATCATCCTCAGGTAGCTTGTGACGAGTCCTATAGAGTAACAGTCACCATACAATTCATTGGTGGTTATTTGACCACCAAGGGGCCATTTTTTATTCTAGTATAGCTGCTCATTCCTTTCACTACCCCGATAATAGCTTTTGCTACTAAATGGTTTTTATTCAACCCACTGGGGGTATGCTAATGTTATTCATCCTCAGATAACTTGTGCTGAGTCCTATAAAGCAACAGTCACCATAATATTCATTGGTGGTTAATTGACCACCAAGGGGCAGGCGCATGACATCCACCCTGTTCTAGTTTGCGCTAAGTCCAGCATACTTATACCTGTCTAGTTTTCCTTTTTTCCATTATCAGGGGAACCCCTTTGAATCACTTTATGGTTTTTCAGGCTGGTAATTTTTCGGTACTTCTGTCGGTTGAGCACCTTGTTAAATGTTGTCTCAGTTGAGCCCTCTTTTTTATTATTTTGTAGAACTTTAGACGCCTTTACCTTGGCACACACAATATTATTCCTTCTTGCGAAGAAGTGACTTTGGACGGATCGCTCCTGCTGAGCCAACTTCATACTCCATCGAGAAAGTATGTTGATCCATATATCCTATGGTCTTCTTTCTTCTGTTCGCTATCTTTTGACCTTTTTCCTGGTGATAATATACTGGTGGTTACTCTGTATTGCACTTTTATCCTCTTTGACCCGTTTCACAGTATGGGTTGCTCTTTACTGTCATAGACTTTATCGATGAGGCTTTCCCGAATCCATTCTGGGGTTATCAAAACTCGCTAATTCTCAGAATTGTATTAGTCTTTTTATATTTATTAGATGTTTTATTGTCCCTACAGACCCTTTGGAGACATGTATTGATACAGAGCTCTCTGCACCTCATATACAGCAAGATTGCTTGTGATAGAGATGGCCCTCTGCCACTGGACCAATTGTTTTCTCAGCGCCCTGATGAAGGTATTGTCTGTGCATGCACCATTTCCAAAACAAGCGTCAGTGCTTTTCTCTTTGAAAAACGTATAAATGAGTATTCAACTTATTGAGCATACATTATATTTTGTTTTGGTGTTGTATGTATTTACTTTTGTTGTTAGAATCATTGTTGTTTATTGTTTATCTGTTTTGACAAATGTTTTATGTCTTTTGTCTTATTTCAAGAATCGATTAATATTTATTAAGTCATCTGCTTTCCTTCATGTTAGTGGGGCTCCTCAACATTTGATGTACTAAATATTGATTCGTTAAAGCATGGTAGTGTAATTTTTACAATTGATGTATATGTGTGATATTAATGGAAAAATTTATTTATAAAAAATATTTATATTTTTGATAATAAAGAATAAATAAGCTTGGTCAGTGGGACAATTGTATTTTTATCTTGGATGCAATACCTGACATTGAATTAATGTTTTGGGAGAAGTGTTTGATGTTATATACCATAACCCTTGTAACCGGCCTGCCCTCCATGGCAGTCAGCATTAACTTCAGATTTGCACCGGTCTCTAGTGACCCCAAGTAACCTTTTGACCGCTAGTGACATCTAAAGCACTGTTTTAGCTTTTAATCGTTTAAAATTGATATCTTGACTTCTACTGATGGAATTTTTTGTCATTTCGGTCTAGTATTATTCAGATAAATTGTTTTGTAGTGTATTAATTATGTTACAGTGTGTTTGTGTTGCATAAATACTTTACACATTGCCTCTTTAGATATGCCTGACTGCTCTGTGCCAAGCTACCAAACGGTGAGCACAGGTTATCTTTTAGTGTGTATCTAGCTTACCCTGACTAGAGTAGTGTTTCCTGCCAGCCCTGGGTGGATAACTCATCCAACCAGGAATCCCATTTCTAACAAGCCTTAAAAACTTCCTGTTGGACTTGGCCCTTCTGGCAGGTTCACCCCTGAACTTTTAATATTACATAATAATAGTGATTTCTGGTCTTTGCGCACTTTGACACTGTGTCCCAGTGTAAAGTGTGTGCGCTCTCTGAGTGCGTGTGTGAGATTGGTCTGCCCTCCCATAGGAATGCATGGGGGATATGTGTGTCCATGGTAGTTCCTGATGTGTGGGGAGTACAGGGTCAAGTTTGGTATGTGCAAACTCATGAGATTAAATACTGCGCGATGATGTGCGCAGATTTATTGTGTCTAGTGTGGAAGTGTCACTTCTAGAAGTTGGCATGTCTGTGCAGTTAATGTGATTTGACTGTCTGGCTTGTGATTGGCTGGAGCTGGCTGGTGTGCCTGGCTCCAGGAGTCAGGATGGGTCTGCTCCGGTGGTGAATGAAGAGATCTGCATGCTGATGGGAGGGAGGAGTGCACCTGGGACCTGAATAGGGCGGAGCCTTCCCTCCACAATGCTGGCTCCACCCCCTGTGGTGTGTCTGATGTCCCTGACCCATGCTGTGAATAGGCAGAGGGGCTGAGCAAAACAAACTGCTCAAGAACCAGTAGCATCTGATTCGCCCCTTGCCTGCACCTTTGACATCAAATGATTGCTGTGTATAAAAGAGGGGCTGTGACCCCATGAAAATGTTCTTGTTTCCTGACTTGAATCTACCAGGGGCGTGCAGCTGCTGGAGCCGAGGGGGGGGCTTGCCTCCCTGGGCCCTGCCCAGACCCTGGCTTGCAGGGGGACTTCTTTCTGGAACCCTCCTGCCCTCTTCACCTATGAGAACTTTGTTGCTGGGACCCTTCTTGCTGTGGGGGTCATTTCTGGGGCCTTTGGTGATTTCTGGGCCCCAGCGCCTCATGGGCACTTTATCTTGATTTCTGAGCAGAGCGCTGTCGTTTTCCCTCGGGGGAAGCACTCCTGCCCTTTTGCTGCCACTGTGGGCGCCACCCTGCTTATTTGTATGCCCCCGATTGCGCAGGTGCCCACCCTGCGTCTTCGCTTTATTATTATAAAATATTAAGGGCGCCACCCCGTTTTAGAGGAGCCTTAGCGGGTGCCCACCCCGTTTCTACTTTTATTTTGCCCACCGAGGGAGCCTACCCCTCAGGTGAGTTGCCGATTGCCACTGCCGCCGGGGCCCGCCTGGTTGTGGGCAGGGCCGCCGGACGGAAGCGGAAGTGGCGATGCAGCCGGCCATTGCGGGGCTCTCATGTGAAGGGGATAGCCCCGCGGTTGCTGCCGGCGGAAGAGGAAGCAGCGCGAGTGCTCCGGGGGCTCCCATGTGCTGGAGGGAGCCCCAGAAGAAGAGGAGCCCAGAGCCTTGAGGGCTCCACCTTCCGAGTCCCGGTCCTCGAAGGGGAGAGGACCGGGTGAAGACAGGCGCATGGCTCCCATGGGGAGAGAGAGCCCTGCCTGCGCCGCCACAGATGTCCCATGGAGGGGGCGCGAGGCACATTGCCGGTGCCTGCTCCCGCCGCATCTGCCAGGAAGAGCCTTTCCCCTGCCAAGAGCCGGTAAGTTAAGACGGCTGGGGCGGGGGGAAGGCCACATGTGCCCAACGGTGGCCTTGTGTGTGTTAGAGCCGCGTGAGAGGAGAAGCCCCCGAGGGGGGTACCCCCTAGCCCCAGTGCCGGTGCGAGGAGCCATGATAGAGCGGCACGTCTGTCATAGGGCCGCTCCACCGATGGGGGCATGTTCGTTCAAGGATCCCAGGTGGCTTCCCCGCCCCCCAGTAGTTTTCCAAGCCAGATTGCTCAAGTAGGGGCAACATTAGTTTTTAAGAGCCCAGCAGGGCCCAGAGGGTACCGTTGTGCCAGGGCCCATTTTGTCCTATCCCCTCAAGTTCTTTAGGGGACACCTGCTATTTTTAGAGCCTAAAGGTCTCCAGTGTGCGCAGTATTGTCCTAGAGCCGAGAGGGCCCCCATGTTTTGGCGCATTGTTATTCCTGAGGGCCAGTGAGAGCCCATGTTGCAGTTCTGATTTACAGATGCCCAGCAAGTAGTGGGCAGCTGCACCGTTTAGGTTTTCCTGTCAGGGGACTTGTTCTTTGTGAACCCAGGAGTGAGTCGCACTCCCTTCGCCCCTACTTTGGCCTTCCACATCTGCGCAGCACTTAGTGCCAGCTGCAGCGTTTAGGCCTCCATTGTCTCAGCTGCCCAGCAAGTAGTGGGCAGCTGCAACATTTAGGTTCTGGCGCAGTGGCGCAGTCTTGACCTTCGCTGCTTAGGCAGCAGCCCTGACTCTGTGGACATAGGGCGTTTGAGCCCCCCTTATTTTAGATGGCCAGTTGACCTGGAGGGATTGTCACATTTATAGGGCGCAGGCCCTAATGTGATTTATGTGTTATTGTGATTCATGTGCTAACACTTTTGGGTGCTAGGAAATGTATGGTATATAGTATGTTTTGCGCACCCTGTTTGATGCCTCTAGATATTTCTGCATAGGAGGTTGTTTTACCTGCTTATGTTTATGTTTGGGAGATTATACTTCCCTGTGTGATTTACGCCCCTAGTGTAAGGTTTACTTAGGTGGTGAGAGTCTATTGTAGTTAGACTGGTGGGATACTGTGTATGATGGATTTCATGGTACAGACTGTTGCAAGTGTAGTGATTATCAGTGTTTACTGGCTGTACGTTCTATGACCTATTTTTACTTGTATGTTTATGATTTATTCACCTTGACTAAGTTATCTATTTTTACCAAGTGCTGATGCTGACAGTGGTCCATGTGGCCCTGTCAGGTGTACATAATCCCTTGTAAATATTGCCCGTGCCAGTTGGCACAAGGTATATGGTGTGATTACTATCTGATGTGTTTTGAGAATACAAAGGCTATTTTTGATATAACCTTGAGTTCCTTTTGTGGGGGGCCTGGGATGTTGTTGCTGGTGGGTGCATGCGCAAATGCTTTACACATTGCCTCTGGGATAAGCCTTACTGCTCGTGCCATGCTACCATGGGGGTGAGCAGGGGTTATCTTTGGCGTGTAACTCCCTTGCCCTGACTAGAGTGGTGGTTCTGCCTAGCTTTGGTGCAAGCCTCAGCCAACCAGAAATCCCATTTCTAACACTTCTCTTTCAAAAATGGTGGTCAGTCTGGAGAATTCTGCCTGAGGTCCCCAGTCCAAAATGAAGTAGAGTATTTCCCTGTGATGTCAGGTCCTATTTGAGTTATGTATAACGAGGCACTTACAAGTGATGGATGAGTTAAAATGCATTTTTTCCACTTACATTTAGTTCTTCGTCCACTTGCTAATATTTATATTCCTAATGTTTGCTTTTTGCAGTTGGAAATTATAATAAATCTTCTTTTAGCTATCTATGCTCTATGCTTTCCTTTTCACAGATATCATGGGAGGTATAGTCCCTGGCTGATGACTTCTGTATTACTCTTTATCTTCATTTAGGAGCTACAAGATTATCAAAGAGGTTTTTACTGTCTGTAGTTTTTTCCTTCTAAGTGGAACCCTCTTAAGGAGGCACCTGACACCTTTCAATTGTACTATTAACTGCATGGTAACACAATTGATTGCTCTTTTCTTTGAGCAATCAAGAAGGAGAATCAACATACCTTCTCAGAGTCTAGTCCTTGACACTAACATAATTAAATTAAATAGCGTGTAAACGAAAATCCCATGACTGGAGCACTGTGCCCTGTGTGATATGGAGGCATCTCAGGAACTTATGTTCTATGATTATGAATGTTTATGGCATGATGCATTGCATTTGAACGTTTTTTCCCTGTCAAATACCCTTTCACATTTGACCTTTTATTCCTGACCTACCGTGTATGATTATGTACATTTTATTTATGCATGCTATTTATTGTGGTTTTATATATTTGTGAGAGGTGTGGCGCAGCGGCTAGGGCGACTGACTCCGGAATTCGGGGATCACGGTTCGATCCCCGGCACCGGCAGCAGATAAGCCCAGCACCATGTGACTCTGGGCAACAGCTTGCTTAATCTTCCCGACGGCCCCCAGCGCCTAGAGACCCTTACGGGTGATTGTGCGCTTTACAAATGTGGATTATTATTATTATTATTATATATTTCAAAGCATTATTAATTCCAGTATATGAGGAGGTAATATGCTAATTCTATTGCTTTCCCAGACGTGCCTTGTACAATTTAAGTGTCTGCTTTCTTTTTGTACAATATTTCTAATGGAGGGCTTGTGTTTAACATCTGTCAGTATTGCCGATGATTTGTTTTTCGAGTCCCCTGTCCATGATGTCTTGGCCCAATTAAACATCATCTGAAAATTAGCATTTCTTCTTTTGAACATTTTTGTTTCATGACACTATTATTAACATCATGTCTCAGCTGGCTAGGGCGGACTACATGCTACCAGAGAGCCTGGGTCAAAGGGCATGCCTGCTGATCAGCAGCCATTCCTCCCCTTCTACAGAATGCAGATATGAGGACTGCAACCCACAATACATGAAAAAAAGCTTCTGTGTTTCGTTTAGGCTGAGTATGCGATGTTGGTGTTTTGATATTTACTTTGTTAACATTTGTCAGTGGACATATCCTACATTTTCTATAGTGCTTCTGATACACTCAATACTAATGTAGTAGTATTAGTAGAGATACCTTATTCGGTTATGAATAATACGAAAACATAAACACATACTACATATCGATCAGCTTATGCGTCTTTTCACATTAAAGAGGAAATATATAAACGCTTGGCGATAGTCATGTGAAGTTTAAGTTACAAGGTCATCATCAATCTCTTAAAATAAAATAAAAACATCTTAATCACCTCATGTGATTTTATAAGCAACATTTCCCCAGGAGCAGTGTAAAACAGTACAGTAAGTCTATAAAGTGCGACCAGTGCTAATGCGCAAAAAACAAGATAGCTAAAATACATGTTTGGTTGGTAGAATAGTAGCATTGCTGAAAGCAGTTCACTTTAACATGTTGTTCTCTTGAAACAAGGAGCGTTATAAGAATTTGCTAACTGCAGGCCACCACATGCAGTTCCATAAAACAACATCCTCACTAGAACACTAAAAAGCAGTAGGGTAAAACCGCAGAGCGACCGTGCATAGTGCAAGCAGTACTAATGTACAAAAAGCAATATAGCTAAAATACATATTTAGTTAGCACAATGTTAGCACAACTTTAAGCAATTGGATTTAAAAAATGTTGTCCCCTTAAACCATACAGCTTGTAGAAATTTGCTGACTCCAAATACTATTTTTGTGGGTGTATCACTTTTTAAAATCCTAAAAGCTGCCAAGTGTCTGTATATCCCCATGTCACCGCAGATAGGCACAATCCATTTACGATGTAGATTATGATACTCAGTACAGAAGAACATTATATGTATCTCGTCTTCCTCATTCAGACCGCATGTGGGACAGATAGTGGAATCTTGCTTTGTGTACCATTTGCAAGTAAACGATCGTAAGGGGAGAGATCCATGGCAAAAGCGCATATACATGCTACTGACTCAAGGCGGGGATATTAGGTCTAAACATTTCTTTAACCCGGGAAGAAACTTAAAATCTAAAAACAGAGTAGTCAGGGCCCCACTTGAACTGTTAGTTGCATATTTGTCATTTATTTAGGCTCAAATCGAGCTTTTAACATCTGGAGATCAATTTTGCAAATGGCGGTTGGGTCATCCAAATAGCTCTTCCCCAGTTTCCAAAGCCAACCCGAAACGAGTTTAACCCATGGGATATTCCTCGCTCCTGGTGATTTTAGTAGATCTATGCGTGAGTCTTTGTAAACTCCAAGCTCAGGTATGGTCCAGAGTTGGACCCAATAGATTAAAGTTTTGAAAACAGCCAAATTGCCAACTCTTTTCAGACCCATATCAAAATACATGGGGGGTTAGTGGTGAGCTAGGTGGCAGACCAAGCAATTGCCTAATGAAATTGTTTTCCGCAGTTGTCAGCAAATGAAAGTAAGTGTAGCACTAGATCTTAGCACCATACAACGCTGCGCCCTGATCAGTAGCGGAATAAATTTCCAGGGTGGGTGAATATACACATGATGTTGGTTGATTATAAAATCTTATAATGGCGTTGAGTCTGGATTCTATTGTTAGAGTGCTTTTGTTCATTTTACTTATTTACCTATGATTGTCCATAAGTCTCACACCCAGATAGTCAAAATTGTGTACTCTTTCAAGAACCTCACTAGCTACACAGACAGTGTGGCTCTTCTTTTTAGTCTTCTAGAACATCATGTACTTCGTTTTACAATTAGCACTAGACCCCTAGAGATACAAAAACTTCAAAATGTATCAATACAAATTTGGAGTCCCATGGGTGTTTTAGAAATAAGGAGGGAGTCGTCGTCGAAAAGAAGAATTGATATCTTCCTAGCATTCAAGACCGGGGAATCATTTCTGCATTGCTCTAGGTCTTCTATGACATAAATAATATATAAGGAGAGCAAAGTTGGTGCCAAGACACAGCCCTGTCGAACTCCTCTCTCAATGGGGATACGATCTGTTAATTCTCCATTAGGACCCCAACTTGAGCATAGTTATTTACATGCAATGTATTGAATAAGTATACAAGATTACCTGGGACCCCAATTTTCGTCAGGACTTGCCATAAATTTGGCAGAGGAATAAGATCAAAAACTAGTCTAAGTTTGATAAAAACCACGTAAGGTTTTTGATTTTGTAATAAAACGTACTTCCACTATAAGATAGGAAACCTTAGAATTTTGTCAATTGTGCTAATCTTCGCTCTAAAACCAGCCTGAAGGGGAGACAACATTTCATTAGTATTCACCCGATCGAGGAGTTTTTCTAGAATTTGCTTAGTGAAGTTTTTTGGCAATTATCAATAAGGCTAAACGGCCTATAGTTTGATGGTTCAGTTGCATCGTCCTTTTTAAGGATTGTTACAATTTATGCCCCAAGCCAAGAGTCCGGCACCTTGCCCCGGGCTGCTATTCCATTTGACAATACGTTTAGATATACAGACCAGATCATGGGCTCTGATTCTCTGAGGAGTTTGTCCAGGCTAGGAGCTTTAGAATGTTTTAAGGAATCAATCACTCTACTTGTGTCATCAAGGCTAAAGATGACAAAGGCAGTGGGATCAGTGGTTAATTTGTCAAATAAAAAGTGCTGCGGCTCTCCTAAGGAGGCAGCACTAACAAGAGAAATGTGCTGGTGCAAACTGCCTCCTGACTAGAGCCCCAGCACATACTATTCTGGAGAGGACGTGGCCTAATGGCTAGCGCTGCTGATTTCAGAGCTAGGGAACCAGGTTCGAGCCTCAGCATGGCTCAACATTCTGCGATTTGGGTAAGATCATGTGCCTTCCAAATGAGTGTGTCCTTAATTGGTGCTATAAGCGCCGGTGCTGAGGATTAGGTGCCAGTGATGAGCACCGGAAAGCACGGGCTCAAATTAAGCATTGAGTGGGATCCAAAGTTGTAAAAGCATCTGAATTATTGCTACTCCTAAACTCATTTAAATCCATTGGGGCTTAAAGGATAGACAAGTGTGTAACCCATTTGTCAGGAGAGATATTATAATTATGTGACTTAGGCTTATCCGACTTCGTTTGGGTGACAAGACACCAGAATAGTCTAATGTTATGTTATGTTGATAACATTTATTGAGTGCAGGAATACCCTCGGGTGTCTTGGCGCTAACAGTGCTACATACTGTACTCAGTGCTACTACTACTAAAAGAGACAGGTCTTCAGTTGTTTTCTGAACTTGAGAAGGGAGGACATTTTTCTAAGATATAATGGAAGTGAATTCCATATCTTGATGGTATTATAGATGAAACTCCTCCCCCGTTCATTAGCCGAACACAGAGGTCTATTTGGGGAATACCATCTGAAGAGGTCCTCTAGAAATTTTGGCCCTTCTTTGTGCAAGCCTTGTGGGTCATGAGAAGTGCCTTGAACTTTATCCGCTGACAAACTCGCAGCCAGTGGAGGTCACGCAATGCTGATCTGACCTACTGAAATTTAGGTATGTTAAGAATCAGTCTTGCTGCCGCATATTGTGCTGCCTGTAACTTCCCGAGAGGGGTGGATTGCACATTGATGTACAATCCATTACAGAAGTCAAGTTTAGACAAGACTAAGGAGGTTACAACCAACTTTCTGCAGGATTTAGGAATAAAAGGCAAAAAGTTCCTTATGGTCCTAATCATAAAAAACAAAGAAGACACAATCTTAGAGACTTGAGCTTTAAAAATAAGTTTCTCATCTATAATAACCCTTAGATTTTTAGCTTCATCCACCTGGGTAGGGGGAGGCCACCAACCTGGGGACCAAGGTGAAAAGAGGTTACCGAACATAATCACCTCTGTATAGCTCGAATTTAACTTCAAGCAGTGAGTACTCATCCAATGACGTAAGGAAAGCATACAGTCATGAAGTTTAGATGAGTGGTTGATGTCCTTGTCCACTGTCGAGATCACCAGCTGGCTGTCGTCGGCATAAGAAGTAGGAATCAAATTCTTATCAGTGGTGCTAATTCTGCTACATAGATATTAAATAGTGTAGGGCTCAACAATGAGCCCTGGGGAACACCGCATGTCATTAATTTTGCTGGCATCCCATTCTATACTAGCATATGACTAAACAAGTACAACTAATATACGTTTTTAGAGTTTTTGGGGACTGGTTTCAGGTTACAAATGAAGGATCCCTATACCTAACTCCTTAAAATATGCTTCTGGGAGGCCTCTTCATTCCCTGTACATTCTTAATCAATCAGTATAGCCTATAGGCCAATGTGGGGCAACATTGTTGTGTACCATGATGGTTGTGGGGCTACAGGAAATCTACTGGGTCTGCTCCTGAATTATTTGAGCAGGCAACACTGTGCTTAGCATGTTTTAACTCTCAAAGCAAGCCTAGATAATGTTGTATTGCATTGCACTTTCTGGTTTTTTTTAACAAATCTTTTTATTGAAATCAGGGAATGACAATCAAGAAAAGTAGCATACATTAGTAATAGCAACAAAGTCATGATACAGGGGAGACATGCACCTCATTGCAGACTGATCCATATAGAATAATCACAGTTCCATCGTGGTCAGACCCCATGTGACAGCAACGTCTCTCTCGCCGGCGGGGGTACACATATCCCTCCCTTATAATTATTCAATTTCTCCCAGATCTGCGTCCACTTGGTGGGGCACCCTCTAGCTTCATATATGGTTGTTTCTGTGACCAATCACCAATCAATGTATTTGCCCCAAACAATGAGGCGTTGCAGATCCCCCGCCCTCCACAATCGCACAATATTCCGCTTAGCCACCATCAGTCCCAAAGTTACCCAAATATGCTCCTTGGAATTCAGGTCTGTCTGGCCCCAGATGTTCAGGATGGCCAGCTTAATATTACAGTCAATTGTCTGCCCCAACACATCGTCTATGCATCCCACCACTGCCGCCCAGTATCGCTGGATGAACGAACACTCCCAGAGAGTATGCATAAAGGTGCCTTCTTGCCCATAGTGCCTAAGGCAACAACCCTCTGTATAATAGCCCATCAGAACCAGCAGCGGCCCAGAAAAGTAGGATCCATGCAGGAGCTTTAGTTGTACTAATGGAAGCTTAGAGGAAATGGCCACCTCTGAAAGAGAGGCCGTCACCGGGAGTCATTCTTCGTCATCAAGCTCGGTATGTCATAGTCCCATTTTGCCCTCAGCAGGACTAACGGATCTGCAGTGTTGTTAATTAATTTTTTATAGACAAGTGATATGGCCTTTTCCTACAGGTCCCTAAACTTTTTGCTTCCCCCCTAGACCTTTTTTCTGACATAGTGCTGCCAACTTAGATGCTTTGGACACTTTGCCACTGCTAGAAAGTGTCAAAGTGCAAGTGTTCCCTGTATAAAGTGTAATGGTAATTAGTTGTCCATGATTGGTATGTTTGCTTTACAAAGTAAAGTCCCTGGTAAAGGGCACTGTGCCAGGGCTGGAAATGCAACTGCTACTAGTGGGCCTGCAGCACTGATTGTGCCAGAGACCACAGGAGATAAGTCTGCCCTATATATTTTGATTAAAGGCTCATAAAGAGTCCAACAATTTTAATAAACAGCACTTTGAGCTCACTGATATTCAAGGCCGCGACATTTAAATTAATCACAAAAATAGAAAAGATAGAAAAAATATATCATTTTATTTTCATTTTCAGGATATAACTATTATTCAACAGATATAGAAAAACATCATCATTCAAATGTGTACAAATAACAAATATTTTTTCACAATAGACATAAATACGACGCCCCACAGCACCCACTCATCTTTCATTCATCATCACAGAATCATCCCACTAAACTAACGTCACACATTCCATCAATCATATCCAGTTAACACAATGCAAAAACCTCAGTACACATCGTGCACTGATACACTGAGGTTGTCCTGCGGTATCCTCTCAGCAACTTGCTGAGGAACCAAGATGGTACTAGCAGGACAAAAGATAGTCACGCCAACGCGCGTTTCAGTGCTAGGCCCGATCTACGGCCGCACCTTCATCAGGGCATGTACACGATGGGGAGCAAAGGGGGGACAACAACAAAATATCAAAACAGCGGCCACTCTGTAATAAATAGAAAACAAAACTTTTAAAATCATACATGGCTATCAAACTTTTTTTCTCATGTGAAGATAATTCTGCAATCGTATATTTAATAAAAAGTTGCATTGAAACAGAATTCATGGAATCAAGTTCATAGGTTCGTATTCTTATAGTCATTATTTTTATAGATATATTGTGTGATTCAAAGAGTGTGTATAGTGAGCTCAAAGAGTGTAGATCCAGGATATGAAAGAGTTTTTGCAACAACATTTAAAATGCTACCGGCCCGCAGGGTCGATAAGAACAGAAATCCCTTGAGATGAAATACTACATTCTTTCATTCACACAATCATAGGGTCGAAAAAAGAAAGAGAAGAGCATATGCAGCAGCCAGAGGGAGAGGAGAAAAAGATATTTACAATTTCAGGACTCCTGGTTGTATAATAAGTCACAAGAGCAGTTAAATTCCTGTAGAGAATATCCAGCGTGCACAAAGGTTTGGGCTAGCTGCTATGAAGCTCTCTTAATTTTTACCTCAAATCCGAATAGTGTAGGACGCTATCTCACGGAAATCAACTATTTCTCAATGTAGATGCTCAGTTCAGCAGAGATACACATGATCAATCCAGACTGGGGGCTCTGTTTGAAAAAGCACATAGTTCAGTGACAGTCCTGTCAGTTACACGAATATCGAGGGGTCAGGGCCGATGGGGGAAGTACACCCATTCTCGACGTGAAACTTACTTTTAAAACGGGAAAAGATGGAGTCAGGAAGCAGCTATGTGTACACGATTTCCGGATGTAGAAATGAAATAGTGGGCCAGCCTGAAAAGAGATGGAAGATATATCAAGGGCCAAAGTCGCACCATCATTATAGGTTTAGTTATCCCGTATTTTTACCCGGCGGTAACTTCAATGGATGAATGCTTACCCTCCAGGTGTAGTCCCCAAGTTGAGAGACCTGCTTTCAATCAACTAGATTCACGGCTCAGCAAAGACGGACATCCGCGGTTGGGCGTCTTGAAGCTCTGAGAAAGGCACGGAAGAGATGACGAATTCAGAGATGGCTAAGAACACGTCCAGGGATTGATACAAGACTACTTCTAAAGCCACCCCCACTCCTTTTCACTATCGGTCATGGCGGCAATCCCGGGACGGTTAAAACACCCATTAATTTAACACACGGAGTGTGACGACCCAAGTGTTTGGAAAAATAGCCAGGGCCCAAAAATTTCGCGGACTGAGTTCTTTTTTTTTTTTTAAAGAATATCCCCAAGAGCATAATTGAGGCCCCGGGCAATAATGGGCTTACCTCGAGCATAGACGCAAAGGGCTCCTATCCGGTTTCAGGGCAGTCCCTACGACATAAAAGTTCAGCTGTTCGCAGAATCCGAGTCAAAACTCCCGCGGTTTAAAACAGGGAGGAGACACACCCACTCTCTCATTAAGGGCGGGATAGGATTTCCAAGCGGCAGGAGAGAGAGCCTGGGGTGGATTCACCAAAGGGCCTAAATGAATCAGGGGCAGAACCCCGCAGATCGGGCAATGTAAAACCCGAACTGGCTGACAATTAGCCAGATGATAACGGTGAAACGGCCAGAGGTTTTTCAACTTTTTAAAGCTGTAAGGGAACAGCTCGATCGTATAAGAGGTCTAGATAATTCCTGCGGGAAATGGTCAACCCGTGGGGAACGGTCTGAGTGAACTAGAAAATTACAAACGAAATAAGGAAAGATAAAAGAAAAGAACACCCCCAAAATAAACACGCGTGAGAGAACAGAAAATCAAACTTTTTTTTAAAAAGGCGGAATAATAATGTATACGGAAAATATGGAGAAATCACACCGGCGTATAAAGGCTCAGAGCAGATCATGCAGCGCCAATATATCAGCGGACTTGAGAAATATTCACATTGCAGAATCTGTATAAGATTCCATTCTCCCAAGGGCACCAATCATTCAGACCTGTTTTCACAGTGTCAAGGAGGAAGATCCAATACACCTCCCGTTTTTTTCTCAGTAAGGTTGCATCCTTGCTGGGGCATTGCGGACCTTTTCGAGGATCGACCACTTCAAATCCACCTCAGAATGTTTGGCCATTGTCCAATGGGCCACAAGTGGAGCCCCACTTTTCTTATTGCGGATATTTGATTTGTGTTTGCCGATTCGAATTCGGCACTCACGTCCCGTTTCATTAACATATGGTCGCCCACATATGATGACATAAATTATGTTGGTAGTTCGGCAGTTGCTCATGGTTTTAAGTTGGATATTACGTTTGCCAAATTCAAGGTGTTACCTGTGAGGGCATGGGACATGCCTGGCATGTCCCACAACGATGGTTACCCTCAATTGGGGGTAGCCCGAATAAAGGAGTGGCCTTTAAAGGAGAGGAGTTGGCCTCACGGCTAGGGCGCTCGACCTCGGACCTGGAGGAACTAGGTTCGAGTCTCGGTAACGACGCCAAAACCTCCTGTGATTCTGGGCAAATCACTTAATCTCCCCGTGCCTAAAATGAAAGTAACTGGAAAACGTAAAAATGTAACGTAACTGGAAAAATATGCAAAGCGCTCTGATACCTGATTCGGTTCGGGTCTAGTTCGCGCTATATAACACTCTGCAAAAAAACAAAAAAAAAAACAATCTGTTTGGGTTCTCTTAGAGACTGTACAGGACCATGCACCAAAAAGTTGCGAAGGTTTTTGTTGCGGCGAAACGCAAAAATAGGTTTATTTATTTGGTTTCCAGGATCGTTGGTGTTCAGGATATGCCAGTGGGAATTAACCACTTGTCGTAGTTTGTTGTTGATCGTTGAGTGCTTGGTGATGCACACCAAACGGTCTTGTTTTTCATTGTTTTGTTTCTGAAACATGCTGTCTCTGTCAAAGTACTTCGGACGTTTCAACGAGTCTCGAATGAGACGGTGTGGGTATCCTCGTAGAGCTAATTTCGCCTTCAAAGCGTCTGTTTGAAAAAGAAAATCTCTGATTTGGAAGCAATTTTTCCTTAATCTAAGGAATTGACTGAATGGAATCGAATCACGCTGGCTACGTGGATGAAAACTACCTTATTCCAGCAGTGTGTTCTTAGCGGTGGGCTTAATGTATAAAGATACATATAGTTGTTTTTCATAGTGTTGTACCCACACGTCGATAAACTCGACTTTTTCGTTGCTGATGTTAGCCGTGAAATGAATATTCACATCAGCCGAGTTAATCCAACCAATGAATTCGTTAAGTGCCGCCTGGTCGCCACTCCAGATGAAAAAAATATCATCAATGAAGCGCGACCAGGCTCGCACGTTCTCATAAAATGGGGCCATCTCGTTATGGATATTCCTGTCCTCAAACTGGCCTATGTAAAGACAGGCCACGCTGGGGGCACAAGAGGCCCCCATGCTTACACCCTTCACCTGATGGAAATATTGTTGGTTAAACTCAAAGTAGTTCTCACCCAACACTATTTTGAGAAACTCAAGGATCACCGAGGCATTGGGGAGATTCTCCTGTCGGGTTAAGATTTCCTCAAGAATAAGCAGGGCCCCTTCCTGTGGGATATTGGAATATAACGATTCCACATCCATAGTGACCAGGAGTTCAGTGTTGGAATCAAAAGGTAGCTTTTCGATCTTAGAGATAAAATCGCCAGTATCTCCGACGTAAGACCTGAGCTTACACACAAGAGGTTTCAGGAATTGGTCAATGTACTTAGACAGGGGTTCCGTGGCAGAGCCGATGGTGGAAACAAAAGGGCGAATAGGTGGATCAGTTTGGTCTTTATGGACTTTAGGAAGCCCATAAATGATGGGCATCCTAGTGAAAGTGGGGGTGAGGTATTCAGCTTCTTTGATACAAATGAAGCCTCCTTCTGCCGCCTCGGTGACTTGATGGAGAATACGTCTTTTTAAGCCTTCCTCTGGACATCTCAGGATACGATTGTAGTGAGTATCTGAGGACAAGCGGTTATTCATCTTTTCTACATAGACATACACCCACGCAGGCCTGTGTTCATCTTTTCTACATAGGCATACACCCACGCAAGTAGCTTTAAAAAGGGAACGCAGGCCTTCCATTGCAGGGCCTGCCCGCAGTTTGCTAAACTGCCATGTTGTTTTGTCAAGTGCACTCACTTGCCAGACCTTCCTCTTCCCTTTACATTTCAGACACCCTTATGGTAGCTCCAGGGTACCCCCTGGTGGAGGTGCAGTGCATGTGAAAGGTAGGACATGTACTAAGGTGCTTGTCATGTCCTGACAGTGAAATAATCTCCATTTTCGTTTTTCCCTGTTGAAATGCCATCTTGCCCATTGGATAGAATGGGAAGGCTGTGTAATATGTTTCCAGCCTATCTTCCCAAAGGCTTAAAATGGAAAGGTGAAGGTTAGTATGCCTGAACTCACCATGTAATAACACATCTTTTTATGTAGGTGGTTTTTGCCTTGTGTGTTCAGAAGCCACTCTTTTAAAAGTGGCTGAGTTTCTATGCTCTAACAATTCTGTGTGTCTCTGCCTGGCTGTGGATTGACTGTCTGGATTTGAAAGTGATAGGACCTGGGGAATGTCTTGATCCACGTGAGGAAGTGAGACAGCAACAGACTGATCTGCATCTGGAATGTAGGGGGAGGAGAAGCCCCTAGAGGTGAAGAGGCCTGGGTTGCTGCTATAAAACAATTGTCTCATCGCCTGCTGAGTGATTGAGAATCCAGACCCCCACTAATCAAAGGAAAAAAGGTGTCACTGGCAGGCAGGCACCCAGAACTGGTTTGAACAGGGGTCAGTGCCCCCTGAAACACAAAGACTTCAAAGCCATTGAGGGGTATAATTATGAGAGCTGAAGCCCCTGCACTTTGGAGAATGGCTTGATCAGGTGTGAACAAGAATAGAGCTACTTTGTGGTCAAGAGGACCTTTGCCAAGGAATAAACAACTGAAGAGACTGAAGGTTAGGGCTGACCCTTGCCGTGTGTTCTGGGGCTGGCCTGCAGTTCGCTGTTTTAGCCAAGGAAAGGCTGAAGGTACTTTGCTGTGTGATGTGTCCCCCTGATTGAAGAACTTTGCTCTGTGCTCTGTCCTATAGTAACTTATCCTAAAGGGCCTGAGGTGAGCTGACTCCCTGTTTGAAAACACAGGAACACAAAAGTTTCCAGAAGAGTCTCAGCAGCACTGTGTTAGCGTGCCTGTTGTGATCTGAGACCCTCGTAATAACTGCCCTGTGATCGTGGGCGCCTGGAGTCCAAGTGAGTCTCATCAACGCTGTGAGCGTGTGCGTTGTGCACTGTGAGACGTTCAGGAGGATAAGCCTGTGATCGGGGGCACCTGGAATATAAGCAAGGATCAGCTTGTGCTTTGTGCAGCCTGAACCATGTTGAGAAGATTGTCCAGTGATTGTGTGTACCGGAATGCAAGTGAGTCTCATCGACGCTGTGTGCGTGTGCGTTGTGTACCGTGAGACCTTATTGAGGATTTGCCTTGTTATTGTGTGCACCAGACTCCAAGTGATTCTCATTGACGCTGTGTGCGTGAGCGTTGTGCACCGTGAGACCTTCGTGAGGATTTGCCGTGTTATCATGTGTACCGGAATCCAAGTGAGTCTCCTCACCACTGTGTGTGGGTGCGTTGTGCACCGGGAGACTTTTGTGAGGATTTGCTGTGTTATCGTGTGCACCAGAGTAAAGTGAGTCTAAGCAATGCTGTGCACGTGATCTTCGTGCAGCCTGAGACCTGTGTGTGGAATGCCCAGTGATCGTGCACCAGGAGTGAAGAAAGATTCGGCAACGCTGTTTGCGTGTGCTTTGTGGCAGCCTGAGATCTTCGTAAGTGCAGCTGCCCAGACGGGCAGTTCCGGAGGAGCTGAGTTGCCGGCCCGAGTTGCCGGCCTGAGCCGCCATTGCCATTTCACAAAACTGCGTTGGAGGCCCAGGCACTGGACGAGGAGAGAAGAGTGGGTTTGTGCCCCCCAGATAACATGTGTCGACTCCTGGGGCGGTGTGCGGGCTCGGAGGGAGAAGCTTTCTGCCTCTCTCTCATGTTGGCAGTGCGAGCCTCTGCTTCGACTCGTATTGAGGCCCCGTATTGCCAGGGGAGTGGCTTTACAGGGGCAGGAGTGCCAAGCTGCACTTTGGGATTACATGGTACTGTGCTGGGGCAACTGTGAGAGGTTGACTGCAGGTCAGAAGGAGAGGCGGAGAGACCGCCTGAGGCCCGGTGATCGGGGCCTGAGTGTACTACGTAGTATTCCATTTCTGCAGAACGGAGTACCTGACTGACATATTACACATTGCATCATTTCTATATAACAAAATACCTGTTTGTCGTATGACGCATTGTCTTGTTTCTGTATAACGAACTACCTTTTTAGCGTATTGCACATTGCATTATTCCTGCATATTGAATTACCTGATTAGTGTATATGCATTGCCTTATTTTTGCAGAACGCCATATCTGCTGGTTGTATTACGCATTGCATTATTTTACCTTGCAAAGTGCCTGATTGTTGTGTTACGCATTGCATTCTTTTAATTGCAGAGTGTCTGATTGCTACGTTACGCATTACAGTATTTTTAAATTAGCAAAAGTGCCTGATTCTAGCGTTACGAACTGTATGACATGATATTAGGAGTACAGGAGAATGCTTAGAAGTGCTCATTGACATCACCAGAACTTACAAGGGCTGGCTGGCATAAACGACCAGGAGAAATATTACACAACCTCATATGTTTACTTTATATTGTGTGGTCTTATAGTATATCTTTTTACATAAAGTTTATGCTTGTTTTATAAAACTCGTGTGGAGTCTATTTGTGGTGTCATCATTGGATTATTGTGAGCGTGGTTGCGAATACTTTACTCATTTGCCTTGAAGATAAGCCTGGCAGCTTGTGCCAAGGTACCGAGGGGGTGAGCAGGGCTAACTAAGAAGGTGACCTTCCCTTTCTTGACGTTGAAACGCGGGTCCTTACTTGGCCTAAGGTACCTACCTCAGCCAATCAGGGATCAAAGGGTCTAACAGTCTCCATCTAGAACTCTATCTTCAAGAGGGAGGATTCAGGAGGTAGTCAGACAAAATATCGAAAACAAAATATCGATATACAATAATATCGATGTTTTAATATCGATGGTATAGTATATCGATGTGCCATAATATCGACAGACAGAATATCGAGATTAAGGTATGTATGTTAGTAATATCGAAATTTTGTTGTTTAGTGTTATGTATTTTATTATGTTGTTTATATGTTTGCTAAATATGTTTAGAAATGTATGTTTGAAAATTAGTAATTATGTTAACATTTTGCGTTTTAGTATTAGAGCGGGTTGTGGGTTTATAGGGGAATAGGGTGGGAAGTAATTTAATAATAATTAAATAATTAATATATATTTTTAAATATGTTTTAATTAATAATTAATTTGTAATTAATTGAAAATAATTAGTTAATTACATTAATTAGATTTAATGTGGTAATATATTTAATTTAGTGTTATTGTTAATTAATAATTAATTGGTAATTAATTAATATTAATCAGTTAATTAAATTAATTAGATTTAATGTGCTAAGATATATAATTTATTGTTATTGTTAATTAAAAATTAATTGGTAATTAATTAATGTTAATTAGTTAATTACATTAATTAGATTTATTTTTGGGTAAAGGGGTATTTTTAGGGTTCAGTGTCAGTTTTTAGGTTTTGGGTAAAGGGGTATTTTTAGGGTTCAGGGTCAGTTTTTAGTTTTTGGGTGAAGGGGTATTTTTAGGGTTCAGGGTCAGTTTTGGGTTTTTGGGTAAAGGGGTATTTTTAGGGTTCAGGGTCAGTTTTTAGTTTTTGGGTAAAGGGGTATTTTTAGGGTTCAGGGTCAGTTTTTAGTTTTTGGGTAAAGGGGTATTTTTAGGGCACAGGGTCAGTTTTTAGTTTTTGGGTAAAGGGGTATTTTTAGGGTTCAGGGTCAGTTTTTAGTTTTTGGGTAAAGGGGTCTTTTTAGGGTTCAGGGTCAGTTTTTAGTTTTTGGGTAAAGGGGTCTTTTTAGGGTTCAGGGTCAGTTTTTAGTTTTTGGGTAAAGGGGTATTTTTAGGGTTCAGGGTCAGTTTTGGGTTTTTGGGTAAAGGGGTATTTTTAGGGTTCAGGGTCAGTTTTTAGTTTTTGGGTAAAGGGGTATTTTTAGGGCACTGGGTCAGTTTTTTGTTTTTGGGTAAAGGGGTATTTTTAGGGTTCAGGGTCAGTTTTGGGTTTTTGGGTAAAGGGGTATTTTTAGGGTTCAGGGTCAGTTTTTAGTTTTTGGGTAAAGGGGTATTTTTAGGGCACAGGGTCAGTTTTTAGTTTTTGGGTAAAGGGGTATTTTTAGGGTTCAGGGTCAGTTTTTAGTTTTTTGGTAAAGGCGTATTTTTAGGGCACAGGGTCAGTTTTTTGTTTTTGGGTAAAGGGGTATTTTTAGGGCTCAGGGTCAGTTTTTAGTTTTTGGGTAAAGGGGTATTTTTAGGGTTCAGGGTCAGTTTTGGGTTTTTGGGGTACAGGGGTACAGTGTAAAAATTAAATGAATTAAATTAAATTAAATTTAATTATATTATATTTATTTTAATTAATTTACATAAAAAATTATTATATACTTACCAATACTTATGTTGTAATGGTATGCGTTGTAAAAGTATCTGCGTTGTAAAAACATGCGTTAATATTTGTAAAATTATATGTATTTTTAAATTATTTTTACATTATTATTAATACATTTAAAAAAACGATATTTTTTATTTCGATATTTTTGTACAACGATATTATTTTTTCGATATTTTTGTACTTACCATTATGTAGATATAACTTCGATATTTTTGATTTCGATATTTTTGTGTCGATATTTTTGTATCTCGATAATGTGTCTTTCGATAATATGTCAGTGATCCGATTCAGGAATGGGCTCTCCTCTGGGCAGTACAGTGAGCAAAAGGTGTTTCATTTGCAAATATCTAAAATATTCAGTTCTCGCCAGTTCATATTCTGTCTGCAGCTGGGTGAAGGGAATTATGTTGCCCGCCTTCCACAAATCCCCCACTCTTGATATACCGATTAGGTCCCAATGATCAAAGCCCTTCCAGGAGATCAGCCTGCCCAGTCTCTCACTGTGTCAGAGTGGTTTGGCTTGCGTGATCCTATTTTCCCATCCCCGACTTTTCATGGCTGCCTTCCACACCTGTACCGCATGTCCAGTTGGTCCAGTCAAGGCTGACCCCACCGAATGCGAGTTCGAATGTGAATGCCCCTTCAAAGCTTCCTCCCAGTAGAAGCCACCTGTCAATTTGGAAACCAGGGTCACCTTGCGGTCTGTACATGCACTGGTTGATTGCTGCGAGGTGGGACGCCCAGTAATATTTCTTAATGTCTGGTAAGCCAATTCCCCTATCAAACCACCCCAGTGTGAGCTTGTGAGTGGCAGTCCGGGATGGATTTCCCTCCCAAAGCAGGTCCAGAAGAATGCTGTCAAGTTCCTTAAAATATGCAGAGTCTACATGATGTGGAGTATTCTACAAGATGTACAAAAATCTAGGGAGGGACATCATTTTGAATAGGGCTGCACGCCCCTGGAAAGACAGGGGAAGCGATTTCCAGAGCCAGACGTTGCTCTTAAGACGCAGTATGGGCGGCTGAAGGTTGCGCCCGTAAAACCGGAATGGGTCCTTAGAGACTCAGATCCCCAACTATTTAAAGCCATCCACCGCTTCCATTATCTGGGATCCCCGGGGAAAGCGAGGCATCACCCATGTAGGACATAGAGCGCTGACTTGGTCAAATTTATTTTGTAGCCAGCGAATCTGCCAAACACCAGGAAAATGTTCAGAACTCTGTTAGGGGAGGCTGCCGGAGATGCCAGGTATAATAAAATATCATCCGCGTATAGTGAAATGTCGTCCTACCAGCCTGTGGTCCACCTGAGGCCCCTGATGAGAGGGTCCCTGCGAATCCACATCGAAGTGGCTCAAGGGTCAAGGCAGAAAGGAGCGGGGACAGGGGGAAGCCCTGCCTGGTAAGTGTGAAGGTGCAATATTTTCTGTTGTTAAAAACTTTTAGGGCCAGCGGTTGCTGACAGAGAAGTCGAACCCATCCAATATATTCCTGGCCCAGAACTAGTTTCTGGAACACTGTGAACATATAGGGCCACTCAATGGTATTGAATGCAGTGGTTGTGTTGAGGGACACCTCCACTGTGTCCTCCATAATTGTTGTGACTCGGCACAACACACCAAGGAGTCTCGTGATTGAGTGAGGTGTTCCTGGCTGGCATAAATCCTGCCTGATCCGGGTGAACTAAGCGTGTGACGACCCTCAGCAAACGAGAGGCTAGGACTTTCGCCAATACTTTGGCTTCGCCGTTTAGCAATGATATTGGCCTGTAGGAGGAGTACCTATTGTTCGGTTTACCCACCTTGTAGATGACCATAATAGTTGCCAGTCTCTGGTCGGAGGGCAGGAATCCTGCTGCCTTACTCACTAGAAACATTTCAGTAAGGTGAGGAGTGATCTCGCTTGAAGTGAGTTTAAACAATTCTATAGGCAAGCCATTAGGGCCCAAGGCTTTGCCACTACGCAAGTCATGAATGGCCTTTTCGACCTCTGTGCTAGTGAGTTCTTGGTCGAGATCAGAGCGTTCGTCCTCAGTCAGCAACAGGAGCTAAATATCTTTCAGGAAGGATGATGCTTCCTCCTCCGTGTGTGGAGATTGGGACGTGTAAAGGGCCTTCTAGTACTGGCCAAAGGCGTTGGCCATATCCTGCGGGGCAGTGAGTCAGGTTCCGGATTCTGTCTCTATGTCCACTACCACACGGTGAGCTTGGTCCCTGCAATCCAGCGAGGCCAGCAATTTGCTAGCCTTGTCGCCAACCTCGTAAATTCTGCTAAGCGTGGCTCTGTGCTGTGACTTCGCTGCGTCAGAAGCGAAGTCGGTATATTCCTTAATCTTCATCCGAGTCTTGCGTCCGAAGTCTCTCTTCTAACTGCAATATTTCGCCTTCCAGTCATGCCTGCACTCATCTCTGTACGTGCGATTTGAGCCAGGGCCACGCCCGAATAATGGCCTTGTAGGCATCCCACAACGTAACAGGCGATTCTACAGATCCCACGTTTACTTGAAAGTAAAGCTCAGAGTCATCCTTAATCTTTACGCTGATCTTTGGAATCTTGAGATACCAAGGGTTAATCTGGGCCGTCCTGCCATAGTGGGCTCTCCCACCTCCAGTCGGCACAAGATAGGTGAGTGGTCAGGTATCTCCCTGGCCAAGTGGTGTATCTCTTTAATGCTGTCCATCTGGTGCACTAACATCAGGATATAGTCAATCCAGGACACACTACGGTGTGCCCTGAATGAAAACTGTACTGCTGCTGTACAGGATATATACTCCTCCAAACATCTCCCAGAAAACTGGATCTGTGTCTGTGAGGAGGGCAGGACCCTCTGGGGCCAGTGGTCAAGGGAATCAGAGACAATGGAATTAAAATCGCCCAGATCAATAATCTGCCCTCCTGCAACCCTAAAATGAGTGTGTGTGTGTATACTTGTAAAGCGCACTGCCGCCCTATCTCGGGTCTGACTCCCAAGGTACAAATGTCTGGGCCTGCAAGCCAGGCAGCCCATAGACCGAGATGAAATTAATGCTGCGCCCCTCCCAGGTCCCAGAAATCGCTACGAATCTGCCAACGCTATCCATCTTAGTATGATCGATAGTCATGGGGAGCGATTTTTGCAACAATATGCCCACTCCTCTGGAATCAGACCCAAATGTGGAATGCGTCACCAATTTAAATCCCCATCTCGACATGGCCTTACAGGCATTACCGAGTAAATGTATTTCCTGTAACAGAATTACATTGGTGGAGTGTCTCTTTAAAAATTGGAGCACTATGCCCCTCTTAATCTTATCTTCCACTCTGTTCACATTCCAGGACAGCAATTTAAGCTCTGGTCTAAGTGTGGTACCAATCTTTGTCTGGGGAGTGAATGTGCAGTCACAGGGGAGACCCCTCATCAGTGTCCTCGGAACACACAATGCCCACTATCCGACCCTCCCCAGTATACAGTAATGCCACTATGTTAAGCATACAAGTTGCTATGTCACTCAACGTGTCTCATATGTCATCCCTATCTCTATTGGAACTAAACAGGAATAAACTTCCCTCCCCCTTCTCCTGGCACAATGATGAGAACTCTTAGGGCCAGATGTAGGTAATTTTATTTTTCCGATTCTTAAATACCGACTCATAACGAATCGGTATTTAAGAATCGGAATTTGTGATGTAGGTAAAAAATCAGTAAAAATTACTGATTCGGAATCACTCGGTATCTGAAATCGGTATTTACCGAATCGGTAATATCCGAATCGGTAAATTCCAAATCGGTAAAACCCATTCATACCAATGGGCCTCCTGGCCCATAGGAATGAATGGGTTTTACCGAATCGGAATTTACCGAATCGAAAATTACCGATTCGGTAAATACCGAATCAGATATTTGAAACTGACTAACATGTGATCCTGTGAACCAATCAGAAACACCAACCACACCCAAAAACAAAGGTACAGTGGAATCAACCAATCAGAATCAAGCACCCCTCCCCAGTACCTGGGAGTGGCCACACCCATGCAGGTGCAGAAACAAACTGTCAGGAGAGCAGGAGGACAGACAGAGGAGCAGGCTACCCTGAGCTTACCTGAACCGCATCATGGAGACCCAGGATGGACAGAGGGATGCAGCAGAGCGCAGGAGGAAACAGAAATTCAACCCTGGAGGACTGCAGCTGCTGGTTGCAGAGGTAGTGAAACACTACAGCAAAATCTTTGGGACACAGTCACTGCATGTTGCAGAGTCTGTCAAGCGCACTACCTGGATTGATATTCAAGCAAAGGTAAATGCCATCGGGGTCACCCACCGTGAAATTGACGATTTAGAAAAAAGGTTGTATGACCTTCGCATAATTACCAAAAAGAAAATAGCTGCCCATAGAAAAGAAGCTGCAGCAACAGGGGGAGGCAGAAACAGAGCACCACGACTCACCGACATTGAGGAGCTTGTGGAATCCACCCTTGAGCCGGAATGCATCCATGGCATTGGGGATGCTGACAGCTCGGCCAGAGCTGCAAAGAAACAAGGTAAGATGCATGTACATCATCATCAACCCATTTACCTGTTCCCCTTCCCTACTCTGTGTGCCTACATCACACTCCACAACAGGTATTACTAATGCTCAGCAAAGCATCATGGGAGACGTAGTCATGGGTAGATAAATCTATGCACTCAACATACCATACAGCAAGGGATGCAACACAGTACTAGCATAAGCAAATGAGGAGCAGGCAAATGTGTGATAGTAGTGTGATTTAATCAAGACACAGAGGCGAACTACTCCACTGACACAATGTCCATGTCTGTCCACAGGAGAGTCATCGCACAGCACAGCAATGGATAGGGAGAAGAGGATAGAAGGAGCTGGTCCCAGCACAGTTCAAAGAGGGAAGGACACAGAGCAGGCAGCCAAGACACCTGAGCTGACAACCACACCACAGCCCCAGTCTCCTTTTTTATTTGGGAGTCAGGAGTCAGGAGCAGCTGCACAGTCCCCCACACCAACAACTCCGTCACCAGTGCAGGAAAGGGCTATGCGGCTTGATGTGCCCCCTCCCCGCATTCTCGAAACAACTGAGGAGGAAGAGGAGGAGGGTGACATGGCAAACAATCCGCCAGAGTCAGCCAATGATGAGCAGCAGCCCACTCCAAGAGCTGTGCGGGCCAGTGTCCGAGGATGAAGATCACGGGAGAGTGCTGAAGGGCAGTACGGTCAGGGGGTCTTCTGTGGTCTGGAGTCCACCATGGTCAAGGTCCAGCGCCTGCAGGCAAAGGCAATGATGGGTGTTCAGAGGCAGGCGCGCAGCATCAACAACAAGCTGGACAAGGGCATAGGAAACATTTCAGACAGCATGCAGTCACTGGCAAATGGCATGACAGACATGACCCAGTGCATTACTGTCCTGTGCGACAAATTGGACAGGGACCACTTGGAGAGGCGCAAGGCTAGTGTGGATGTGCGCCAGCAGACAAAAGCATTAAACCGATTTGCAACTGCAACCTCCCTGCTGTGCAGACGGTCAGTAGCGATGTAGGATGCTATTGTGCAGTGCTGCACCAATTTATCTGTGGGGATGGGCAGAGTGACCTCTGCCATGGAGATGATGATTACACAACAGACAGCCACTCGAGGCGACACATGTGTGGCTGAAAGTGAGGAATCCCCCAGCAGGAGTGGCGCAAGCACTCCTGTCCCAGAAATAAGCAGGAGCGGCAGGCGTCATTCCACAGAGCCAGGCAACACCGAAAGCCGTGAAACACAGCCACAGTAGTCCCACCCTGTAATCCGTGGACGGAAACATTGACTATGCCCTCCACCCAAAGGACAGATCACAGTGGGGTTAACTGTGACCACCCAGTCATGGACATTGATATTTTGTGTAACCATTGTGTGGTATCATTGCAATTGCGTAGTGAAAATTAAACTACGTACATCATAATCTTAGCCTGTCTGTGTCTCATTACTCACTCAGAAATATTGCTGTGTCATCTCTGCCCGTCTCAGTCTCCCATCTGTAGCTGGTGCTGCTACTGTAGCATAGGGCTCTGCCTGTTCTGTGTCATCATCAATGTCCTCATGATGTGTGATCTCCACCTCTGTGCCTTCCTTGGTGGCGAGATTGTGTAACATGGCGCAGGTCGCCATGATTTTGCAGCACAGGATTGGAGTGTACTGGCGTGCCCCTCCACTCTTGAGGAGGCAGCGAAACCTGCACTTGAGGAGTCCAAATGTGCGCTCCACCTCGTTGCGTGTAGACCTGTGAGCAACATTGTAACGCCTTACACTCCAGGTGGATGGGTTGAGATCGGGGTGAGCACAAAGGACCGCAGGGCATATGCACTGTCGTCTAGGTGGGAGAAAGATTGGCATTAGTTGCATGAACATGATACATTCAACTACTGTGACTGTCAGGGTGTGTCTATGTCATTTACCTAGCAGGTATCCGTTCCCAAATTCTCCGGCAACTAGGCGTGTGTATATCCCACTATTCTGGAATATGTAGGAGTCATGGGTACTCCCAGGGAACTTCGCAACGATGTCTGTGATGATGTTGCCAGCGTTGCATATGACCTGCACATTGATGGAGTTTGTTGATTTCCGGTTCCTGTATATGTGTTCTATGGCTGCAGGTGGACAGAGTGGAATGTGGAGGCCAACTATGCAGCCTATTACGTGAGGGAAGTGGGCCAGTTGATAGAAATCTGTCTTGGTCTTTGCAAGTTCCGCAGGTGTGTCAGGGAATGTAATATAACGCTCCATCCTCTGCATCATTGCGTCAAGGAACCTCCAGAAGAAGAGGGACAGGCAGCTCTGGGACACACCACCTACTGCAGCTAACACACTTTGGTAACTCCCAGAGGCAAGCAGGTGTAGGCTGCACAGCACCTGCACATGGGGTGGGATGGCGTGCGCCCTTGGTGTTGGGTGCTCCAGTAATGGATGTAGGTCCCTGATCAGGTTCAAGATGGTTTGGGGATGTAGCCTATACCTTTGGAGTATTTCAGGCTCTGTCAGATGGAAAAGTGTTATCCTCTGCCTGTACACTTGCTCCTCCCTTAGCCATTCCCTCTCTCCTGCTGCCTGTAGTCTTTGCCACCTTGCAATGACGTAAAAAGCCGCCATTCTGGTTACACTGTTGCTTTTTGGAGCTCTTTTTATAGCCTGCACCTGGTTACCGCCTGCATTCAATCCATGGTAAATATCGACTCCTAAATACCGAATTTCCATCAATTCGGTATTTTTCGGCTTTCCTACATCTCCATGCCCATTATTTTATAATTTCTTATTTACCGATTCTGTAATTAAGAATTCGGTAAATTCCGCATCGGTAAAATACCGACTCATATTTTCCGATTCGGAATAATGCCGACTCATGTTTTCCGATTCGGAATGATACCGACTCTTATTTTCCGATTCGGAAAAAAATTGGACTCCTACATCTCATTTCATGGATACTGGTCAGTAACGGCCGAAATTACCGATTTTAGGCCGTTACTGACCGGTATTTGCCGACCTACATCTGGCCCTTAGTAACCATATAGTTATGATTTGTGACGGAGAGTCTATGTGCTCTGGATCCCACACCCCCAACATAGAGAACACAACCCTCTCCCTGCCTCCCTGCATGGCGGAATCAGAACCTCCCAGCCACCCCACACTTGCAGAGTGCCTATCCGCCACCCCTAAAACTTGAGGTGTGTGTGGCCAACTGGGCACCCACTCCGGAGAATAAAGGCAATGGTGAATCAGCAAAACAAAATACCCACAGTCACTGTGTTATAAGACAGATGGCAGTCTCTCCAATGTGGAACATTCAAGAGGATGCGGCCAGGGTGTGGGTTTGCCAACCAACATGACCCAACCACTGCCCAGTCTGATAGACAAAATAAATTTGGGGCCATCACTTGCACAACAGTACAAACAGACCAGTTCTTTGTTGCCTCCAGCTGATTCTTCATGTCCGCCCAACTGGGAGCTTCTGTTTGGATCACTCTGGGCCTTCTCTTGACCTTTCCACTGTGTTGAGTTACCTTTGTGCCCCGCCAGGCGCCAGCCGTCCAACCAGTTCCACTCTTCTTCAGGGTTAGTGAAGAACCAAGCCTTTTTCCCTGACTCCACCCACAATTTTGCCGAAAAAAGCATGGCATACCTGACGTTTTTGTCACATAGTGCCTGTTTTACTTCTAAAAAATGGAGCCGTTGCCGTTGCACCCTGAGGGTAAAATCCAGGAAGTCACTTTGCTGTTTTGGTATTCGAGTGGGGGCGCTACATGAGCTGTAAACAGGATAATGTCTCTATCCCTATAGAGCAAAATTCTGGCAGCTATAGGTTTAGCGGGGGCTCCAGGTTTTCGATTGAGAAAAATGTGGACAGTCTTGTTGGTTTTAGGTAGGTAGTGATTTGGTCCTCCACAAACAGGTCCGTTGATGACTGTTCTGCTTTCTCCCGGATCCACAGTATGCGTATGTTGTTGCGCCTGGACCGTCCCTCATACTCGTCCAGTTGAGCCTCCAGTCTCACAGTCAGGGTCTGGAGATCGTCCACCCTCCGCTGCAGGGTGGTAGCATCGGTGACTAGGGATCATGACAAACCAGAGCCGATCCGCCCAACTGGAAAATACTGACCGCTGCTGGCAATTGTGGCCGGCCAGGAATGGCTAGGAAATCAAACAGGAGTGACTCCACACTGCGTGTGCTGCCACACTACTCTCTCAACCAGACTTCAAAGGTGAAGGAGAACCTTCGATACACCGCAGCGTGGCGCTACGATATGTGCCGGGCTGCTTGGAAGGGCCAGGATTACCAAGATCACCTCTCTCACTGCACCAGGAGGGCCTCCACTGTGGCCCCAATGCGTGCCGCACGTCCGCTGCAGCGGGAGCACCCGGGGGCACAAGCTACGCCCCAAAACAATGTCCATGGTCCCAGGGGATAATACTGGGCCACGCGCTGGAAATGCGCACCCTTCTCCCACCGGCCCACAAGGCTCAGTAGGTACGGCCTCGTTCCTCGCCTCAGGTATTCAAAGCCGATCAGCCTCCGGCCCACACACTATCTTCAGACTCCCTCCAGCGATGTTACGGCTCCTTCAGGGTCCTCTAGGAGCCTGCAGATGGCCCACTCCTCAGCTCGTAGGGCGGGTGCAGGCTCAGCAATACACACAGGAGTTCTTTGCAGGGGATAAAAGACACAAATGGCGGCAGGGGCCGAAGCGCTGCTCCTTCACCGCCGGGGCCACCACCCCAGGTTGACCATGACTTCGAGTCAATCTCTGCGACAGCTGGATGGAATCAACTGTGCAGCGGCTCAAACCACACGCGCTGGATTCCGGTGCAAGAAAATGTCACTCGTGCCTCTGCAGCTCGGGATTTTCATTCAGATTTTTGAAAGAAACGGTGCGCTCGGACTGAGCCGCCTCAGAGAGCAGCCATGTTGATTGGCAGTCGGCCCAGTTCTCTGTACTGGGGTGAATGTATGACAATGTTCTGCATTCTGTCCATCACCTGTTGTTTTTGCCTTTGTCGCCCCGAGTGGGATGGGTATGCTCAGACGTGAGTCCCATGCTCTCCACACCACTGGAGTCAAGCTATCCAGATTGATGACGGCTGATAGCCAGAAACCGGTCCTTGGATGCTTGATTCCGGTCCAGGAAAGACATGGCTTGGCAGTTCGGGCTGGACTGTTCCCATGAGACACGGGTCAAGGCTGATTTGTATATGGCAATGTCTGACCTGGGGTGGTGTGGAGTGCAAAAAAACGATGGATTCAGGCTCAAATCTCTGTACTGGGGTGAATGTATGACAGTGTTCTGCATTCTGTCCATCACCTGTTGTTTTTGCCTTTGTCGCCCCGAGTGGGATGGGTATGCTCAGACGTGAGTCCCATGCTCTCCACACCACTGGAGTCAAGCTATCCAGGCTGATGACGGCTGATAGCCAGAAACCGGTCCTTGGATGCTTGATTCCGGTCCAGGAAAGACATGGCTTGGCAGTTCGGGCTGGACTGTTCCCATGAGGCACAGGGTCAAGGCTGATTTGCATATGGCCATGTCTGACCTGGGGTGGTGTGGAGTGCAAAAAAACGATGGATTTAGGCCCATATCTCTGTACTGGGAGAATGTATGACCATGTTCTGCATTCTGTCCATCACCTGTTGTTTTTGCCTTTGTCGCCCCGAGTGCGATGGGTATGCTCAGACGTGAGTCCCACGCTCTCCACACCACTGGAGTCAAGCTATCCAGACTGATGACGGCTGATAGCCAGAAACCGGTCCTTGAATGCTTGATTCTGGTCCAGGAAAGACATGGCTTGCAAGTTCGGGCTGGACTGTTCCCATGAGGCACAGGGTCAAGGCTGATTTGCATATGGCCATGTCTGACCTCGGGTGGTGTGGAGTGCAAAAAAACGATGGATTTAGGCACAGATCTCTGTACTGGGGTGAATGTATGACAATGTTCTGCATTCTGTCCATCACCTGTTGTTTTTGCCTTTGCCGCCCCGAGTGGGATGGGTATGCTCAGACGTGAGTCCCATGCTCTCCACACCACTGGAGTCAAGCTATCCAGACTGATGACGGCTGATAGCCAGAAACCGGTCCTTGGATGCTTGGTTCCGGTCCAGGAAAGACATGGCTTGGCAGTTCGGGCTGGACTGTTCCCATGAGGCACAGGGTCAAGGCTGATTTGCATATGGCCATGTCTGACCTTGGGTGGTGTGGAGTGCACAAAAACGATGAATTTAGGCCCAGATCTCTGTACTGGGGTGAATGTATGACAATGTTCTGCATTCTGTCCATCACCTGTTGTTTTTGCCTTTGTCGCCCCGAGTGGGATGGGTATGCTCAGACGTGAGTCCCATGCTCTCCACACCACTGGAGTCAAGCTATCTAAGCTGATGACGGCTGATAGCCAGAAACCGGTCCTTGAATGCTTGATTCCGGTCCAGGAAAGACATGGCTTGGAAGTTTGGGCTGGACTGTTCCCATGAGGCACAGGGTCAAGGCTGATTTGCATATGGCCATGTCTGACCTTGGGTGGTGTGGAGTGCAAAAAAACGATGGATTTAGGCACAGATCTCTGTACTGGGGTGAATGTATGACAATGTTCTGCATTCTGTCCATCACCTGTTGTTTTTGCCTCTGTCGCCCCGAGTGGGATGGGTATGCTCAGACGTGAGTCCCATGCTCTCCACACCACTGGAGTCAAGCTATCCAGGCTGATGACGGCTGATAGCCAGAAACCGGTCCTTGGATGCTTGATTCCGGTCCAGGAAAGACATGGCTTGGCAGTTCGGGATGGACTGTTCCCATGAGGCACAGGGTCAAGGCTGATTTGCATATGGCCATGTCTGACCTGGGGTGGTGTGGAGTGCAAGAAAACGATGGATTTAGGCCCAGATCTCTGTACTGGGGTGAATGCATGACAATGTTCTGCATTCTCTCCATCACCTGTTGTTTTTGCCATTTTAATAATAGCCCATTATGTAAAGCACCATAGTATGGTGAGTTTTTCCAATGTCCCGTAAGTAAGGTATGAGAGCTGGCTTGTTGTATTAATCCAGAAATATATTATACACTATCACCAGGTAAGTTCTCAAAGTATCCTTTATGTAGTTCTTTTTTTCGAAGTTTTTTATTAGTTAAGCACAGTTACTTAAAACCATTGCTATAAAAACAGCATTAGCACATATTTAAAAAATCAGCAGTAACACATTTGTCATGTTTAGGATAAAAGGAAGAAAACAGAAACACAAAGCTGAGAAACAGCTCACTGAGCTTAGTGACCATTGTGCTTCTAAGAAAAACAGTCTTGTAGTTACAGATTTAAACATTTTGCTACGCAAAACCAAAACTAAAGATAATAAAAACGAAAAGTGCTAAACCAACGGGAAAAAAAAGTCTGTGATGAGTTTTTGAGGGGGTAGACGTGGGAGAGCGGGGGCCGAAGAAGGTGACAAAAGATTGTCCAAGAGTCTCAAAAATTTTCCCGACCTTGCAAGCACTTGGATGTCAGTGGATGCGAAACAAAGAGCCGAAGCCTCCCAGCATGTCTTAATGCCCCATCTTAAATACAAGGGTTTTAAGAGAAACTTTCTTGTGGCAGCTATCCTTTATGTATCTGTAAGTACTCAGGAAGCCTCAGTATGTAAAACTCTAAATATGCCAAATAAAATCATGAGACCAGTGTCCACATTGTCCCATTTTGTAAAGCTACATCTCAGGTCATTATTCTTAATGTGCCAGTAGCCAAAATACTACCATAAATGTGAATCCATAGTGCCATCTCTTCTCTTTATTTCCTCCATTATCTGTTTATTGCCCTACTTCCTTTTTTATTGTTCTATCTCCAGGTATTAATGAGTTTTTTTTTTACCTTTTCCACAGACATCATGCCTTTATCAAGTGCATGTCTGTAAATGGTTCGTACAGGAAATAGCACAATTTTACAAATCTACCCTTGAGACTATATTACTTCATTTCCCTATTATTCTCACCTATTACATTCAGTCAGAGAATTAGAGCTCAAGTTATGTGAGAGGTCCTATTCCCGAGTGCATCTTCAAATCTCTTTGTGCGTGGTGGGCTGACAATCACATCACATCTTCTTGTTTCTCTCTATTGAACAGTGGCGGCTGGCACGGATCAGGGGGGTGAGGGGAGGGTAAAGGGGTGTAAAAAAAGAAAAAACACATACCTCCTCGCCGCGTCTCTCCTCCGCCGTCCCTCTGTCATCTCTCCTGGTTAGAACAGAGAGGAAGCACCCAGACTCCCCTAAGCTAATCACAACGCTGCAATGCAGCATTGTGATTGGTCTAATTCCCATGGTTCGGTGCTCAGACAGGCAGTCGGAACCTGGGCTTGTTTTCCAGCCAGGCTGTAATAGAGCCTGGGTGGAGAATATGCAAAGTGCGTGTGACTGTTTGGCCAGCCGTAGATGGCCAGCCAAACAGTCATGCTCACTTACAGTTTGCCATCACTCCTCTCCCTGACCGTCTGTCCCACCAGCAAAGCTGCTACAACAGGAAAAAAATAATGATAATAACCTCAAGTTTTATTTTTCCTTTATTAAGCTGCTTCAAAGCAGTGGGGCTCCGCTCCTTCGCATTAGCGGAGAAGCCGCCACTGCTATTGAAAATACTTAAAAAGTTGTCTCCATTTATTCCATTTGACATGCATAGTGTTTTCCCTGGTTATATCCAAGATAGATTATTGGAATGCTCCTTATTTGGGAATTCACAAACGTCTTCAATCAAAGCTACAATCCCTGAAGAATGAGCAGCCCACTTGCTCATCAAAATCCTCAATTTTAGCTCCATTTCAAAAAGCATCAGAGATCTTCACTGGCTTCCTTTTGGCGGACAGGTCAAATGTAAGGCCTGGTGTAGGTACACAAAGCACTATATGGAATTGGCCCTCTCTATTTTCAAAATACCTTTTCATGACATGCATGCTCATTGGGTTGGCAGAAGCTTCTCCTACTTAGCCCAGAAGCTCTGGAATTGTTTGCCCCTCCCATTGAGATCTCAAACAGGTTTCTTTTTAGGAAATCTTTGAAGACATTGGTTTCTGTCTCCAGCATTAAGTAGGTCTCCTTTTTGTCTGCCCAGTTCTAGGAAGCTAGAACTAAGACACCTCGGCATTATCGTGCGCTATAAAAAAAAAGTTTACTTAATTACTTACTTACTTAGAATCTGCTGGAAGCTAAAATGTTGACTCTAGATTTGCAGGAATCGTATTCCTACAAAGTTGTTTTCAGGGCTACATGTGCAGCCACTCCAGTACTGAATAAAGCCACCTCTCCGGTGGCCTACCAAGGAATCCCTGTGTATCTTGGTAGCCTAGTCCACACTGTTGACTGCTCGCCTGTGACTTGTCAACAAGGTCATTGATCACCATAACATCATTGCAACTAACTAGACTCTGGTGTCTGCCTATCTCACAAAGCTTATACTGGACAATTAATTGATTTCTTACATTACATTTGAAACCCTGATCTCCTACCTCAGTGTAGAATAATAACCTTATTACAATTTCTATCAGCAAGCTTTATATAAAATAAGCATATCAAGTCTACCTTATTAAATCCTGTTTCACCCCTCGAATATTATTAAGTTGCAGTTGCTGTACTATGAGAAGATGAAAGCAGTGTAAAACCAATAGCAGTTACTGCTGCTTGCAAATATGCCTGTTGTGTATGGTGGTCTTGTCCGGAACCACAGAGCTGACCTTTTACACTGTAAATAGATGCTTCACGAGTGAATGAGTAAAAATAAATAATCAAACTGTGTTTCAGGAGAAAAGGAGATGTTGTCCTCCACTGGACCCCATTGGTCCCTTCAGGCACATCTGACTCATCGTTTCTCCAATGTTTGCACTCTGGATTTAGTATTAACCAACCCACCTTTGAGCTCATTCAATGACCCATGCCACTTTCATCTGTGACCCCAATGCAATCTTTAAGAGACCCAAGGCTTTCACCCTCATGTCACTCCCCAATTTCACCACTAGCGGTTAATCTCTTTGTGCACAAGGTACCCACCCGTCTTTCCATGCAGCAGCCTACCACAGCACACACAAAAACTCCTACTTAGGACACACATGCAAGATGCTCCGCTCATTGTCACCAGGGAATTCTTATGTGGGCTAATTACGCCATTAAGAGGTCAAGAATCACTTAGCTCTCTCACCAACTCCCTTCAGAATCACTGGTGCTCTGGTTGGCTCCTACACTTGCTTTTCATCCACAACACGCTCAACATAGTGGTCCAAGTATGCCCAAAAAACTTATCTTCAAATAAAATCAAGTGCCTCCTCTTTCTGTGTCTCATATGACCCCTTTCAATTATTTCACTATTGTTAGCCTTTTGGAGTACACATACCCGAAACGTTCTCATCACCACCCCCAGTGTGCTTACTAAGCACTACCCAGGTATATAATCCATTTGCGTCCTAGATGCCACTGTCTGTCTCCCCACAATTACCCTTTTTTTTCATGGACTTCATGAACACATACACACTATTGCCACACCGCCACAATTCCACCCTTAAGTGCTCCCATCTATCTACTCCATTCTCTTCAAAGCCAATGCCCCTCAGTCCAGTACACAACATACATCTGACCTCCCATTCAGTCTCTACATGTCCTGAGTACCTAAACTTTGCTCAGGAAGGCTCCTTGAGCATTTCACAACACTTGCAAATGTTGTTTTGTCATGCTTCTCCTATGGTAGCTATACTTTTGGGTTCCTTGCTGGACCAACGTCTGTGGTCTGGGCTCCCTCTCTTTCTACAGATATCTCTCCATGTGCACACTACCCCCAGAATATTCCATCAGGATCCTTATCCCTCTATCCCGCCACTGCACAATTTCTTTGTTTTGCACACCAGTTAATGTATCCCTGCAGCCTATAAGCAAGATTTACCTCCAGTATGCGCCACCCTTTGCTTTGATCACCAAATGTCTCTTCCCTGAGCAGCTCACCAAAATGTCTGTCCTGTTCTTCTATCTGATTATTCGTTATTGTGTTTGATAGTAAAACAAGACAATTTTCAGAAACTGTCAAAAGTCTAATTTCCAATCTATAGTTAAATCTATTTTGTGACAGATAAATCATGTAGAGTTATTGCTGATTGTGTTTGCTTGGGCATCTGCTCTTCTTTCACAACTTATGTGAAGTCATTTCATCATCTACAATGAAAAAGCTTTTAAGACATTATCTCTATAGCTGTTGATGCAGCTGCAACCTGTGGGATTGCAGTAATTTGTCTACAGTATTCACACACTCATCTCTCCAATTGTTCGCCTATTCTCACATTCACACTCTAACCCATCCACACAAAGTCAGACACAAAGTTTCCAATCAATAACAAAAGCACTTTGACTTTTTAGAAAAACATTGTCCTGTTGAGTTTGTGAATTCTTGTTCTAACTGTAAAAACGATACATATGTACTAAGTGCAACAAATAATGCAACGGTACATGTAGCCATTAACTTTGCTCCTTCCAGTTCTGCCGTAATAACTTTACCCATTCTGATTCAATCCCATTTTTGCCTAACACTTCATATCGACTCAATTTGTGGTGTATTTGAGCAGTTATTAAATTTTTGTTCCATTTAATTGTGAGGTTCAACCACCTCACAATGATTTTTTTAATCTCATTTAATTGTTCGTGGTGAGCAGTACAACTCTGCATGCAGATCTTTTGCTTGCGTACAGTCTCTGAACCAAGTGAGCCTAAGGTATTATTTTGTAACTGTATACAAAAATATATGGTGTACTCTTAGCATCTGTGTGAAAATGCCCCTTTTTTGTGGTTGCTCCTATTTTTTTATGCTGAATTGTATTGCTGGTTTTTAAACTCAGAAAGTGGTGGTGGTTCCTAAAGTGATGGGGAGCACACAGTGTTGTTTAAATGCCCCTCACACACCAACAGGCCCCTTGGTGTCATGCTTCATCATCGGGGCCTTCGCACCCCTCTACGGGATGCGGCGTGCTATGACTCACGACTGCGTAGGAGCACTTGGTAGTGAACTATGTGAGGGAGTGTGTTCTAAGGGAAAATGTGAGTGAAGTGAGGTAAAAAGTGAGTTACTTAAAAAATACCTGGCACGTAGGAAAAAATTATTTATTATGTCCTCGGCTGGTATTATTAAAAGGTGCAAAGTGAGGTTGTAAAAATACGAATTAGGGTATTACAACCGCTTCAAAGTGTCAACATGTTTCGGAGCGCAAGGGCTCCTTCTTCAGGACAAGGATATGCACATTATCCTCACCTTACTCACATGAAATGTAAAAGTGTTAATATTAAATTAGAAATGTGTAATGTACCTAACAATGTTTTATGTATAGGTAAGTTCAGTTGCGCCCAATAGGCGTTGTAGAGAACCTGTGAAGAAAAGATACAATAAACATAATAGTCTAATGTTCAAGAACTAAGGAAAAAACGGTTTTCTTAGTATATAAGGGTAAGTAGTAGAACCCAAAATGAAGTTCAAAACCCTGTAAAAAAGACATTGGAAAAAAGACATACACAACAACATATACACATACAACTACAGTGCAAATGCTCTCCCTCTTTGGATGGAAAGGAGGGAGAGGGTGATTAGTTAAAGGCTTACTTTTTGTTCTCAGTCTGATAACCTCATGAGCCTATGCGTGGTATTGGGGGGATCCTTCCATACTGCTTAGTAAAGCAACCTAGAGAGTATTAAATAGCGGGTTTTAGTTTGTTGAAAGCACAAGGTATTAAATGTACCAAAGTTGTCCCAGCTTTTCTAAGCCTACTCACGGTTACTGCATAGCTTCCCCTCAACGCTGCTCTGAAGAAGTGAGGGTAGGTTGTGGCGGTTTCCTATTTATACTCTTCTTAAACTAGTTAGTGAGGAAGATTGAATAATTGAAATCGGAAAGGCTGCCCAAATACGGAGTTAATCAGCCCTCTGGATCCGGTATTGCGTGACCGACTGGATGTAGTGCCGGTAGCGGCCGCGCATGCGTACGTATAACAACAAAAAAAGTTGTTACTGCACATGCGCGAACCGAGAGGGAAGCGCGCATGTGCGGAGGACTTACGCTGATCGCGGGCACAGTGCTAGGAGGAGAATGGTGTTAATGCCTCCGGACAATTAATACTCGGGCAACATTATGAGCAAGTACACAACATTCGGAGAGACAGCTGGGTCTAACTGAGAGGCTCAGAACAGTAGCACATAAATAAACAAATTGCTTGATGGAATATTTCTAAAGAGGGTATCTGGAATAGCAAGGGGGGCTCAGGAAACCCAGTGTTAGCAGTGGCAGGAGGTGGATAGTGGGCTTGTGTCAAGACCAATTGGTTGTGCCCAGTCTATATACTGCAAAACACTGAGTGTTATATGAGATGGTGTTCATCGTAAAAGATTCCATGGAATTGAGTCATTGAGGCCGATGATGTCGGTCCCAAGGCGGAACACCCACCGTTGCTCTTTTTCCAGGAGTCCTACCTCTGAAGGTAACTGTTCGATAACCGTCCACTGAAGCTCATTGACACAGTGTTGGTGTTCCAGGAAGTGGGTTGACATTTTAGTTGTTAACTTCTTGCATCGGATATTACTTTTGTGCTCGTTAATCCTTATTCTCACTGATCTCGTTGTCATTCCCACATACTCATTTCTACACGGACATGTGATCAAGTACACAACATTCTTGCTGTTGCAATTAGTGAAAGTACGTTGTTCCCAACTAGTGCCATTGGAAAAGGTAAGAGTTTGGCTTTTTGTTGTAAGGTGACAGCTGTTGCAATTACCACATGGGTGGTGGCCCTGTATCCCTTGTAGTCTTGTCTGTTTTTCTCTGAGTGGAGAGGGTCTTGTATGGGCAAGCATGTATTTTAAGTTCCTGCCCTGTCTGTGTGCAAACAGTGGTTTTTCCAGTGATAGAGTACCACTTGAAAGTATGCGCCAATGTTTGTTGACCAATTTGGCAACCTGGTTGGTTACTGGGCTGTATGTGGTAACACAGACTGTTCTTCCTACCTGGTCATCCTTATGTGGGTTGTCTTCCAAAAGAGCCTCACGGTTGTTGTTCCTGGCTCTCTTCATAGCTTTATGGATCACTGGGTCAGGGTATTTTCTTTGTCTCAGTGTTTTTACTGAGATCCTTCGCCTGACTTTTATATTTTGCAATATCACTGCAGTTCCGACGTAGGCGGAGGAACTGCCCGTATGGTAAATTTTCCCTCAGGTGACGTGGGTGAAAACTGTCAAACCTGAGGAGACAGTTCCTGGCCGTAGGTTTAAAATGGGTCTCTGTTTTCAAGAGGCCTGTCTCATGATATATGTTCAGGTCCAGGAAAACCATAGTCCTGTTAGACATTTGGTGGGTGAATTTAAGGAATGAGTTCTGGTCGTTGAGCCACTGCATGAACTCGGAGATTGAATTCTCATCCCCCTCCCAGATCACCAAAATGTCGTCGATATATCGTCGCCATGTATGGATCCTACCCCTGAAAGGATTATTGGGGTGGAGGATCTTGGTAGTTTCCAGGTGGTGGACATAGAGTCCCGCCAGACTTGGGGCAAATGTGCTTCCCATACTGGTCCCATGGCTTTGCCAAAACAAAGTGCCTTCATATTCAAAAAAGATTTTTGTAAGCGCTAGTGAGATACATTCCATCACTACACTACGGGGAGTATGGTATCTCCAATTGGAGGAATGGAGTACTTCCTCAATGATCTGTAGTGTCTCATCATGTGGGAGGCTCGTGTAGAGGCTCTCCACATCAAGGCTAAGAAGCATCTGGGAATTTGGATCAAAAGCCTGGTTCTGTAATAGTTGTAGTACCGCTTTGGTATCCCTCAGATATGTGTCGGTAGCCTGTACAAGAGGTCTCAGAAAAGCATCGGCGAACTTCGACAATGGTTCCAGAATTGACGAGATGCCGGACACAATCGGGCGTCCTGGTGGGTTCTCAAGATTTTTATGCACTTTTGGTATAGTGTAGAAATATGGAATGCGGGGATTCTTCTGAACCAAGAACTCTGATTCTTTTTTAGTTAACCAGTCATGCGCGAGGGCCTCCTCAATCATCCCTCCTATTTGTATTCGCAAGGACTCGGTAGGGTCTTCAACTAAGACCTGGTAGTTCCTACTGTCCGAGAGGAGTCTTCTGCATTCCCTGTCATAGGCTGTGGTAGTTTGAATAACCACCGCTCCACCCTTATCTGCAGGTTTTATGGTAAGGTTTTTGTTAAGTCTCAGTTCCCTTATTGCTTCATTCTCCAGTTTGCTAGTATTCTGGAACACCCTGTGTTTGGTGTCCACATTCTTAAGTTCCTGCATGATAGCTTTCTCAAATGCTAGTACCTCCACCGGAAGTTGGTTGTCCAGTGGTGTGAAAGTCGACCTAGGTTTTAACCCTGTGTCTGATTTTTCCAAAGAGGGTTCCTTATCTTTGAAGAAGGCCCTTAATTTGATAGTTCTTATAAAGTCCTGCATTTCTTTATGCAGTAGGAACATGTCAGGTTTGTTGGTAGGGACGTATCCCAAGCCTTTATTCAGTACCCTTTGTTGCAACTCAGTGAGGGGCCATGGAGTTATGTTGATTACTAGGTTCCCCTCTTGCTCGTAGACGCTTGGTTCGCCGTCATGCTCCACGTCAGGACCCTCGGGTCTGTTTCCTCTGTGGGTTGCCAGTTTACATTGTTGCCCCTCTTGTTCCTCCCTCTGCGGGGTCCCTGGCCCCAGGATAAAAAAGGCTGAGCATTCTGGGGTACATTGGTTTGTTCCGGAGCCCATTGGGGGTACATCTGTCCCATTTGTGGAGGGACAAATTGGTACTGTGGAAACTGGAAAGGGTTCTGGTAGGGATTGAATTGAGGTCCTTGAAAACCTTGCCAGCCTCTCTGGCCGGGGAATTGAGATCTCTGTTGTCGAAACCCTCCTCTCTGTTTCGTTTGTTGGAAAACACCTGAATTGGTACTTGAAGTGCTACCATTAGAGCTTACACTATCTTTGTCACTTACCTTGTCTTTCATCACATAATCTGCTCGTGTATATGGATAAGCTCTTTCAGGGGTAAAACGGTCCTTATCCTTCTTAAATTTGTTAAATTTACTTTGTTTCAAGGTTTCCTCAAATTCCTTCATTTGTTGGTTCAATTCTTCCAATCCCTTCTTTATGTCGGCTGGTGAGATAAATGCTTTTAACTGGACTTCCAGTTTTTGGATCTCTACTTTCAGTTCCAAAGATTTTCTTGCGGCAGTTTGAATTATCAAGACCAGCCAATCCCTGGTGCAGTGCCACGAGATAAGTGACCACGCTTTCTTAAAAACTAGGTCATCCTGGAAAATAAAAGGTTCTGTTTTCACCAGTAGACCCTGCGGGGCTATTTTGTTTCTTAAGTATTCCCTCATCAGAAGACCATGTAGGGCTGTTCTTATTTGAGTTTTCCTGATATTCATTAGCTCATCCGAGTCTGCTACCGCTGGGCCCGGGTCACTGTTGCTAAGGCCCTCAAAAGGATTGATATCAGCGAGAATTCGGTCGATGTCATCCTCACTGAAGGTCAGTCCATGTTCATCCTCCATGTTGGTATACGGAGGGTGGGAATGTACAGAATGTTACAAAGTAGTGTATGAAAAGTGTACGTGTATGTCAAAAAACGAGTTTTCATTTATGGGAAGGGGCTCCCACAGCTGTGCGCTGTCTAGAACTTAGATATAACCACAGGGGGGAGGGAGAGAGTCAGTGGATTCGGTCTCCCTTGGCAATATGATCAAACAAAGTGGAATCCACTCAGAAAGTGGTGGTGGTCCCTAAAGTGATGGGGAGCACACAGTGTTGTTTAAATGCCCCTCACACACCAACAGGCCCCTTGGTGTCATGCTTCATCATCGGGGCCTTCGCACCCCTCTACGGGATGCGGCGTGCTATGACTCACGACTGCGTAGGAGCACTTGGTAGTGAACTATGTGAGGGAGTGTGTTCTAAGGGAAAATGTGAGTGAAGTGAGGTAAAAAGTGAGTTACTTAAAAAATACCTGGCGCGTAGGAAAAAATTATTTATTATGTCCTCGGCTGGTATTATTAAAAGGTGCAAAGTGAGGTTGTAAAAATACGAATTAGGGTATTACAACCGCTTCAAAGTGTCAACATGTTTCGGAGCGCAAGGGCTCCTTCTTCAGGACAAGGATATGCACATTATCCTCACCTTACTCACATGAAATGTAAAAGTGTTAATATTAAATTAGAAATGTGTAATGTACCTAACAATGTTTTATGTATAGGTAAGTTCAGTTGCGCCCAATAGGCGTTGTAGAGAACCTGTGAAGAAAAGATACAATAAACATAATAGTCTAATGTTCAAGAACTAAGGAAAAAACGGTTTTCTTAGTATATAAGGGTAAGTAGTAGAACCCAAAATGAAGTTCAAAACCCTGTAAAAAAGACATTGGAAAAAAGACATACACAACAACATATACACATACAACTACAGTGCAAATGCTCTCCCTCTTTGGATGGAAAGGAGGGAGAGGGTGATTAGTTAAAGGCTTACTTTTTGTTCTCAGTCTGATAACCTCATGAGCCTATGCGTGGTATTGGGGGGATCCTTCCATACTGCTTAGTAAAGCAACCTAGAGAGTATTAAATAGCGGGTTTTAGTTTGTTGAAAGCACAAGGTATTAAATGTACCAAAGTTGTCCCAGCTTTTCTAAGCCTACTCACGGTTACTGCATAGCTTCCCCTCAACGCTGCTCTGAAGAAGTGAGGGTAGGTTGTGGCGGTTTCCTATTTATACTCTTCTTAAACTAGTTAGTGAGGAAGATTGAATAATTGAAATCGGAAAGGCTGCCCAAATACGGAGTTAATCAGCCCTCTGGATCCGGTATTGCGTGACCGACTGGATGTAGTGCCAGTAGCGGCCGCGCATGCGTACGTATAACAACAAAAAAAGTTGTTACTGCACATGCGCGAACCGAGAGGGAAGCGCGCATGTGCGGAGGACTTACGCTGATCGCGGGCACAGTGCTAGGAGGAGAATGGTGTTAATGCCTCCGGACAATTAATACTCGGGCAACATTATGAGCAAGTACACAACATTCGGAGAGACAGCTGGGTCTAACTGAGAGGCTCAGAACAGTAGCACATAAATAAACAAATTGCTTGATGGAATATTTCTAAAGAGGGTATCTGGAATGGCAAGGGGGGCTCAGGAAACCCAGTGTTAGCAGCGGCAGGAGGTGGATAGTGGGCTTGTGTCAAGACCAATTGGTTGTGCCCAGTCTATATACTGCAAAACACTGAGTGTTATATGAGATGGTGTTCATCGTAAAAGATTCCATGGAATTGAGTCATTGAGGCCGATGATGTCGGTCCCAAGGCGGAACACCCACCGTTGCTCTTTTTCCAGGAGTCCTACCTCTGAAGGTAACTGTTCGATAACCGTCCACTGAAGCTCATTGACACAGTGTTGGTGTTCCAGGAAGTGGGTTGACATTTTAGTTGTTAACTTCTTGCATCGGATATTACTTTTGTGCTCGTTAATCCTTATTCTCACTGATCTCGTTGTCATTCCCACATACTCATTTCTACACGGACATGTGATCAAGTACACAACATTCTTGCTGTTGCAATTAGTGAAAGTACGTTGTTCCCAACTAGTGCCATTGGAAAAGGTAAGAGTTTGGCTTTTTGTTGTAAGGTGACAGCTGTTGCAATTACCACATGGGTGGTGGCCCTGTATCCCTTGTAGTCTTGTCTGTTTTTCTCTGAGTGGAGAGGGTCTTGTATGGGCAAGCATGTATTTTAAGTTCCTGCCCTGTCTGTGTGCAAACAGTGGTTTTTCCAGTGATAGAGTACCACTTGAAAGTATGCGCCAATGTTTGTTGACCAATTTGGCAACCTGGTTGGTTACTGGGCTGTATGTGGTAACACAGACTGTTCTTCCTACCTGGTCATCCTTATGTGGGTTGTCTTCCAAAAGAGCCTCACGGTTGTTGTTCCTGGCTCTCTTCATAGCTTTATGGATCACTGGGTCAGGGTATTTTCTTTGTCTCAGTTTTTTACTGAGATCCTTCGCCTGACTTTTATATTTTGCAATATCACTGCAGTTCCGACGTAGGCGGAGGAACTGCCCGTATGGTAAATTTTCCCTCAGGTGACGTGGGTGAAAACTGTCAAACCTGAGGAGACAGTTCCTGGCCGTAGGTTTAAAATGGGTCTCTGTTTTCAAGAGGCCTGTCTCATGATATATGTTCAGGTCCAGGAAAACCATAGTCCTGTTAGACATTTGGTGGGTGAATTTAAGGAATGAGTTCTGGTCGTTGAGCCACTGCATGAACTCGGAGATTGAATTCTCATCCCCCTCCCAGATCACCAAAATGTCGTCGATATATCGTCGCCATGTATGGATCCTACCCCTGAAAGGATTATTGGGGTGGAGGATCTTGGTAGTTTCCAGGTGGTGGACATAGAGTCCCGCCAGACTTGGGGCAAATGTGCTTCCCATACTGGTCCCATGGCTTTGCCAAAACAAAGTGCCTTCATATTCAAAAAAGTTTTTTGTAAGCGCTAGTGAGATACATTCCATCACTACACTACGGGGAGTATGGTATCTCCAATTGGAGGAATGGAGTACTTCCTCAATGATCTGTAGTGTCTCATCATGTGGGAGGCTCGTGTAGAGGCTCTCCACATCAAGGCTAAGAAGCATCTGGGAATTTGGATCAAAAGCCTGGTTCTGTAATAGTTGTAGTACCGCTTTGGTATCCCTCAGATATGTGTCGGTAGCCTGTACAAGAGGTCTCAGAAAAGCATCGGCGAACTTCGACAATGGTTCCAGAATTGACGAGATGCCGGACACAATCGGGCGTCCTGGTGGGTTCTCAAGATTTTTATGCACTTTTGGTATAGTGTAGAAATATGGAATGCGGGGATTCTTCTGAACCAAGAACTCTGATTCTTTTTTAGTTAACCAGTCATGCGCGAGGGCCTCCTCAATCATCCCTCCTATTTGTATTCGCAAGGACTCGGTAGGGTCTTCAACTAAGACCTGGTAGTTCCTACTGTCCGAGAGGAGTCTTCTGCATTCCCTGTCATAGGCTGTGGTAGTTTGAATAACCACCGCTCCACCCTTATCTGCAGGTTTTATGGTAAGGTTTTTGTTAAGTCTCAGTTCCCTTATTGCTTCATTCTCCAGTTTGCTAGTATTCTGGAACACCCTGTGTTTGGTGTCCACATTCTTAAGTTCCTGCATGATAGCTTTCTCAAATGCTAGTACCTCCACCGGAAGTTGGTTGTCCAGTGGTGTGAAAGTCGACCTAGGTTTTAACCCTGTGTCTGATTTTTCCAAAGAGGGTTCCTTATCTTTGAAGAAGGCCCTTAATTTGATAGTTCTTATAAAGTCCTGCATTTCTTTATGCAGTAGGAACATGTCAGGTTTGTTGGTAGGGACGTATCCCAAGCCTTTATTCAGTACCCTTTGTTGCAACTCAGTGAGGGGCCATGGAGTTATGTTGATTACTAGGTTCCCCTCTTGCTCGTAGACGCTTGGTTCGCCGTCATGCTCCACGTCAGGACCCTCGGGTCTGTTTCCTCTGTGGGTTGCCAGTTTACATTGTTGCCCCTCTTGTTCCTCCCTCTGCGGGGTCCCTGGCCCCAGGATAAAAAAGGCTGAGCATTCTGGGGTACATTGGTTTGTTCCGGAGCCCAATGGGGGTACATCTGTCCCATTTGTGGAGGGACAAATTGGTACTGTGGAAACTGGAAAGGGTTCTGGTAGGGATTGAATTGAGGTCCTTGAAAACCTCGCCAGCCTCTCTGGCCGGGGAATTGAGATCTCTGTTGTCGAAACCCTCCTCTCTGTTTCGTTTGTTGGAAAACACCTGAATTGGTACTTGAAGTGCTACCATTAGAGCTTACACTATCTTTGTCACTTACCTTGTCTTTCATCACATAATCTGCTCGTGTATATGGATAAGCTCTTTCAGGGGTAAAACGGTCCTTATCCTTCTTAAATTTGTTAAATTTACTTTGTTTCAAGGTTTCCTCAAATTCCTTCATTTGTTGGTTCAATTCTTCCAATCCCTTCTTTATGTCGGCTGGTGAGATAAATGCTTTTAACTGGACTTCCAGTTTTTGGATCTCTACTTTCAGTTCCAAAGATTTTCTTGCGGCAGTTTGAATTATCAAGACCAGCCAATCCCTGGTGCAGTGCCACGAGATAAGTGACCACGCTTTCTTAAAAACTAGGTCATCCTGTAAAATAAAAGGTTCTGTTTTCACCAGTAGACCCTGCGGGGCTATTTTGTTTCTTAAGTATTCCCTCATCAGAAGACCATGTAGGGCTGTTCTTATTTGAGTTTTCCTGATATTCATTAGCTCATCCGAGTCTGCTACCGCTGGGCCCGGGTCACTGTTGCTAAGGCCCTCAAAAGGATTGATATCAGCGAGAATTCGGTCGATGTCATCCTCACTGAAGGTCAGTCCATGTTCATCCTCCATGTTGGTATACGGAGGGTGGGAAGGTACAGAATGTTACAAAGTAGTGTATGAAAAGTGTACGTGTATGTCAAAAAACGAGTTTTCATTTATGGGAAGGGGCTCCCACAGCTGTGCGCTGTCTAGAACTTAGATATAACCACAGGGGGGAGGGAGAGAGTCAGTGGATTCGGTCTCCCTTGGCAATATGATCAAACAAAGTGGAATCCACTCAGAAAGTGGTGGTGGTCCCTAAAGTGATGGGGAGCACACAGTGTTGTTTAAATGCCCCTCACACACCAACAGGCCCCTTGGTGTCATGCTTCATCATCGGGGCCTTCGCACCCCTCTACGGGATGCGGCGTGCTATGACTCACGACTGCGTAGGAGCACTTGGTAGTGAACTATGTGAGGGAGTGTGTTCTAAGGGAAAATGTGAGTGAAGTGAGGTAAAAAGTGAGTTACTTAAAAAATACCTGGCGCGTAGGAAAAAATTATTTATTATGTCCTCGGCTGGTATTATTAAAAGGTGCAAAGTGAGGTTGTAGAAATACGAATTAGGGTATTACAACCGCTTCAAAGTGTCAACATGTTTCGGAGCGCAAGGGCTCCTTCTTCAGGACAAGGATATGCACATTATCCTCACCTTACTCACATGAAATGTAAAAGTGTTAATATTAAATTAGAAATGTGTAATGTACCTAACAATGTTTTATGTATAGGTAAGTTCAGTTGCGCCCAATAGGCGTTGTAGAGAACCTGTGAAGAAAAGATACAATAAACATAATAGTCTAATGTTCAAGAACTAAGGAAAAAACGGTTTTCTTAGTATATAAGGGTAAGTAGTAGAACCCAAAATGAAGTTCAAAACCCTGTAAAAAAGACATTGGAAAAAAGACATACACAACAACATATACACATACAACTACAGTGCAAATGCTCTCCCTGTTTGGATGGAAAGGAGGGAGAGGGTGATTAGTTAAAGGCTAACAACTAAAATGTGAACCCACTTCCTGGAACACCAACACTGTGTCAATGAGCTTCAGTGGACGGTTATCGAACAGTTACCTTCAGAGGTAGGACTCCTGGAAAAAGAGCAACGGTGGGTGTTCCGCCTTGGGACCGACATCATCGGCCTCAATGACTCAATTCCATGGAATCTTTTACGATGAACACCATCTCATATAACACTCAATGTTTTGCAGTATATAGACTGGGCACAACCAATTGGTCTTGACACAAGCCCACTATCCACCTCCTGCCACTGCTAACACTGGGTTTCCTGAGCCCCCCTTGCTATTCCAGATACCCTCTTTAGAAATATTCCATCAAGCAATTTGTTTATTTATGTGCTACTGTTCTGAGCCTCTCAGTTAGACCCAGCTGTCTCTCCGAATGTTGTGTACTTGCTCATAATGTTGCCCGAGTATTAATTGTCCGGAGGCATTAACACCATTCTCCTCCTAGCACTGTGCCCGCGATCAGCGTAAGTCCTCCGCACATGCGCGCTTCCCTCTCGGTTCGCGCATGCGAAGTAACAACTTTTTTGGTTGTTATACGTACGCATGCGCGGCCGCTACCGGCACTACATCCAGTCGGTCGCGCAATACCGGATCCAGAGGGCTGATTAACTCCGTATTTGGGCAGCCTTTCCGATTTCAATTATTCAATCTTCCTCACTAACTAGTTTAAGAAGAGTATAAATAGGAAACCGCCACAACCTACCCTCACTTCTTCGGAGCAGCGTTGAGGGGAAGGCAGGCGATTAGCTATGCAGTAACCGTGAGTAGGCTTAGAAAAGCTGGGACAACTTTGGTACATTTAATACCTTGTGCTTTCAACAAACTAAAACCCGCTATTTAATACTCTCTAGGGTGCTTTACTAAGCAGTATGGAATGATCCCCCCAATACCACACATAGGCTCATGAGGTTATCAGACTGAGAACAAAAAGTAAGCCTGTAACTAATCACCCTCTCCCTCCTTTCCATCCAAACAGGGAGAGCATGTGCACTGTAGATGTATGTGTATATGTTGTTGTGTATGTCTTTTTTCCAATGTCTTTTTTACAGGGTTTTGAACTTCATTTTGGGTTCTACTACTTACCCTTATATACTAAGAAAACCGTTTTTTCCTTAGTTCTTGAACATTAGACTATTATGTTTATTGTATCTTTTCTTCACAGGTTCTCTACAACGCCTATTGGGCGCAACTGAACTTACCTATACATAAAACATTGTTAGGTACGTTACACATTTCTAATTTAATATTAACACTTTTACATTTCATGTGAGTAAGGTGAGGATAATGTGCATATCCTTGTCCTGAAGAAGGAGCCCTTGCGCTCCGAAACATGTTGGCACTTTGAAGCAGTTGTAATACCCTAATTCGTATTTCTACAACCTCACTTTGCACCTTTTAATAATACCAGCCGAGGACATAATAAATAATGTTTTCCTACGCGCCAGGTATTTTTTAGGTAACTCACTTTTTACCTCACTTCACTCACATTTTCCCTTAGAACACACTCCCTCACATAGTTCACTACCAAGTGCTCCTACGCAGTCGTGAGTCGTAGCACGCTGCATCCCGTAGAGGGGTGCGAAGGCCCCGGTGATGAAGCATGACACCAAGGGGCCTGTTGGTGTGTGAGGGGCATTTAAACAACACTGTGTGCTCCCCATCACTTTAGGGACCACCACCACTTTCTGAGTGGATTCCACTTTGTTTGATCATATTGCCAAGGGAGACCGAATCCACTGACTCTCTCTCTCCCCCCTGTGGTTATATCTAAGTTCTAGACAGCGCACAGCTGTGGGAGCCCCTTCCCATAAATGTAAACTCGTTTTTTGAAATACACGTACACTTTTCATACACTACTTTGTAACATTCTGTACCTTCCCACCCTCCGTATACCAACATGGAGGATGAACATGGACTGACCTTCAGTGAGGATGACATCGACCGAATTCTCGCTGATGTCAATCCTTTTGAGGGCCTTAGCAACAGTGACCCGGGCCCAGCGGTAGCAGACTGGGATGAGCTAATGAATATCAGGAAAACTCAAATAAGAACAGCCCTACATGGTCTTCTGATGAGGGAATACTTAAGAAACAAAATAGCCCCGCAGGGTCTACTGGTGAAAACAGAACCTTTTATTTTCCAGGATGACCTCGTTTTTAAGAAAGCGTGGTCAATTATCTCGTGGCACTGCACCAGGGATTGGCTGGTCTTGATAATTCAAACTGCCGCAAGAAAATCTTTGGAACTGAAAGTAGAGATCCAAAAACTGGAAGTCCAGTTAAAAGCATTTATCTCACCAGCCGACATAAAGAAGGGATTGGAAGAATTGAACCAACAAATGAAGGAATTTGAGGAAACCTTAAAACAAAGTAAATTTAACAAATTTAAGAAGGATAAGGACCGTTTTACCCCTGAAAGAGCTTATCCATATACACGAGCAGATTATGTGATGAAAGACAACGTAAGTGACAAAGATAGTGTAAGCTCTAATGGTAGCACTTCAAGTACCAATTCAGGTGTTTTCCAACAAAGGAAACAGAGAGGAGGGTTTCGACAACAGAGATCTAAATTCCCCCGCCAGAGAGGCTGGCGAGGTTTTCAAGGACCTCAATTCAATCCCTACCAGAACCCTTTCCAGTTTCCACAGTACCAATTTGTCCCTCCACAAATGGGACAGATGTACCCCCAATGGGCTCCGGAACAAACCAATGTACCCCAGAATGCTCAGCCTTTTTTATCCTGGGGCCAGGGACCCCGCAGAGGGAGGAACAAGAGGGGCAACAATGTAAACTGGCAACCCACAGAGGAAACAGACCCGAGGGTCCTGACGAGGAGCATGACGGTGAACCAAGCGTCTACGAGCAAGAGGGGAACCTAGTAATCAACATAACTCCATGGCCCCTCACTGAGTTGCAACAAAGGGTACTGAATAAAGGCTTGGGATACGTCCCTACCAACAAACCTGACATGTTCCTACTGCATAAAGAAATGCAGGACTTTATAAGAACTATCAAATTAAGGGCCTTCTTCAAAGATAAGGAACCCTCTTTGGAAAAATCAGACACAGGGTTAAAACCTAGGTCGACTTTCACACCACTGGACAACCAACTTCCGGTGGAGGTACTAGCATTTGAGAAAGCTATCATGCAGGAACTTAAGAATGTGGACACCAAACACAGGGTGTTCCAGAATACTAGCAAACTGGAGAATGAAGCAATAAGGGAACTGAGACTTAACAAAAACCTTACCATAAAACCTGCAGATAAGGGTGGAGCGGTGGTTATTCAAACTACCACAGCCTATGACAGGGAATGCAGAAGACTCCTCTCGGACAGTAGGAACTACCAGGTCTTAGTTGAAGACCCTACCAAGTCCTTGCGAATACAAATAGGAGGGATGATTGAGGAGGCCCTCGCGCATGACTGGTTAACTAAAAAAGAATCAGAGTTCTTGGTTCAGAAGAATCCCCGCATTCCATATTTCTACACTATACCAAAAGTGCATAAAAATCTTGAGAACCCACCAGGACGCCCGATTGTGTCCGGCATCTCGTCAATTCTGGAACCATTGTCGAAGTTCGCCGATGCTTTTCTGAGACCTCTTGTACAGGCTACCGACACATATCTGAGGGATACCAAAGCGGTAGTACAACTATTACAGAACCAGGCTTTTGATCCAAATTCCCAGATGCTTCTTAGCCTTGATGTGGAGAGCCTCTACACGAGCCTCCCACATGATGAGACACTACAGATCATTGAGGAAGTACTCCATTCCTCCAATTGGAGATACCATACTCCCCGTAGTGTAGTGATGGAATGTATCTCACTAGCGCTTACAAAAAACTTTTTTGAATATGAAGGCACTTTGTTTTGGCAAAGCCATGGGACCAGTATGGGAAGCACATTTGCCCCAAGTCTGGCGGGACTCTATGTCCACCACCTGGAAACTACCAAGATCCTCCACCCCAATAATCCTTTCAGGGGTAGGATCCATACATGGCGACGATATATCGACGACATTTTGGTGATCTGGGAGGGGGATGAGAATTCAATCTCCGAGTTCATGCAGTGGCTCAACGACCAGAACTCATTCCTTAAATTCACCCACCAAATGTCTAACAGGACTATGGTTTTCCTGGACCTGAACATATTTCATGAGACAGGCCTCTTGAAAACAGAGACCCATTTTAAACCTACGGCTTCCCTCTCGGTTCGCGCATGTGCAGTAACAACTTTTTTTGTTAACTCCGTATTTGGGCAGCCTTTCCGATTTCAATTATTCAATCTTCCTCACTAACTAGTTTAAGAAGAGTATAAATAGGAAACCGCCACAACCTACCCTCACTTCTTCGGAGCAGCGTTGAGGGGAAGGCAGGCGATTAGCTATGCAGTAACCGTGAGTAGGCTTAGAAAAGTTGGGACAACTTTGGTACATTTAATACCTTGTGCTTTCAACAAACTAAAACCCGCTATTTAATACTCTCTAGGTTGCTTTACTAAGCAGTATGGAAGGATCCCCCCAATACCACGCATAGGCTCATAAGGTTATCAGACTGAGAACAAAAAGTAAGCCTTTAACTAATCACCCTCTCCCTCCTTTCCATCCAAACAGGGAGAGCATTTGCACTGTAGTTGTATGTGTATATGTTGTTGTGTATGTCTTTTTTCCAATGTCTTTTTTACAGGGTTTTGAACTTCATTTTGGGTTCTACTACTTACCCTTATATACTAAGAAAACCGTTTTTTCCTTAGTTCTTGAACATTAGACTATTATGTTTATTGTATCTTTTCTTCACAGGTTCTCTACAACGCCTATTGGGCGCAAATGAACTTACCTATACATAAAACATTGTTAGGTACATTACACATTTCTAATTTAATATTAACACTTTTACATTTCATGTGAGTAAGGTGAGGATAATGTGCATATCCTTGTCCTGAAGAAGGAGCCCTTGCGCTCTGAAACATGTTGACACTTTGAAGCGGTTGTAATACCCTAATTCGTATTTCTACAACCTCACTTTGCACCTTTTAATAATACCAGCCGAGGACATAATAAATAATTTTTTCCTACGCGCCAGGTATTTTTTAAGTAACTCACTTTTTACCTCACTTCACTCACATTTTCCCTTAGAACACACTCCCTCACATAGTTCACTACCAAGTGCTCCTACGCAGTCGTGAGTCGTAGCGCGCCGCATCCCGTAGAGGGGTGCGAAGGCCCCGATGATGAAGCATGACACCAAGGGGCCTGTTGGTGTGTGAGGGGCATTTAAACAACACTGTGTGCTCCCCATCACTTTAGGGACCACCACCACTTTCTGAGTGGATTCCACTTTGTTTGATCATATTGCCAAGGAAGACCGAATCCACTGACTCTCTCTCTCCCCCCTGTGGTTATATCTAGGTTTTTAAACTCTCCACACTGGCACACTGGTCTCCAGTGGCCAGTATATGTCTCCTGACCCCTAAAACATGTGGAAAAAGGCTAATCTCTTATTTGAATATTTAACTCTCATATATGGTGTAGGAACTGCATCCATGGCACAGCAAGTGCCATCCACTTATCTTCAAACATGGATCGGGCCTACCACTGTAGCCTGACTGCTGCAGTTTAAACCTGCAACCTGTTAGCTTGTTTTGACCAGTTAAACCATCTCTTTTGAATATGTGAGTAAGTCACCCCTTAGTAGGCCTTGTTTCCCACATAGTAGAGAGCATGGTAATTAAAAGTGGCATATGTAGAAAACGTATGTTTCCATGTCTCTTTAGTGACAAGGCTCTAAACGCTATTGTTACTGTGGCCTGTCTAGCTCTTCTATGTAGAAATCAAACCACTAATACTGTATCTCAGGAACGTGACCAAATAGAAAAATAAATTAAACAAATCATTTTAATAGTTACTAAACACCCAATTCCATGGTGAAGTCGGATTTTTTCATAACTATCAATGAGAAGTAGCTTTTAAAAAGTGAGCATTTTACTGCCTGAAGTTCCTGCAGGCTAGTTTACATTAACTCTCCAGCATCTCACAGTATGTGTTCAGCACAGGAAGATGTGCAAAAGGTGTGTAAAATTCCTGCAGAAGCACACAATAGACTAACCTGACTGGGCAGAGATAACAGTGACAAGCTCAATAGAATATGCAGATTGGGAGCTGTGGGTATTCTATTGTTGTCACAGTGTCAGATCCTGCCTAACAGGTTTGTTTTGGAACATGTAATATCTGGTACATGTTAAAGAGGGAGAACAGGATGCTAGACCATTTCTTGTGTATCCCCTGTCTGGTTGCTGAAGGACCCTACTTTTGTCTTACCAGACTTCTTTATCTGGGTTTGGTATGGGGAGAGTGCCTGCTTCAAACTGAATTTTATTATTAGATGTGGGAGGACACTAGTATTGCTATAGTACACTCCATACTCACACCTCCAGCATCAGAGCCTTAGTTCAGAGCGGGCGAAGACCTTTGCCATCTTGGATTTGCCCTGATACAATGTATTTTGAGCATATTTTGCAGAAATACAAACAGAAACTACTAACACAGTAGGTGAGAGAGAGTAGGAGAATCTTAGGGTGTCCAACACCCACAGGCTGGACAACTCTATAAATTTTGGCCCTTACCCAGCCCATCCTTCCTCAGTACATTGCTGGACTTGCAAAAAAGATACCAGGTGGACTGAATCTACTACAGTTGGCATCAGTGCCTTTAAGGAGGACCCGAGGAGGTTGTGCCCCTTCCACTTGAAATTCAAGGACAAAAAGATCTCAAAGGATCATAAGGCCCATCCCTTGGGTGGCTCCAGGAACACAAAATAGCTGAACAGAACCTTCCTGTGAAGAATCTTAGTTGACCAGTGGCAACTGTACTTTGCTGTAGCTCTCTCAATGACTGATTACCAAAAAAGCTGGGCTGTTCCTTAGTTTAAGGAATGTATGTGTCCCTGTGGTGTAGGGCCTCGTAGAGACCTACGGTTGGGCATCCATTTTGTTGGATGTAATGCCCTCACACACCCTCTCAGGTGTCATGCTTCATCATCTGGGCTTGCTCCTTGTTGGGTCGGCGGTGCAATACCCAACGGGTGACACCTCAAAGAGGGGCTCTTTGGCAGAGATCCTTTATCCATCTGCCGCTCAGATGAAGTGCGGGTGTGGGGCCAGAAGTGCATAGACGTGTGAGTGTGGGTAAAAATAAAGCTAGGAGTACCAGGAATTACTTTATTCTGGGGGTCCCCTGCTCTAATTAAGAAGGAAAACTATCCGGTACTCGCTGGAATGTTATGCTTCCGGTTCACAAGTCGCGGTTTAGTGTGTGCTGTAGTTGGTCGACATATTTCTCGCTCTAGTGCAAAGGCTAACGATTCTTTAGGACCTAACAGTAGAAAGTATATCTAAGGTATCGACTGTCTACGTCAGTATGGTTAATGTCTAATATTTAGAAAACCTTCAAGTGTAATTAGCTCACAGAAAAAGTTTTTCCTGCGTGATACCTGTGTTGGGCTGCATCTACTTGGATTGGGAGAAAAGGAGCAAATCACAACAGGTACGGAAATAAAACAAAACAAAGGGTGATAATGTACATTCCTAGTACCATGCTAGAATAGGTGTTGCTAGCATGTGAGTTCAACATAAATGAATGAGTGTTCGTGCAGATCCTTAGTGAGCAATGTGGTGGGCATGCTCCTGTGGACAATTGTAAAAAACTGTAAAAACCTTTGGTTAAAAGCAAAACACACATATAGCATCAACAATGTAGGGTGGTATAGCTCTAACTCACCTAATTGGTTATGTATATAGGCAACAACAGTATCCGGCGGGTTATACAGCGTGTTGAACCATCAAGTATCTGGCGGGTCATGGGAGAAAACCGTAGTTAAGTGCCTGTTACTGGTAGTGTATGTCACAGGCTACTGGTGTCACAACAGACAAAGAGTGGTTACAGGTTGGCGGTCACTCCATTATCCTACTGTGGCCTCTGCATTTCAAAATGGATCTAACACAAAAGGGCCCTCCCCTTCTGGTAGATTGTGATCCCACTGTTGCTGGGGGTTCTCGCCTCTGTGTCACCCTTGTTTATGGCTGGCTGAAGTATGGTAATGACACAAGGCTCATGTGGAACCTGAGTTGTTAGCCCGTATTAGGAACGTAGGGTACTGGTGCACAGAAAGAAGACGGTACTATGTTGCGTGCCCCGGCTATCGGTTAACTGGCTAAAACTGCGACCCACTATCTCTGCAGGGTGCAGTGGGTGTCGCGGTGTTGCCAGGTAGCGTGTTGCTATAGTAACGTGTTAACAGCAGTTTAAGGAAGCACATTCCCTGTGGCGGGTTGCCTGGTGTAATGTGGATGTCCTCCCTTACGTTCTTATCCCCATGGTATAGGTAGCTCTCTCAATGACACCTGAGAATGTCTAAGTTCTACCCCGGAAATCCTTGGAAATGTATTCCTGTGGTTATTTTGGCACCAAAGGATTTACAAATCTTTTTGTCAGACCTTCAAGGGAACCAACCATGAAAAGTATCCAACCGGCAGTTCCACTGTGTTGAGTTGAATTTCAGGTTTGTCCTATGTGGAGAAGAGTTTTTACTCAGAAAAATAACAAAGACTTTTTTTGTGGAATGGAACTTAGAAACTTTTTCGAACTTCCTTACTTTCAGGTCTGAGCTGCATTACATCATGGTCAGACCCAACCTGCGCGTAGGTCCTGGTCTACTGCGACCATTGAACACAACTGGTGCTTTGGGCTTCCTGGTGCTATATTATCTTAAACATTTAAAAACAAAAGAATATCTAAAGTTTCCCTACATAGAGTTTTGTTATTTTGTTCATTAAATTTTACTCTATGTTAATAAATTAAAATAGGATTTTTTTATTGTGTTGTGTTTTTGACTTTTAAAAAAATTATTTCTCTTGAATTTTAAGCAATGCAAGACAGCACAGCATACAACAATAGTGGTTCAGGATAGGTACAATGTGAATTGTTCACAAATACAGGTAATACATGTTATTTTTTTTCATTCCGTGTGTCCGCAATTCAACAGGGAAAATAAAAGGGGTGGGGAAACACTCAGCAAGCAGAGGACTGTGGTGGCATTGGCGTTATTGCAGCATAAACTTGACTTCAACTAGTCATCTGCCCTGTGGCTGCACCTGAGCCCAGCAATGCCCTACATAGGGCCTACTCTGCCACGTGGCATACCCTTCCAAATCCTCTGAGCAGACACAGCCTCCTCTAGGTTAGCTTGGGTGTGCAAGAATGCCTCCAACGGGGACCCTATATCTTTGGGGTGAGAGCCCACCTGATCAATTCCCAAATTACATTTAATTGCTCCTGGCAGAATGCTGCATCCATGAGCCAATCTGCCATGTGCGGTATCTGACGCAGGCCCAATTTTATCGCCACTCTGTGCTTTACAAGCAGAAGGACCATAGCCGTTAGCCAGCGTCCCTCCGCCGGAACCTCTTTGAAATAGCTCAATATCTCAACGTGGAATGAACCCTCCAGAATATTTCCTGTGATTGTATCCGCATCTCAAATGCTGCTTCTCAGTGTTGCTGAACATACGGGCAGTCCCATACAAGGTGCAAGAATGTAGCGGAGGGTGTTGCATAGCACATGCAGCACGCATCTTCAATCAGTCCTGCTCTATGTAGTCTCTCTGGTGTGCAATATAACCTGTGCAGGTATTTAAAATATCCCAGCCACAATCAGTAATCAGGATAGAGCGCAAATGCCTGTGCACAGCAATACTGCCATTGATCGTCATTGAGGGGAGATGCCAGATCTGCGTCTGGTAATACGTGAAGATTTCCAGAATTGTGCGATCGGGCCCTGAAGTGCTAACTGCGGTGACACAAATTGACCATCCGGGTGTATGGACCCCATCAAAGTTAGTTGCATGTTGCGTAACCTGATGCTGGTGCTGGCATCAAGAGTAATGGTGTCATATAATCAGCACTGACCGGGCAAATAAATGTTCCAGTTTAGCCCTTCACAAGAGCTCCCTCCCTGACCATACCATACATGCCACTGTACCAAATTGTGCCCTTGGGCGCCTGGGGGTCTGAAAGAGTGCTATCTGAAGAGGGCACGGAGCAGCAAGACTGTGTTCAGGAGCTGTGTGGGCTTGAAATTGTGTGGGAAAGAGCCAGTAATGCGCCAAGTGTGCCTGAGTGATGTAATAGTAGAGGTCCATATCTGGGGCACAAGGGTGCATCAGTATCTCCCAGGCAATTTGGAGTTGGCCCTAAGCCCATGCAATGGACAGCAAGCAAGATCGAAACTGGTGTCTAAATTAGAGCAGTAAGGGCAGTGGCAAATTAATATACAAATAAAGACTTTTTGGGAGAATAACCATCTTGGCAATGGCTAACCTACCTGACAAAGAGAGCAAGAGCACACACCAGCTCTCCACATGCTCATCAGGTGCTTTCTAGAGGTCATCAATGTCCATGCTGAGCCATACCCCAAGGTATTTCGCAGGGCCTTCAGCCCACCTTATTGGGCACTCAGGAGAGAATTTCTTAGTTACATTTCTTAAGGGGAACAAGACAGGCTTCGTCCAGTTAATTGTGACTCCTGACAGGCCTCCAAACCTTGTGAATTCCCTGATCAGTGGGTCTAGGTTGGTCTGTGAATCTCTGATGTGAAGCATAACATCATCAGCATACATGGAGACAATGATCTACCGGGGATGAAACCTAACTGGTCTGGGCGCACTATCTTGGGAGTAGTGAGAGTAGTCTAGAAACAAGTAGGTGGGCATATTCCTTATAAAATGGCACTTTCACGCCATCCACCCCTGGGGCCTTGTCAGCCAGTATGGTGCTAATAACCAAGCACGGCAGCCTGTGTGACCTCTTTTTAGCTGAGAAGTGCCCATCAAGATATTTTCTAAGGCTGTCCTCGAGCCATAGCAGCTGTACGTAGTCAAAGTATGCCTCAAGGTTTGGGGTAGGCGTAATCTGCTTTGTCTGATGCAGTGTAGAGAAGAAATCAATCATTGCCCCCTGCACCTGATCAGTGCCAATGTGCTCTTGGAGATGCTCATCTTGCAATTCTACTATGTAATTGTTTGCAGAGCATTGAGTCAATGTCTTGCCCGCTCTGTCTCCCTCCACATATCTTCACGTGCAGGCCTCCTTGCCTAAGTAATGGGTTTCTCTTTGTGCTGCCTCATACTCCACCAATTTTCCCTGGATGGACACCAACACCGATGCGCTGCATTCTGAGAAATTCTTGAGCTCTAATTTCCTAATATTACCCAACTACACCAACTCACCTTGCAGCGTCCCTAGTTCCCCAGCCTGCTTCATGATGCATGCGCCCCTTATCACAACCATAAAGGCCTACCAAAGGGACGACAACGCCATCTTAGGTGTATCATTGTGCTCCAAGTATTCTGTTATTGCGGTTCTGATTTCCTTTTGGAACACTTGGGCCCACTGGGCTCCAAGCGGGAACCTCCAGGTGAATGTACGTAAGGAGCCCTCTGGAAAGGCAAGTTCAAGGTAGTCTGGAGCATGGTCAGATAGCATCCGAGACAGGTGACAGACTTGCGTAGTTCATGCATCAACATTCCTCAACATCAACTAATAATTAATGCAAGACCACGTGGTATGCACAGTCACTATGCTTGTGCTTTCAAGGTAAATTTGGTGGCAGGAGCACCATAAGTCAGCAAGGCCAAAATCGTCTATAATCATACGCAGCTGGGCCGTCGCACGCATATGCAGATGCCTGGAATCGCTTGATCGATCTACCTATGGGTCTGACACAACATTGAAATCCCCCCACCACTGTATTGCGGATCTATGATGTTACAACGCGTTATTTTACAACGCAGACCGTTACATCGCAATTTTTACAACGCAGGAACCATTACAATGCAAACCTTTACAACGCATGTCATTACATAGCAGATGCTATTACAACGCATGGCATTACATCGTAAGTATATGTAAGTATACCTTTTTTAAAAAAATGTAATTAAGTTAATATAATTAAATTAATTTAATTAAAATACATTTTAAAATAGTAATTATTTTTATTTAATAAATTTAAATTTATTTATTTAAATTAATTGTAATACAAATTGTAATTAATTTTATTTAATTAATATAATTAAATTAATTTAATTTAAATATTTTTTTGATTGTAATTAAATTAAATTATTTAAAATAATGTATTTAATTTAATTATTTTAATTAAGAAATGTAATTAATATAATATAATTAATTTAATTTAACCTAAAAACACCCCTGTACCCCAAAACCCAAACCCTGCCCTGAAACCTAAAAACACCCCTGTACCCCAAAACCCAAACCCTACCTTGAAACCTAAAAACACCCCTGTACCCCAAAACCCAAACCCTACCCTGAAACCTAAAAACACCCCTGTACCCCAAAACCCAAACCCTACCCTGAAACCTAAAAACACCCCTGTACCCCAAACCCCAAACCCTACCCTGAAACCTAAAAACACCCCTGTACCCCAAAACCCAAACCCTACCCTGAAACCTAAAAACACCCCTGTACCCCAAAACCCAAACCCTATCCTGAAACCTAAAAACACCCCTGTATCCCAAAACCCAAACCCTACCCTGAAACCTAAAAACACCCCTGTACCCCAAAACCCAAACCCTACCCTGAAACCTAAAAACACCCCTGTACCCCAAAACCCAAACCCTATCCTGAAACCTAAAAACACCCCTGTACCCCAAAACCCAAACCCTACCCTGAAACCTAAAAACACCCCTGTACCCCAAAACCCAAACCCTACCCTGAAACCTAAAAACACCCCTGTACCCCAAAACCCAAACCTAGCCCTGAAACCTAAAAACACCCCTGTACCCCAAAACCCAAAACCTGCCCTAAAACATAAAAATACCCAAACACCCCAAAACATATACCTCAGTACACCAAAACATATACTCCTATACTCATACTTATTAAAAAAATTACTTAAATTAATACATTTAATTTATAATATTTAAAAACATAATTAAATATTTTTATTTATTTTTATTTATAATTAATAATAATTAAATCAATTATATAATATTAAATAAAATTTAAAAAAATTATATACTTACCAATACTTACGATGTAATGGTATGCGTTGTAATAGCATCTGCGTTGTAATGCCATGCGTTGTAATGGCATCCGATGTAATGGATCCTGCGTTGTAATAGCTGCGTTGTAACAGCATTACGACGTAAAAGTTGCGTTGTAAGTGATACACACCCTGTATTGCACCAGGGCCCAAGTGGCCAGCCATGCGCCATACCTCCGCAAAGAACATAGGGTCATCAACGTTTGGTACATACACTGCTATCAGCTTAACTGGCTGTCCCTGCAATATGCCAGCAAGCATCACATATCTCCCTTGAGGGTCACATTCCAGATGTCATGTACACTAATGATAAGCCCTTGCGGACAAGCATAGCCACCCCTCGCACGTAGCTGGAGTATTATGCGCGTGTTTTTCTCCTATCCAACCCTCCCTCAGCCTCACAAGGGTGCTCTCCATGAGATGGAGCTCCTGCAAAAGGCAGATATTTCCCGAATGCCACTGTTAATAGGGAATGATATTAAGGCCTTGTTCATTCCAGGTTAGTGCCTTAACTGAGCTCAAGTGTAATAAGTGTTTGTTGTGTGGAGTCGCACCACCTACTCACTGCCTGCCAGTTACACATGTGCACCAGCGCCTTTCACCAAGCATTGCAAATTGTGATCATGTGCCGAGTGAACCTCAGGGAAGGGAAAAGGAAAGCAAAGAGCAGGCAACAGCTGATATTTCCCCCACTCGCACTCTGCCCCTTGTGGTATTCATCTCAAGCTGTTGTTTGTGCGTGAGTGATACCACGGTGATGGAACCCGAGGGGCCGGAGCGTTGGGAGGTTGGAGTCAGTTGGTGCAGGGGAGCTGATGCTGATGGATGTGACCTTTGAACTTAGAATAACCTTCTCTTCTTTCACCTTGTTGGAGTCTCCTGCTTCTTGGATAAACCAATCTTACACCCCCCAAATGGGCCAAGTTCCATGAACCCTACCTTTGTATAACCCGCAACAGTTATGTTGCAGACTTTGCCAGGGAGTCATCCTGTGGGGGAGTCTGGCTTACTCTTTGTCTCTTAGAGCAGGTGGCAGGAGACTCCAATGTCAAGTGGGCTTGCTCACACCATGAGAGTACATCAATGTTGGATTGGACAGTCATCATTGTGTACTCCGTTCTCACAGGAACTGGTGTACATGTTAGGGGCATCACCTTCCAGCTTCTCCTCCTGCAGAATGTTAGAGGTATCTCTTCAGTTCATATCTGCAGGTGCATTGTAGTACATATAGTATCCAGAAAAGGAGCCACAGCTTGAGCAGAACCAGCTTTCAAGTCACTGGCAAGGTAAGCCCAACAGTGACATTGCAGAGCTAATTGTTGCAGCTGAGGCGCTCCGAACTCACTCCACAGGCAGTCGGGGAGGAACTCTCTTCCCTTCCTGGAACTGATTTAGCAAATGTGGCTGCCGACTTAGAGTCAGTGAAGTAGTAGATCTTCCCCTGCTGTAGTGTCTGAAGCTTAGCTGGGTATAGCAATGAATATTTAGTATTGGTTCACTGAAAGGTGCACTTAACTGTCAGGAAGTCTCTTCTGGCGGATTGTAGTGTCATCGTAAAGTCTGGATAGATGGATATTTCATTACCCTGGTACTGGAGTAGCCGCCTCTCACTCGCAAAGCATAAGGCCACATCTCAGTCCCTGTATTTCCATAAACGGGCAATAATAGGATAGGCAGGAGCTCCTGGCTGGGGTCGCTGACCAAGGGATCTATGGGCTCTCTCCACAGAGAACATGGTGGAGAGCGCCTCTACAAAAAGGACCCAGAGCATGCCCTCAACATAGTCCTCCATTCTGCCCATGGCTGTTGACTCAGGCATCCCCCAGTACGTTTTCCATATGCAATAATTTGTCCTCATCCACAGACTGTCAATCAAATACATCTGAGCTGTGACGTTCAAGTTGATCAATCCGGTCATCATGTTCGTCAACTTTTTCTTTGAGGTGGTCAAATCTATCTGGTAGTAAATCCATTTTCATGTCCATAGCTGTGAGGTTCTGCTTCAGGCCCAGGAACATGCTTTTGATATCTTGTGCTGGGGCCGAGACATTTGTGCTGCTCCTACCTGGTAAAAAGATGTCAGCGGGTGGTTCCATCATGCGGGGCTGTCATCTATTATCAAAGGATAGTTTGGCTTGCTTTTCATCTGTGTAACCCATCTACATGCAATAAGGCTCCTCAGGAAGTGTTAGTCCCGGTTGGGCCGGTACCCATTTCAGTTCACTTCTGGGCATCAGTGCTTGCTAAGGTCCCACAGCTCCCCAGCCCACAGTCAGCAGGGGGGAAAAAGTAGACCTGTGTCCATTTTCCTCTGAGCCCAAACGCTATCAGACAGAGCCCATATACATGTATGGCAGGTCTGTGACTATTTGCCCACAGCAGGGGCTAGCTTCCCAGCCTCACATCCTCACCTCACACTAAGTTCCCAGGGGGCGTAAGCAGGTCAGAGTTCCACGTAGTTCTATCAGTCCAGTGCACGATCCAGGCTCGACCGCCCACACACTTCAATGGCTCTAATGTCAGCATGTGGGGTCGCTGGCTATAAAAACGAAAGTCAGGAGGAGAAGGAGGAGAAGGAGCACACAAACATTTCCAGTCATATCGAAGTTATGTTAGGCTTCCTATGTCTGTGGTTGCTGTTGGGCTGCAATTAGAGAAGTGAGAAAATAAACAGAGAGCAGGGCAGCTCAATCCGTACAGATATCTCACCGTGGAGCTCTGCATGTCGTTCCCATGGGAATCAGTAGCCCCTCCATATAACATTGGATCCACAAGCCCCTTTGTCTTGGCGCCTCTTGCAAGCAGGCCCTGGTGCATCTCACCTTCTCGCCATGTGACATACTCTCACAGGCCCACACAGGGTGCAGTGAGGCAACTCATGTGACCGTGCCACATAAATTTGTCCATCACCTGTGTGTCTTTTGCTTTCTCACCCTAAATGTGCCGGGTATGCCCAGATGTGGGTCCCAGGCTCACTGTGCCACTGCATTCAAGCTATTCTGGCTGATGAGGCGTGAAACCCCGAAACCGGTCCTAGGATACTGGTTTCCAGTCCAGGGAGGACCTGGCTTGACAGTTCGGACTGGACTGTTCCCATGAGGCATAGGGTCAAGACTGATTTGCATATGGCCAGGTCTAAACTGAGGTGGCATGGTGAGCAAAAGAATGATGGATTTATCCCAGATCTCTTGACTGGGAGTGAATGTTTTGATTTGTTCTGCATTCCGTCTGTTAACTGTGTCTTTTGCTTTCTCGCCCTAGGTGCGCTGGATATGCCCAGACGTGGGTCCCGGGCTCACTGTGCCACAGTATTCAAGCTATTCTGGATGATGAGGGGTGAAACCCTGAAACCGGTCCTATGATTCATATTTCTGGTTCAGGGGGACCTGGCTTGGCAGTTCGGTCTGGACTGTTCCCATGAGGCACTGGGTCAAGACTGATTTGCATGTGGTCAGGTATAAACTGGGGTGGCATGGTGAGCAAAAGAATGATGGATTTAACCCAGATCTCTTGACTGGGGTGAATGTTTTGATTTGTTCTGCATTCTATCTATCATCTGTGTGTCTTTTGCATAAATCTGACACGGCACCCCTCACAACAGACGATCAGCCAGAGGCCCCAGAGCAGCAGACCCCTGAGCCACTACCTTTAGGCCCCAGAGCCAAGGCAGTCAGCCGGTCTGCTGCACCGGTGCCACTCCGGGCAGCCCTGCAACTGTGCAGTCTCACCCAGCAGCTTTGGGCTCCATCCACCAATCGACTCATGTACAAGTCAGGTGCCCTAGCACTCCACTCTAGAGAGGGGGGCTAGAGGGCAGTCAACTCACTGGCGGCAATCCAGTGCCCGGGCCTATCCAACAGAATGCGGCCCAGCGGGCAGACAGGCCCTGTTCAAGGATGCCTCCTCAAAGAGCCCTTCATTTTCCTAACCGATGCTGCCGGTCCAGTGTAATTGCTATCCTCAGCCGCAGATGTCTGGTCGTTTCGTTGGGCTGATCCTGTTCACCGGCCCCGGGTGTATAATGCAGCCACACGTCTTGGTGGCTAATAGCTGTGAAGAGGGTTGTTTTCCGGGCTTAGAATGGGAGACAAACTATGTCTCCGGTGCAGCAGGGTATTAGGAGTGCACATTTGGGTGTTATGTGCCACGATATCTCCGTGCACAGGATAAAAGTTGAATTGATGCCTCCAGCCGGCAGAGCCTCACAAGGGGGCGGCCATCTTGCAGTCGGGATCTCTAGCGCCCCTGTGTTTTTGATTTTTCAACTGTTTTGTTACTTGTGAATGTTAAGTGTTTTGCTATGTTAAGTGTGTTTCTTCTGTGCTATAGCTACCAGGGATTGATCTCAGATTTAAATTGCTGAAACATTTGCCTAAACCTAATAAGTTGGTTACTTTATTGTGATGTATTTACTATGGGTACTGTATCGATCCCCCTATTTCTGACCCTTGTCTGGTTAATAATTAACTAGCAGCCATTCAACTGCACAGAAACCCGTTATCTGATTAGCCATACAACGGCACAGAAGACCGTTATCTGATTAGGTCATAGCGCATGCCATCTCATTAGGCAAGCACTATTTCTCCAGCACCCTAATAGGCATACGGTGTTCTCAAAACAAATCAAACCTACCACGACCTGGGAAATCCCCACAGCCATTGTTTTGATTTAGCCGAGAACTTCAGTAAAGAATGTGCGAACGATCAGTTCGTATGACATCCTTATTGACGTATTTATGTCCATCCTTACGTCAATCTCGGCACCTTTCAGGTATAAATAATACCGACATTGCCTTAAGCAAACACACGAGGTGGTGACAAGATTGGAGCAGCGAGACTTGCCGAGGAGCCCAGCTGACAGCGAAGCCCACAGACGCTGCCCCTCCTTTCTGACGCGCTGAGAGAGAGACGCTGCCTTTTCTCCTTCCGAGAAATCCAGCTCCGGCGCTTCCAAGCCGCCCTCGCAGGCAGCTGGAATATCAAGACCTGAGATAGAGATACCAACCCTCCAGCCTTCTAAATCCCAGGTACTGAACTGAATAACCCTTTGTAGAGAATTCTTGAAGCAGACTCTTGGCAAAACAAACTTAATTTAAACTGCTACTTATCTACTCCCGCCCACGTATTAGGCTTAGGTCAGGTACATTGGGTTAGGCGTAGTTAGAAGCACCAGTTGAGTACGATTAGTCAATGTATATATGTATGTATCTATTTTATCCATTTTAAGTATCATATGGCTAAGAAACCATATCAATGCTTTTACAGTATTATTTTATAATTCTGTTATTACTGTATGCACTTTACTTAACTATAAGTATTGTAATAATAGCGATTCATTTCTCTTGTATGAGAAAAGAGACTGATCAATAAATAACATCTTTTTATTGAACACGCCCGTCTCTTCCTTTTCTCTACAATCTGGTGAAACTAAGAATGCACTGAACTGACTGACTAAAATAAGTTGTCTTTTGTTTTCACACGACTCTAGAGATACACTCTTGATTAGGGGAGAGCAAAGTTCTCATGTTCTATGGTGGTCAGAAACTAAATCCCTTCTTGTCTATCCAGGGAGGTTAAACTCCTCCTTGTCTATTCGAGAAAGTTTCTAGTGAACTCTGAGCTAGCTGGCAAACATTAAACTTTAAGTCTAATATCGACAGTAGAGGACCTAGTTAACCTCTGCCCTACGTCTATACTATTGAAGATATTATTCCAATGCGCAGAGCCTATTGGGATAATAGGAACTACACTACATGGCGCCCAACGGTTTGGATAGGCGATAAATCTAACGTAAGACATTAGAGTAACTCAGTCGTGCTTTTTCACACAGACCCCCTTTTTCCCCATAATACTCCAAAGACGTCTGGAGTGGGTGAAAGGCTAAATCCGCCAAACTTAGTAGGAGGAGACTCCTATGTATGGTTCTTGGTTTATTCAACGTTGAAGGATACACTGTTCCAAAATATTGTGCATCTAATCTTTGTTTCCATAGAAACCTGATCTTCAAATAAACAAAATAACCTTCTTGACAGTAGAATGTCAGAAGCTGAAGAAGAAAGGGAGACAGCTAGAATAGCAGCTCAACTCCTAGCGGCTGACAATAGTCTCCTACAACAAGACCCGGATGAAATACTCATCCCGGTCAACATAAGGAAATCTATAACCTTAAAACTTATAGAAAATGGGCTGACACCGAGAGGTGGTACAGTCATATTCGTAATTGAGGCACACGAATGTCGGCAGGCAGAGGTATTCTATTCATGGATAAACTTTCCAGCAGCAAACGCTGTAACAAAGGACTTCCACTTTACAAAATAGAGGAACCTCCTAATGAGTACACTCCTTTCGAGGAGGTGGAAATACCACTCAAATACCAAGAGCACCTGCTCTGGTTTAATGGCGCCCTAAAACATAATAATCACATCACCAGGCTCGGTCCACTAGGTAGACCAGGAGCAACGTGGCCGGTCCTAGCCGGATACACACCACATCCAGACATTGAAGAAATGTCTGCACCAGAACTTTTAGCACAGCTAAAACAATTAATTAAAATACATAGACAATTAGTCCAATATGTAATGCGGACTTCAACAGTCCAACCAGCTATTAAAATTCCACAGCTGATCCCTCACCAGGGGAACACAAATAAAATGACACCACAGAACATACAGTCCTGTCTAGGTAAAGTACCCGCAAAACGGGAACAAATTCCATTCTGGTTAGCACAAAAAATCACTCAAATAGAGGCGGTATTTCCAGATACCACCCCGGTTGAGAAACACAGAATTCTGACTATCTGTCTTCCAATGGGAATCGCACAACATGTGGAGGACTGTGACACTTGGGGTACAGTCTTTGCTTCCATTTACACAAAAACACATGGTGTTCCATCCATGTTAGTAATACCAGATGTGCTAAAACAAATTCAAGATGAATACGGTCCAGAACCTGCTTTAACTCTTGTTATGAAATTACTAAAAGACTTCAAGCAGGTCTCGGCAATATTATTAGCCAATATAAAGGGAGAAGCAGCAAATGTGGCGATCCGCCAGAGGTTGAAAGAGACAGATATAGCAGACCAACCATTTGAAATTGCCAGAATCATAGAAAAATCCTATGAAGAACTAGGAAGAGATAGTTTGGGTGGAAAACCGGTGAAACCCCAACTTATTGAAAAACCTGAAAAAGTATTTATTAAAAATAATCTAAACACTCAAAAAAAGAGCTGGGATGGAAATAAACAATCCACTCCTAAAGAAAAAAGATTCCAGTCCAGAGGAAAGTCTCCTCGGCGGAGAGAAAGATCTCCGGACCAAGGACACAAGTCTCCCCAGAGGGAGCCCTCTGCGAAAAAATACAACCTTAGAAATAGGGATAATCTGAAGAAACCTGATAGATATCAAGATATTGATACACGTCCCTCTCAATCTTTTCAGACTTCCTTGCAGAAATCGGAAAGAAGAGGACGATCAGAACACAGGGAAGAGCACGTCAAGTCCAAAGACAAGGAACCAGCTCATCAAAATAAAAAATTACAGTTTCCAAAAAAGAAGGTAGCCAGTGTTAAAGTAATCAACCATGCCGAGAATACTGAGGACACAGCTGAAAAACGGAGAATGGGCTCAGACAATGCTAGACAGCGCAGCAGAAGTGAGCATAGCTCGCAAGATCCTTATGAATCATCTGGAGACAGTGGACACGAATGAATACATTCAGGTGGAAACTGCAGATACCAGGGTTAGCAAACCTCATAAAATATATGAAATAACATTGCGTATAGAAGGGGATAAGACTAGGAAAATAAGGGGTCTCTTTTGGGATAATCTCTCCAAGGGCTATGACATTCTTCTAGCTGAAAGAGACTGGCCACCAGAGTTTGTCAGGGAGTGCCCTCATGGCGAAGAAATAATTATGCCTGCCTTCTCAAATCATATTCCAATTCATAAAAAATATACACTTGCAAGAAAGTGGGCAGTAGCCCAAGCTCCTGCATTATATAAAAACCATGTGGGATGGGATGAGGACTCTCCTCCTCACAAAATCCAGTTAAAATCACAACCTACTGCACAGAGGCATTACCCAATTAAGCAAGAAGCTAGGAAACGGGTAAAAGAGATCCTAGATCAACTTGAATACCAGGGGGTGATTGAAACTTGCACCTCACAAATGAATAATCCTTTGTTTCCTGTCTCCAAACCAGACAATTCATATCGTCTTGTTTTGGACTACAGACACCTTAACTCATGTTGCAAAACCTTTGCAGTACAAAATTCGCATAGTGCTGCACTAATGAATAACATAGTGCGCAAAAAATTCAAAACAACATTAGACATCTCTAATGGATTCTTCTGTCAAAATATAGCACCAGAGAGCAGATATTTGACCGCGTTCTCAATAAATGGCGCGCAAAAAAAAATCTGTTGTTTGCCCCAGGGGTTTAAAAACAGCCCAGGATTATTCTCAGCAAGAGTAACAGAGTTACTACAAATATATGATGATGAGGCATTATCTTATGTCGATGACATCTATCTAACAGATGATGACTTGGATACTCACTTGAAGAGAGTGAACACCATAATATTGGGTTCGCAGCAGAGGGTTACAAATTCAACTTTAAAAAGTCAAGAATTGCCCATCTAACTGTCCTGTTTTTAGGATATGAACTATCAAGTGAAGGCAAAAGCCTGGCTGACAATTTCCTAGAGAAATGTGCTGTAATCCAAGCACCTAGAACACTAAAAAACTTACAATCAATTCTAGGTTTCCTGAATTTCGGAAGAACTTACATTATAAATTATGCAGAGAGAGTTAAACCTCTCTATGATCTTATAAAACCAGATTTTAAAAGAATCAATTGGACTCAAAAACACACAGAAATTTTGAGATCTTTACAAACAGATATGTTAGTTAAAACAAAATTACAAACACGTGACAACACACGCAACCTTGTGATTCGAGTCATCCCAGGAAGATGCGGATACACATACCTGACCTCTAATGAAGGAGAGAAGGTACCAATTGCATACAAATCACATTTGTACACAGAAGCTGAAAAAAGGTTCAGCATTAAGGAAAACATTGTTCATGCGGTTCAAACAGCTGTAGCAAAAGAAAAATACCAAGCCGACGGTAGACAGGTTACAGTCAGAACAGCAGAACCAGCTTTTGAGGCATTAACAACACCATGTAATTTACCGACAACGGCACTGAATCCAGAATGGATACAATGGGTAAATTCTGTTGCTACAGACAAAGTAAAATACTATTTTGACCCGGAAATGAAAGAATTAAAATATCTAGAATATGAGAGAGAATACCCTCTGCCAATCGACATTCTGCCTTTACGACAGTACGCCTGTGTAATATATACAGACGGTCATGCTCAACCCTCAGTTTGGGGAGAGCTGGCTTACAACGCCACATGCGAAATTGTAAAAGAAGTGTGGCGTGGAGGTAAATTAAGACCTCTACTTACAAAAACACACTCAGTAGAAAATAATTCAGAACAACAAACTGAAATAATAGCGTTAAAAATGGCGCTAGATAATGCCGATCGCGAATTCCCGACACTTATAGTGTGCGATTCGTATTACTGTGTCAAATCATACAATAACGATTTACAGAAATGGATTCAAAACGGTTACAAAGATGACACAGGTGCAACAATAAAGCAAAAAGTGCTTTGGGAACAAGTAGTTCTTTTACAGAAAGAACTACCAAAAACTCACGTGATACATTCACTGAGTCATCAGCGTGATGGCGTTCACGTTGCAGGGAATTCATTGGCTGAGACAGCCACAGCGGTAGCAACTAAATCGGCTTCCGTAGCTACAAAAAAGCGTACAGTAAAATACATTGACGGAGAAACTGTGCTGGCAGTGAAAACGTCATCAAAAGGCGACTGCTCAGCGCTACCGATCAATTACCCACTCAATTATACATACATAATCGATGCAAACTCAGTCCCTTTTGCTCGAATCCCTGGAGTGGGGGATAGAGTAATTCCAACAAGGAGAGGCTTGTTAATAGCAGACGCACATATGGGTGAGGGTCTCAGACACCTTAAGCTAAAAGATTCCCTGGAAGAATTACAATCAGTGTACTGGTGGCCAGGCATGAGCCTGCATCATCACATTTTTGTAAAACACTGCCCAGACTGCAACAGAGATCGCAGTGGCGAGAGAAACGGTTTACTACCATGGCGTTTCACTCCAGAATGTATCAAATCAACAAAAAAATAAAAACCCAGTATGAATAATGCGTCATATTAACATGTAGAGACTATCTTCACTTATAATGTAGACCCCAAGTTTCGGCTGACGTCGGAACTGTTATACAAAGATTTGCGAGTCTATAATGGCATATACGCTAGAAGCATGTTACGCTCTGACCAAAATCTTTCCTTTAGCTCTAAAACAGCTTATGGGGGGTGCCTGGCCAGAATGAACATTGCATTGCGGGACTCTTCTCACTTCCTTCCTGAGGGAAACAGGATGGTGTAAAAAAAAAAAACAAGGCATAAAGCAATCTATAACAGCAAAGGTATTAGGTTCAGGAGCTGGGTGGGTCAAACATCTAATAAGTGTCCAACGTAGTCTAAATAACCTGCCAAGAAATTCTCTGAAAGGACTCAGTCCGTACGAACTATTGTTTGGGACTAGAATGTTAATCCAGGACTTAGATAGTCAGACTTCAGTGGTTAAAAAAAAATGCTTTGATATCAAAGATCGCTTGGCTATTTTACAGGACTTAAATGAAACAAGAAAAGACCTGAGCAACATAAAGTTGAAACAGCAGCCAGCAACCACTGAAGAAAAACCACCTGTCCCAGCAAGGCCTGTCTGGATTCCAAAAGTCGGGGATCTGGTCAGAGAGAAGATCGCGGTAAAGAAGGAATTTGGGCCTTCTTACAGAAAAGCAGTTCCTGTCTTGTCTATCAACGGGACAAGATCAGTAGTACTACCGCCCCTTGCTGGTAAAAAGGAGAACCGAGTCATATCCATCGACCTTGTTAAACCACAATCATGTGGCCGATAACAAATAGTAGGCCAAGTGGACTCCCAAGAAGTAGCAGAACACCAAAGTTTGCTACATCCACAGAGGTTCAAACTGAAAGACTGATCACATTTGGAAAATCTACAGTGAAACAACAAGGACTATGCAACAAAGCAATGGAACTTGAACCTCTTAAAACCCAAATAAAAACTTTTCATCAAGGAACAATCAATCAATCAATCAAAGACATTTGTAGAGCGCACTACTTACCCGGAGGGTCTCAAGGCGCTTGGGGGTGGGGTGGGGCGCTGCTACTGCTCGAACAGCCAGGTCTTGAGCTTCTTCCTGAAGGAGAGGCGGTCTTGGGTCAGGTGCAGGTCGGTCGGGAGGGAGTTCCAGGTCTTGGCGGCCAGGTAGGAGAAGGACCTTCCTCCTGTTGTCGCTCTTCGGATGCGGGGGACGGCGGCGAGGGCGTGGTTGGTCAATCGGAGGTGGCGTTTGGGGGCGTAGAAGTTGAGGCGGTTGTTGAGGTAGCTCGGGCCTTGGTCGTGTAGGGCTTTGTGTGCGTGGGTGAGGAGACGGAAGGTGATTCTCTTGTTGACGGGGAGCCAGTGCAGGTCTCTTAGATGTCCTGAGATGTGGCTGCGTCGGGGGATGTCGAGGATCAGTCTGGCTGAGGCGTTCTGGATCCGCTGGAGTCTCTTCTGGAGCTTGGCGGTGGTTCCGGCGTAGAGGGCGTTGCCGTAGTCCAGTCGGCTGGTGACGAGGGCCTGAGTGACCGTCTTCCTGGTCTCGGTGGGGATCCACCCGAAGATCTTCCGTAGCATGCGCAGGATGTTAAAGCAGGATGCGGAGACGGCGTTGACTTGTCTGGTCATGGAGAGGGAGGAGTCCAGGATGAAGCCCAGGTTGCGTGCGTGGTCTGTCGGTTTGGGTGCGGTGCCCAGGGCGGGGGGCCACCAGGAGTCGTCCCAGGCGGAGGGCGAGGAGCCCAGGATGAGGACTTCCGTCTTGTCTGAGTTCAGTTTCAGGCGGCTGGTCATCATCCACTCGGCTACTTCTTTCATCCCTTCGTGCAGGTTGGCTCTGGCGGCAGCGGGGTCGTTGGTCAGGGAGAGGATCAGCTGGGTGTCGTCGGCGTAGGAGATGATGTTGAGGTTGTGTTGGCGTGCGATGGCCGCGAGGGGGCTCATGTAGACGTTGAAGAGGGTGGGGCTCAGCGAGGATCCTTGAGGGACGCCACAGATGACTTTGGTGGCCTCTGACTTGTACGGTGGTAGACGGACTCTCTGTGTTCTTCCGTCGAGGAAGGAGATGATCCATTCCAGTGCCTTCTCCTGGATTCCGACGTTGCTGAGGCGCTGCACTAGGGTGCGGTGGCAGACGGTGTCGAATGCCGCGGAGAGGTCTAGGAGGATGAGGGCCGCTGTTTCTCCGTTGTCCATCAGGGTTCGGATGTCATCGGTGGCGGCGATGAGGGCGGTCTCGGTGCTGTGGTTGGCACGGAAGCCAGACTGTGAAGGGTCGAGGGATCCATTCGTCTCGAGGAAGGCGGCCAGCTGTTTGTTGACGGTCTTCTCGATGACTTTGGCTGGAAACGGGAGGAGCGAGATGGGGCGGTAATTCTTGAGTTCGGTGGGGTCCGCTGTAGGTTTCTTGAGTAGGGCGCTGAGTTCGGCGTGCTTCCAGATCTCCGGGAAGGTGGCGGTGTCGAAGGATGTGTTGATGATGTCCTGCAGGTGGGGTGCGATGACAGCGTCGGCCTTGTTGAAGACGTGGTGAGGGCAAGGGTCGGATGGGGATCCGGAGTGGATGGAGTTCATCATGCGCACGGTGTCTTCGGTGCAGATCGGAGTCCAGGCGCGGAGGGTGGTGGTGGGGGGTGGTGGTTCGGTCGTGGCGTGCGTCGGTTGAGTGCTGAAGCTGTTGTGTATGTCCGCGATCTTGTTGTGGAAGTAGGAGGCGAGGGAGTTGCAGAGGTCTTGCGATGGGGTGATGTCGTTGTTTCCGGCATTGGGGCTGGAGAGCTCTTTCACGATGTTGAAGAGTTCCTTGCAGTTGTGTGCGTTGATGTCCAGCCGGTCCTTGAATGCAGTTTTCTTGGTGGCGCGGATCAGTTGGTGGTGCTTCCGGGTGGCAAGCTTGAGGGTGGTCATGTTGTCCGGTGTTGGTCCCCTTCTCCAGGCTTTCTCGAGGGCTCTGCAGTTCTTCTTGGAGCTCTTGAGTTCGTCCGTGAACAACAACCTACGATGATGTAACTACAGACTTTGCTAATGAAATAAAGCAAAATCCAAAAACAAAAAGTAATCCAGAAGCAATTGGAACAATTGACAGAACGGCATCCGGCTACTTCATCAACTTCGATGATGCTTCAGAAGATCCAAGTGAACCAGAAGTACAGCCATCAACAAAAACTTTTAAAGACAAAGCAAAGGAACTTTTTCATCAACTAAAGGGAACCTATCTGACTTCTCCATGGATTGAAATTTGGGTGACATTAGGTGCATTTATCCTCATACTTTGGCTCATCATGGTACTATGCTTGGGACATTTCATTGAGGGAAAATATGCTAAAATGGACACAGCAAGCCAGAAAATCAACTTGGTCCTTAAACCACACACATCTTCACACGTCAAGAAAAGAGAACTTTCTTCAGTAAACTTCACAGCCAATCCTATACCAGGCGGTGTAGCATGGGACAATACTGATTATGAAATCTATGGCCCGGTTGAAATCCTGAAGTATCCACATCAATTTAAGATCTTGTTAAGTGACTTTGTAAAACCAAGCACATTTGCTGATGATTGGGACTTTGAAAGTATTAATGATATGATGTCTGACCTAGTAATGTCTGCTAAATTTACAGAACATGATTATTTGCAGGGTTCGTCTAATTATGATCAAATGTTCTGCTACAACCACTATGGTAACCATTATCTCCATAAATCTGCACAACCTAGAAATGTTTTAAATTATAACCAATGGGAACATTGTGCTACTCCTCCAAAGGGTAGTTCTAAAACATTTTATGATAAATATGCATATTTTTCAGGGTTTAACACAAGTAATGCAGAAACATTTTATTTCAAATTGTCAAATAAGACAGGTATGAAGACCATGCTTACAAACACGAAATTGATATATTCAGATTCATTTTTTGAGCAAATGAATACATTTGGTTTTGATTTCTGGAACAATAACATTGAAACAAAAACTGTTTGGGGTACAAAAGATTGGCAAGTACAAGGTATAGAATAATTGTTCAGAGCCTGTATGATCCCAGAACAAATTATATTTTTTAATGATACTATTCAACAAACTACCTGTCTTGGCTTAGCCAAAATCAAAGACTTAAACAAACCGTCTATTCCAAAGCCAACAACGAACAGTAATAGCTCTATAGATGTTGAGATAGACGTGAACCATATTTTAAACCAAAACAGAACACATCCTGATTGGAAATAATGGTTGATCTGGCCCACTGATACAAATAACTGTCAAGACAGATTCCTGAACAAAATACAGGGGTTCAAATTGACCAGGCCAGACCCTAGATATTCCCAAAGACAACATCCAGGGATAGTAACTACTTACAGTGTGGGCAAGCTCTGCCTTCAATGGCTACAAACATCCACACTGGCAGAAATTAAGCAACACCTAACTTTACTTCAAGAGGGTGCTGACTTGAGTGATTTCATTATGGGACTACGCAAACAGCGTCAAAAACGTTTCATAGCGGCCTCTATATATGCAGCTTACAATAAAGCTTGGAAAGTAACTCAAATTGAGACAGCAGAAAAAATACGGGAAATTGACCGTATTCATTTGGAAAAATCACTTTCTGTTGTGGACAATGGGTTAATGACTCTGTCCTCCAGAATATATTCACTGGACAGTATTGTGTCTTCAGCAATCGATATAATATCGCAAGACTTACTGATGTAACAACACGGTCAGTCCCAATTGCGTTCTATTGTACAACTTGGCTGGACGTTACAAAATCTGTGTTCAGGCTATGTGCCTTGGCGTTTAATCAACACAAAGTCACTATTTAATATCTTTAACCTTACTGATAAACAAATCAGTTTGGCACAGAAGGGTGCTGACTATACAATTCTGAGCATTGAAAAACTTGAGAGATTACCATTGACAATGTCAGAACGACCTGTCATTGAATGGATAATACATGGGATAATAAATATTCCGATAACAACTTTCCAGTTTCAATACTGCCAAAAATATATACAGTCAGGCCAGTATGAAAGGTTGGGTAAAGGATACATTAAGTCAACATGGAACTTGCCCTATACACACGCATGTGTTAGTAATAAAGGACAAAGTGTGTTCCTTAGTGGCAATAATTGTGAAAGGTCACTAGGCGGTACACTTCTGTGTCAGGGTATTAGTTTGCATGGAGCATGTGAAGGGACTTCAAATAACCTTTCATGTCACCAGCTAGGCACACCTGCAACACAAATAGAACCATTCTTTAGGAGACTCTCGAACGGGAGTTACATTCTAATTGTAGATCGCAGATGTTGCAGTCTGCTGCCCGGAAAACCTTATCTCATAACCGTGACTACGAAGGTCATGTGCTGTGAACGAGTATTGTTCCCAAACGATGCCCGAGACAGGGAGGCAAGGTTATGGCCCAGTTTGAAAATTTCTTCTATTCGAATTGATACTTTAAGCAGAATGAAGACAGTGCTCCTACAGACGCCATCCATGTTAACGTCATCAAAAGAAACATATGATCTCCAAGTTGCAAGGACAACTGCTGAGATTCATTCACTGTTATCAACCAATTCCCCCATACATTTCGCAGAAATACTGAGCGAAATCTTAAATATTTCTGATACAAGTGGAATCGCGAGTGTATTTAAGACAGTGTTTTCGGGAGCTTTAACCCCATTCAAAGCCATCCTAGGTATTTTTCCTGATTTTGTCCATTCCATCTTTGGCGGACTTCCTCTCCTTTTGGGAATAGTGGCAGGCATCCTATTTTTGATCCTGTTACTTCGCTATGGCAAACCACGTCACAGACATGACACCAGCGATATTGGAAGAAACAATCCGAGCTATTGGCTACCGGGACCGCATAACTATAGTCCTTGGACTAGCACGGCTACAAGATTTAAACATGACTTGGTTTCTTTCATTTAGACCGATGTGGCAAAGTTGTGTTATGCCTGTATTAAGGTGCTTGCTATGCGGCGAAGAATGCGTGTTGGACACCTGTCTGACACTACAATCGGATGTGCCAATGGACGCAGAGACTTTGTTGGGTCCGGTAACGGCTCATGCATTGTGCTGTCCCCAGCGGCTACCAATCCTGATGACGGCATTCGTGGAGACTTCACCACTACGATTGAAGAGTTGTGAAGTACAAGATGAAAGCAGCATTGATCAGGTACGACCTTCTGTCAGCTATGCTGATCGAAACATCAATGAAGGCAATCATGCTCATGAATGCATGTTACAAAATTTTTCCGAGTTAGTGGAACTCTCGCAAGAAGCAGTTGACAGTTTTTTCGAAAGTCTCAACAATATGATGTTTTCACCAGAGCAGAAAGAATGACTTTGAACAAACTAGCACACGGCGTTCCATACACCCTGAATTTGGCCTTCAACTTTGAAAATAAAGCAATAAGAAATTTACTCACCAGTTTTTACGGAGAGCGAGACATTTTTTTCCCCTTCCATTTCCAAGAATATTTACGATTTTTTGGGACACTTATCTTCTGTTTAAAGTAAAACTATTCCTAGAGAACAAAATTTCTATTTTTAGCTACTCTAGAGACATTAGCTACCCTCTAGCATGTTCGCAAGTATTATGATTTTGTGATGAGATGGTCTCGACCTTTTCTTCTGTATTAAGAGCCATTTCATGTGTAATTTCCACATTTCGTTCATACTGATTTCAAAATATGCGTATTAGATTTAGCATTATTATACTGCTTGAAGTGCATATAGTAACTATACTCATCTTTTCGTGTATTTCGCATTTCCAATTTTCAGAAAGCATTTAATTATATTTTGGGGTGGTTCGGTATACACATGCACTACTAGTTTTGTTTACTATGCCTAGATTTGTAAATATGGACATAGATTACGTGGAGTGGGTGTGATGTATTTACTATGGGTACTGTATCGATCCCCCTATTTCTGACCCTTGTCTGGTTAATAATTAACTAGCAGCCATTCAACTGCACAGAAACCCGTTATCAGATTAGCCATACAACAGCACAGAAGACCGTTATCTGATTAGGTCATAGCGCATGCCATCTCATTAGGCAAGCACTATTTCTCCAGCCCCCTAATAGGCATACGGTGTTCTCAAAACAAATCAAACCTACCACGACCTGGGAAATCCCCACAGCCATTGTTTTGATTTAGCCGAGAACTTCAGTAAAGAATGTGCGAACGATCAGTTCGTATGACATCCTTATTGACGTATTTATGTCCATCCTTACGTCAATCTCGGCACCTTTCAGGTATAAATAATACCGACATTGCCTTAAGCAAACACACGAGGTGGTGACAAGATTGGAGCAGCGAGACTTGCCGAGGAGCCCAGCTGACAGCGAAGCCCACAGACGCTGCCCCTCCTTTCTGACGCGCTGAGAGAGAGACGCTGCCTTTTCTCCTGCCGAGAAATCCAGCTCCGGCGCTTCCAAGCCGCCCTCGCAGGCAGCTGGAATATCAAGACCTGAGATAGAGATACCAACCCTCCAGCCTTCTAAATCCCAGGTACTGAACTGAATAACCCTTTGTAGAGAATTCTTGAAGCAGACTCTTGGCAAAACAAACTTAACTTAAACTGCTACTTATCTACTCCCGCCCACGTATTAGGCTTAGGTCAGGTACATTGGGGTAGGCGTAGTTAGAAGCACCAGTTGAGTACGATTAGTCAATGTATATATGTATGTATCTATTTTATCCATTTTAAGTATCATATGGCTAAGAAACCATATCAATGCTTTTACAGTATTATTTTATAATTCTGTTATTACTGTATGCACTTTACTTAACTATAAGTATTGCAATAATAGCGATTAATTTCTCTTGTATGAGAAAAGAGACTGATCAATAAATAACATCTTTTTATTGAACACGCCCGTCTCTTCCTTTTCTCTACAATCTGGTGAAACTAAGAATGCACTGAACTGACTGACTAAAATAAGTTGTCTTTTGTTTTCACACGACTCTAGAGATACACTCTTGTTTAGGGGAGAGCAAAGTTGTCCTGTTCTATGGTTGTCAGAAACGAAATCCCTTCTTGTCTATCCAGGGAGGTTAAACTCCTCCTTGTCTATTCGAGAAAGTTTCTAGTGAACTCTGAGCTAGCTGGCAAACATTAAACTTTAAGTCTAATATCGACAGTAGAAGACCTAGTTAACCTCTGTCCTACGTCTATACTATTGAAGATATTATTCCAATGCGCAGAGCCTATTGGGATAATAGGAACTACACTACATATTATTTGTCGTTGAATACCGTCAACCCCAATCACTTTCTCACTCTGTCTGAGCACAAGCACATTCCATATACACAGAGGAGGAGTAGGTCGAGCATTCTCATGAAATGATAAATGAGAAATTCACTGGAAAAAACAGTATAAAGATACAATACAAGCAGTCAAAAGTGTGGATAAAATATATACGCTTCATGGACAGGACAAACAAGAATAGGGAGGAAAGCAGGTACCGGAGATAGACAAGAAAGCTATCAAATCACCAGAAAGGGGCTTACGCAAAGCTTCCTCTATGAGGTATTGTACGCTAGGCTGCCTGTGACAAGCAGTTAATGCGACAGACTGCGAAAATAAAATACATGCCTGACCAGCAGCATTTGCCACACTTTATCAAAGAAATCTACTGGAAGTGAAAGAGTATACTGAGCACTTTAAATGTCTGGATGTGCATCGCTTTTTACAAAATTCCACAGGATAAATGATTGGGCGAATTTTACCATCACAAACAACTTATGTAATATGAAAGCAAATGAGCTAGTGTGGTCAAACGCAGTACAACCAAATAAATAACTGGCTAAATTTAGATTTCGTTGGTTTCACTGCTTGAGGCAGTGGGTTAGTTTCACCATTGTTGCTTGAGTTCGATGTGCAATATTGAACAGGATAGTCCTTACACATTGAGCACTAATATATTCATTTTGGGCATATTATCAAGAAACTTATGGCTGCTTTAGCAGCAGGAAACTGCCGCTAAAGCGGCGATAATGATCTTGATAATATGTCCTTGTGAATTCCCAAAGAAGCCCATGTTCTGGTCTGAACATGGGCTTCTATTGGAACTCTCTACGGCATATTACCAAGACCATTATTGCCGCTTTTTCCTGCCGCTAAAGCGGCGACAATCTTAATTCAATTCTTGATAATATGCCTCCAGATCTTCAGCCAGAAATCAGATTTTCAGCAGAGGTCAAATAGCTGTATCACGAATTGTATAGCAGACTGGTTTTAATAAAATTTTTAAGAAAGTAAACATGACTAAAATATTGGAACAATGTATGACATCAATGTTTTTAAAACAAATCTGATTAAAATCACTTCATTTCAGAAATTCCGAGTTTATGAAATAAATTCACATTTTTACTTGCTGACAATTTGGCATGTTTGACTTTAATGTTAATGAAAGAGTTTTACAATAAAAAATGGGGCAAATTAAATTTAAAAAAAACTTTAGAAAACACACATATGAAAGATTTTTTTATGCATTGGAGACATCAGCTGTAGCAGAAGTGTGCACTACCTACGAGTAGAGGAAGGGGAAATATCAGCCCTCCAAGCCTTTGTTGTAGTTAGTGCCCGTCACAATGACCAGCCTATGTTCACAAGTTATTTACGCACTGATACTCTCAGTCGTGCTGAATCGACTTTTTCCTCTTTACTTTACATATGGCAATTGTGCTGGTACAGCGGTTGTATGAATCAGCCTAGAGAGGCGGACATAAACCATCCACATTGATCTCTTGTATCTGAGCAAAGGGGCAGAAGTGGGTGGGAGCTATAATTGAAATCCATCCTGTTGGGTAGCTCACAATATGAGGCAGGCATTCATTAATCTGCAAGAAAGCTCTGGAACAAAGTGCAAATATGCCACCATTCTCTGAATTCTTTAGAAAAATGTCAAAAGGCCAAACTTTACCGGGTCGTAATCAAACGCTGTACTGCACGCCCCTTTTTCCACACAGCAAATCCAATTAGATGCCAACAAATCTGTCAACTTGTTGTCACTTGGCATCAGACTCCCTAATAATTTGCAACACTTATTACAGCACATGAAAACAATGTTATTGTTAGTGACAGCTTAGTGATTTTGCTTAAGTGGATTTAAATTCATCAGAAAAACGAGAGGCTGCTCAGACAGTGAAATCTTTGTTGGCTGACAATCAAATGGCTCTTCTGTCAGTAGAAAGATATTGCCTCATGCAATAGAAAAACATTCTAGGCACAAAGATCAGCACGGTGAATTCATTTTCTAAAAATTATTACTTATGCTGTATTTTCTTCCGAAGCCACTTTACAGAACACAGATTGTGGTTCTTTACATGCTAGGCATCCGATGTGCAGGTCTGGTGAGTAACACTCTCATAGTAAAATAAATAGTAACAGAGAGAACATTGGAAAATGTTTGTTTCTTAAAGTGTTATTTTTCTACAACAGACAAATTAGACTTCCAAATGTAAATAGTTCCTCGGGGAGCTCAGCATCCAAGCCAATGAAAATGATTCTGTATGCACACGCACAACATGTGTCATGTGTCAATTACCTCATCAATCAGATTCACAAAACTGCCCCCAAAAGTAGTGACACCCAATGTGGAGTAGTTTACACAGAAATAAAATACAGCTAATTTAAGAAAGAAAACATAGATAACTACTGATATGATTCAGAAGTTTTTTTCAAGTGGTTTTTACTCACTGGAAAAGGAGTAACATTCATGCATCACTCTGGTGTGATTCACAGAACCATAGCAATGTAAGCTACGGATGTGGAGCTGCCATATGTGCTCGTGGAAATTATCCAACCTATAAGTAAGTCCTGCCCATGAACTTACCAAATAAATGTGTAGATGTGAACATTCCCAGCAGAGGGTCAGAGAAAAACAGTGCAGGTTTTATGGTATGCTGTTAAGTATTTCTGTATAGCACATGCAGACACCGCTGATGTGGTCTCCAGGTGCTGAGTAGTTAAGACCCGAATTACCACGTAAAATTGACTTCAGCAAAGAGAACTGCAGATAAAGTTAACAGAAAAAAATAGTTTTGAAGATCCATCGGAATAGTCTTATATTTCCACTTTCTCATTTTAGAAGGAATGAATTCCATATTTAGGTAGGGCACAATAGGAAGGTGTGGCCCTACAGCTTGTAAGGTCATGTAATCCACACAAACTCATGAAAAGGTACACTATATTTCCTGTCATAGATGAATGAATGAAAGAGCTTTTATATAGCACATGTTCACTCCAAGGAGTATCTTGGAGCCGTTTGTGGGGGGAAACGGTACCTGATAGGATAAGAGCTGGCACAGATCTATGATGTCAGAACATTAGATAAGAGACACAACAGTGTTAGCTGGGATACTAAACATTCAGCTTTTTAAGGACTTCCTAAAATTTAGTTCTGTTTGTGTGTGTCTAAATTGTGTTGGCAAGAAGTTCCAGGCTTTGCTCCCTGGGCCCGCCACTGTCTTTCCACCCCTAGTTTTAAGTTTAAAATTTGGTACTGTTAGAAAGTTCTCAGAAGATGACAGTAGGGTGGGTTGGGTAGTGTAGGGCTTTGTTTTGACATTTAGATATTCTGGTCCGATTTTTTTAGTTGTTTTATAAGTGATGGTCAGGACCTTGAAAAGAATCCTCTTATGGACAGGCAGCCAGTGGAGTACCAGCCTCACTGCAGCATTCTGGACTACCTGTAGTCTTTGCAGTACTTTTTATTGGTTCCTGCATAAAGACTGTTGCAGTAGTCCAGGCGAGATAGGATTAAGGCTGCTACCACTGTCTTCTTGGCCGGTATAGGAAGTAGATAGATGAATTTTCTGAGGATCTTTGTTATTTGAAAACACATACCTGCCACAACAAGGGCTTGCTTGTGGAAGGATAGGGTGTGATCGAATTTTATTCCCAGATTTCGCACAGTGTTTACTGTATTAGGAGGTGGAGCCGAATTTGATGGCCACCATTGGACCAGTCTGAATACGTTGGTCTTGTCAAACAGTATAATCTCAGTTTTACTGCTGTTACATTTCAGATGATTCCGTTACATCCAATCCATCATTGCTGTTAAACAGTGGTGAAACTTTTCTTCAGCCACTGTAGAATTTTTATCGAGGTTGAGGATCAGTTGAGTGTCATCTGTATAAGCGATGAATTCAACATCATGTGTCCATCATAAAAAGCAGTGGTGCCATATACAGGTAAAAAGGGTTGGGCTTAAGGCCGATCCCTGAGGAACCCCTGATGCCAGCCCTTTTTCTTGCGATTTGTAACATCCCAATGTTACAATCTGATGCCTGTTTTCTAGAAAAGATGTAATCCAGGCCAATGCATTGTTCGTAAATCCACTGCATGCAAGTCTGTCTCTCAGAATGTCATGAGAGACCGTGTCAAACGCCGCTGACAAGTCCAACAGAACCTGTACCGCATCTTTTTCCTGATCCATGGCAAGTTTTAGAGACTCAGTAGTGTGCAGTAGAACTGATTCTGTTGAATGACTTGGTCGGAAGCCCGATTGCTTGGGATGTAAGATGTTAGTTTCTTTCATGAAATCATTAAGTTGGATGTTAACAAGTTTATCTGCAATTTTACGCAAGCATGGCAACAATTGAATGGGCCTCAGATTGGAAAGGGATGTGGGATCTGAAAGTTTCTTTTTTTGAAGTGGTTTCACAGCAGCAGTTTTCCATCTATGGGGATTATGGCTAGCCTGAAGGTAGCATTAATGATCTGGTTGATGATGGGATTTATGGTATCCACCAGCTTATGTAACATTTTTGGGGGACAAGGATCGAAAGGCGAGCCAGATATACATGAGAGAATAGCTTGCCTGGTTTGTTCTAAGTTGATCTCCTTAAAACATGTAAGTCCCTTTTTTCTTTTTCCTGTGCTCTCAATGTTTTGCATTTGGGGGAGTGTTTTCATGAAGTCTTTATTTAACCGCATGCGCGCTAGCGGTTTTCCCGCTGCGCGCTGCGATTTAAAAAAACCCGCGTTACATGAGGAGCTCAGCTCGTCATCCGCGTAGCGCAGGTTACGCCCATGACGAGCTGAGCTCGTCATCCACCCCGAAGGGGTTAAGTTGAGGGTTTTGTTATTGAAGAAGTCGGCGATTCGATTGCATAAGTCTTGTGAAGGACAGATTTCCTGTTCCAGATTTTTTGGGTTTGTAAATTAATTTACTATGTTAAAAATAGTCTTCTGGTTATCAGCTTTATTTATTAAGTATGAATAGTATGTCTTTTTGACTATTTTGATATGCTGGTGGTAAGATCTAAGTGCTGATTTAAAAATCCCCAGGTCTTCTGTTTTGTAGTTTTTCCGCCATTGCTTCTCTAGTTTTCTACATTGTCCCTGCAAGGCTTTTAAACTGGGGGTAAGCCAGGGAGCTGACCTTTTTAGGTCTCGGTAATATCCGGTCAGAAGACCGGAAGTCCGAGAATTATTGTTACTTAGTAGGCTGCTTTATCCCGCCTCTGTTTTCGTCTCTCCTCCATTGGCTGGCTTCCTAAACAGAGGCCAGCCATTGGAGGAGAGAGCCGTCCCTCGAAAGAAGCTCCGTCTTTTTCGGATTTGGGGGCGTGATTTTTTGCGTTCTTTAGACAGTGACGTTGTCTGTCACTCAGAACCACAAAACCACGCCCCCAATTCCGAAAAAATCAGAAGCTTCCAGCCGCCATTTTGCAGCTGTCTCTCCGAGCACCTACAGGCTCGCACGCAAGTCCGCTCCCCAAAAACTTGGTAATGGAATGTTGGGGTGCTGCAGGCAAGGAGCGGGGTGCACAGTTCAGCCTGTGTGGGCCCCCAGTGCTGGAACAGTACGGCCTTGCAGTATCGGCGGATGGCGGTCCGGGGCTCTGGGCTTCCCGACGAGCTGCCTTCCTCCATCCTCCGCCGCTCGGAGCAGGTACCTCCCCCTCTCAGCGAAGCTTGCACTAGTTGGGGTTTTTTTCAGTGGAGGTCTGCAGCTGTTTCTTGCGAGCGCCCCTTTTGGCATGTCTTTTAAACAATCGGCAAAAGGGTTTTAGTTCTTTTTGGTGATGTGATTGATGCGCCTGCATTTCACTTCTGGAGGAGGCCGGGGGCGGAGTGGCCTCCGAGTGGTAGGGTGCAGCACTGGGCTCAGCCTCCCTTGCTCCTTTAGCGCGCTGGCGACTCTGCACTGCCGCTTTTGCAGCACTATGGCACGTTGGGTGCTCTGCACGGGACACCAGTGGAACACGGCAAGTGCAATGATGTTGAAAGAAGGGGTTTCTTGCACTGCTTTGGGGCCCACGGGGTATGTGTGGTGCGGTGTTTATAAGCACATGGTGTTGTGAGTTTTATTGCGTCTTTGGCACGTGGTAGATTTTGCGCTGGTTTGTGGATTCTACTGGCGTCATTTTGCCTAACGACACTGCATAGATCTCCTGGAAAAGGGACCTGGAGACAGGCATGCCTGCAATAGGTGCAGTCTGGACTCTTTTCTTCCATGGACGTGACTCCAGAAGCACCGCCTCTGTTCGATCTCATTCTCACCGGAGAGTCCTCATGGAAACTTTCTGTCCAGCAGCCCGATCAGGAGCCCACCGTGGGGGTCAGAGTGCAAGAATCAGAATCAGCTTTATTCGATTTTTGATTTAAAATCATAAAAGCAGCAACAAAACAGAAATGAAATACATCCATATTACATTACATATCGATTGTTAAAAACAGAATTAAATTAATAAAACAAATCAGCTAATCGATATAAAACGATTTGGATGCTTATAGGTTGGGTCTTGTACGTAGTGCTCAGGAAATACAAAATTTCAACAGAGGTTCGAATCTGTTAGGGGCTACAAAACTAGGGGCATTAAACGCACAGAGTCCCCCTCCCCAAACGTTATACTTCTTTACTGCCGTTCTTGGTGGCTGGATAGGTGGAATGCTCGGATAAAAGTTGTGTAAATCCCAAATGCGGATTGAGCCATCCCCCTCTTTCTGCTTGCATGATCGTAAATAAGGAACTATATTCCTGTGCTTGAATTTGATTAGCACCAAGTCCCCTGGGATGGCTTTTGGCATTGCACCCAACCACCCCACCCTCCTAACGCTTAGAATCCCCCCATCTAAGTCTGGAGGCAGAGGTCTATTGGTCTGTAACCAGGGCATGACCTTATTGAGCAGGTCTTGACGTGTTTCATGATTTCCATGGTTTAATGGTGGGATCCCAGAGACAACAGTCACATAAGGGGCGGCTTCAGGGGGTAAGTTAATTCGAGGCATTTTAACATGATCAAGTACTGGATTAGCCTCAATACGGTTTATTAACGGGCGTTCTATGGGCAGTTTGAAGCCTGTTGTAAAAGGTAGTGTTTGTGTATGAGCGTTCTTGCAGGAATTCAGCTTAGGTTTTACCGGGATAGTGGGAGCGTCTGATAATGTCAGTTTGGTCGTTTTGATTGTCAGTTCCATACCAGATATCCTGTCCCCCAGATCATTTATTTTGGCCACCAGTGGTGCTATAAGAGATGTCAGTAGGTGCTCAAGCTGTGCCAATAAAGTTGGTTGTGGGTGTAATAGATGGTTTTCTACTTCTCCACGCGCCATGTCCCCCGATACTGTGGTTAAGTTTGAGTAGAGAAGAGAGGGACTGGAGCATAATTTTTGGATCTCGGCTTGCTTCTCTTTAACAAAATCATCATACTGCTTCGTTTTCGTGTTGGACCCTCCTGGAAATACGTTGGCTGGGGATAAGTGTTTAATAGAGTCAAGAGGTGAGTTCTGCAGGGTGGCAGTTACATCATCATGATTGGTGGCCATGCTTTTAGTGGGTAGTATGTCTGGGACGTATTTGGTTCCGCACAGGGCGTTCAATTCCTCCCAGATAGACATAATATAATGCGGATAGCTACAGTAGATCGATAGAAATGAGAGGGACAATCCCAATACCTCTTAGATGGAGATGTCAGTGGTCTGGCCCGTCCCGTCCTCCTTGTGCCTCTGAGGGCCACAGAGGGCCCGCCCTTTGCCCGGGCTTAGTCCGGCGTTGGTCCCGCGCTGCGTTCCGCGCTGCGTCGGCCTGTTGGTCTCTTGTACGCCGGTGGGCGATGGGCGTGCCTCCTTGCTGGGCTGGTCCTGCACGGGCTCCTGGGCAATGGAGTCCCGTGCGTCAATCAGGGGATCAGAGCGGGGCTCCTCCTGGAGCTGGATTCGTCTCCCTGGCTGTGTGCCTCTACAGGCGCTGCGGAACCCGCGGCAGCGGGTCCGGCGAGGTCTCTTGTGCACCGGTGGGCGGGTGGGCGTGCCTCCTTGCTGGGCTGGTCCTGCACGGGCTCCTGGGCAATGGAGTCCCGTGCGTCAATCAGGGGATCAGAGCGGGGCTCCTCCTGGAGCTGGATTCGTCTCCCTGGCTGTGTGCCTCTACAGGCGCTGCGGGACCCGCGCCAGCGGGTCCGGCGAGGTCTCTTGTGTGCCGGTGGGCGGGTGGGCGTGCCTCCTTGCTGGGCTGGTCCTGCACGGGCTCCTGGGCAATGGAGTCCCGTGCGTCAATCAGGGGATCAGAGCGGGGCTCCTCCTGGAGCTGGATTCGTCTCCCTGGCTGTGTGCCTCTACAGGCGCTGCGGGACCCGCGCCAGCGGGTCCGGCGAGGTCTCTTGTGCGCCGGTGGGCGGGTGGGCGTGCCTCCTTGCTGGGCTGGTCCTGCATGGGCTCCTGGGCAATGGAGTCCCGTGCGTCAATCAGGGGATCAGAGCGGGGCTCCTCCTGGAGCTGGATTCGTCTCCCTGGCTGTGTGCCTCTACAGGCGCTGCGGGACCCGCGCCAGCGGGTCCGGCGAGGTCTCTTGTGCGCCGGTGGGCGGGTGGGCGTGCCTCCTTGCTGGGCTGGTCCTGCACGGGCTCCTGGGCAATGGAGTCCCGTGCGTCAATCAGGGGATCAGAGCGGGGCTCCTCCTGGAGCTGGATTCGTCTCCCTGGCTGTGTGCCTCTACAGGCGCTGCGGGACCCGCGCCAGCGGGTCCGGCAAGGTCTCTTGTGCGCCGGTGGGCGGGTGGGCGTGCCTCCTTGCTGGGCTGGTCCTGCACGGGCTCCTGGGCAATGGAGTCCCGTGCGTCAATCAGGGGATCAGAGCGGGGCTCCTCCTGGAGCTGGATTCGTCTCCCTGGCTGTGTGCCTCTACAGGCGCTGCGGGACCCGCGCCAGCGGGTCCGGCGACGTCTCTTGTGCGCCGGTGGGCGGGTGGGCGTGCCTCCTTGCTGGGCTGGTCCTGCACGGGCTCCTGGGCAATGGAGTCCCGTGCGTCAATCAGGGGATCAGAGCGGGGCTCCTCCTGGAGCTGGATTCGTCTCCCTGGCTGTGTGCCTCTACAGGCGCTGCGGGACCCGCGCCAGCGGGTCCGGCAAGGTCTCTTGTGCGCCGGTGGGCGGGTGGGCGTGCCTCCTTGCTGGGCTGGTCCTGCACGGGCTCCTGGGCAATGAAGTCCCGTGCGTCAATCAGGGGATCAGAGCGGGGCTCCTCCTGGAGCTGGATTCGTCTCCCTGGCTGTGTGCCTCTACAGGCGCTGCGGGACCCGCGCCAGCGGGTCCGGCGACGTCTCTTGTGCGCCGGTGGGCGGGTGGGCGTGCCTCCTTGCTGGGCTGGTCCTGCACGGGCTCCTGGGCAATGGAGTCCCGTGCGTCAATCAGGGGATCAGAGCGGGGCTCCTCCTGGAGCTGGATTCGTCTCCCTGGCGGTGTGCCTCTACAGGCGCTGCGGGACCCCAGACAGGCATGCCTGCAATAGGTGCAGTCTGGACTCTTTTCTTCCATGGACGTCACTCCAGAAGCACCGCCTCTGTTCGATCTCATTCTCACTGGAGAGTCCTCATGGAAACATTCTGTCCAGCAGCCCGATCAGGAGCCCACCGTGGGGGTCAGAGTGCAAGAATCGCCTCTTTGACACGGCACACAGTGTGAGGGTGCAAATTGGGGCATTAACACATTTAACGCTTTTCACTGTGCTATGTGGGAGGCCCAGTGGCGTAACACACGCCCGGCAGCTCCAGTGCCAGGGGGCGGGGGGGGTAGGGGGGGAAGCACACTCCTGGGGACCCCCTCAGCCCAGGCCTCTGGCCGGAGAGATCCTGCCTGAGTCCGGAGGGGGGACCTCCACGTACCTTGCAGGGGGCCCCTCAAGTTTCCTCACGCCAGTGGGGAGGCCCTGGTGGCATTAGTCAACGAAGAAATTGTCTGAGGGTCATTTCATTTTGGAAACTCTTTAGTCCCATGGGGTGCGAACACCATCAGGGCAAACAGTCATCAGGAAGGGGGGGGGCGCCGCTTCACCAGATAAGCTGTCCCGCCATTTGTTAGTTCTTGGCCCTTGCTAATCAAAACATCCTCCTTTACATGACATCTCTAATTAAGTCACTCTGGTCTCCCACACAAGGCACACTAGCCTAGGAGGAGGGCACACGTGGACGCTCCGCCCCTCGCACAGGCACACCAGGAATAAAGCCAGGACAGCAGGACATGGATGCAGTAGGGTAGAACTGGGGCCTCAGTTCACAGTAGAATAAACCCGAAGAAGGCCAGGCTATGCCTTTGGACTCTCCAGGCCACTAAATCAGGGATCCAGAAGGGCAGCTGGAATGGGCTTGGAAATTAAATCAGCTGCAGAAAATATTCTGAAAGTAGCTCTTTGTAGTTGCTCACTACGATAGAAGTGTTGATATACATTTTCAAAGCACCCTATTGCATAGTGCCAATGGCAGTCACAATTCTGGATGCCAGTTAACATATTTAATTTTTCAATATACACCTTGCCAAATCATCTCATGAAAATGTTTCCATTTTTCCAGCACAATCTTTCTTATACACTTTTTCAGACCTTGCAGTATCGGCGGATGGCGGTCCGGGGCTCTGGGCTTCCCGACGAGCTGCCTTCCTCCATCCGCCGCCGCTCGGAGCAGGTACCTCCCCCTCTCAGCCTCGAGATGTCTTTCCCTGAATCTTAGTGTAGCCAGCCTTTCAGAGATAAGGAAAGGGTCTCCCCATGTAATCATTTGGCACTTTTCTCGTGGTTGCTGACAGTGTGCTTTTCAATTTCCTAGTCCTGTGCAGCCCTCGCCCCTGCAGTCGTCTCGCTACAGTCGAGCCACGGGCAGAGAAAGGGGGACACCTGTGCTGTTTAGGGGGTGGGAGGGGTCCAGACATACCCTGAGCTCGAAGGGTCTGGTGCCTTGCAGAAGACGTGGGATATAGACATTTGGCGACGGGGAAACGAGGTAAGCGGTCGGAACGGAAAACTAAATCAGTAGGTTACACCTTCGCTGATCCAATAAGTACCCCGTGCCTTGCCGCCCCTCCCCCCAAAATATAACCCAACGTCCCTAATAGGTGTTGATTTATTTGGCTGCTGCGAAGTGAGGTTTGCCAACTAGTGTCGCGGCGTGCCGCGTGGGTAAAGCTACTTCTGCGGTCGCATCAGTGCATGTGGGGACGGGGTGTGTGACGGGGGTATACTGAGGTGCGGCGAGCCCTGCTGGCACATGAGGGCGGCATGCAGGGTGCCACCTCAGCTGAGCACTGGGTGCCAGGAACACATGCACCAAAGGTGCGTCCAAAACTTGGCACTTTGAACAATAATGATAACTAATAAACACGCGGCTGTAGAGTGGCCTCAGACGCGCCGTTGCCGCCTTTTTCATGACACAAACCCACGAGTCGCTGCGGTTTGTAATTTTCGCCGCCACCGCCTCTGGAGTGATTCGTCCTCCGAGCTTTCTCCACGCCTGGGCGTCTACGGAGAGGAGGATTGGTGTAGGGGCCGCGGGAGCTCTGCCTTTCTGGCGGAGTAAGGCCTTTACTCTGGCTCTGGGTGCGGGGTGGACTCGAGGATGTGATTGTGTTGTTGAAGCGGATTGCGCGTCACTGGGGAATTCTCTTTGCTTCGAGTGGGATAGTGATAGTTTGGTTGTGCCGTGTATGTGTTGATGAATGTCTGTGCTATTCAGTGATGCCATAAATTGGGTTTTAAACTGTGTCCGGGTTCCTAGCGCTGGCAGTACAGCATTTGGCTTGTTGCTGTCTATGTGTGAGTCTGTGTCTTCGTAGCAATGTATGTGCGCTAGCATGTCTGTTACTGTGCGTGCGTGTTAATGATAGGAATGCTATGTGTGTTTTGTTAGTGTTGCAGTCTGTGATACTTTGGTGTGTCTGTTGCTGTCAGGGAAGAGGTATGAATGGCGACTGCCTTACCGTCGGAGATGCAGCTGGTGTTGTGTGCCTTGTGTCACTTGAGGATGTGTTAGTGTGCTTGTTTTCCTCGGTTCTGCTCTGTGTGCAGTTTGTGGCACGTTAGCGACACAGTTCGTGTGCAGGTGTGTTTGTATCAAAGAGGCTGTTCTGTTGTGTCCTGTTCTGTAACTGTGTGGTTGTGTGTAATGTACTGTGTTGTGTGTCTTTGTCGGGGATGCTGCGCCTGTGTTACTGCTCAGGTATAATACCATGCGAGTTCTGTTATTGTGTGTTACGCTGGAAGCATATTGTTGTATCGGTTTCAGTAGCACTATGTTGTGTAGCTGTGTGTCAATGACGTGTGTTAGTGTATGAGATGCTGTCTGTAGGTGTGTCCGTGACACTTGTGTAGGTGTATTGCACTGTTCTATGTATTAGTGAGGAGAGCGTGTACGCGTTTCTTTGTCAGTGATGTATCTGGGTTTGTCTGTATCAGTGAAGGTTTTTGTGTTCTCTCTCTCTCTCTCTCTCATTGGATGTGCAAATGAAGCAGTGTGTGGCTCTGTCTGACAGCGATGTTGCGAGTATATCGGTGTTCTGTATCAGTGGCGTATGTCTTTGTCAGTGGCACTTTTAGTGTTGTGTATCTCTCCGTCTTCTCTGTCTGTCAATCCGTGTGTTGGCTGTTCTATGTGTGTATGAGTGACGCCACAGGTATGATGGCTTGTCTGTGTTACTTTACTTTGCATTGTGTGTGTGTCTATGTAGGGTACATGTTTAGGAATGTTGTACAGCTCCGTGTGCACGTGTCAGTGACGCTGTATTTGTCATGTGACTGCGTGTGTGCCTGTACCAGTGTCTCTGTGAGTGTGTTGGCGTAACTGTGACGCTTTGTGTGCTCAGTAGCGTGAGTCAATGATGCTGTGTAGCTACACGTGTGTGTACCCTTGACACTGTGAGTGTATTGTTGTCAGAGACACTGAGCACGTGTTATGCTGAGTGCATTGCTGCTTTAGTACCAGTGATATCGTCCTATGGGGGGTGGGGGTGTCTGCGTCAGCGGTACTTTTGGCCGTGTGCAGCCGTGTGTGCTTGCATGTGCACGTGATGCATTGTGTGCGGGGTGTGTGTGTGTGTACGTGGTGAGACCTTGATGCTTTGCATGTTGTGTAGTTCAGTGTGGCAGTACATCTGTTTGCTTGTGGGTCAGCGTTAATCAATAATGCTGTAAACATATACACAGTGCCTTTTGGAGGTAATCTTGTAATGTGTCTTCAAGCCAAGCGATTTTATCGTCATTATTGCATTCTATTGTTTTTTGCCTGCATGTTGTTAGGGCTTTTATTTATTAAGCAATAAACGAAACGAAGCTCTATAACGCAGTGTGTGCTTTGTGTAACGGTCAATCATGTTTGTGTACGAGTGTCAGTGTCTTTAAAGTTGTTTGCGTGGCTCTGTACTAGTGATGGTGTAGCTGTGCTGGTGCGCGTCTGACGCTGTGTGTGCATGTATCAGAGGGCTGTGTTCCGTGTCATGCTCTCTATATGCACCCATGAGGTTATGTAGCTCCGTATAGCTGTACTGTTGTGTTAGTGTGTTCGTGTTGCTCAGTAATGCTGTGTGTGTGCATTGTGTCAGTTAACTTGTGTGTTGGTGCGCCTGTGTGAGTGTTGTGTGAAGGTCTCTTTGTACTAATAGGCAACATCAGACAGTCGTGGACACACTGACCACACAAGAACAACGTGACTTCGTGACACAGGCAGGCAGGGTCACAATGTCATAGAAGAGGCAGGAAGAAAGTTACGGGTTCACATCTCCTCAAAATCAGTTCAGCCTTCTATGCTTACAGGGGTCAGTACATGGAGCGCCATTATAGCTACTAAGCTTAACTAACATCAGATATTTAATATGCAGGAAAATGCTCCAAAGTGTTCTATTTAAAAAGGCACTACAGTTACTGTTTTTATTCCCCTCAGATCCCACTTCACCCACAACCTATTAGTAATTCAGTGCTTAATTTGTAAATAAAAAAGTGCAGAGTCCAAGGCATTGCTTACCAGGCCACTGCAGGGGACGCCTTTCCTTTCCGTTGTGCCATAGAAGTGTGTTTGTGTGCCTGAATCTTGTTTTGTAGGTGGCTCTATGTGTGGGTGGCTCTGGCTGTGTGAGGGTGGCTCTGTGTAGGTGGCCCTATGTGAATGACTGTGTGGGTGGCTCTGTATGTGTGTGTGGGTGGCTTTGTGTGTGGCTCTGTGTGGGTGTAAATGCAATAGGTCATGCATTTGCGAGCGATTAAGCTATTGGCATTGTAAATGACAATGCTATTTATTTATGATTTAAAAAAAAAAGTCATGAGCAATGCCAATAGCTCTACCTTTAATAATGCCGAGACCATTGCATTGTAAATGCTTGTTTTATACTGTTTTTCTTTAGGAGGCTAAAGTGTTGGCCAAATATAACATCCATTTATTAAATAGATTCTTATCAATTACAGGGTCCCCTGTTAGAGTGGGTTTTCTGGCTTCTGCTATGCTCTGGGATTAAAATGAGGTCAGTTCAGGCAATATTCACAATATTTCTAAGAGCAAGCGTCAGTGCAAATTTTCACATAGAGTGTACAAAGAAAGCTTTCTGCCTTACAGACGCAAGTCCGCTGCACGTCGAGCTGGACACCCGGTTTTTATTTGGGGGAAAGTGGCCACTAGACCGCTAACCTTCCTAGAAACCGGTAGTCGCCTAGTCCTCCCTCCACTCAAACGGGACGTCACATGTGGTGGACCGGGGAGGGGAAACAGAACCAAGAAACAGCAAAGAGGGAGTCTGAATCAGGTAAAACTATTTAAAAACAATTAAAAAGGATGTGCAAATTAGTGCTGTGCAAATTTAAAGTTGTGCAAATACAGCAGGCTAAAAATGAGATTAAAATGAGGTCAGTTCTGGCAAAATTCAAAATATTTCTAACAGTAAACGTCAGTGCAATTTTTCACATAGAGCGTACAAACAAAGCTTTCTGCCTTACAGGCTCCCGGCCGATATTCAAACACTTTGCACACTGAAATTTAGGACTATCCTTGTGAATCTAGATCTACAATTTTAAGAGTAAACTTCTCTTGCTTAACACACACTTAAATTAGGATAGTGTTGTGGTGAGAGTGAAGGTAATGACGCTCAGTAGTATTTTCCTAGAAGTGAAGTTTATTGTATATATGAAAGGAGCCCAAAACTTGCACACCCTGCCTCCACGGATTCCAGTCTGTAACTGCCCGAGTTGAAGCTGGACACCATGGAGTAGGAATGCAGAGCGTGAGGCAAGTTAGAAGCAAACATATAAAAAGATAAACATGGTGCGAGACCACTCACAATGAAACATATTACACGCCACGAAATAAATAAGGGACTAAAGCGTCCATGCTCATCATTACATATTCTTCCCCTTAATGGAACTAAAAAAAATTAAACATCAGTGCACATAAAAGTCCTTATCCTTTGCGGACATGGATACATTGCGAGCAGAAGGTATAACTGTCCTGATAGGTTCTGTTGTATTGGTATATTCAGAAGGACTTTGGCCAACATATTCATCTGAATTACCTGTAAAACTCTCTGCGATGATATCTGAATCCATACCTAATTCAGAAGTGTTGGATGAAGTGGGAACAGGAGCTCTGGCCCCACTTGAAAGACAAGCCCCAGCTGAGTGACATTTGGAGCTTTCCAACCCAAACCAATCATGAGAGACTTCACCAGCCTTGTGTGTGATAATTCTACCAGCTTGTTCATGTGTAACTCTCACCAGAGTTTCTGTGCTCCTCCAACCTCTATCATTATGAAAAACCAAGCCACTGGAGACCTTAAGAACCTGAACTGGCTCTGAGAATTCTGTCTCACCCTTTTTTACTCTGATGGGTAGTTTGATCAAAACCAAATCACCAACCTTGAAATCCACATTTTTCACACCATTCGCTTGGTCATAGTAGATTTAATGCGCAGATTGATCGGCAGCAACTCTGTCTTTAACTACACTATAAATTTTGCATTGCTAACTTTCCACTTTTGCTACAAGGTCTTTGACCCAGTCAGGGCAAAGGTCAGAACTTAGTTGTCTATTCCACAATAGACAAAAAGGTGAAACACCAGTGGTAGAGAGTGGAGTGAGATGAAAAACCAACACTTTTTTCCTGAGAAACTCTTTGACAGGAACTCTGCTGGCCAGGGCAAACTGTATTACCTTCTTTAGGAACCAGTTCATCCTCTCCACCAGACCATTTGAACTTGGAGAGCATAAAGCCACTTTCAAATGACTGATATGAAAATTGTGAACACATTCCTTCCTTTGTAAGTAAGCAACATGTGTACCATAGTCAGTAAATAACTACCTAAGAGAGCCTTCTATTTCAAACACCTTTTTCAAAAATGTTTTGATAATAGCAGTGTTGGTTGCAGGCACAAATTAGAAGTATAAAAATGTAAAGAAATAGTTCACTAAGGGCCAGATGTATCACGTATTTTGCTATCTCAAACAGTTCCATTTGCAAAAAATGAGCGTTTGCGATCGCAAAATAGCAATAAGCAATGCATCAACCCAAATTGCAGAATATCCCAAGTAATCGCTAAATTTAGCTATCACCAACATTGTGATTACCAAAATCTGCGAATCCTTATTTGCGAATAGCAATTGCATTTGCAAAATACCACCAAATCAAACTAGGTGGTAACCAGGTGAAAACACTCAATATAGGTGGGAAATATCAGGAAAGTATTTAAACAGGACCAGAGGCCTCAGAATGTTTCACAATGACAGCGCTCTACGTCATGGCGAGGAGGATGAGGCTAAGAGCAGCAGCAGGAGAAGAAGGACACTGGAGAGAATTTTCAGAGTGTGCGTTACTCCGTTGGGGCAGACAGAGGAGGAAATTTATGAGAAGTATAGATTAAATGCAGCAGTGATATATTATCTATTTGCAGATTTAGAGCCACTACTGCAGCGTGAATCTCGCAGAACACATGCCATCCCCACCCAAGTGCAGGTCCTGTGTTCCCTGCACCGCCTAGCATCTGGTAGCTTCCATTACAGCTGTCGGAGTGTTACAAAGTTCACTTTCGCATTTCTGCTGCGGATGCACCAACACATCAGATTCCCAACTGCCCCACAGGAATTGTTTGAAACTAACATGGACATTTATCAGATAGCCAACATCCCCCATGTAATAGGTTGCATAGATGGGTCACATGTAGACATATGTCCACCCTCAGTGAATGAGTATATCTTCAGGAATAGAAAGTCATATCATTCACTGACATATAATTGATATGCAATGCGAAGTACATAATCACGGACATAGTGGCAAGATACCCAGGTAGTATGCATGATTCCTATATCTTTAGGCACATCGGCATACATACACGTCTACTTGGGGGTGAATTTGGAGAAGGATTCCACTGTCTCATGCATATCTACATTTTATGGTGAAAGATCAGTGACTAATATATATGCTGTTTCTCCATAGGTGACAGCGCATATGCTGTGCATCCTTTTATCTTGACACCGTACCTGCACCCAAGCACACCTAGTGAACACTGGTTCAATGCAGCACGCAGGACAACGCAAAATGTGGTAGAGAGGACCTTTGGGCTGCTGAAAAGTTGATTTCGCTGCATCCATAAAACTGGTGATGCCTTGCAATACAGGCCAGACATCTGTTGTAAGATAATTGCCACATATGCCATGTTGCATAACATAGCAACTGCCAGAGGCGTGCCACTTGAAACATTGGATAGTGACCCCGACGAGGAAGATAACATACAGGAAGTGCTGCGAGTGCAGCTGAAGGGAGAACGCGACATGCAGAAATCAGACAGAATTATGTTTGATGGGAGTAATAGTCCAACACAACACTGTTACTTTGCCAACTAGATTTATTTAAAACAATGTAAACTGTTGTGTTAATGCACACTTGCATAGCCAGAATATAATTATGTCTACACATAATGGTATGTCATGGTACTTCACTTCAGTCTAGACAAAAGTAGTTACTGCTTGCTTCATCAGTAACAATTGCTGTGGACATGGCCACACTATTTCCTGCATCCTCTCACTCCCATTGACCGTTCTGGGGGTCAGACACATCCCTTTGAGAACTCTCTGATCCTGCCGTATTCCGTGTGCTGCGCCGCCTGGAGTCCGGCACTGGTGCCAAACTGCCACTGTGGCTGGAGACATCCTCACTCCCCCCTCACCCATTACACTACTGCCAGCAACAGCATTGGTCTGCATCTGCTCCACAGCATTTGTGCCTTGGACCAGTCCCCTGGCAACATCTACGCAGCAATGGTTCTTTTCCAACTGCATGGCTATTGCACGTCAGGATAGTTGGGATGTAGCGGTACTAAGACGGTTGGTGGCCTAGTGTACCCATCCAAGCGTCCAAGTAAATGGGTGTGTCTTTTGCGATGGGACACCCGATACTCCTCTAGAACCTTGCATAGGTCCCTGTGTGCTACAGTCATCTCTCCAAATTGTTCTCTGCTTTCCCTGCATCCTTCCTGCACAGCAGTTGTTAGATGCTTGATGCTGTCACTCATATCCCCCATTTTGCATGCAAGAGTGGAAAGGTTTCGCTGCATAAAACGCATGTGTTTCACCTGCAGGCGCTGTGCCCTTAAAATGGCCCTCTCTAGACCATCTTGCAATGTGGAACTCTCGCCTTCACAAGATCTCATCGGTGCCGCTGCCCTGCTTCTCCGAAATCGCATGTTCCCATGTTGCAGCTGTTTGCATTGTCTGGAAGAGGGTGTATCCACTGGCTGTGCTATTGTGGGCTCAGGTTGTCCCTCATCCTCTGTTTCCAATGCTGACAATGGGGCCACAGTGGTCCTGCATTTTTTTGGAGCTGGTGTTGTGGGTGCTGGTGAGACTGCTATGTCCTCTTCTGACTGAGACTCACTCTCTGGTGGTGCATGTCCATTACTGTCCTCAGACTCTTGGTCACGTGCATCTGTGATGTGGAACAGTGGCATTTAGGACATGTTTTATTATTTGTACAAAGTTTTCTTCAATAAAGGTATTTTGAATTACAGTGTGTGTGTAGACTGACTTCCCTGGTACACTGGATTTCAACTAATCTTGTTTGCTAGACACCAGACTTCCCTTGTGGTTTTGCTGACTACAATTCCCATAATGCATTAGTGTGTCATAAGTAAAAGGAATGTATGATGTTACAATGCATAATTTTACAATGCATGTCATTACATCGCATTTTCAGAAACTACCTTTACAACGCATTCCATTACATCGCATTAAACCTTTACAACGCAAACCATTACATCACATTTAACGTAAGTGTTGGACAGTATAGGGGTAATAATTACTATTCTAACTCCAGTGAGTGCAACAGTAGGGTCAGTGTTGGATAGTGTATGGGTACTATGCGTTGTAATGGTATGCATTGTAATGACTTGCGATGTAATGCCTGCGTTGTGGTGACATGTGTTGTAATGACATGCAATGTAGTGACATGCAATGTAATGGATGCATTGTAATGACATGTTATGTAAATGATATTGCGATGTAATGACTGCTATGTAAAGGTAGTGCGATGTAATGACTGCATTGTAAAGGTTGTTTTCCAAGTAAAACATGGACTGGAATACTATTTCCTGCACAAGCCAGATCTGATTTACACTGTATGTTAGCTAACACTGAAATGTGGAAATGAAACTGCATGCATCTTACCTTGGGAGGTAGTGGGTGGTGCAGAGGAATCTATTGTTGTAACTCCAACTACTGCCTACGGTTGCCGGGTAGAATCCACAAGGTCCTCCATGGGTGTGGGGCTGGCTTGGGTTGATGCTCCACCTCCAGTTTTTTTGCATCTGCAAGCTTATCCGCAACACTCTTCTTGGCACGACTACGCAATTCGTACACCTTTTGCGCAAATCTCCAATGCTGCGGTGAGCAATTCCCACTGCATTAATTTTACCTTGCATTGCTAGCCACAATTTTCTTTTCTCAGATTCTGGGACTTGCAATGACAGTTTCCCAATTAATTTGTCATGGTCTCCTCACCACCTCTTCGATCAGTAACTCCAATTCCTTTTCAGTGAACTTCTTCTGCCTTTTTCTCTTCTTCAGGGGTGTTTTCTTAGCCATGCTGCTGTCCGCACTAGTTTAAAAAGCACAAACTCTTCTGAATTGCAGTTCTCCAGTAGGCTACCCCGTCCTCCTCATTCTCAGCACACAGGTAACTGCATGGGTGTGGCCACTTCCTGGTTCTGACATCATCATGGTGAATAGTATTCTGGGAATCGCTATTTGCGACTCGCAAATATTGAGCTCGCAAATTTTGCGAGTCAGTATTTCTATATGGCAAATTGCGATTCTGACTGAATCGTTAAATTTGTGCAAGCTTTTTAATGCATTGAACTTTGCGACTCCCATTTTGCGATTCAGTAAAAATCGCAAAATGTGAGTCACTAAAGAAAAGTTTGATGTATATGCCACTAAGAATAGTAAATATTTTTGGTCAGAAGGTAAAACTTCAAAAGGTCCTGCAAAGTCCAATGCAACTTTGAACCACACATCATTAGGAATGGGAACTGTGTGTAAAGATGTTTTGTGTGTAACCCAATGCTTTTCTGATAGCAAACACGTATTATATTCTGAAATCCAACTCACAACTAAGGTATCTAAAGAAAGCCACAAACAAAATTGTTTAAGATTTTTACAAGTAGCCCCCACCCCTAAATAACCTTGGTGAGCAGCCTCAGTACATTCAGCGCCTAACCGCAGCAGGAGGGACTGTAACATCATTGTATAACAGAATACCATCTACCATAGACAATTTCATCTGAAAGTTCCGTTTGATCCATACCCTCCACTGGCATCCTGGATAAACAATCAGCCCAAAATGTCTTGTCTCCAGTGATGTAATCAATTCTAAAATTGTATTACGGCAAATGTGAAATAGCCTGACCAACCATGCCAAAACCTTTCCTGACCTGTTGCCACTAAGCTAATGTATTAGGAGTTTTTGATCCGTAAACAAGTCAAACCGCATGCCCCAAAGATAAGTCTTAAACTTCTCAATTGCCCATGAGCAAGCCAATGCCTCCCTCTCATTGGTATTTTAGTGTGATTCTGAGGATTTCAAAGAGCGGGAAGCGAAAGCAACAGTGTGTCCTTTGTTGTCATAAAATTGCAAGAGAACTGCCCAATACCAATTTTACATTTACTATCTTGTCTTAATGATGATAAGGCTGGAGCATCAATTATAAGGATCTTTATCTTTTTGAAAGCTTGATCAGCAACATCATTTCAAAGTGAAATGTACACCTTTATATAATAATTTGCAAAGCGAGTGAACAATCAGTGCACACCCTTGAATAAACCTAGAGTAGTACTCCTTCATGCCAAGGAAAGATCTCTAGGTGTTCTTGGCTTTGGGTAGGGCTACATCCTTTATTGAATGAATCAATCCACATTTGGGTTTAATGCCTGTGTCTGAAATGTGGTGTCATAAATAATCCAATTCTTGTTTTAATAAACAGCATTTCTCTGGTTTGAGTGTAATACCAACCTCTTTAAATGCTTTAAAGAATTTGTGGAACTATAAGATTATTTCTACAATGAACCGTGTTGGCAAAAACCAGAACAGAATCTTTGTAAGCTTGATTAACTGCTATGTTGGTTAAGATGGTATCGATCAATTTCTGAAAGACGCTCGCTGCAGATGCAAGACCAAAAGGTAAATGTACAATCGGTTGTAACAGCAAAATTCGTAACCCCGCATGCCCAAACAACGCGGTCTGAATAAAGACCCCATCTTAACCACACATTGCTTTACCACCCATTCTTTTACCACAAATTTTCGTGGGAAAGGCATGCATGGTAAAGGGGCATGCGTGGCTAAGGTCGCCACTCCCCTCCTCAGCGACCTAAGGCACAAACTCCCCCTACCCACCCCCCGCCTTGAGGTTAAACACCCCTTCCAACCCCCACACTCTGCACTCAATCTGCCCTAATGCCTACAACCCTGTCCATTAGCCATCCAGCCCTAAGAACCGCCCTGCCCTCCCTTAAGTCCTAAAAACTTACCTAACTATGTAAGGCGGCACTGCAATACATGTCCTGATGCCAACTCTATGCTGGGAACATCCCGCTGATCGGTATCCCATTAATGAGCTGAAAGTTCACAAAGCGTAGAATAGGGGTCTGGTTAGACGATGGAGTCGACACAATGGGTGGCTTATGACATATTAATGGAACATGAGAACTTTGTGCAAGAAAATTGGGTGCCAGACCATTTATACTTAATACACGCTGCACTACTGCAATATGTCCAGAAGCACGGGTCCCCCAAAGACAAGAACCTACAACCCATGAACAAGTTAAGGCACTATATTACATGGGGGGGCTGTCATATATGTGGGACTATGGGCACACGCAGCATTAGAGCTAACAGGCCTACGAGCCACATGGGTGGAAGATATAGAACGAGGAATGGGCGGGAATGCTGAATACCCAAAAAAGTAACTAGAAATGCCAAGTTCAATGTATTCAATCCATGATACTCCATAGAGCCTAACTCACACCGCAAAGACTACAGCGGATGTTCCCACACACACAGCATGAATGCCCACGATGCCATGTGAAAAAGGCAGACTTGTTACATATGATTTGGGTGTGACCCAGCCTGCACGATTATTGGGATTCCATTAGGATGCATATCACGACAGTTACCCAAATGCAATTAGGAGACACAGTAGAGGAATGCCTGCTGGGCCTAGGCAAACGCTCAACCAGCAGAAGGTACAAGTTAGATTTGTGGACCTTGCCCTAATCCATAACCATGCAGTGGAAGTCAGCAAAACCCCCTACATACATGGCATGGCAAAATTATCCGATGGAGCAGGGCAGAGAGTGCCGCCATACGGATGGAGGAAGCCAAGGGCTAACAGAAAAACCCGATATCCATGGAATTGGATACCTTGGTAGAAGCCCTTAAAAATATAGACCTAGAACCCGGAGCTAGCACCCCAAACACGCAATCACATATAGTATAGTCGAGACATGTGGGTGATAACAAATGACAAGTTAAATGAATAAAAAGACACTTTCACTTTACAGATCCAGCAGCATTGGAGTAGGCCACACAGAAAACATACACAAGCAATAAAAAGGTGCCTGAACATAAAAAGGGGGGTGGGGGAGGAATGGGTGGGGGGGTTAGTTGGTTAACAAATACGTTTATTGTTCTACTATTGATATGTTAAAGAATAAGAATTCGTCGGAAGCAGAACAAAGATTTCAAGGAATATATCATTGTAAACAAGAGTTGCTCTCGAACATAATGATATGTATTAACATACTGAGGACTTTAAAGTGTAACTAATCACAACGATTGTTAAACAAAAAATCAATAAAGTTTGTTTTTAAAAAAAAGACCCCAACTACCCATTCCCCTCCTGCTGCCCTGAGACCTAATACCCTAACCTCTAATTAAAAAAATTACCCAACACTCCCTTAGCCCTAAAAACTAATGTGACCCCCACAGTCCTGAAAACAACCCCTGACCCCCAGCCCTGAAAACTTGCCCCACCCTCTTGCCCTGAAAACTAGCCCAACCCCCAGCCCTGAAAACTTGCCCTAATCCCCCCAGCCCTGAAACCTACCTCCAACCCCCAGCCCTGAAGACTAGCCCAAACCCCCAGGCCAAAAAACTACCCCCAACCCACCCCAGCCCAGGAAACTACCCCAACACACCCCCAGCCTGGAAAACTACCCTGCCCCACCAACAAAACTACCCCTGACCAACCCCCAGCCCACAACACTACCCCCAACCCACCCCTAAGTCACAAAACTACCCCGACCCACCCTACAGTACCACTTTAAACAATCCTGACTCACCCCCAGCCCACAAAACAACAACTGACCCCCAGCCCACAAATGTGCCCCCGACCCACCCCAAGCCCCACTTACCTCACTGGGGGTCTCTCCCTATTTCCTGCTTCCGTCCATTCGAAGCTAGACTACGGTTGACTCAACCCCAGCCCACAAACATTCCCAACCCACCCACAGACCACAAAACAAGGCCAACCGCCAGCAGACAAAGTACCCCAAAAAATCAAATAAAATGAATAAAAACGTACCCAAACGCGATGTCTTCCATGATGGTCCTTTCCTCACCACGGGAACTGGATGCAGCAACTCCCTTGACTAATCATGGCGCTGCTCTCTTGCAGCATGAGAGCGGCACCCTAATTGGAGGGAGCGGCCTCACTCAGCACTCCACATTGCTCTGGAAACTTTAACTGCTCCAACCCAACTGTCTTAAAACGGCTGGGTTAAAACTGTTTATAGGTGGCTGGCCGTTGTAGGACAGCCAGCCAAAACGACATGTACACTTTAAACAGTGCACAGAACAGTCTACCCTGCTCCCTACTGAGTGACATGCTGCTGTCACTCAGCAGCAGCCCACCCCCGTCCTGAGGCTCTGTTCAGAACGGGGAAGAAAAGCGAAATGGTAATAAATTACCATATTATTTTTCAGGGATTTGGGGGCAATTTAAGTGCATCGATTCTCCTCCTATCCACCGGAGGAGCTGCCCCTGCTCAATCATAAAGTAACCAATCATGTGAATAATATGATCACCATTAGCTTTCAGAGAATCATCAGATGCACACAGAGTAGTGGTTTTACTCCATGTTTGATTGAACAAAGTATCCAATATAATCGTCATGGTGCACCTGAGTCAGCCATCATATTGAGCTTGATCGAGCTCACATACATATTACAAAGAGGACCTTTTAATGGTTTATCTTCCTTGGAATCCACATCAAGCATAAGTACCACCCTCAGCAAACCATGCGAACACCCAGAAGC